>NC_090649.1:136981620-138181620 GCF_040937935.1 Hyperolius riggenbachi
AAAATGTGTTTAATTGACTCTAAACTTTATTCCCATCCTTTAAGTTGATATTTTACTAATTTTTAAATGTTAATATGAAGGTAAATGAACCAGGATAGAAAGGACCAGTGTGGTTTGAATTATAAAACAACATAATTTTCTAATGAAATCTTTAAGGTATATGTGACTAGGATTGTGACAGGGAGTGATCAGGGGTGTGGCAGGGGTGTGGCTTAAGTATCCCTCTTTCTCATCTCAAAAAGTTGGGAGGTATGTGTTAGTGTAGTCAGTATAGCTGGAGTGTAGTAAGTGAGCTGGGAGTGTAGTCAGTGTAGCTGTGAGTGTAGTCAGTGTAGCTAGGTGTGCAGTCAGTGCACCTGTGAGTGTAGCCAGTGTAGCTGGGTGTGCAGACAGTGTAGCTGTGAGTGTAGTCAGTGTAGCTAGGTGTGCAGTCAGTGTAGCTGTGAGTGTAGTCAGTGTAGCTGGGTGTGTAGTCAGTGTTGCTGTGAGTGTAGTCAGTGTAGCTGGGTGTGTAGTCAGTGTAGCTGTGAGTGTAGTCAGTATATCTGGATTGTGTAATCAGTGTATCTGGATTGTGTAGTCAGTGTAGCTGTTAGTGTAGTCAGTGTAGCTAGGTGTGTAGTCAGTGTAGCTGTGAGTGTAGTCAGTGTAGCTGGGTGTGTAGCTGTGAGTGTAGTCGGTGTAGTTGGGTGTGTAGTCAGTGTAGCGGGGCAGTGTAGTCAGTGTAGCTGGGTGTGTAGTCAGTGTAGCTGTGAGTGTAGTCAGTGTAGCTGAGTGTGCAGTCAGTGTAGCTGAGCGTGTAGTCAGTGTAGCTGTGAGTGTAGTCAGTGTAGTTGGATGTGTAGTCAGTGTAGCTGGGTGTGTAGTTAGTGTAGCTGGGTGTATAGTTAGTGTAGCTGGGCAGTGTAGCTAGTATAAAGACAGTTTTGGGGGAAAAGGCTCATATGATGTCCCTGCATCATAGATGCACCAGGTTTAGTATTTTTCTTTTTTTCCTGGCTTTTGCCCTCTAATCCTAGGTGTGTCTTATATGCTGAAAAATTAAGTAAAATTTTCACTGAATTTTCTTTGCTGAACTTTTTAAATTCAGTTCAGGATAATCATACCTCCTTTAAACTCTACATTTTAAAGTGGGATGCATTTAGTTTATGTAAGGATCCCTCCTGTGGCGTGTTTTGTCAGTGGAGCTGCAGACGGACAGTTCTGGCTTATCTGCTTGCATTCGGTTGTGCATTCGCATTAAGTCTCATTGTCATTTGCAATTGCTCTGCAGTTCTGGGCAGCTCAGGATGCTGTCATAATTCAACCAATTGCTTGTTGCAGCTGAGCTGCAGCCAGATAGCCCTGGATTTCCTGCATGCATGTTGTTACATAATACTGCATGTATTTCTTATGGGAGTCCTTTGCATTCACAGCCAGCTAGCAAATGGTAATCAAGCCAGCTCAGGATTGAATGATTACCATTCAGCTGTGTGGGATTTTGCATACTTGCATCCATTGGCTGATGCCAGCATAAAAGTCTGCCTCCCATTTCATACCCCGCCTGACATAGCGTTCAGCTCTCTGAGTTGTCGTTGGGTCTATGCTGTGAAAGTTGTTATTGTAAATGTATAATGCCTTGCTCTGTATTTTCATGTCTGCTGGACGTTTGCTGACCTGCGGGGGTCAGTGACCCTGATCCTGATAGTTAGATTCTGCCAGCACCACGTTGATGACTGGTAGTATTCCTTCTAGCTTTGTTCTTGAGGACGAACTATAGCAGTGGTTGCCATTAGTTCACTCCTACCTGTTAGTCTTGTCTATCTCAGTGTGAATGTTGCCGTCGCTGGAACAGCGACTAGATTGGCTGAGCATTCCATCTGTCTGTCTGTTGTCTGTCTTGTTAATTATCATTACTTGTGCTTTAGCTAGTGAGTTATTTGAGAGCTACATTTCATATATTGCGCATCAGCACGATATATATGTACTCTAGTCAGTCAGTATTGTAATATTGTAATATTGTATTGTGTACCGACCTTTGCCTGCCTCTCGACTATGAATGTGCCTAATCTTTCCAATACGACTGACATCTGAATTAACGTGTATGACCCAAGCCTGTTACCGACTACGTCTGTTGTGTATTGTATCACATAGCATCTAGCCTGATAGGCGTCCCAGAGCTGCATTTGCTCTGGGCAATCTTGCTCCCTTTTTCATTACTCCTGTGTCCATCTGTGGAGCCTCTTCCATTATCCAGCTCTTAGCCTTGTTGCGCTGGGTGGTCAGAAAGTATGACCCCCCAGCATTACAGTTTACTTGGTTGTCTATTTTCCTTTTTACCCAAATTACTATAAATGGTTTAGGTGTCCTTCTTTGCATCCTTTCTTAAAGATTTGTTTTGTACCACACCAAAATTTAGTACTTTATATTTTTTGTACTTTTTATTTAGCTGTATCTATTGGAACCACCATTGAATAGACCTCTCTGTAGATTAAAAATGTTACCTAAACACTGACAGGGAAACTAGTGGTGGCATCATACCTGTGGACTACTAGTTAATCTGTCAGAAGATTACTGTCATGCTGGGTGATTGTTGTACCTGCTTCTTGTGACCATTAACCTGAAATTACTCTGACTGACTCTGCTACATTTGACCTTCCACCAGCACGATCTGATCCCCTAGTATCTTACATGCTACCTTGACTCACTTGCTTATCTCTGATGTGTTTGTCCTCATTTTGGACTGCTCCTGTGGCAACTGGCAATCTGCATTTCAGATGGTCTGAACTACTGTCTATGACTTTTACTACGTTTGACCTCACTGAACTCAACTAGCACTGACAGCAATCTGCCAGCAGCACAACATCCTCAACATCAAAGGCTAGGATATGACCCATGAAATACTTAAATTGCATGCATCAGTTCAGTTCATGCAGTGCTCATCAAAATAACTAACACCTGCCAGCATCCTACTGGAGAATCATGGACTGTTGATGTCATATACTTCTTCAGACAGGTTGCTTGGGGTTAACATTGTTATTATGTTTTGTGCTATTTTATTAGTATATCTTAGGATCAAGATTATCACTTCATTTTGCAAATATTCTTTTAGAAGCAATTAATAAAAAAAAGCATGTGATTGATTTAGTCATGTGGTTGGGTTGAACATCTCTGATTGGTTGGCTCTGATCATGTTATGACATCTCAATTCTGCTTCCTGTTTTGACCTAGACAGCAAGAAGTGAGACCATCGTTACTACCCAATCAAACACTTACAAAGTGTCACCTGATAAAATGTATCATGTGCTTCTCCATGAATGCGCCTATGGTACCCGGTAAGATTAACACCATACAGTAACTCCTGCACCTTCATCCTGCTGTGCTTTGCTTTCACTATCGTATCTCCCTTCAGTTTAACATCCAAATAAAATAGATACATAGGAGGAGAGTATGTGTAACATTAGGTGTAGAACTTATCTAACACATTTAAAGAGACTCTGAAACGAGAATAAATCTCGCTTCAGAGCTCATAGTTAGCAGGGGCATGTGTGCCCCTGGTAAAACGTCGCTATCCCGCGGCTAAACGGGGTCCCTTCACCCCCACCCCACCCCACCCCCCCTGCAAAATCAACGACCAACTTGGTCGTAAATTTTGCTCTTCCTGGAGGCAGGACTAACGGCTGCAGCCCTGCCTCTCAGCGCGTCTATTAGACGCGCTTCACCGCCTCTCCCCCGCCCCTCTCAGTGAAGGAAGACTGAGAGGGGCAGGGGAGAGGCGGAGGTACGCGTCTAATAGACGCGCGGGAGGCAGGGTTGCGGCGGTTAGCCCTGCCCCAATGCGGAAGCGCTCCCCCGCTGCACGGAGGGGATTTGGGGGATCAGGGACCCCCGTTAAGCCGCGGGATAGTGGCGTTTTAGCAGGGGCACACATGCCCCTGCTATCTATGAGGTCTGAAGCGAGATTTATTCTCGCTTCAGACTCTCTTTAACAATTTAGAAATGTCATATTTAATTCAGTACCCTATTGATTTTGATAATTTACATCATTAGAAAGTTTGGGATTCTAACTCTGTGATTACATTGCATGGAAAGCTTATATACACTCTCCCTCTGCTGGGAACACTACAAACGATCACCAATGGAGCAAACCATGGTCAGATCATGCTGGGCTTACAGTACAGTACTGACGAATACATACTGATTCATTAATGCATCTCTAGAAATGTCTAAGCATCTCCAGTAAGAGTATGATAAGGTGTTAAACATTTAGGTTCTCAGTATGTGATATGCATAGGCATACCCCAAGGCATACTTATGTTAGTTTTAGGGGGTAATTGAACTTTCATTGAACTTTCACAGCCAATCTATTTTAGTTGTTATTGCTAATACATGCACCACTTACATTGCATGTTATGTAAGAGGAACTGTCACGAAAATCTTAAAATTTAGAACACATACAAATAAGAAGTACATTTCTCCAAGAGTAAAATGAGCCATAAATTAATTTTCTCCTATGCTCCTGTCACTTACAGTAAGAAGTAGAAATCTGTAATTACTGACAGGTTTTGGACTAGCCCATCTTCTCATAGGGGGTTCTCAGGGTTTTCTTTATTTTTAAAAGCACTTAGGGAATGGCAGTTGCTCCGCCCAACTGCCAAAATAGTGTACAGTGAGCAGGGAGGCTGGCCAGCATCTTTGTATAAATCTTTTTCAGGGAATGTCTTTATAAAGAATAAAGGCCATGCTTAGAATCCCCTATGGAGAGATGGACTAGTCCAAAACCTGTCGTAATGTCAGATTTCTACTACCTACTGTGAGTGACAGAAACATAGGAGAGAAGTAATTTATGGTTCATTTTACTCTAGGAGAAATGTCCTTTTTATTTGTATGTATTTTAAATTTTAAGATTTTCGTGACAGTTCCTCGTTAACCCTCCTGGCGGTTTATTTTTCTGCCAAATAGGCAGAAATCCATTTTTTTTTGTTTCATGTAAAGCTACCAGAGTGGTAGCTACATGAAACACCACTAGAGGGCGCATGTGTCCCTCTAGTGCGATCGTCGCCGGCATCAATAGCAAACAGGGGAACGCGTATGTAACGCGTTCCCCTGTTTGGCTTCTCCTGTCGCCATGGCGACGATCAGAATGACGTCATGGACGTCAGCCGACGTCCTGACATAAGACGCCTCCGATCCAGCCCATAGCGCTGCCTGGAACTCATTGGTCCGGGCAGCGCAGGGCTTCCGCTGTTGCATGCGGGCGATCGCCACTAAGCGGCGGCGATCAAGCTGTGCGCGCAGCTAGCAAAGTGCAAGCTGCGCTTACAGAACTTTAAATGGGGCGAATCGCCCCACCAGGGGCTGAGATATCCTCCTGCGCGGCATAGCCCAAGCTCAGCTCGGGCTTACCGCCAGGAAGGTTAAAGAGAGCCTCCAGACTGATTAACATAATTCTGCAGCCTTGCTGTAAGGAAAAGTTATATTTAACTGTGGTGTCTTTTCCCACAAAGCTGTCCTGAAGATCCCGCATCACTCCACTTTCGGCACTTGGCCCCACCTCCCCTCTCTCCTCTGCAGTAAATAGCTTGGCATTTTTCTCAGATGAGTGAGGGAAGGTGGGGCCAGGCTTCGGATTACAGGTGATGTGGGGTCTTTGGGATGGTGGGACACATTGCAGGTAAATATAACTTTTCTTTACAGCAAGGCTGCAGGATTATGTTAATCAGTCTGGAGGTCCACTTTAAGCAACATAAGTGGTGCATGTACATAGCGCATTACACAACTTCCCCTGGACAGCACGGTGACCAAATAGGTAACACTCTCACCTTGCAGCTGTAACAAACTTATCTGGTGTTGTCTCTGGAGGCTGCTCTGACAATGTTGAGCAGCTGCAAGAAGCTTCCTCTTCCTCTTTATTCAGACGCATCACCGGCTCCCCTGTAGATGTGAGTCAGCGTGTTGTTTCTGGCAGTCTCCCTAGGAGGATGCGCACAGCTTAGAACTGTCTTTATAGGTTAAGAAGGCGTGTCTGAGGTGTGACAGCTGATTCCTGCAGTCAGCGGACACTTGCTGCAGGGATGTTGCTGATTGGTCCAATTTTCCTGGGGGCTTGGTCTGTGATCTATTCCTTCTATATAAGCCCTGGGCATTCAGTTACTCGCTGTCCGTTATAGCTATCAGCTCGCTGAGCGCTGGACCTTTCCTTGCTATTGTACCTAAGTCAGCTAGTTTTCAGAGCTATATATATGCAGACACTGCCGGTATATATGTACTCTAGTTAGATCAGTCTTGTATATTGTATATTGTATATTCTCCTGATTGTTTTCCTGTGTATGACCCAGCGTGCCCCTCACTTCGTTTAGTCTCATCCTTCCTGTACTGCAGATATCTGATACTTGGCTTTGACTTCGGCCTGTTTATGACTCTGTCTCTGTCTCATCCTTCCTGTACAGCAGACATCTGATACCCGGTTTAGACCTCGGCCTGTTAGCGACTCTGATTTTGTCTGACTCCTGGTACCTCTGTTTTTGATACGTGTATGACACTCAGAATTCCTCTGATTTGTCTGAAATATTGTTTTCTTTCCAGGAGGACTGTCCACCTGGAAAACCTTTGAATGTGTATTTTGCAACCGATTATGTACCTGTCACAGGAGCCCTAGTGGCTGACCGCACTTAGCCTTCTAAACGGTGCCAGCGCACAGATCGTGCGAACTCTGGTCGCAGTCAATGCGCAGGAACCGTTAAGAATTGGCCGCAGACAACTCAGAAGGGAGCCTGTGAGACACGGGTGATTACAACTTCACCCACTGGTTCAGAGTAAACTGCCACCACCGCGGTTATCATGGGACCGTGGAGCCCACTAACTGACTGACTAATCCTGCGAATAAAACAGTTAAACACACGTTATTCTGTCTAGCCAACAACAAACAAACAGTAGCGTATCTTCAGAGACCCGGGATCAGTTCTGTGTGTGCTGATAAGCAGGCAGGGTAGCGGACAGTGAATGACTTGGAGAAAGTCGTTTATTCACGCAATATAAATAATTAATATATACAGACAATTATTAAAATCACAATTATTAAGACAGTAATAGCCAGTATAAAAAATAAAAGAAGGGAGACAAATACTTATGGTTTGTGGAAATATGTCCTTTGTGGGAAAATCAGAAAGTTCAAGCAAAACGGTTTCAATCAAAGTTCAGCAGAATTCTTTGTTCCAGGTTACAGAAGATGGCCAATCAAGATGGCCGCCAGCACATGTTCCTTTGTTTCAGAGCTTCATTCAAAGTTCAGCAAAATGGCCACCAGCCCTATGTCCTCTGAGCTGGCAGCAGGATGTTCTCATATGGATGGAATAGGAGGACCCCTTTCCCAGGCAGCTTATTCACTTTTAATGGAGCTGAGATCAGAGGCGGGCTTCCAGAGTCGGCCCCCAGGCCGGACTATGGTAATCACATCTGGGCAGGGGCTTTAGCAACCTCATAATCATGACATGTTCCCTAGGCAGACCTGCGCGGCCGGCACACAAATAATAATTACATATTCTCGATCCCCAGAACCTACCGATTAATATGATATCAAACTTGGGCATGTTTGCATGCCCGGTTAAAAAACGGTGGAATTCCCAGAGTTCTGATTCTGCCAGTGGCCCCAATTTAATATCAAAATACTCACAAGATCCGGACCAGCAGAATGATATAACTTCCACAGCTCTCCGATGTATGGTACTTCTAAAACATGCATAAAGATCATAACTCTATGTTTCCCTATCCTGGCTGAATGGTTCCGCTAAGTCTGCCCCCTGCTGGGATTAGCTTCCTTGGCTCTGAAAAGACTCCTGGTTTGTTAATTAACATCTGAGTGTTACCCCTCTGGCTTCATTAGCAAGTCAAAAGAGCCATCCAGCCTTTAGGATGGTGCTCTCTCTCTCTGCTAAGAAAAGGACTTCAGCTGCCCCTACACACTCAACCCAGATTGTATCGATTTGAAGCGCAATCGATGCAGGGAATCGAGTGCGATCGCTTTTTCTTCACGGGCGGTTCCAGGACGCGCCTGCGGCCCCGCAACCATCCATGACAGTACCGATTCATCTTTGTCTACAGGTGCTTCATCAATTCCATAATACCAAACTCGCAGGGCACCCTGGCGAGGCTAAAACTTTAGAATTACTAACACGTCTTGTTTGGTGGCCTACTGTAAGGAAGGACTGTAAGGCTTTTGTTGACGCATGCAGCATCTGTGCCAGAAGCAAAGTCTCTAGGAACGCTCCTAGCGGTAATTTGATGCCCTTACCCATTCCCCAGGTCCCTTGGACCCATATTTCTATGGATTTTGTGGTCGATTTGCCTTCCTCTGGTGGGAAAAGTGTAATCTGGGTGATCATGGACAGGTTCAGTAAGATGGCTCACTTTGTCCCATTGTGTAAATTGCCTTCTGCCAAGGAGTTGGCTGAATTATTTATAGAACATGTCTTTCGTTTACATGGTATTCCAGAGAATTTTGTGTCTGATAGGGGAGTTCAGTTTATCTTCCAATTATGGCGGTCCTTCTGTTCTTGTTTAGGTATCTCCTTGTCATTTTCATCAGGTTTTCATCCTGAGACCTACGGTCAGACTGAAAGAACCAACCAATCCCTGGAGCAATATCTCCGGTGTTTCGTGTCTGACCGTCAGGAAACCTGGCTGCAATGTCTACCTTTTGCTGAATTTGCATTCAACAATCTTCCAAGTTCTTCTACCAAGTTGTCACCCTTTCAGGTGGCTACTGGCCTAAGTTCTCCTCATTTTCCAGTTCACATTCCATTTATCTGGCTTTAAGGTGAGATAATTTAACAGAAAAGCTTTGTGAATCAGGTCCAAGGTTCTTTAGTGAAACGGTACCATTTATAATTAATTCAATGTGTAGTTGAGATGGTGACACTTCCCACAGTGGGTATGTGGCAAATACATAATAATGTGCAGAAAAGCTTGTCTAGTAAACTTGAAGTAGAGAAATATCTGCTATAATGAGGCAGTAGATTGCAGTTCACAGATTATCATTATTCTTATTATCTATCTAAAAAGCAACTTCATCTTTAGGATGCTGCATAAAGTAAGAAACAAGCATGACCGTATAAAACAGACATTGCTACAGAAAAGAGAGTTGGCAGACAAAATAAATGTCACAGTGACTAATACAATGTATATCACAAAGCACACAGCAATCGTAAAGGTAGCCACACATCTAGCGATTTATCTGTATGATCATTTATGGAATCGAGAGGGAATCGAGTGTGTTCCAGAATTCCCAATCGATGAAAAGTGGCTGAAATCATGTCGAATCGACCAGCTTGGTCGATTAAGCAGGATGCAAGATATCAGTCAATCACACAAGAATTGGATACTGTTCACATGTCATTCAATCGACTCTGAATCGATTTTTGTGTTCGGAGCATGGAGACAACACCGGTCAGATGGAATGCGAAGGTGAAATGCACAGGGTGTCATTTGTAGTGTGTGGATCACTAGTCAATCAACCTTCGATTAACCATACTGAAGTTGATTTCTTAATAAAGTTGATTGCTTTGTCGATTGAATCAGAATCGCTAGATGTATGTCTACCTTCATAGTTTCAGGTGAATCATGACAGTTTTGTAAGTGTTGAACTACTGAGCTTTGTTTATCTGTTCTCTATATTCAAACATGTTTCTTTGAAAAAGTATGAAAAAAGAGGTAAAAAAAAAAACGTAATAGCAAACTTTTTTGAGTATGTTAATGCTTCCTGGGTGTTTAAAGGGTAGTTTATTGATAAGGTGTAAAAACAACTGATGTGAAAAGTGTTAAGAGAAAAAAACGTGTTTGAATAGGGGCTAAAGTATCAATGAAGTATTCAAAACAAAAGTCCCAATTATCATCTTTTAAAGTGATAGACACTATTTTGCAGTCTATGAAGTGGTGATCAGGCTTATTGCAACGAAAGCTGAAACCTTTTTGCAGCCAATCAATGACTAAGTCAGACTAAAATTGTTGGGCTTCAGTGCCCCTAGTTTGTCTAATAAGCCTTTTTTTGCAGGGGTTTGTGAGTTCATGGAAGGAGAAGTCTAGGGTGCAAGAACATCTTTGCCCAAAGAACTGGGTGGGGGAGGGGGGGGGGTCTAGGTGCCCAAAATTAGGTAATGCAGTGAAACAAAAAATAATAAGGGGGAAGGAGGTGTCTTTACCACTCCAGATATAAGAACCCAGACCACAGGGTAAATATAAAAAGATTAAATGATTTCATCAGCACTATTAAAATAACAATGCGTTTCATGGGTCTCAGCTTGCTTCTTCAGGTCAGTACAAGTGCTTTTTTTTAAATTTGGTCACAAGCATGGATGCCAGAAATCATTTCTGGCGACCATGCTTGTGAACCGCCCAAACCCTTCCCCCGTACTATACATCACATCTCCTTTGGAGGTGTTCACCTTCCGGGTGTGGTGTTATCTACAACCAAGAAAGACCCAACCAGGAGAGCGACCTTCCGGTATCACTGGGACCTGGAATACCAAGTGGGGGCGGTTATTTCCCTGTAGGCGAAATACAGTGGTTGCAGGGACTGAAACCTACCTTTGTGAGTATAAAAACTCTAATACTATAATCTAACATCTAATACACCACAATACTGAACCATTTGGCTCCTGGTCTCTCCTTGTCATACAGGTGACCGTATCCCACAGTTACCACCTTTTCTACTAGATCTGTGCCCATGGACTACTGTGATGTAAATCCGGGCCTGGATACTACTGATTCCAGAAAAATCAGAAGGACTACCAGGCTACTAGTATTGATTAAAAGGAAATAAATATGACAGTCTCTATATGCCTTTCCCCTCAGGTTCCCTCTAAACTAGCTCTTTCCAAAACAAAATCCTGTTATCCAGTTTTAAATTGGTAAATGCCATTTGAAAAACACTAAAGTAGCAACCAAAATGATTGCTTCTTTATCAATATGGCTATTGTCACTTCATTGACAGTAATACATGAAAAACAATATTTGGAAAATATTATTCTAATATTATTCTAATCATATTCTAATTTAGAAAACAACCATCAAACATATTATTCTAATGTTATTCTAATAATATTATAATATAGAAAACAACCATCAAAAAAATCAGGTACTTGGTTCTCCCCATTAAGTTTCCATTAACGGGATCGGGAGTCGGCAAATGGCAGCAGAGCCTCTAGTAGCAGGAAAAAATTACACACGCTCCTGCACACAATTTTCGTGAGTGAATGGAGAAGTTTCTTTGCTAATTGGCTGTACTTGCCGTTGGAAAGAAGGAGAAGGGGCCCCCTAATTCCCTGGGCCCCCCTGCGATGGTAGGGGTTGCAGGGGCGATTGCTACGCCCATGCATGTACCCATGTTGATGTTTTAAAGCATACATTAACTATGTATGTGTTTTGTACTGGCATTGCTGGATGTGCTGATTGTACTCTTTGCTGAACTTCTTATGTATTTATGTTACCCATTATTGTTGTTTTGTACTCTGTACAGTGCTCCAGAAGATGCTATACCAGATAATAATAATAATAATTTGCAATGTTAAATATGTCAACAATATGCAGATTTCCAGAAAAGTGTTGTTATTGCTAACGAAATGACCTTTTACTGCGGATTCAAAAATCATTGCCTTTATCAATTAATTCCTTAAAGTATATCTGAGCTGAAAGCACAAAATGTTAAGCTTTATTTACAGGGGGCTTTTTCCAGCCCCTAGAAGTCTATCTAGTCCAGCATTGCAGTTCCCTTGCCTCCAGGGTGCTGCTGTCCCCTCCCTAAGATCGATGACCACAGCTGTGATTGCGGGCTTGTGCGCATGAGTGGGCAGGCCACGCACCTTTCGCTATCGTAATGCCATAGCTGGGAGTGTTCCGCTCTTGCACAGTTCAAATCTTTGTGAACTGCACAAGCGCAGAGTTTCAATGGCGAGAGGCACTCCACATGCCCGTTCATACTCAAAAGCCGCTGTGATTTTACGGAGGGACAATGACGCTCGGGAGGGTAGGGAACTGAAGTGCTTGATCAGATAGACTTCTAGGAGGTGAAAGAACCCCAGATAAGTAAAGCTTCTCTTTTTTTTAGCTCAAATATTTTTTAAGATAACTTAGACTATCCTGATCACAGCACCACTGTACTCTCCTAGCATTAGGTATGGGGGGGGGGGTGTTGACCTTCTGCACTGTCTTTTACACATAGGTTGTGACCGCACCAGGATCCTTGGGCCAGAAGGGCCCTCCCTCAACCACAGGATTTGCTGTGTATTGGTCCTATGCTGCTAATAATCACTTCTATAGATGCTTTGAATAGTAACAAACTGTTCCTTAAACCCTTCTTGCACCTCTGACACTGAGGTTGTCTTTAGCAAGTTTTGGTGCACCGTATCAATTGCTGTACGCAGCGCTTGGAGTGGCCCAATGTAAAACTTGCACTGAGGCCCATAGCTCCTTAGCTACACCACTCCATAGAACTATGCTTGTCATAATTCCTTGTGATAACTGTAAAGGTGGCCACTAACAATCCAATTTCTAGCAAAATATTGTTTGAGTGATCAGATAATTCTGATTGGAAGCGAAATCGTAATAGATCATTTACTACAACACCATCAACAAACCAATCTTTGCTTCCTATCTATCACAACTGACAAGAAAATCCAAATTTTGGTTCAACAAAAATCCAATCGGACGACTGTTTTTATAATCGTTCTTTGATGATTGTGCCCATCTAAGGATATTTTTTACAACTAATCCGACACATCTGATCAGAATTATCTAATCACTAGAACAATTTTTTGCTAGAAATTGGACTGTTAGTGGCCACATTTAGCTGGTACTACCCCAGTACCCCTACTGACAACACTTAAAACAGATGGCTGATGTGAATTAGTCATTCACCTTGCCTTTGGGAGACTATAAAAAGGGTAGAAAGTCACGCCAAATCCAGAAGTGTTGCTCTGTAGCCACTTCTGCAGAAAAATTCAATGTATAGCAAATACGTAACCTCTAATTTAGCACATATATGGGAACTATGCTATTTTTTAAATTTTGCTCAAAGTTCCTCTTTCATTCCATTTGTAGAGAAAGTATTGAGTGAGTCTGTTTGTCTATGTCTCTCTCCTTGCAGTTTATTTGTTTTATTACCACAATATGAAGAAAATGTTCATTCTCTTCCCAGAGTTCCTTTTCTGTTATGAGGCCTCTCAGTAACAAGGGTTTTTCCATGAAGGTGCAGCAGACAGAGCTTCACATTTAGAATAAACCCTTTTTTATGATCATTTTGCTTCTGCAGAAAAAAAAATAATGGTCCAATCTAGCTGAGGATAATCCCCGCAGCCTACTTGTGTGCCTACAGAGTTCATTGGAAGTCTTGCAGCCACTTCAAATTATTAACATTCCTTCCTGTTTCAGAATACCTTTCTCCCGCAGCTGAGATCAGCTTATATATCAAAACATGCCATTAAAATAATTCCAAATATTGAAAAGTGTTTGAACCTCTCGAAAGAATTCCGTTGGCTGCCAAGCTTCACAGATGTACCCAAAATATGCGCAATAAAGCAGGCACTGTGGCAATGTTTTATGATTTTGCCAGGCTATAAACGAACTGCAATCTTCGGAGGACTTAGATAAAAAAAGGTTTAAAAGTACTTATTTAACATTTTCCAGATGGGTTTTCTATCTGTCTGATTAGTATAATTTAATTTAACTGTCGCAGTTCATATTGCCAGTCTATGCATTGCTATTCTGTTTAAACGTTCTGCATGTCCTTCAAGCCCAGCAGAAGAAAAATGACTTTCCTGTCTGCTCAAAACCCTGGATTGCAAATAAATAGATGTGCCACGTAGTATAAAAAATGTAATAGGTATAAAGAGAAAAGAAATAAGAATTAAAAAGAAAAAGGCTCAATATTATTTGTTTCTGTTATGAAAAGCCCAGTCGTGGGATTTTTGCTGCTGCTGCTTCATTGTGTTAGATGTATTACTTTTTGGCAGGCTCCACTGCTGTGCTCACTCACTGGCCCAGCTATAGTTGAAGATAGAGAAGGGCATTGAAAAACGTCGGCTGAACTCTTATTGGTGCCAGTGAGGGGCACAGCCAGGAGGGGACAATGGTCCAAACAGGTATGCTCAGAGGAGTGTGGGAGGAGTCTGTAGGTGTAATGGCCCAACACAGTACAAGTCACACAAACACAATTTTCATTATAAAATAATAGTATTTACCATTTTTTAGATATGTTCACTTGCTTTACAGGGAAGAGAGGGGTGAGGCAGACAGACCCATGTTTAAACATAAAAGTGGGATTTAGGAATAGCACTAGAGTTGGGCCGAACGGTTCGCCTGCGAACGGTTCCATGCGAACTTCAGTGGTTCGCGTTCGCGTCCCGCAGGCGAACCTTTGCAGAAGTTCGGTTCGCCCCATAATGCACATGGAGGGTCAACTTTGACCCTCTACATCACAGTCAGCAGGCCCAGTGTAGCCAATTAGGCTACACTAGCCCCTGGAGCCCCACCCCCCCTTATATAAGGCAGGCAGCGGCGGCCATTAAGGCCACTCGTGTGCCTGCATTAGTCAGAGTAGGGCGAGCTGCTGCAGACTGTCTCTCAGGGAAAGATTAGTTAGGCTTAGCTTGTTCCTGTCTGGCTGAATACCTGTTCTGTGAACCCACCACTGCATACCTGTGCTGTGAACCCACCACTGCATACCTGTGCTGTGAACCCACCACTGCATACCTGTTCTGTTCAGTGGACCCGCCACTGTATACCTGTTCATTGAACCCTCCACTGCATACCTGTGCTGTGAACCCACCACTGCATACCTGTGCTGTGAACCCACCACTGCATACCTGTGCTGTGAACCCACCACTGCATACCTGTTCTGTTCAGTGGACCCGCCACTGTATACCTGTTCTGTTTAGTGAACCCGCCACTGCATACCTGTTCTGTTCAGTGAACCCACCGCATCAGTGCGCATACCTGTTCTGTTCAGTGGACCCGCCACTGCATACCTGTTCTGTTTAGTGAACCGCCACTGTATACCTGTTCTGTTTAGTGAACCGCCACTGTATACCTGTTCTGTTTAGTGAACCCGCCACTGCATACCTGTTCTGTTCAGTGAACCCACCGCATCAGTGCGCATACCTGTTCTGTTCAGTGGACCCGCCACTGCATACCTGTTCTGTTTAGTGAACCGCCACTGTATACCTGTTCTGTTTAGTGAACCCGCCACTGCATACCTGTTCTGTTCAGTGGACCCGCCACTGCATACCTGTTCTGTTTAGTGAACCCGCCACTGCATACCTGTTCTGTTCAGTGGACCCGCCACTGTATACCTGTTCTGTTTAGTGAACCCGCCACTGCATACCTGTTCTGTTCAGTGGACCCACCGCATCAGTGCGCATACCTGTGCAGTTAAGTGAACCCGCCACTGCATACCTGTTCTGTTCAGTGAACCCACCGCATCAGTGCGCATACCTGTGCAGTTAAGTGAACCCGCCACTGCATACCTGTTCTGTTCAGTGAACCCACCGCATCAGTGCGCATACCTGTGCAGTTAAGTGAACCCGCCACTGCATACCTGTTCTGTTCAGTGGACCCGCCACTGCATACCTGTTCTGTTTAGTGAACCGCCACTGTATACCTGTTCTGTTTAGTGAACCCGCCACTGCATACCTGTTCTGTTTAGTGAACCCGCCACTGCATACCTGTTCTGTTCAGTGGACCCGCCACCAAAACCTGCACTCTCGCCATGGTGCGCACCAGTAAAGCCCGGCCGTCACTACACAAACAGCTGTTTGCGGTGCGTTACACGATGAGTTTGGTGTGTCAGTGTGAAGCAGTACCTTAATTACACTACCTGATTGATGTATACACATGCAAGATGTTTGAAAGCACTTTAGGCCTGTCATTTAGCATTCAATGTGATTTCTGCCCTTAAAACGCTGCTTTGCGTCAAATCCAGATTTTTCCCGGGGACTTTTGGCATGTATCCCACTCCGCCATCCCCCCCCTCCAGGTGTTAGACCCCTTGAAACATCTTTTCCATCACTTTTGTGGCCAGCATAATTATTTTTTTTTTTCAAAGTTCGCATCCCCATTGAAGTCTATTGCGGTTCGCGAACTTTAACGCGAACCGAACCTTTCGCGAAAGTTCGCGAACCCGGTTCGCGAACCGAAAATCGGAGGTTCGGCCCAACTCTAAATAGCACAATGCAGTCACACATTTTATTATGGCATGACCAAACTGCACAGGTTACACTGGGAAGTAGTGGTTTATTGGCTATGTAAAACAAGTTAAATATAATAGTTGTTTGTAAACATAATCTTCCATAGCAAGCCTACACTAGGTAAATCCAAATTGTCATATCTTAGTTCAACTTGCAGCAACGGTGTACATACTGGAAGACCTCAGTCCTCTATTGTGATCCAATAGGTGGCAATCCTAAATGCATGAAAGGGAATAATTGTTTGATTGGGCAGATTCTCATGTACATATGGATCCTTCTACCCAGTGTATAGGGAGTGAGAAGAACTCTGACTTCAGTTATCATTCATCAGGCAGCATCCAAAAGAAGCAATAAACTGGTGCTTAAAGGGAACCTAAACTGAGAAGGATATGAATTTTTCCTTTTAAAATAATACCAGTTGCCTGACTCTCCTGCTGATCCTGTGTCTGTAGTACTTTTAGCCACAGCCCCTAAACAAGCATGCAGATCAGGTGCTCTGACTGAAGTCAGACTGGATTAGCTGCATGCTTGCTTCAGATGTGTGATTCAGCCACTACTGCAGTCAAAGAGATCAGCAGGACTGCCAAGCAACTTGTATTTTTAAAAAGGAAACATCCATATCCCTCTCAGTGTAGGTTCCCTTTACGTAGATTCTATGTAAAATTGCCTTAGAAGTAGTCAGTGATCAGGACAAACATTGGGCCTCCAGACTCATGCATAATGTCCTCTAAGTTGTTAACCACCTAACGTCTGCGTGAATGTGGCGGCAGCTCCAGGACCGCCTAACGCCGAATGGCATCAAGTCCTGGAGCTGCAGTTTAGCTGGGAATAAGCGCGTGCATGTGCGATCGTTCCTTGCCGGTTCACGGAGCTCTTATCAGCCTGCTAGCTGCAATCACGGCTAGCAGGCCGTTAGTAAACGAAAGGGGAAAGAAATCCCCTTTGTTTACATCCATACAGTGCTGCTATCTAGTGCAGCACTGTACAAGGAACACTCAGTTGTCCCTCAGATTGGCGGGGGATAAAAGCCTTCTCATAGGCTGATGCCTATGAGAGGCAGAGAAGAAGACGGATCGCCATCCAAGTCAATTCAGGACGGGGCAGGGGGGTGGGAAGGAAAGGGAGGGAAAATCAGGCACTGTAAGCCTGGTTTAAAAAAACAAAAGATCGCAGGAGCGATTGGACACCTCCAAGAGAATGTCCTGTTAAGGACAATAAAAGGAGGTTAGATTTATTTGTGTGCTTAAAGCGGATCCGAGATGAAAAACTAACTATAACAAGTAACTTGTCTATATATCTTATCTATATATCTTATCTAAAGTTTACATAAGTTTACACAGCATGTCTAGCTGCAAACAGCTTCAAAAGTTTATGATTACTTATTCCTGTGATACAATTGCCTCAATTCACCAGTGGTTACCGACCTATTTATCTCATGGGAGGTAATTTACCTCCTGTGATATCTCCAAATAGCAATTCTCTAGAAGTATAGGGTGAAATATCGAAAGAGAGAAATTCATGCGATAAATAGGCGATAAATAGCCGATAAATAGGCGATAGTTAGTCATTATATTTTCTCAAAATCACAATTCACCAGGGAAAAAAGGGGGTATGGCCATTCGTTATTTTTTTTATCTATTTATCTCCTGAATGTTCTTGGAGATATCTCCAGCCCATTTACAGTATTTAGCATATTAAGCAATATTAAGCATTTACCTTATTAAGTGGATGGGTGAAACAAAGGAGGAATCTGGATACATTTTTCACCGGGAGGGAGTGTGAAAATGTATCCAAATACTGTATCTCTTACTAACTCCTCTCTGGTGAATTGAGGCCAATGAGGGCAGCCATGTTCTGTTTGTCACATTGTCACCGGCTGAGAGCTTGAGATGCTATCAGCTTGCCTGTGTGTAAATTCAGTCCCCTCTCCTCCTCCTCCTCCTCTCCTCTGCCTCTGAAATCAATGGCTAGTAACCTCCTCCTCCTCCTGCACAGACTGTGCGTTCCCATAAGCCCTTGCTACAGTGCCAAGGCACAAAAGGAGCCGTGGGCGAGGCTTGTTTAGTTTATAGGGAATTAGAGTATATTATAAACTATATGAAAGGAACACAATTATGTAATGAGTAAAAGTTTATCTCGAATCCACTTTAATTGTAGGGCTGTGCAGCAACCTGACAAAGCTGCACAGCCCTGTGTTTTGAAATATGGCCTGGTCACTAGGGGGATGTAAGACTGAGGTCCTGAAGTGGTTAAAGTAGACCATCAAAAATAGTAATGACTGTTGCACCGGTAGAACCAGTGTAGGTGTTGGAGGCTTCAGCCTCAGTGGTCCTGCACAGCTCAGATGCAGCTTGCACTCCTTGGAATAGCAAATATATTTTCATTCCAGCTCCTCCTCCTTAACACATTAAAAGCTTCAATGAAGTTTTCTCATTTGAGATAAGTGCCCTGCTTTTGACCTCAGTCGGCAGAACTCGTATTGAAAAGTCTTGGAACGCTTTTATGAACTACAGAAAAGGGCAAGCACCATCAACCACTCCCTGAAATATTAGGGTAGTAAACTATGAGTGTGCATTAAGGAACTGAAAAAATACATGCAAAAGCTAACCACGGGCAGTAGTCCCCTCAAAGACCGCACCACTCAAAAAGCTAAATAATAAATTCATCATCTTTATTCAATAACATTAAAAACACTTAAAAACAATGATGGCAGCCATGCAAAAATTACGTGATTGTAAGTCCCTATATAATAATATCAAGGGTCAACATCCATTGAATAATATGAACAAATGCAGAAACTAAGCAGCATCAGCAAAAAACGTGAAAGAAAAAATGGATGAATAGTGAATATACACAAACTGAGGTAAGTCACTAGAAAGGAGGTAGAATGAAGATAGAAAGTGCAGAGTGCAGAGAAAACCAGCGTATACTACGCTGGAAAATAGTGTGCAACAGGGCAATATAAAGTGATGAGTGCAAAGAAGACAGCGAACAAACGCTGAAACGTGAGCTGGTGCTTACCAGGAGAGTATCAATGGAGGATGTCGGGCATGGCGTCCAACAAGCGTGCCATCGCGGTTCGCCGCTCACTGGAATACAGCGGCTTCTACTTCTGCCCAGTAGAAGCCGCCATATTCCGGTGAGCGGCGAACCGCGACGGCACGCTTGTTGGATGCCATGCCCGACATCCTCCATTGATACTCTCCTGGTAAGCACCAGCTCACGTTTCAGCGTTTGTTCGCTGTCTTCTTTGCACTCATCACTTTATATTGCCCTGTTGCACACTATTTTCCAACGTAGTATACGCTGGTTTTCTCTGCACTCCGCACTTTCTATCTTCATTCTACCTCCTTTCTAGTGACTTACCTCAGTTTTTGTATATTCACTATTCATCCATTTTTCCTTTCACGGTTTTTGCTGATGCTGCTTAGTTTCTGCATTTTTTCATATTATTCAATGGATGTTGACCCTTAATATTATTATATAGGGACTTACAATCACGTAATTTATGCATGGCTGCCATCATTGTTTTTAAGTGTTTTTAATGTTATTGAATAAAGATGATGAATTTATTATTTAACTTTTTGAGTGGATCCCGCCTTTGTATGGGCAGCCCATAAGGCATACATTCGGGGCCTATTCATTAAACGTGGAGCTCAGATTAAAAGACACAGAAATAAAAGACGAGATGATCTGATCAATCTAATACAAGAGAAAGAGAAATTGCTGAAGAGGTCTGCAACTGGGGAGCTGGAAAGAGAACTTTTCTCACTCAGGGAAGAATTAAGACTAATTTTCGTACACCAATATGACTACATGCTACAAAAAGCCAATTTAAATTTCTACTCGCAAAGCAACAAGGCTAGTAAATTATTAGCCAAAATGCTACAAAAAAAGAGAATGAAATTCAAAATTCACAAGATGGTGCACCCAATCTCTAAAAAGCAGATAAGTTACCCCAAAGACATTGCAGACCTGTTTAGCGATTACTACGCTTGTCTATATAACATCAAAAATGATCCCTCAACGATTCAACCTACAGAAGAATCCATAAACAAATTCCTAAACTCCATAAACCTCCCTAGAGTTTCGAACTCTCAATTAGAAATTCTAAATAAGCCCTTTACAAACTCAGAGATTTTAAAGACTATAAAATCACTAAAACGCAATAAGGCCCCTGGCCCGGGCGGGTTCAGCAACGAGTACTTACTGACTTTCGCAGACACAGTAGTGAACAATTTGACATCGTTATTAAATGCCTTCTTAGAGGGGAAACCAATCCCTTCCGAATATCTGGAGGCAATCATTACTGTGCTCCCAAAGCCAGACAAAGACCAATCCTCCCCATCGAATTACAGACCCATTTCTCTGCTAAATGCAGATACAAAATTATATGCGAAATTATTAGCGAACCGTATGATGCAAATAACCCCCTCTCTCTTAAATTATGACCAGGTTGGTTTCACAAAGGGTCGTCAAGCAAACGATGGCACTAGTCGAATGGTGGGATTACTCAGACATGCGGAGCTCTGTCGAGTGCCTTCGGTTCTCTTAATTTTAGACGCTGAAAAGGCATTCGACAGAGTTCACTGGCAATTTTTAAACCTCACACTGAAAAAATTTGGGTTTAGTGGCCCTATTATCTCGGCTATTATGGCCCTATATTCATCCCCATCAGCAAAAGTTAACGCAGCTGGATTTGTATCCAAATCCTTCAACATCTCAAACGGAACGCGCCAAGGGTGTCCCCTTTCTCCTATAATCTTCGTACTAATAATGGAGACAATTGCGCAAAAAATTCGGTCTAACGCCAATATTAAAGGAATCCAGATGGGAAATACTCACCATGTCGTCAATTTATTCGCTGACGATGTGGCACTATTCCTAACTGATCCCTCAGACTCACTAAAACACTTACTAACAGATCTCACCATGTTTTCGGAAGCTTCCTATTACAAGCTTAACCAACATAAGTCACTCATGATGGGGCTAAATCTGTCGCCCTCGGCGAAATCATTCATCTCAACTCAATTTCCATTCCCCTGGGCTGAATATGAAGTCCCATACTTGGGAATTAAACTAACCAAATCATCTGAGAACATGTTCAGCTCTAACTACATTCCCCTACTTAACTTAGTAAAAAAGGAGTGCAATGGCATGGCCAAAGCCTGGATTTCTTGGTCTGGTCGAGTGTCAGCATTCAAAATGTTCATTTTACCAAAAATATTATATATTTTCCGAACAGTAAACATCCCCGTACGAAAATCCTTTATGATGGACCTAAAAAGGTGTGTGTCTAATTTTATTTGGCAGGGAAAGAAAGTAAGAGTATCCCATAAGGTAATGACATTACCAAAAAAACAAGGAGGCATGGGACTGCCATGCTTGGAATCGTATTATTACGCGGCCAATTTAGACATGATTAAGCATTGGTGGGACCCTCTTTCCCAAAAACCTTGGGTACAATTAGAAGCAGAATTAATCGGTACTGGCCCACGATTAATACTAATGAGCAAAATGCTAAAGGCCAACATCCCACCCTCCCAATACCCAACAATCCAATCGTCCCTACTAGCATGGGAATATTTTCTTAAATTTCCTCCTGATGATCTTCATAAACAATACCCAACTTTCCCACTAGAAGTACTACAACAATTTACCCCACAACTCAATCTACGCCCCTGGCATAAGGCACAAGTAAATTCTCTAAATGCATTATTTGAGAACTCAAAGATAAAGTCCTTTGCTGTTCTTCAAAAACAATTTCCGATCCCTAACTCTCAATTATACACATATCATAGAATTTTCCACCTAATCAAAACTCACCCAATAACACTCCCTCAATTATCATCAAAAATACTCGCCATATTAAATTTTAAGGGCTCGCACGGGGGGGACATTTCGGCCTGGTATGAGGCCTTGAACAAAAATACGCCTTCTCCTCTTCAAAAATACGCTTGAAGCTGATCTAATGATCTAAAGACAACAATAACAACAAACCAAATAATCAAAGCCACTGAATATATTTTGAAGCTCTCTAAGTGTAATTCTCACTGGGAACAATCCCGTAAAGTAATATATAGGTGGTACTATACCCCTAGAAGACTGGCTTCCTTCTCGGCTGACATGTCCCCCACGTGTTGGCATTGTTTATCCGCACCCGGCACACTACTTCACATGCTCTGGGAGTGTCCACAAATTAATGCTTTTTGGAATCAAGTGGAAGCTCTGATTAGAAGATTATATGTTCACAACTTCAGGATCACACCACAGATGGCCCTATTATTAATAGGGCTAGAAAAAATACCACAACGCCACCAACTACAAATTTGCCACATCTTGGTAACAGCAGTGTCTTTAATTGCTCTTAATTAGAAATCTGCGGATCAAATATCCTTGACCCAACTAAAAACCACAGTCAAAAGAAACCTAGCGGTGGAACAAAAAATTAGAAACAGAATAACAAAAAATTCAGACATATGCAACCTACCAAGGGGTTGGCAATAATCAACCATGTATATAACCTATCTACAACATAACCCCCCCCCCCCCCCCTTTAATTTAAAACCTGAACAAATTTCATGAGAAATTATGTGAGGAGAAAAACTGGTTACCTGCAGACCAATCGTTATCCTGTCTTCTCGTTTTAGTTCTCTTACTTTTACTAATTCACTTTTCTGCTTACTCAGTAAATGCGAGTAGAACATTGATCTAAATCAAGACCTGACAACAAATATCCTGTATAAGAAACCTTAGGGTGGCTAGACTAATAAATTAAAATAAAGTATAAAAAGACAACACTCACAGATTTTGAATTCAAATAAATTGAGCTTATTGAGGGCTCATGTTAGCCCACTGGGTCAATAAGAGGCCTGTCATCCCCGAGTTGGCAGGATACCGTAGCGGTATCCATGTGCACAACTATAGGGTATGACTCTATACGAGTGTTGATAAAAATCACAACAAAACGTACAGGAATGAATACACTTTTAAATAAGTTAATGCAAACAAAGGTTCATAGATGTCAACTATATCAACGTTTTTCAATGTTGTAATATCTCATGTTTTGTTTTTTTTGTGCATTTATCTTTATGTACTGCAATTTAAAAAAAAAACTTAATAAAACGTTTCATGACAAAAAAAACAAAACTTTTTGAGTGGTGCGGTCTTTGAGGGGACTACTGCCCTTGGTTAGCTTTTGGAACGCTTTTATCTCTCTCTGCTAGCAGAAAATACAGAAACTGAAAGCAGAAGTCCTCTGTTATTGTCTCACACTCCCCCTAGTGGCAAGTGGCCATAAATACACATTACAGCAGTACTATTTAGTAGCAAGCAAATGTAACAAATTAAAAATGTGCTAAAATAATTTGGTCTGCAGCACTTGCATGCCTCTAAATAAATTGGCTGCTAAAGGGTAACTCCAACAATGATGGCAAGAAATGGCCGAGCCCCTTACTGAAAGGACGGGAAAGTCTTGACATAATTCTGAGCTGTGGATGCATCTACTTCAGCTATACTTCATCTGTCCAAGTAGCAAATTGCAGTTTCCATCATCTATTTGCATGGCAACATTTCACCCTCAACCAATCTGTCTTATGCTTTCTCAATTAGAGAAATATTCAAACCAGTGGTGAGTGAACATTTAAAGCATATCTACAGCAGAAGTTTTATATGTGTTTTATGGGAAACATGTCATAGTTTTTTGTAGAGAAGATTGGTTTTTAAAGACCAACAGCATTTTAATAAAACAAATTAAAATGTGTGCAATAATGTGCTCCCTCTTCCTTTTATTTCCTGTAGGAAAATGTAGATCAGAACATTGCAGTTTTAGCACAGTGAACAGAGTGTGTGTCTTGGAAAACCAATGCCCTGACTTAGCTCTACTCTGTGTCAGTGCCCAGTCACAGAGCTGAATGTTTCTGTTTTAGAAATCAGAGCCAAAGCTCACATGAGCCAAATTTGAAATGTATTGTCCATTAAAGTCCAATTATACTGAAAACGGAACAAGGCGCATTCTAATAGCATTCAGTTTGATGTGGCAGTTGCAGAAAGAGGGAGACTAGGATAATGACTGTAGGTGCATACATATGTTTCAGATTTCTATAATCTGCCATTTTAATCTGCTCTGAGATTTTGTATCCTCCCAGAGTCAGCTGATCAACTGAGGAAAGAGATCCACACCAGGATTTGGATTTTCCCATACATACTGTTAAACACTGTTGTATTTAAGTTGTTTGGTTCAGGACAGGCATTAGGCTTGTTCTGTGAGGAAAGGATTTCTCAACATTTAGATGTATGTAATAACCTATCCAGTGGCAACATTTTTGTTTATACATAGTATAAATATGTTGTTTGTGTCTCAGAAAGAAGTTTTGAATCAGGATGATACCATTGATTGGCTAACTTAAAAAAAGAGTCAGCTTTCAGCTGCTCAGCCTTCTTCAGCCTTGAGTCAGGCTGAGTAGCCAAAAGCTTACTCTTATTATATCAAGTTAGCCAATAAATGGTATCCTCCTGATTCAAAATGTTTTGCTTTTACTGATGGCTAACATGGTACAATAGTCTTCTGTCTCAGAAAGTGACATTGGGTTGGATATAACAGGAAGAAAAATAGATGATACTTACCAGCATCTATTGTAGTGGCACTCTCCAGCCCGCATGTACAGTATACTATGCTGGGGTGGCTTGTGTTTTTTACACAGATGACATTACTTTCAGACAAAACTAAGTAGGATAACTGTATATGCAATGAACAGTGGGAAAAAAAGATTTTATTAAATGTTATGCCATATTGTATTTCTGCTTCAAGTTACAAAATAGTTTGAATAGCACTAACAAATATCCTATCATTTTTGAGGAAAAAGGGAAGATTACATTTAAATAATGTCATAACAGGAGCACTTTAGACGTTTGGCATGGCATACAGGTTTTGCATAAGCGCAAGTTGTATGTCTGTATTCCACACATGAAAGGATTCAAATCTACTGCTCTTGCATAACAACGGAGGTCTTCTTTAACAAAAGCATTGCGGTAAAAATAACAAATTGATATTGAAAGAATGTTGCTGAAAATGAGAATAAAGACTTCCATGACTTCTTAGAAAATGGGAAAATATTTGGAATTCAGTTGCATTTCTAATATGCCAACTTGAGTTTCTTTCTGTTCGGTTGGGAAATGAAGTTGAAGTGTTTTGGCTTACAGCTTTGGAAATGATGCCAGAACAGTCATCTCAGTTTTTAGCTGAAGTTACTCATTTACTGAAAAATGGTGCTCTGTGCGAGGAATGTATAGAATCCATTGATTATCACCCTGGAAATGGACTTAGTTATTTTAGCAGAGATTCTATTAAGAGAGGGGAGCGCCATGGTGTTGCTCCACGCTGAGGTTGGCTTTCTGTTTGCCTGTTAAAGTGCCTGAAGGTATTTCAGGGCCAAGCAGTGTGGGTTACTGCTGTAGATCTGAAAATGCTAAGCCATTATTTAAGATATTTTATCCTGAGGAAAAGGGATTATTTAAAAAACAGTAAGAGAAAGAGTAATAAAACACGGCACAGTGGGAATGTGCTATAGCCCAGTAAAGTAATATATGGATCAGATCTATGATAATATGAGTAGTGGTCTATTTTTTGCACAGGCAGCTGACTTTTCTTGGCATGATACATTTGCTTATTGGCACAACATAGGACGGGACCGTGATTTTGAGCAGGACATTTGGGCATGTAATAATTTTGAGATGAGAAAACACTGGTGGACATCATCCAAAAAGCTTCATGAATTATTCTGTAAGTATCTGGACCAGATTGGGGTGGGTTTCACCCATTGACACTAATGCTGATATGCACCACACAGTGACAGCAGTGGTGAGGGATGGGTAAGACAGCATAAGACAGGATTTTCACAAAGCAGTTTCTGTACAACATTTGCAGGATTTTAAGAAAATAATTTTGTATAACAATTAGATTTCAACCTGGATATGCTACAATCAATACTGCCTCATTACTGAATTGAAGTTACACTTTTAATAGAAGATGACGGGCCATATGCAATTCACTTTTTCACCTGAGTTTTCTCCTAGGTGATATTTTTAAATTTATCAATACAATGCCTTTTAAGCCACCAGCAAGCAAGAAAATACTCAAAATAATTGTGATAGTACTTTTGCACTTCTCAGTACTTTTTCAATTGAAAAGTGCTGTAAAATTATTTTAAACTAGTGACCTTAGCCTGTTTAAAAACGGGCGAGGTCTGTCTACGTGCGCCTGATGCGTGCCTGCGTGCACCCACCCGTCTCGCACGTGTGCACCCGCCGCGCACACCCGCCGCACACCCGGCCGCCCGCTCACACGCCCGTCTGGCTCCGTCCCTGTCGTCCTGCCTGTGTGAGACTGGGACAGTTGTCTCTGTGTAGCTGGGTCCATGCTTTTTGCTACTGTGCATGTGCGCAGCACGGACCCAGCTACACAGTGACAACTGTCTCTGCTGTACGCAGGGACAGTTGCCTATTATTATATTGGATAGAAGATGAAAAATTATCTCCTAGGAGAAAACGTAGGAGAAAAGTCGAATTGCATATGGGCCCATATGTATCAAAAATGCAATTAATTATTCCATCTAAGTTGAACTTTGTTACATCTTAAGATCGGCAGTCAAAAACTGTTAACATAAGTTCTGTATTTATAGACACAAATAGATTTACAGTCAGTTGAAGGACAACTTTTACCTCAATTTACAGTATGATGTTCTAAAATAAAATAAAAATAAGAGTTGATTAAAAAAAAATATTATTTATTTATCTCCTCAGCTATAGGAAGACCTATATCATTCAACAGCCAATTCTACTAATGTGGTATATAATAGGCTGCATTGCTTTTATGTTTTTGTTTGGTTTGAGTTACTAGTACTCATAAGTAAATATGGCCATTTTCGTTTTTCCATAATTTTTTACAGAAATTAAATTTTCACACAAATCAGGATATTAGAAAAAGGAAACATCCCCTATGAACGGTGAAGTGTCAGGAAGGTGAAGCATTTTTTCCCCTAAAAAAATTCTTAATTTGAAACAAGGCAAGAAAATACAGACAGTGAGAGCCGCCCCAAACTAGTATGAGTCAACAATATACAGTGCAGCTTACAACCAGAAACATGCTTTATCCAAATTCAAACAATGACAATTGAGTACATGGATTTAAGCGTTGGTAGCAAAAAGGTTATTTAAATTAATTCAGAATCCCTTTATCACAAACGGTAGATTTGACTGACATATACAAGCTTATAAACGCTTCTCCTGGCTGATGTCTACCACATCATTCCGCTACAGTGTAATATAAAAACCTATGAGGTAAATGATCTGACACCATAACAGTAGCAAAAAAATTATAATCAAACAGAAACCCACTTAACTATGCTTCTGTAGACTCAACAGCAGGATATTAAAACTATATAAAAAACGAAAGATGTATAAAGGTCTGTGGATCTCTGTTCAATAAGATCCCAGGGTGACTCTGTAGTGGAAGACCATAGGCTGCAGAAATATGGAAGAAGACAAAACCAAGCTACTAAAAACTAGAGATGGCCCGAACCTCCGATTTTCGGTTCGCAAAAGTTTGGTTCGTGCAAACTTTCGTGAACCGCAATAGACTTCAATGGGGAGGCGAACTTGGAAAACTAGAAACACTTATTCTGGCCAGAAAAGTGATGGGAAAGATGTTTCAAGGGGTCTAACACCTGGAGAGGGGCATGGCGGAGTGGGATAGATGCCAAAAGTCCCGGGAAAAAATCTGGATTTAACGCAAAGCAGCATTTTAAGGGCAGAAATCACATTGAATGCTAAATTGCCGGCCTAAAATGCTTTAAAACATCTTGCATGTGTATACATCAATCAGGAAGTGTAACTAGAGTACTGTTTCACACTGACACACCAAACTAACTGTGTAACGCACAGCAAACAGCTGTTTGTGTAGTGACGGCCATGCTGGACTGGTGCGCACCATGACAAGAGTGCAGGCTGTGGCGGTTTTCAAACCTATATGGTCGCTGGGCTGTGGTAGCTCAATGATAGAACAACAGGGACTGTCCAGCTGATCAAATTTGGTCTGTCCACAATTAAGCAACAACCTTATTATCTTGGGTGTGCCTCCCCCCCCCCCCCCCCCCCGAGACACTCATATAGCTGTCGGTCATTGCTTCATTGTGATACGCAAGCCCCTTCACCGCGGCAAGGTAATGGTCATGAAGGGGAATTGGCACATGTACAACAAACAAACAACAAATAACATTTGTAGAGCGCTTTTCTCCCGTGGGACTCATGTACATGCCTTTTGTTTTGTTGTTGCAGCTGCAGTGCAACCAGAAAAATTAGGCAGGCATGTACATGCACCAGAAAAATTATTATAGTGGCTGCTGCTAGCAGCGGCCTTAAAAATTCTTGGAGTCCTGCACCCTGTTGGTTGTGGCAGAGAAGGCAGTCAAGCGGCCTGCGGGCAGAGATGCTGTGTGTGGGGACGGACTTAGTCTCTTGGGGCGGGCAGTAGCCCTCCGGGTTCTATGCCTCATTCATTTTGATAAAGGTGAGGTACCGAACACTTTTGTGACTTAGGCGACTTCTCTTCTCAGTGACAATGCCTCCAGCTGCGCTGAAGGTCCTTTCTGACAGGACGCTTGAGGCAGGGCAAGACAGAAGTTGGATGGAAAATTGGCACAGCTCTGGCCACAGGTTAAGCCAGCATACCCAGTAGTCCAAGGGTTCATCGCTGCTCACAGTGTCTACATCCATACTTAAGGCAAGGTAGTCGGCTACCTGCCATTCCAGGCGTTGGTGGAGGGTGGATCCGGAAGGGCTAAGGCGAGGCGTTGGACTAAAGAATGTCCGCATGTCCGACATCACCATGAGATCGCTGGAGCGTCCTGTCCTTGCCTGCATGGACATGGGAGAAGGATTACTGGCAGTGGTACCTTTATTGCGTTGTGCTGTGACATCACCCTTAAACGCATTGTAAAGCATAGTTGCCAGCTTCCTCTGCAAGTGTTGCATCCTTTCTGCCTTAAGGTGAGTTGGTAACATGTCCGCCACTTTGTGCATATACCTAGGGTCTAGTAGCGTGGCCACCCTAGTACAGCTCATTCCCCTGAGTTTTTTTATACGGGGGTCCCTCAACAGGCTGGACAGCATGAAAGATGCCATCTGCACAAAGTTGTATCCAGACGTGCTATCCGTATCCTCTTGCTCTTCCTCAGTGATGTCAGGTAAGACCTCCTCCTCCCCCCAGCCATAAACAATACCACGGGAACATTGAGCAGCACAAGCCCCCTGCGACGCCTGCTGCGGTTGTTCTTCTGCCGTCGCCTCCTCCTCCTCCAAAGAAACACCTTCCTCATCATCTGAGTCTGACTCCTCTTCCCCACACGACTCTACCTCCTCTTCCTCCTCCCCCCTCTGTGCTGCCGCAGGTGTTGAGGAAACATCTGGCTCTGATGAGAATTGATCCCACAATGCTTCCTTCCGTAACTGTTCCTGTTCATGCTCCTCCACAGCTTGATCCACCACTCTAGGCACGGCATGCTCCAGGAAGTAAGCGTACAGGATCAAGTCGCTGATGGTGCCTTCACTGCGACTCACCAGGTTGGTCACCTCCTAAAACGGCCGCATGAGCCTGCATGCATTTTGCATGAGTATCCAGTTGTTGGGCCAGAACATCCCCATCTCCCCAGACTGTGTCCTTCTACTGTAGTTGTAGAGGTACTGGGTGATGGCTTTCTCCTGCTCTAGCAGGCGAGAGAACATAAGGAGAGTCGAATTCCAGCGAGTTGGGCTAACGCAAATCAGGCGTCTCACCGGCAATTTGTTTCTCCTCTGAATGTCCGCAAAGCGTGCCATGGCCTGCTTCAGGACGTCCTCTAAGCCTGGGTACTTTGACACAAATGTTTGAATGACTAGATTCAGCACATGTGCCATGCAGGGTGCATGTGTCAGCTTTCCCAAATTCAACGTGGAAATATTTGCTGCCGTTGTCACACACCACGTTGCCGATCTACAGCTGGTGCGGGATCAGCCACTGATCCACCTATTTGTCAGCCAGGAGAGCTGCTCCAGTGTGACTCTCCGCTTTGAGGCAAGACATGTCTAAGATGGCGTGACACCGTCATACCTGGCATGCAGCATAGGCCCTGGGGAGCTGGGGCTGTGTAGCTGGAGAGGAGATCGCAGCACCAGTAGAGTTGAACTGCCACTCAGTCAAGGAGAAGGAGGTTGATGACAGCGAAGAGGATGTAGCAGGAGGAGAGAAGGTGGCAGGAGGCCTGCCTGCAAGCCGTGGAGGTGTCACAAGTTGGTCCGCTGCACAGCCACGTACTCCCTGCTTGCCATCGGTCACCAGGTTGACCCAATGGGCTGTGTAAGTAATGTACCTGAGCTGATCGTGGTTGGCAGACCAGGCATCCGTGGTCAGGTGGACCCTTGACCCAACGCTGTGTGCCAGAGATGACACCACTTGCCTCTCAACTTCACGGTACAGTTTTGGTATCACCTTTTTAGAGAAATAACTGCGGCCTGGCATCTTCCACTGCGGTTTCCCAATGGCCACAAATTTACGGAAGGCCTCAGAGTCCACCAGCTGGTATGGTAACAACTGGCGAGCTAACAGTTCTGCCAAGCCAGCTGTCAGACGCCAGGCAAGGGTGTGACTGACAGAAATTGGCTTCTTCCACTCAAAGATTTCAGTCACAGACACCTGGCTGCTGTGGGCAGAGGAGCAGGAATCGCTCAAGGGCAGAGGCGGAGTGGAGGAGGGTGGCTGTGAAGGTGCAAGGGAGAAAGGGCTGAAGATGCTGCACCTGAAGGAGGAAGAGGAGAAGGCTTTTCTTTTGTGTGCTGCTTTTCCTCTGGTGCTCTTCTCATTGCAGTTTGTGCTTTTCCTCCATGTGCTTTCGTAAGGCAGTTGTCCCTACGTGGGTTTTGGCCTTTCCACGACTCAATTTTTGGAGGCAGAGAGAACAGGTGGCATTGCTCTGATCTGAGGCAGACATATTAAAAAATTTCCAAACCACTGAGCCCTCCTGGGGTGATGGCACTAGGCCTATGTTAGCCATCAGCAGCTGACGTTGAAGGGCATGTTGGCTGGCTGTCCATAGGTGGCGATACATGGCGCCGGACACTGCCACCAGCTGTTTCTGATGACGAGCTCCCCCTGCTTCTTTCAGGAACTCGTCTCCTCCTACTCCTCTCTGACTCCCCCTCTGAACTGGCATCCGTATCATCGTCATCATCATAATCATCCTGCCCAGCTTCGCTTGCCTCAGACACCTCCAAAACTGCACCAACAGCAGGTACTTCATCATCCTCCCCCTCACACGTTACGTCCATAGTGTCGCCTAACTCAGACATCAGGGATGCTCATCCAGATTCCGGCTATCCGGGTAACCCGGATAACCGAACTTTTTTCAGCTATCCGATTTGGATTCCAGATTTTTTTAAAATCCGTATAGCTATCTGCGGATATTTGGTCGCATACCCGGATATCTGCGGATATCTGGCGGATATCCGGATCGGAATACTGTAACTAAGGAGATGACATCATTGAGCCAATCAGAGGGCTCCCAGCAGAAGCCCTAGCAACCAATCACAGAAGGGAACCTTGGCCAGCCCCACCTGACCTCATTGAGCCAATCAGAGGGCTCCCAGCCTAAGCCCTGGCACCCAATCACAGAAAGGAACCCTGACCAGCCCCCCTGTATAATAAGGAGGGCTGCCATTATGAGACATATCGTCCTAGCTTGCTGAATGCTCACTGAGAGACATGCTCCAGTGCTGCTGGCCTAGCAAGGGCTGTACACAGTGATAAACTTAAAGCTGTTCAGTGATTAACCCCTCCACTATCACTACACTATTGTTGTAATGTTGTAACAATATGTCAGCAAGAGCACAGATATCTGATTACGTGATGATCTGCAGTATCACCACCAATGCAGATATATTTGAGCAAAGTAATCAGTATCTTCCTGATAGTAAATCAGCGGAAGGCTCACTAGCAATATTAGTGCTTGTAACGATCAGACAAGATCAGTGTCACACCCAGAGCCTTAATTATTGGGGATCCGCAGAATCACCAATAATACAAGGATTGACCCGATTGTATAGCAATCTGCGGAATTGCTAATAATGCGGGCTGATCAAAACAAGGTAGTAGACACACGAATAATGCGGTAATAAATAATGCAGTATAGATTCACAAAGTAGTGGAAATGTCCACCACACGGTAATTCCTCAGAGGTGTGGTTACCTCTGAATGGGAACCCTGTGTGTGAGATCCTCCAATGGGGCAGTGGAGAAGTCTCGGCCTCTGGCAGTAATGGTCTGCTAGGGCAGGCGTCTCAGAGAGGCAAGCCTCAGAGATAACCCTACAGTGGGAGACGTTCCACTGAAGGGAGAAAGGTCAGACAAATAGCGGCTCGGCAACAGTACAGACGGCAACAGTACAGAAATGTGAGACGAGAGAATAGTCAGAAACCAAGCCAATAGTCGATAACGGTACGGGCTGGCAAAGTACAGAATCAGAAGGCAGAAGAGTGGTCAAGACAGGCACAGAATCATACACAGGAAATCAAACAGTTCAATATGCGTATATACTGGCGATGAACCAGTATATGACGCAATATCAAATACAAGACTGACTAAATGTGACAAGAGCCGGGTCCTGCCGGATTATCACACGGGAGCTGACTAGGTCTGGGCGCTAACACAGGGTATCGCAAACACAGACGAAGTGTGACTGAAAAGCACTTCCTTATATACTGCCTGGGAGAGAAGTCTCCACCCCAAGCAGCAACCAATCAGAGCAGGCTAAAACGTCAGCTGACCTCCAGGTCAGCTGACACGCTTTCTAAGAGCATAAAGGTGTGTCTGGCGTGCACGCGCACCCCCTAGAGGCAAGATGGCAGAGCCCTGGGGAGCAGCATGCTGGTGAGTTTGGCGCAGAGCGCTCGGAAGGTTTTGCGCAGCGGATGGGGACAAATTTCAGCATCCCGCGTTGGAAAGTCCGCTTGCCTTGGCAGGTGGCACTTGGCACGTGTCACGTGGCTGTGACTGACTGACTGGGCTGTATATAATGCAAGTGGGCCACACACACACACAAGAACAAGATTAGCTTTCAAAAGAGCTGTTGAGGGGTGCTTTTTTTTAGCAATAAGAATCAACAAGGAGCAAGCTAAGAAGCCTATAAGAGCCTAACTAAGCTTTCCCTATAGGTCTCTGCATTGCAGCTCTCCCTTGTCTAATTAGTGCAGGCACATGAATGAGTGAAAAGCCTGATGCTGCCTGGGGGGGGGGGGGCTCCAGGAGGGAGTGTAGCCTGATTGGCTACAATGTGCCTGCTGACTGTGATGTAGAGGGTCAAAGTTGACCCTCATGATGCACTATGGGGGCGAACAGAACTTCTGGAAAAGTTTGCGGTTGCCCGCGATCGCGAACCCCGGAAGTTCACCGGGAACCGCTAGGGCCATCTCTACTAAAAACTCTCACAACAGATAGTTAGCTAAATTCCACTATCCAGATGGAGAGTGGGTGTGTCCACAAAGGCAAGGTACGGACCCTCTATCTAGGTTCATTATCCATCCACCACCACAAGATGGGACATACCTATTACTACACTAAATTCCTATTCAGGCCTGTGTGTGTCACCCTTCCATTTGACAGGAGGAGAGAGAGAGAGTAGTCAATCTCTACTGAACTATTGTATTCAGGGCCGGTTCTGTCATGAAGCAAGGTGAAACACTTGCATCAGGCACACAGATTACATGGGCCACATTTTTTGTACTGTGAGCATTAGAAGAGATCATCATTGGGGAAAAGCAGCTTGTTGTGCTGTGTGAGGAGTCTGACAGTAAGTGAAGAGGGGGGGGGGGGGCAGGAGATCAGCAGTGTTTCATTTGAATTAAATGAATCAGAGTAAATTGTCGGATGCTGTGCGATCATTCCAAATCGGAATGGGGGGGGGGCACTTCCGATTCCTCACAAGATTGCCTCAGGCAGCTAAAAGTCTAGGACCAGCCCTGATTGTTTTATAGTCCTCAGAGTCTTCAGTAAGTTACCCTCTTCTGCCACACCCTGTATTCCCCCCCACTCAAGTTTAATTTTGCCTAATGCAAAACTGCATTTCACTCTCACCCACTCATCCTTACTCGTGTCTATAGACTTCAATGCATTTAGAAAAAAAAGGTGTTTTCTCATGTGCATATATTTAGCAAATATTCTCATCTGTTTAAAAATGTGACGCTTTTGTGTGCAAGTATGGAGAGAGATCACAGGAAGGCAGTTCTAAACTGAAATGAATCTAGAAGTGAGTAAAGTGCTTCTCCCTTTTCTTTTCAAAACCAGCTGTAACTTGCCTTATAAATTTGGATCGTTCACAGTGTGGCACACACATGGTAAACTGTTCATGTGTTTAATATGGAAAAATCTATGTAAATTACCTTAGATTGGCTCTTTATAGCATGTTTTAAGATTTCTCCCTGCAATAAAGGGTGTAGCTGAAATGTTCAATATTGCTGCTTTGTTCAAGCACAACAAAAGTCATATAAAAACCTGTGAGCTATAGGATATCTATCGAAGGAAACATATTTCCATGCCTAAGAGAAAAAACGACGGTCTATAGCTAAGAAAACGTTCAAGAAGGGGAAATAAAAATACAGATTTATAATTTTAAAAATATTTCTTAATGAATCCTAAAGATAAAAACCCAAGGCATGATGTTTGTAAGTGCTCAGAACAAATAAATAAATAATGATGATTGTACACATACTTTTGCATCATTTCTGTAATTAAAATTACAATCGTAATAAATCATACAAAATTTGATGTAATTACTAGTGTATGCATAATGGGGAAATCACAATGTAATTTTGTAATTGTGATTATGATCGTAATAGCTAATTCATAATTATTGATTGCTGAAAATGTATTTTAAGCATAAGGTTAAAAATTATCTCTTAGGAGAAAACTTAGGAGAAAAAGATCCAATTCACTTTTTCTCCTAAGTTTTCTCCTAAGATTGGTTGCTGGAGATTCCGTCTGTACACTCTGCACCACCACTGCTCCATAATTCCTTCTTCTCAGTTTGGGCTCTAGTGCCCAAACTGAGGAGCAAAAATTACAGAGTGGTGGAGGTCCAGAGAAGACAGACAGGTGGGACCTCCTGTGCCTGGACCCTGTAATAGGTGAGTGTGTGTGCCCTCTCTCTAATCTTCCCCACTTTGCTCTGTGAAGCTCCAGTGGGGAAGGGGTGGGGCACATCTATCTAAGATATAAGAGTGGGAGGGGGGTGAGGGAGGGTGTCACATCTATCTAACATATTAGAGGAGGGGGGTTGAGAGAAGATGGCACATCTATTTAAAATACTGGTGGGGAGTTGAGAGAGGGGGCACATCTAGCTACTATACTGAAATGGGAGGGGATGGGGGGGGGAGCACATCAAGATACCATACTGGGGTGGGAGAGGGGGGGTGAGGGAGCAGGGCACATCTAGCTACCATATTAGGGTGTGAGGGAGTGGGGCACATCTAACTACCACTCATTGGGGAGGGGAAGGGTGCCCATCCGGCTACCATATTGGGGTGGGAGGGAATGGGAGTCCATCTGGCTACCGTACTTGGGTGAGAGAAAGGAAGGAGCCCATCTGGCTACCATACTGGGGTTGGAGGGGGGAGCCCATCTGGCTACCATACTGGGGTGGGAGGGAGAAGCCCATCTGGCTACCATACTGGGGTGGGAGGGAGAAGCCCATCTGGCTACCATACTGGGGTGGGAGGGAGGAGTCCATCTGGCTACCATACTGGGGTGGGAGGGGAGGGAGACCCATCTAGCTACCATACTGGGGTGGGAAGGGAGGAGTCCATCTGGCTACCAAACTGGGATGGGAAGAGTTCATCTGGCTACCATACTGGGGTGGGAGGGGAGGGGGGCCCATCTGGCTACCATACTGGGTGAGAGGAAGGAGTCCATCTGGCTACCATACTGGGGTGGGAGGGGAGGGAGAAATAGGGTTGGAGCAATAACATTTCCCTTCAGATAACGTTTCACACCTTAGTTCTCCCAAAATTCACTATTTATTCATTTCTGCTACTTGATTTCTATTAGGAAGCAGGTTTTAACTATCATTGAACAGCCCACAAGTGTCATTTTCATCCAACAGCAGTACTGTTTCATTGACACGTAGCAATAGCTCAGATTTAATTTTCATAAATATAAATTATAAAAAATGGAAACATAAACTGAATGAAGTCCCTAGAGATACTATTCAGCCCATCACCTTAGCCCCCTTTACAAGTTTATTGCCAACACCAGGTTCTTCACCACCTGCGGTGCCTCATAAAGAGGTGACAGCAAGATGAGGGGATTTTGTGCTATGTGTTCGTACTTTCAAGAAAATAGTCACAATTTCTCAAATGAATAAGTAAAGGAAAATTAAAATATAATAATTAGAAAAAAAACTCATGCAATATGTGAAAGTGTTTTAAACAATACTATACAAATAAAGCAGAAAGCAGTAATACTAATGCTTTTTTATTATAAAAAAAATGTTTTTCAATATAGTCTTCATTCTCTGCTTACTTTACAAGAATGAATGATCTTCGAGGATTCCCTTTGTCCCTTTATCCCTTTATGTTATAATTTCTTCTCTGCCTACTTCTGTAATATTAATCTGTAATCCATAATTCCTCTGTAATATTCTTTTTTTAATCTGTATGCAATCTTCATTCTTTATTTATTCTATTTTCTGTTCTTGATTTCAGGTCTAGGCAGCAAGATGCAATAGGGACTTGTCTTATTCCTTTATTCCTTTAAAGATTTTATTAGTACCAGGTATATTTATACCAGTGCTGGGCTCCCTGAGCAACATCACTGATCATTTACAATAATATCCATACAGGCTCAGTATAAATTGAATATAGTCACACACCTTTGGGTGTTTGCTCTAGGTATTTTAATTGTTTGATCTACTAATAAAAACTACATTTTATACGTTTCAAATACTGGTGTCTGCATACATTTAATTTATGCAATGTTTTCTCTAATGTCTGTTACACACCACGCAATTTCCTGTCAGATGGATTCGACGAATCAACAATTTCTGACCGGTCCAATCTTATTTCCGATCGTTTTTCAGATGAATTTTGAACAGAAGTGATCAGAAAATCAATCAGAAAAATTATCGCACCTGTCGGAAATGATCAATTCAACCCATTGATCTGATGGGAAATTGAATGGTGTTTACCAGGCATTAGGCCTCAGGTCAAACTTTCTTTGCAGGCATTTACTTACCTAAATTGAGTGAATTGCCCACTCCCTATAGCTGTACTCTTCATTGCATACAGGGTCAGTGATAAAACTCGGAAAACCATGAATTAACAGGAGCTTGGATTTCTGATAACTATTGCAGGCAAATCTTTGAAGAAGGAAGATGGAAAACTATGGGGTTACTTGCTGACAAAGTCTTACAATAAAAAATCCAGAAGATAGCACACATTTTTGTTTACATTACCAGGTTCTAGCCAGAGGCGTTCTTATTTTCTAATTGGCCACTTCATCTTCTTAGTAAAAAAACACTTTTATATGTTTGTTTGCTTATTAATGTTGACCACAAGGAAAAGACTGCTGCAGGAATTATGATTACTGTGGCCCTGTTATTGGCACTAAAATACATTGTCATTGTTGTGCCAATAAATGTTGTCAAATATTGGTTGTTGTCTTTATTGGGAGATGTTCCAACGCCTCCTTTTTAAACTGTTTTAATTATTTTATGATTTTTGGGGTACCTCTTAGCTTCGTAATTCATTGAATAAACTTTCCAGTTCATACAGGGTCAACTTATTCATCACAAACAATTCCCCTTGAAATGCTTCAGTCCCTTATCAATAGGTTGTACGCGAGAGAGAAATCTGGACTTTTAATGACAAATTGTGTTCTATAAAATTATATATGCATTGCTATGAATTGTTATTCCCTTAGACCTCTGTACTAAAAATAGCATCTCCGTCTCTATGTCATACCTATCATGATATAACAAGTTAAGATATGTTGCATCCTTTGTCTTTAGTCAAACCAAGATTGAAGAGTATGACCTTCACAGAGAACATCTTCAGTGTAATTGTATTACAATGCTTGACTCGCTAGTAGAACAGCAGTAAAATAAATGGTATTGTCTTCCTTTGCGCTCAGCCTTTAACCACTTGAGGACCTAGGGCTTTCTACCCCTTAAGGACCGGCCACTTTTTTTCCATTCAGACCACTGCAGCTTTCACGGTTTATTGCTCGCTCATACAACCTACCACCTAAATGAATTTTGGCTCCTTTTCTTGTCACTAATAAAGCTTTCTTTTGGTGCTATTTAATTGCTCCTGCGATTTTTACTTTTTATTATATTCAGCAAAAAAGACATGAATTTTGGCAAAAAAATGATTTCTTTAACTTTCTGTGCTGACAGTTTTCAAATAAAGTAAAATTTCTGTATACATGCAGCGCGAAAAATGTGGACAAACATGTTTTTGATAAAAAAAAACCCATTCAGTGTATATTTATTGGTTTGGGTAAAAGTTATAGCGTTTACAAACTATGGTGCAAAAAGTGAATTTTCCCATTTTCAAGCATCTATGACTTTTCTGACCCCCTGTCATGTTTCATGAGGGGCTAGAATTCCAGGATAGTATAAATACCCCCCAAATGACCCCATTTTGGAAAGAAGACATCCCAAAGTATTCACTGAGAGGCATAGTGAGTTCATAGAAGATATTATTTTTTGTCACAAGTAAGCGGAAAATGACACTTTGTGAGGGGAAAAAAAAAAAAAAAAAGTTTCCATTTCTTCTAACTTGCACCAAAAAAAAATGAAATCTGCCACAGACTCACCATACCCCTCTCTGAATACCTTGAAGGGTCTACTTTCCAAAATGGGGTCATTTGTGGGGTGTGTTTACTGTCCTGACATTTTGGGGGGTGCTAAATTGTAAGCACCCCTGTAAAGCCTAAAGGTGCTCATTGGACTTTGGACCCCTTAGCGCAGTTAGGCTGCAAAAAAGTGCCACACATGTGGTATTGCCGTACTCAGGAGAAGTAGTGTAATGTGTTTTGGGGTGTATTTTTACACATACCCATGCTGGGTGGGAGAAATATCTCTGTAAATGACAATTTGTTAATTTTTTTTACACACAATTGTCCATTTACAGAGATATTTCTCCCACTCAGCATGGGTATGTGTAAAAATACACCACAAAACACATTATACTACTTCTCCTGAGTACGGCGATACCACATGTGTGGCACTTTTTTGCACCCTAACTGCGCTAAAGGGCCCAAAGTCCAATGAGTACCTTTAGGATTTCACAGGTCATTTTGAGAAATTTCGTTTCAAGACTACTCCTCACGGTTTAGGGCCCCTAAAATGCCAGGGCAGTATAGGAACCCCACAAATGACCCCATTTTAGAAAGAAGACACCCCAAGGTATTCCGTTAGGAGTATGGCGAGTTCATAGAAGATTTTATTTTTTGTCACAAGTTAGCGGAAAATGACACTTTGTGAAAAAACACAATTAAAATCAATTTCCGCTAACTTTTGACAAAAAATAAAATCTTCTATGAACTCACCATACTCCTAACGGAATACCTTGGGGTGTCTTCTTTCTAAAATGGGGTCATTTGTGGGGTTCCTATACTGCCCTGGCATTTTAGGGGCCCTAAACCGTGAGGAGTAGTCTTGAAACGAAATTTCTCAAAATGACCTGTGAAATCCTAAAGGTACTCATTGGACTTTGGGCCCTTTAGCGCAGTTAGGGTGCAAAAAAGTGCCACACATGTGGTATCGCCATACTCGGGAGAAGTAGTACAATGTGTTTTGGGGTGTATTTTTACACATACCCATGCTGGGTGGGAGAAATACCTCTGTAAATGGACAATTGTGTGTAAAAAAATCAAAAGATTGTCATTTACAGAGGTATTTCTCCCACCCAGCATGGGTATGTGTAAAAATACACCCCAAAACACATTGTACTACTTCTCCCGAGTACGGCGATACCACATGTGTGGCACTTTTTTGCACCCTAACTGCACTAAGGGGCCCAAAGTCCAATGAGTACCTTTAGGATTTCACAGGTCATTTTTGTTTCAAGACTACTCCTCACGGTTTAGGGCCCCTAAAATGCCAGGGCAGTATAGGAACCCCACTAATGACCCCATTTTAGAAAGAAGACACCCCAAGGTATTCCGTTAGGAGTATGGTGAGTTCATAGAAGTTTTTATTTTTTTGTCACAAGTTAGCGGAAATTGATTTTAATAGTTTTTTTTCACAAAGTGTCATTTTCCGCTAACTTGTGACAAAAAATAAAATCTTCTATGAACTCACCATACTCCGTACGGAATACCTTTGGGTGTCTTCTTTCTAGAATGGGGTCATTTGTGGGGTTCCTATACTGCCCTGGCATTTTAGGGGCCCTAAACCGTGAGGAGTAGTCTTGAAACCAAATGTCGCAAAATGACCTGTGAAATCCTAAAGGTACTCATTGGACTTTGGGCCCCTTAGCGTACTTAGGGTGTAAAAAAGTGCCACACATGTGGTACCGCTGTACTCAGGAGAAGTAGTATAATGCGTTTTGGGGTGTATTTTTACACATACCCATGCTAAGTGGGAGAAATATCTCTGTAAATGACAATTGTTTGATTTTTTTTACACACAATTGTCCATTTACATAGAAATTTCTCCCACCCAGCATGGGTATGTGTAAAAATACACCCCAAAACACATTATACTACTTTTCCTGAGTACGGCGGTACCACATGTGTGACACTTTTTTGCAGCCTAGGTGCGCTAAGGGGCCCAACGTCCTATTCACAGGTCATTTTGAAGCATTTGTTTTCTAGACTACTCCTCGCGGTTTAGGGCCCCTAAAATGCCAGGGCAGTATAGGAACCCCACAAGTGACCCCATTTTAGAAAGAAGACACCCCAAGGTATTCCGTTAGGTGTATGGCGAGTTCATAGAAGATTTTATTTTTTGTCACAAGTTAGTGAAAAATGACACTTTGTGAAAAAAAACCAATAAAAATTAATTTCCGCTAACTTTTGACAAAAAATTAAATCTTCTATGAACTCGTCATACACCTAACATAATACCTTGGGGTGTCTTTTTTTTCTAAAATGGGGTCACTTGTGGGGTTCCTATACCGCCCTGGCATTTTACAGGCCCAAAACCGTGAGTAGTCTGGAAACCAAATGTCTCAAAATGACTGTTCAGGGGTATAAGCATCTGCAAATTTTGATGACAGGTGGTCTATGAGGGGGCGAATTTTGTGGAACCGGTCATAAGCAGGGTGGCCTTTTAGATGACAGGTTGTATTGGGCCTGATCTGATGGATAGGAGTGCTAGGGGGTGACAGGAGGTGATTGATGGGTGTCTCAGGGGGTGGTTAGAGGGGAAAATAGATGCAATCCATGCACTGGGGAGGTGATCGGAAGGGGGTCTGAGGGTTTGGCCGAGTGATCAGGAGCCCACACGGGGCAAATTGGGGCCTGATCTGATGGGTAGGTGTGCTAGGGGGTGACAGGAGGTGATTGATGGGTGTCTCAAGGTGTGATTAGAGGGGGGAATGGATGCAAGCAATGCACTGGCGAGGTGATCAGGGCTGGGGTCTGAGGGCATTCTGAGGGTGTGGGCGGGTGATTGAGTGCCCTAGGGGCAGATAGGGGTCTAATCTGATAGGTAGCAGTGACAGGGGGTGATTGATGGGTAATTAGTGGGTGTTTAGGGTAGAGAATAGATGGAAACACTGCGTTTGGGGTTGATCTGATGTCGGATCTGCGGGCGATCTATTGGTGTGGGTGGGTGATCAGTTTGCCCGCAAGGGGCAGGTTAGGGGCTGATTGATGGGTGGCAGTGACAGCGGGTGATTGATGGGTGGCAGTGACAGGGGGTGATTGATGGGTGGCAGTGACAGGGGGTGATTGATGGGTGATTGATAGGTGATTGACAGGTAATCAGTGGGTTATTACAGGGGAGAACAGATGTAAATATTGCACTGGCGAATTGATAAGGGGGGGTCTGAGGGCAATCTGAGCGTGTAGGCGGTCGATTGGGTGCCCGCAAGGGGCAGATTAGGGTCTGATCTGATAGGTAACAGTGACAGGTGGTGATAGGGAGTGATTGATGGGTGATTGATGGGTAATTAGTGGGTGTTTAGAGGAGAGAATAGATGGAAACACTGCGCTTGGGTGGTGATCTGATGTCGGATCTGCGGGCGATCTATTGGTGTGGGTGGGTGATCAGATTGCCCGCAAGGGGCAGGTTAGGGGCTGATTGTTGGGTGGCAGTGACAGGGGGTGAGTGATGGGTGATAGGTGATTGGCAGGTGATTGACAGGTGATCAGTGGGTTATTACAGGGAAGGACAGATGTAATTAATGCACTGGCGAATTGATAAGGGGGGGGGGGGGTCTGAGGGCAATCTGAGCGTGTGGGCGGGTGATTGGGTGCCCGCAAGGGGCAGATTAGGGTCTGATCTGATAGGTAACAGTGACAGGTGGTGATAGGGGGTGATTGATGGGTAATTAGTGGGTGTTTAGAGAAGATAACAGATGTAAACGATACATTTGGGAGGTAATCTGACGGCGGGTTTGCGGGCGATCTAATGGTGTGGGTGGGTGATCAGATTGCCCGCAAGGGGCAGGTTAGGGGCTGATTGATGGGTGGCAGTGACAGGGGGTGACAGGGGGTGATTGATGGGTGATAGGTGATTGGCAGGTGATTGACAGGTGATCAGTGGGTTATTACAGGGAAGAACAGATGTAATTAATGCACTGGTGAATTGATAAGGGGGGGTCAGAGGGCAATCTGAGCGTGTGGGCGGGTGATTGGGTGCCCGCAAGGGGCAGATTAGGGTCTGATCTGATAGGTAAAAGTGACAAGTGGTGATAGGGGGTGATTGATGGGTGATTGATGGGTAATTAGTGGGTGTTTAGAGGAGAGAATAGATGTAAACAATGGATTTGGGAGGTGATCTGATGTCGGATCTGTGGGCGATCTATTGGTGTGGGGGGATGATCAGATTGCCCGCAAGGGGCAGGTTAGGGGCTGATTGATGGGTGGCAGTGACAGGGGGTGATTGACGGGTGATTGATGGGTGATTGACGGGTGATTGACAGGTGATTGACAGGTGATCAGGGGGGTAGATGCATACAGTAAACAGGGGGGGGGGTGGTCTGGGGGGGGGGTCTGGGGAGAATCTGAGGGGTGGGGGGTGATCAGGAGGGGGCAGGGAGCAGGGGGGGGGATAAAAAAAAAAATAGCGTTGACAGATAGTGACAGGGAGTGATTGATGGGTGATTAGGGGGGTGATTGGGTGCAAACAGGGGTCTGGGGGGTGGGCAGGGGGGGGGTCTGATGGGTGCTGTGGGCGATCTGGGGCAGGGGGGGGAGAAATCAGTGTGCTTGGGTGCAGACTAGGGTGGCTGCAGCCTGCCCTGGTGGTCCCTCGGACACTGGGACCACCAGGGCAGGAGGCAGCCTGTATAATACACTTTGTAAACATTACAAAGTGTATTATACACTTTGTATGCGGCGATCGCGGGGTTAACATCCCGCCGGCGCTTCCGTATAGCCGGCGGGATGTTGCGGCGAGCGAGCGGTGACAGGCGCCGGCGGAGGATCGCGTCACGGATGACGCGATCGCTCCGCCCATGCCCTTAAATGGACCGCCGCCTCTGTGGGTGAGGCCGTCCTGAAGGGCTCCACTTCCCCGCCGCCCCTGTGTAGTGGGCGGTCGGGAAGTGGTTAATCACTGAGATATATATTTTGCAACATGGCTTTTCTTTTGTTCAGCAATTGCTTGAAATCCTTTATGTGTTATTTTCAAGTTGATATGTTTGACATTAAAGGCATTAGAAAATATGAGGACACAAAGGAGCTTGGTAAGTGATCATTCACAATAGCATCAGGCACATTGGGAATTTGTTTATCAAACTGCAGCACTTAATAAAAGCAAACCAAGAAATGTTCCTGTTTCTGGTTCTATCAGCCTTAAGGCCCGTACACACAAACCTAGTACATCTTGTAAATCAAATTTGTATCAGCACTGGTGATGTGAGCACTGCCATGTGGCCATGAGTCCATTCTTTTCAGCTAGGAATTCATGTATTTGGCTTTGACAGTTGGCTACATGTGCTTTTTAATAATAATTCTGGCGTCACCATGGCTGGTTTATAAAGAGGCATTGTAGGCTTGTGCCTACAGACATCCTAAGTGGGGAAGGAAGGTTCAAATCTAATTTAGAACACTTTTTGTATTAAGTTAATATGATTAGCCTGTGTTTGCATGTTAGCCTGTGTTTTCTCCTTAAAGAGTAACTGTCAGGCTGCAGAAGCTAATTTAAACCTCTATTCTCCTGTGTTAAACAGTTTAGAAGGAAGCCAAAAAGGCATTACTGAAGATAAAAATCTCTCTTACCTTTGATGTGTGCTTATCAGCAAAGCTGTTAGACCCAAGCAGGACGCAAGCCGCATACTATACTGCAAAGCATTCTGGGGCCCTCCCCTCGGCTGCTAATGAGACGTTACAGCAGCTTGTAATCAGTCCAGCGCGTAGCACTGATAAATCTCCGGGCAGAGTACACTGCAGGAGTCAGCTATTGTTCCTAGCCACATGGCTAATTAATATTCACTGCACACTGTGTTATTCAGTACGAGCTTTTCTGTGATCAGGAAGCAGGCAGGACATGACGACACATTTGGCTTCATAGAAGACAGAAAAACATGGAACCTGCCATGAGCTGTCAGGAGCATCAATCTCTGCATATACTATATACAAATTCTGTGAAGTACAAACGTGGACAGTGAAATGCATATGTAATGTAAGTACAGCCAATCTTTAGCTACTGATATATGTGTTTATTTTCTCTGAGACCTTATACCTAACAGCTCCTCTTTAAGTCTCTACTAGAGATGGCCCGAACCTCCGATTTTCGGTTCGGGAACCGGGTTTTGCGAACTTCCGTAAAAGTTCAATTTGTACAAACTTTCGCGAACTGCAATAGACTTCAATGGGGAGACGAACTTTGAAAACTAGAAACACTTACTGTATGCTGGCCATAAAAGTGATGGAAAAGATGTTTCAAGGGGTCTAACACCTGGAGGGGGGCATGGTGGAGTGGGATAGACTCCAAAAGTCCCGGGGAAAAATCTGGATTTGACGCAAAGCAGTGTTTTAAGGGCAGAAATCACATTGCATGCTAAATTGCAGGTCTAAAGTGCTTTAAAACATCTTGCATGTGTATACATCAATCAGGGAGTGTAATTAGAGTACTGCTTCACACTGACACACCAAACTCAATGTGTAACACACTGCAAACAGCTGTTTGTGTAGTGACGGCCGTGCTGGACTGGTGCGCACCATGGCCAGAGTGCAGGCCATGGCGGTTTTCAAGCCCAGTGCTTTAAAACATCTTGCATGTGTATACATCTATCAGGGAGTGTAATTAGAGTACCACTTCACACTGACACACCAAACTCACTGTGTAACGCACCCCAAAAAACAGTTTGTGTAGTGATGGCTGTGCTAGACTGGTGCGCACCAGTGCCAGAGTTCAGGCCGTGGCGGTTTTCAAGCCCATATGGTCGCCGAGCTGTGGTAGCTCAATGATAGAACAACAGTGACTGTCAGGTAGGTATATGTAGTGATGGGTATTATAATGTACACCTGTCACACACAGACAGGTACCGAACAGGCACAGTGACACTGCGTGCTCTCACGTAGATAGGTGGGTGCACTGAAGTGAACAACAGGTAGTAGGTATATGCGGTGATGGGTATTACAATGTGCACCTGTCACACACACAGGTAGTCACTGAATGTGCTGGGCCTGGCAGTGGCACACACAGTAGGAATTACCAAGGCTGCCTATGCAACACAAGTGTCAGTGGGACACACACACACACACACACACACACACACACACACACACACAAAAATAGATCACAAGAACAAGATTAGCTCTCAAAAGAGCTGTTGTTGGGTGCTTTTTTTTAGCAATAACAATCAGCCAGGAGCAAGCTAACAAGCCTACAAGAGCCTAACTAAGCTTTCCCTATGAGAGATTGCAGCAGCTATCCCTTCTCTAATTACTGCAGGCACACGAGTGAGTCCAATGCCTGATGCTGCCTGCCTTTTATAAGGGGGGGTGGGGCTCTAGGAGGGAGTGTAGCCTAATTGGCTACAATGTGCCCACTGACTGTGACGTAGAGGGTCAAAGTTGACCCTCATGATGCACTATAGGGGCGAACCGAACTTCCGGAAAAGTTTGCGGTTCTCCGCGATCGCAAACCACGGAAGTTCGCCGGGAACCGTTCGCCGGCGAACTGTTCGGGCCATCTCTATCTCCTACCTGTTCATGCACCTCCATTACCATACACCCATGCTATGCATCTGAGTGAACTCGACTTGCCTAATCTCCATGCTCCCATCCAGTGACCGTCTAAGCATTACCTTGTCCTCATACTGTGCTGCGTGCTCTGGTTTTTCTTGTATTCCTGTATGTATATTATGTATCTATATTGCTGTATGTCACCCCTAAATATTGTCTGCAACCTAAACTAATGTCCAGTGCTGCGTAATATGTTGGCGCTTTATAAATACAATAAAAACATTTTAGGTGAATATCCAGTTCCTTGCTATATCCCAGAAACATACAGGTATGTTAATGTGTTTCTTAACAAATTCACCTTAGACTATAGTACCACATTATTATTTTTTTTAGCCATATGAGGGACAGGAACATACATTTTTCAACGTAATTGGTAAGGCACTGTAGAAATTGTTGGTGTTTTATGTGTTTTTTAGATGCCTCATAGTAATATTTTTTTCTTTTAACTGAATTGAAAGGATTGCTATTAAAAATGTTTGATTTTTACTACATTCAATCGAAATAAATAAAGGATCAAATATTTGAAGTGTTACATATGTAGGTACTATTAATGCAGAGTATTCTGACTAACGTTTTCACTATAAATGGTGGCAGTCTTTAAATAATTAGAAATATAGCTCTTCATGACAATCTTGAATGACAACCTGAAGAAGAATTTGCAGCATGAATAAGTACAAAAAATCCCTCAAATTTAAGATTCAACATTTTGCAACAATTACATTTTTGACAAGTTACAGCAGAACAATGCCTAGAAGTTTTAACTTTGTCATAATACATCTTACACGCGATTGTTGTTTTGCTACACAACGTGTGCCCAAATTTTTGATGGACATTGACCCAAACATTGCAGCAGTTTCTTCAGTAGCAACCTTTGTCAGACACAAATTTAAAAAGCTGAATCCAATATGAAACTAATTTAATTTACAGATTCCAGCAACGTAATGTTTAGACCATATAATGCACACATAAAAAGAACGTAAAAACAGAAAAATCTGGCACACAGAAATGCAAAGTAAACACACCACAGAATAATCAGATGCAGTTTCCAAATCAAATAGTACATCTAGAAATATGAACATCAGATGCTGGTTGCTTATTTTATTATAAACAATTACACTGCACCAAAGGCCAAGTTATGGAGTACAATTAATGCAACATTATGCCAATTTATTTAGGTTTGTGGCATATGAAAGTTATAATGTTGATTACTAGTACTGAGTCTTCTCTCCTCCCACACCCATTCAGTACCATTAACTAGTAAAGAGGTTCTTCACAGGCATCTGTTTTATTTTGGCGTGGATGAAATGTACACAAGGTGAGCGGAATGACGGCTCACCCTGCTGCTGCTAAAATTCCCGGTGGCGAGTTCTCCAAGTTGTAGCAACACAAAGGAAGAAGTAATTAGGAGCCTGGCGATTGCCGGATCCTCAAATTACCCGTCCCTCTTCAGACGCCTAAAGCTAACCACTGGTGACTATTAAAACATACTTCATCCTCTATTGAAGATGAGATATACCTAACTGAATGGTGTGTTGCATGTGATGGAAGGGTCACCAGAGGCCCGTAGAAGCTGGGCTCTGGTGTGTAGACCTCTTGAAGGTCTTGAAGAAAATGATCTTGTCCTTTCCTGTATCTGTAATGCTGGACATACAGAAGGGTCGACACCGTTTTCTTCAAAGAGCCATGGCTATGCACCAACATATTACGCAGCGCTTTACCTGATATGTACCTAGTCTGGTGGGTCACACATCACCTCTGTGAGTTTTTGTAATTTAGGTTAAGGCAGGTAATACCAACAGACATCTCAATGGTGCATTATAATTACCCCCCATATTTGCTTGGAAAGATGGCAAAATGAAATCTATAATTAAATAAATAAATAACACCTTGTCAGCCCTTCTGATGCTGAATGCTGATATGTACCTATAGAAGGCAATTTAGTAGATGTTTCTACATGTCTGTATTAATAAAGAAAAGCAATTCCTTCTAATCAAAACCCACCAATTTCTTCTGTCTCTGTCTAGACTCTTTGAGCTGTCAGTCAGTCAGTTACTCTGTATTCATTTCTCAGGCCCACTTTGTTAAATGGATCTAGCATCTGGCTACAGGAAGCTGATTGATTTGGGATGACTAAAAACATTTAGAATAGTGATGGTCAACTTGCTGGAGACAGGGAACCTTAAGTGCAGCCTCTGAAATCAGACACCAGAGGCCCAAAGATCATATTTTAAACTTACTGTTGGACCCAAATTTTTGCAAGAATTCCTGTGAACCACAAGTGTCATTTTAAGAACTTGTTTAACTATATAATGGCACTGGGCCCCCATGCTTTCACAGTAGATAATATTCTGAATCAAAATAATTAGGTCATTGTCATCCAAAGGTAACAGCTGCCTAATCTGGCAATTTTCTTTTTCACAAAACCAGCCAATGGTTTCATACCTGCACAACCCTCTTTCCTTAAAGCGGAATATAACCCAGGATTTCTTCTTTGCTCTAAAAAATTATTTACAGTATATTATATACAACCAGCATTTTTTTTTTTACTAGACCAGCATTCAAAGGGTTACACACAGAGCTTGAAAGTTCAGTGCAGTGAAATGTGGACATTGTAGATAATGTTATCTTGTGTTTACTTAAATGTATCAAGTGAGGAATGTGACACATTATCTGACTGTGGAGAAGCTGCTGGACACAGACAGAGACTTAAAGCATTTCTGAATTGAATACATAAAGAATAAAACCAGTTATGAATAAAATGCAAAGTCAGCTCACAAAGCAAAAAACTGTACTTTTGGGAATGTATAATTTCTAAATGAATAATAATACCTATGCACAAATGCAAATATGATAACCGTATGGCATATAAACAGTAGGAAAACATGTTTTTATTGAATATTATGTCAGGGTTTTAAACCGCTTTAAGAAAAGCAGTAATATTTTCTTCTAATTATTCCTACCTGGAGCATTACCAGCAATTTAACAGCAACGTGGGCGGTAGGGGTGTTTTTTTAATTCTTTCCATTTCTCTTACACAAGTTGACTTGAGTATACAGTATTTAAAGAATAAATGTTACTCTTGATGAGAAATGAGACCTGCACATTAATGAATACAGTTGCATTGGATTTGAATGTTATTGAACAGGGGCAGAAGAACTGCATATACAGTATTAGGTCATTTCACATGGGAGATTGAGAGCTGTGAAGTAACCAAGCACCGGCCAGGCACTTGCTACTTGCCGAAAAGGGCACAGGATAGTAGTAGTAAATATGGGTAAATTTACTGATATTCTACTACTTCATTCAAATAGTAAAATATTGCTAATATTTACTGATATTTATTATGACCTAACTTCTCTCTACTCTCACATAGAACCCTCCCCTGATGGCACCTAACCCTTAATCCCCTCTCCTGGTGCCTTACCCTTAACCTCACACCCCATGGGCAACTAACCTTAACCCCCACCCATTGGGCAGCTAGCCTTAAACTCCTACCCCCCCCCCATTCAACCTTAACCCTCCCCCCCTTAAAAGGTGTCCTGTGTAGATAAGCATCACCTATAATAGGCAGCTGTGGAAATCACTTACTTATCAATACACCAAGATTTCAAAAATACATCAGGAGATGAAAAGAAAAGCGATGTGTGGCTTTATTCAAATATTTCACATGTATACATGGAGAAACCAGGTAAGCCAAGTAAAAAGATTCAGGCAGTTAAGGTTTCTGCCTCACTTCCGCTGTGCATTGATTCTTATACCACAAATTACGTAGTCACGATGTGCTTTACTCGTCCAATAATAATGTTCATCTCTGAGAGTCTCTCTCTTACACCCTGAAAGGGTGGAGGATTCTCACAGCCTTGCACCTGCTCTCGATTCCAGTAAACAATCTCTTCAACATCCTGTTCACATAGATGCATCAAGGTCATGGCTTGTGGGACTCGACTCATCTGAGATGGGCGTTGCAGTACCAGGCACTCCTTATCTTTTTAGACATTCCTAAGAAGAAAAAAAAAAACTCACACAGTACTAGATCTTTGGCTAAAGCATGTCAGCAATGGAAAATTCCGAGTCTAACGTTAAAGGGTAACTCTATTCATCTGTGTTACATTGCATTTATTAAACACTAGTGTCACCTTATAACTGATAGGTGCATATCTATGAAACTTGTATTAACATACAGCTATGACATTAACATACCCCATTGTTGCACATATATACATATAAGGTGGTAAAGGGTTCAACTACATAGACTTGAAACACTTCTTAAGTAATGGAAGCTAGCAGTTGCTTTCTTTGTAGCCTTGTAGCATTGCAAAGTATATATGTATTTATATGACGCCTAATGCTTCTAGTGTACTATCTTATCCACTATCAGACAATCTACACAACTGAGAAGTCAATTTTTGGGAATTTGTGCTTCCCCATAAAGTTGTCTTCCTCCTCACTGTCATTGTATTCTTCATGTTGGAATGAAAACATGGCTGCATCAGTTTTTTGCTTTATGAAACTGCCCACATATTTCCTGGCCAGGGGTATGACACAGCAAGCAAAAAAAACTGAACATGAGTATCACAATAAGTATCATGGTACCAACATTTTTTAAGAAACCCTTCCAGTCTCCAAACCAGTCATTGAACCATTTTGTAAAGGAATCTGATACACCAGAGTTTCTTTTTAACTCGTCTGATAGGTCAGTCAGTTTCCTTAAAGCTTCTGTCACCCGTCCATCAGGGCCAGTTTCACTGGGAATGTAGGTACAGCAGGCCCCGCCCAGTCCCAGAAATTTGCAAACTCCTCCTTTCTCAGCAAGCATCATGTCCAGGCTCATTCTGTTCTGAAATGTCATTTTGGAGTTTGGGCCTAACTCATTAACTATGCCCTGCAGAGCATCACGTGTGAAATTCACAAATCTTTGCTGATTGTAATATATGTAGTTTATCCACTCCACGTTTTTGTTAATAGTGATCTGTGGAATTAAAGACTCAAACCCTGCCCACACTGGGTTTCTGGCTTTAAATTCATCTGGAACCCCTCTGGGGACACCTATTGCATCCAAATAGACATGTGGGTCCAGGTTACCTTTAAGTTCTCTCTTAAATATCTTGTGGGCTTCTTTTTCAAAATCTTGGTCACTTTCTCTAAACATATGTATGGGCATAATGAGTTTGGCCAGTGCACAGTGACCTTTCCATACTGGTGGCAATCTAGGGCGTAATTTAAGATCACCGCACAAAGTAACTGTCAACTGTTTAATGATATCATTCACAAAATGGCTACCATTGTCACTGATGATTTTTTCTGGTATTCCCCATCTTGGAATAATATCTCTTGTCAGCGCTTTTGCAACTGTGAGTGCATCAGCTTTTGCAGTGGGAAAGACTTCCACCCACCCCGAGAATATATCTAGCACCACTAGAGCATATTTCTTTCCCTCTGCAGGGGTGAGTTCAATGTAATCCAGTGCAATGGTATGAAAGGGGTAATATGGTGTAGGTGTTTTACCAATAGGTGGCTTTAATCCCTTTCCTGTGTTGTGCTGAGCACATACAGTGCATTGTGAGACAAACTTGTTAAAAAAAAAGGTGCTTATGCCCAGACAGTAAAAATATTTGGTGGCTGTAGCCATCATACCACCCGTTGAGACATGGGTGACCCCATGTAACACAAGAGCCATTAATCTGTACAAAAGTCTGGGAAGGCATAAGGCATCATTGACACAGAGGAGGCCGCTATCATTAACTGTTGCATGTGCTCTTTGCCACTGAGACTTTTCAGCTGCTGGTGCATTGCTCTGGAATTCCACTAAGAGATCAGTGGTGATCGCTGCAGAGGATGGAATAATGAGAGGGGAGGGGGCTGATGGCAGAGGGGGATCTGTGTCAGGGAGTGAAGGGGAGGCGGCAGCTGTGGTGGGCAGAAGGGATGGGATGTGATGGGATGGCTCAGAAGTTGGAAGAGGGCGCAGCGCCGCCAATTTCGCCTCAGCATCTGCAAGATTGTTGCCACGGGTAACGTCAGAGTCATCACGCATGTGTGCCATGCATTTTACCACAGCTACCTGCGAGGGCAGCAGTACACTATCAAGGAGCTGTTGCAATAAGTCTTTATGACGGACTGGTTTCCCAGCCGCAGTTAACATGCCACGGTTCCTCCACTGTGCAGCGTAGGTATGACAAGCAGAGAACGCATACTGGCTGTCAGTGTAAACAGTGAGAACTTCACCCTCGTGCAGCGCACAGGCTCGAGTGAGTGCATGAATCTCTGCAGCTTGTGCGGAGTAGGAGATTGGTAAGGGACCAGACTCCAAAACAGCATCCAGGGTAACAACAGCATATCCCACTCTGTTCATTCCTAAGGCATCTTTGGAGGCAGAGCCATCGACAAAGACGAGTGTACTTCCGGGTATTGGTTCGGACTTCAGGTCTTTTCTGGGTAGAAAGACCTTTTGTGACTCTGTGACACAATTATGCTGAGGCTCATCACCCTCTGCAGCGGGGGTCGGGAGTAAAGTTGCTGGGTTGAGTGTGGTACAGCGTTTCACTGTAAGGTGAGGCTGACCCAGCAAAGTGGCAGTGCAATACAAGTGACGGGCAGGAGTGAGTAACGTCATTTTATCCTGCAACAAAAGAGCATGCACTGCGTGGGGAACAAGAACCTCTAGTGGATGATAGAGGACCAGGGTGGCCGTTATGTCAACAGCCATTGCAGCAGAAATAACAGCTTGTACACAAGATGGCAAAGCACATGCAACCTGATCCAAAGGCTTAGAATAAAAACCTAGCGGCCTCTGTTTGTCTCCCCGAGTTTGTGTCATCACAGCTGTCATGCATTTATCTTTGCAATCAACATACAGTTTAAAAACCTTCGTGTAATCAGGGAAGGCTAAAACCAGGGGATCTTGCAGCGCAGACTTACACCTCTCAAATGCCATAGTCAAGTCATCTGTCCAGGTGACTTTGTCAGTCATTGCCATTGGGTCAGTGTGGATGGCATTGAACAAAGGCTTAACCAGTGCTGAGCAATGGATAATCCAGGCCCTGCAGTAGTTAAGGGTCCCAAGGAACGTCATCATGTCTTTCTTTGTCACAGGTTTTAGTATCTCTTGGATAGCTCGTACCCGCGTATCCTCAATAGTACGTCCTGCACCTGAAATGAGTTGTCCTAAATATTTAACTGTGGGCTGACAAAACTGTAGTTTTTTATCAGACCCACGTCAGTGTCAGATTGTGCCCACAGCTTGTCTGGGACACTGGACAACTCATGTCAGGACGCATCTGCAAAGTCAACATTGTCAGATTCTTAAGGTCGTTTAGTCAGGTGTATCAGCATTCCCGTGATCTGAAGGTGGCGTGGGCAGTAAATGCCCTCACCACCTTCTTCTTTCCACTTGTTCAATAGAAACCCGGCCTTGTCCCAACGTCCCCACTTCAGTTTGTACAGTGAAGCATGAGGGGCGGAGTTCGGGACAGCAAACAGCTCATCCTGCAGGATGCCGTCTGTCTCAACACTGTCCCAGCCTGGGATTGAAACCTCATATAGAACATAACCTTCTGCATTTTCCCATAGTCCGGTAATCTCTACACAGACTTTTTTTGTACTTTTGTTCATAGTCCATATCCCTGCATCCATTTGCTATGTAATGTGTGGTGACGTGTGCCACACATACTACCTCCTGAAATGTATCAGCCGGACCTGCATCCTGCTGCATCCATTTCAGGAGTGAATTTGGCAGAATAATACCGTACCAATGCACGTCAGGTGCTTCTGCCATAGTAGCACGATGGATCTGCAGTGACTCTGGACCTGGAGCAATAGTCAACTTTAAATCACCAATCAAGTCTCTGCCACACATATCAATTGGGCACCTTGCAGAAATTATGAAACTGCAAAACACAGCTCTGCCTGTCTTTTCATCTAAAACCTGCAAAGGTTTAGTGGTTGGGGACACTTCAAACCCACCACCGGCATTTCGTGTTACAACTGTACCCAACCTTTCCCACGGGATATTTAAACCAGTCCCAAGGACAGACCTACATGCACCAGTGTCAACCAAAAACTTAATTCTAACACTCGATACAGACAAGAGGATTTCAGGCTTTTTGTGTCAGCATAATCAATCTCAATCACAATAGTGTCCCGGCTCAACTCTTCCCTGTCTAGTCATGCAGACTGGGTTTGTTGCTTGGTTTGATTGGCCGTATTCTCTGGGCAGTCTCGTGCAATGTGATCCCGCTTTCCACAAATGAAACATTCCCCTCTTTCTCGTTTTCCTGCATAGTCACGCACAAATCTACGTGGACGGGGACGGGGACGCGAGACATCTCCGCTGCATGCACCCTCCTCTCCCATGCCCAGGTTATAGGTGGACAAGGAATAGGAGGCTGCCGCAGCAGGATGTCTCTTCTGTCCCCGCTTCTTTTTTTCTATCAGAATTTTCTCTGCATGCCTGGCATACTCCAAAAACTCTGTCACACTGCACGTACGCCATGTAATCAAATGTTTATGGATTGTCCACTGTAATTCTTCCTTTAAAGCCCTATCAATCTGTGCTTTGAGCTGTTGTTCCCATGGTGTAGTGCCATCAAGCACTGCAGGTTTTTGCAACCCACTGTATTTTTCAAAAGCATCCATGACCCTTGCAACCAGATCATCCACAGTCTCGTTTGCTTTCTGGGAAATCGTAGAAAGCTTGGTAAAATCTGGGGTGATCTTATAAAATATTATCATTCGTTGGATCAATTCATTCCACCTGGTGGCTAATGTTGTGCTCTCCCAATCCAACTCCACTGGCGGGTCAGTCACAAGTGCTCCAGGCCCCCATGCACTCCAATTACCCTCGATGTTAACCCATCCAGTACCCCAGACTCTTCTCACAACTCTCTCACATTCAGTGGCAGTCAGCTTAAAACTTCGCCTCAACTCAGTCAGTTGTTTAACACATTCGACCACATCCTCTCTTGGGCTAGGTATAGTCTTAATTGCATTCAACATGTCGTCCTCTGTCCAGGGTCTGTAAACATGTATGGTTTGCCCTGCTCTGTTTGGGAGCTCTATCATAGGCATTTGCATTGCAGGTTTAGGGTTGCACTTTTCAGTAGGCACTGAAATGGTCACTGCTGGCTGTCGCAATGTGGTGGAAGATGGGTAAGGTAATAGGGCAGAACCCGGGAGCTGTGACATGGCTGCCATCGGGTGCATAAAGATGGCACCTGGATTATAGGAAGGAAGTTGAGGGTGTGGAAGCGGTGGGTAAATGTTAGTATATTTCGGCGGGGTCTGAGATGGCTGTTCTTCACTATTTGCACTTACTCTCAGATCTCCCGTTGTCACAGCTAACTGATCAACCTCCTGTTTGATGCCCGAGGCTGAGGATGCTCTGCCTCGGGCTCCTGAGGTTCTTCGTTCCCGCAACTGTCTATCAGACGTTGTCACCTCAGTTTGTCTATTAACAGATTTGGACTTAGTGGGCTCACTGATGTTTCCTGTACTTGAGGAGCGAGCTGGATGTCCTGACTTATGATCTGAACCCTGCTGAGGGGATTGGGATCTCTGCCTCAGCCTTTGTGCTTCTCCAGCCTCAGCTCTAGGCACATCTCCACTTTCACTTTCACTCTCGCTCTCGCTCTAAACATCCTGCACAGTCACACTGTGATCATATTAACCCTCCAAATCACTTGCTTTCTTCCCAAAATAAAAGGAGCACAGTTCCCTCTTATACTTGTCAGCTTCATCTCGCCATTCTCTCGCCAATTGCAAACCGTATTTATTCTGCAAAGTCAATTTCCCTTTACTTCTATCCTCTATAGCCTTTATCAATGCCCTGCATTGTTTTGGGTGCAAATGGCCCGGGAATTTGAACATCTCATGCCTGACCTCGCATTTCTCTGTTAAGCGGGGGTCTTTACGGTGCATGAGAAGTTGCACGGAGAAGTTGAGCTTTAGTTGCATTTTGCCCCATCCTGCCTGACAATTATATTCCGGGGCACCTGTGATCTGTTTCCTATGATATAACTGCTCAGCCGCCGCTGCCCCCCAGTGTACCGATACTGTGCTGGGGCCGACTTGCTGAATAGTACGCTTCACTGAATGCCGCTGTAACTCGGGCGCGCTTTACGAGAATTACTACCCAGCCTAGCAAATCAGTGATGATAACCACGGCTTTTATCCGGCTTGCACTTAAGCCCTGAATCTAACCCGGCTATGGTAGCCCTGGATTAAATTCGGCTTGCACTATGAGCCCTGGATTACTTTTGCCCTGTGGCTATTACGTGGTATCCGCTGTATGTCCTCATCCGGTCACTGAGGATCTGCTCCACTTCGCAGACACCACGACTGACAATTGGTAAAATTGTCAGCTTTTTTTACAGATCACAGGTATCCCCAGCTAACTGAACTGTCATGCAGTACTTGAATAAAATCAAATATCTACTTACTTTTTTGATGCACCTTGATAGCTCTCAGTGTTGACAATCAATGTAATCCTCTCAGTCCGTGGCCGGCCACACATTCACACACAAACACACCAAAAAAAGTAAAGCCCTCTGCTCTTCAAAGCATCTCCTGAAATCCTGGTTCTTGGATTCGAGTTCCGTCCCGTCTGGGTATAGTACTCTGAAAATTTGCCCCTGTTTACAGGGAATTTTTCACCCTGGAGGACTTATTTTGTTGGGATGACTGGGATCATCACCCCCATATTTCAGAGACGTACCCCAGGCGAAACAGAATCGATCCCGCTTCGAAGGACCATATGTGGAAATCACTTACTTATCAATACACCAAGATTTCAAAAATACATCAGGAGATGAAAAGAAAAGCGATGTGTGGCTTTATTCAAATATTTCACATGTATACATGGAGAAACCAGGTAAGCCAAGTAAAAAGATTCAGGCAGTTAAGGTTTCTGCCTCACTTCCGCTGTGCATTGATTCTTATACCACAAATTACGTAGTCACGATGTGCTTTACTCGTCCAATAATAATGTTCATCTCTGAGAGTCTCTCTCTTACACCCTGAAAGGGTGGAGGATTCTCACAGCCTTGCACCTGCTCTCGATTCCAGTAAACAATCTCTTCAACATCCTGTTCACATAGATGCATCAAGGTCATGGCTTGTGGGACTCGACTCATCTGAGATGGGCGTTGCAGTACCAGGCACTCCTTATCTTTTTAGACATTCCTAAGAAGAATAAAAAACTCACACAGTACTAGATCTTTGGCTAAAGCATGTCAGCAATGGAAAATTCCGAGTCTAACGTTAAAGGGTAACTCTATTCATCTGTGTTACATTGCATTTATTAAACACTAGTGTCACCTTATAACTGATAGGTGCATATCTATGAAACTTGTATTAACATACAGCTATGACATTAACACAGCCCACTATGCCAACTGCGATTACAAATAGCGGGTGCTTGCAGTTTGCATAGAGGGCGGCCCCTTTCCCTTAGGGGAACAATGAGTAGAAATATTCCTTGGATCAACAGCAAACATCCACTTCTGAATGTTTTCCTAATTTAACCCGGGTGACTTTTTGGGTCAGCCAGTTCACATGACACTATCAGTGAGGAGATATCTTTAAGTAGATTTTAGGATATTAACTTTTTTGTCCTGGTTTTTCACAATTTGGAGGTGTGCTGTGATATGGAAACACTTGTAAAAACAAGTTATCAAGAGAATAGATGGGACTTTATTTATTCATTTTTTTTAAAGAAATATTAGGTAAAAATGCATTTTGTCTACTTTAAATATAGTTTAACATGATGTATAGTTATTGCTTTGATCCCTGTGATGCTAAATCTGTGTGTTTATACTACATTTTGACAGATTTGACAACGAGAGAAGGATGAGATCCAGGCAGACACAGTGTTAATGTTTGAAAAACCAAGTTGTAACATGGTCCTTGTGAATGGTTAACTGTGATTGACTAGGAGCCAGGCCATCACCTCTTGTTCCTCTTCCCCAGCTTTCTGCTATATAGTAATGAACATATTAAAACTCCTGTTTTACCATGATTCTAATGGCAAACTAGCAGTTCTCAGCTTTCAGACTGGACTGCAGGCATGTACAAGTCCTCCAGTGCTGTGATAAAATGCACCATAGTTCTTAAGACGTTTATCAAAGGGATGAAATTCAACTCAGCATAGGTTTATTAGCACCAAATTTCCATCTCATAATACCCAGTAGAACTTCTGACCTTAAAGAGGAACTTCAGCTTAAACAAACATACTGTCATTAAGTTACATTTGTTATGTTAATTAAAATAGATAGGTAATATAATCTCGTACCCACCCTATTTTAAAAGAACAGGCAAAGGTTTGTGATTTCATGAGGGCAGCCATCTTTTTGGTTGAAAGGAGGTGACAGGGAGCATGAGACACAGTTTCAACTGTCCTGTGTCCTGATCACCCTTCCCAGTTGCTAGACAACGAGAACAACAGCATCAGAAATCCCATCATGCTTTGCACAGCAACAGGGGAATAAAGCCTGGGCAGTTTTCTTTGATGGGGCGGAGCTTAGCTAAAAATGCAGCTAAAAATGAGACTTCGGTAAGAAAAAAAAAGTTCTGATGCTGTGAAATTGTTAAAGAAACACCAAGCCTTTTCAGTGCTGCTGAGTAGATTTTTAGTCTGGAGGTTCACCTCAGTCAGCTGACCAGTGGTTTCTCTGTCTGAACCTGTGTGTCCTTATGAAAATGCAAGTTTTTGAACTGTGGTGAACTGCATCCCTATTAGCCAGCTGACTTCAGATCATGCTGGGCTTTATGGGATAGAAGTTGGCTGCTGTGGAACCCATGCCTCAGGAAATTCCTTCCCTAATTAAAGGACCACTATCGTGAAAAAAATTTCAAATTGAGATACATGTAAACACGTACAAATAAGACGTGCATTTCTTCCAGAGTAAAATGAGCCATAAATGACTTTTCTCCTATGTTGCTGTCACTTTCAGTAGGTAGCAGAAATTTGACAGAACCGGCAAGTTTTGGGCTAGTCCATCTCTTCAGGGGGATTCTCAGTAAGGCCTTTATTCTTGACATTCCCTGAAAACAATGTATACAAAGATGCTGGCCAGCCTCCCAGCTGGCTTCACATTATTCTGGCAGTTGGACAAAGCAACCACCATTCTTCGCTAAATGCTTTTGCAAATAAAGAAAACCCTAAGAATCCCCCCCTCCCCCCCCCATGAGAAGATGGTCTACTCCAAAACCGGTCGGTTCAGTCAGATTCCTATCTCCTACTGTAAGTGACAGAAACACAGTAAAAAAAGTAATGTATGGCTCATTTTACTTTGGGAGATATGTACTTTTTATTTGAACGTGTTTGCGTGTATAATTTTACTATTTTCATGATAGTGGTCCTTCAATTAGAAAGTGGTATGGTATTACTAAATAAAATATGCTTCTGTTTACTAGACTGTGAAGATAGTTCTTCAATGTAAAGTATTTTACTATAAAGTGGATAAAACATCTATTTTTATATTTCTACATGTAAAAATTAACTAATTTCTTTGCCAGACCACTCATTTCCTTTCCAGATAGGCTATCCCTGTGTGCCTTACACAGCATAAGAGTCTCTGTTGAAAATGTAGGTCCACTGTGAAACACCCACTGGTTACCCCTTGTGAACCTATTTCATTTCAATACCAACAGTTTAATCAGAAGAAGTTACTTATAATTATTTGATGAGGGTTTACTAGTTAAAATAAAAAGCTTTTTCATTATGTTGCTCATCTGATTGGCATTTCCCGCTTTATAAGCACAGAGGCTATAATCACCGGTATTAGAAAAATTCCACCGCAGAAGAAATTATTTCTACATATATCTTTGGAAAGACAGCCAATTATTGAATGCATGGAACTAACACCATTGATGTGAGACAGTAACTTAAATTACGCTTTAAGACGGTTTTTCTGCATCAGTACAAAATACATACACAAATAGGAGGTAGTTCTATGATAAAATGAAAACCGCAATCATGCAGGATCAATTGTTGTGCAGTAGGGAACTTATAAAAGTGAAAGTTGTATTAAAGTGGACCTGAACTCTTGCACAGGACAGAAGGAAAACATAGAGAAATGCATCCTGTATGTATTTAGAGAGTTTAACCTGTTTAATCCCCCCTCATTTGTGTCTAATCATCACAGGTTGTAATTTGATCTCTTCCCTGTGTCACCTGACTGCCATGGCAGATAAGCTCATTTGAAAGCACTGGATGTTAACCACTTGAGGACCCACCCTTTACCCCCCCTTAAGGACCAGTGCTGTGTTGAGTGATATGTGCTGGGTGAGCTCTGCAGCCCCCAGCACAGATCATGTAGCAGGCAGAGAGATCAGATCACCCCCCTTTTTTTCCCCACTAGGGGGATGATGTGCTGGGGGGTCCGATCTCTCCTGCCTGCATGTGGCTGGCGGGGGGGCACCTCAAAGCCCCCCTCCGCGGCGAAATTCCCCCCTCCCTCTCCTACCTGCTCCCCCCCCCCGGAGATCAGGGCTGCACAGGACGCTATCCGTCCTGTGCAGCCAGTGACAGGACGTCCCCTGTCACATGGCGGCGATCCCCGGCCGCTGATTGGCCGGGGATCGCCGATCTGCCTTACGGAGCTGCTGCGCAGCAGCGCCGTACAATGTAAACAAAGCGGATTATTTCCGCTTGTGTTTACATTTAGCCTGCGAGCCGCCATCGGCGGCCCGCAGGCTATTCACGGAGCCCCCCGCCGTGAATTGACAGGAAGCAGCCGCTCGCCCGAGCGGCTGCTTCCTGATTAATCAGCCTGCAGCTGGCGACGCAATACTGCGTCGCTGGTCCTGCAGCTGCCACTTTGCCGACGCGCGGTATGAGTGCGCGGTCGGCAAGTGGTTAACAATATGTCTGCTTCCATGAATCAGGAAGTAGAAATAGTGCAGATTTATTTTAGGCTTTGTATCAGCCGTAACAAAGAAATGTTTTTGTTTAAAGGTTATTATGCTGTTGTGTATCTTTTAGAGCAGAGAGGATGTTCTGTGTTCAGGTCCGCTTTAAAATGTCGAGAAATCAGCTTTAAGAACTAAAACCAAATTAAAACAATTATTTGTGCGATAATTGTTATAACTTTCCACAAAATTAAATGCAACATTAACTGATGGTTACCAACCCTACCATGTACTGTAGTATTTTAAAGGCAGTGAAAACATTATTGTATTATAATATATATTGTGCTTGCTAATGTTTAGGCACATACTGATCTTAATATTAATCACTTCTAGCCTTCACTACCCGCTAATTATAAAATGGCTGATGGCCAACATTTTCCCCAGTTCTGCTGACCTTAGATCGGATGCACCATGGACGACTATGCTAACAATTACTTCACATCTCACTGATTACTTTTTTTCTGCCAGTTCATTTGGATACAGTACACAGGGATTAAGATTCTAGCAATGCTATTCCAAAATCACTCCCTATTTTTATCTCCCTAAACCCCCCATCGATCACAACATTAAACTTAACTTTGACATTCAACTAATCTTTAGGTACTCTCCATAGATCTGCCTCCAGCCTCCAGCCCAAGAGAGCATGGCAAGATCTGGCCAACCACTTCACCTGAATGCAGGAGTTGGAGACAGCCACAACACAGAGAAACCTGTTCTCTTGCTTCATACATTTTGATCGACAAGACAGAAATAGGCAGCTCCTGTGAAACATATTCATAATCAGAGACATCTTCTACAGTCAATGACTGAATGAAAAGAGACACAAACAAGAACACACGGAATACATGACTGCGGTCCCCGGTATCCCATAACAAAATACACTGAGGAAAATAGCCAAGGGTCTGTAACTAATTTTTCACAAAGACAGGTTACTAAAAGTGGATTCTATCTGGGAAATTAAGAAAGCTGCCATTGGTATCCTGGTTCTGAAATATACTACCTGCTTGCATATTGTGCTGATCTTATGGCTTCAACAATTTCAATCACACACTTGGAACAAGCACTTAATTTAGTTTAATCACAGTTTCTCTAAGCAACATCGTGGGACACCACTACACATGCTAGATTCTCATCCCAGATGGTGCAAAACGGCTGCCTGGGCCCGGTTTTCCTTTAGCGTATACAATGCTTCTGGCGTAAGTCTTGGAGTTGTCTTTGTATGTAATTTAGTACCTACTTTTCTCTGGAGGCAATGTCACCATTTTTCACAGTAGGTGTCCTTTAAATTCATTGACTCTAGTTAATTGCTGGGGTACTTTTAAAAGTTATTTAACCACTTCCTGTTCATGGACATGACTCTCATGTCTTCATTTGCCTCCCTAAAAATTCAAGGCCATGAGAGTCACTTCTGGCACTTAATCCCACCGCCACATGAACCAGTTTAAAAGTGAAGGATTGCTCTATCGCAGCCATCATTCATTGAAAGTTTTGAAAAGAGTTTTAAAAGATTAAAGTAACTGTGTCCCATTAAATAATAATTTGCCCCCCTCCCCCCTATAATGGCCGCCATCTGTATTGATTGGATGTGATTGCTTGAGCAACTGTTCTGGGACCCAACGCTGTATAGTTGCATCACTATGCTGTTGCCTAGCAATGTCTGTACAGCATTGGGTACGCAAATTATGCATCATAGCGATCACTTCCAGCCTTTACAGACTCACAGACTGAGGATAATGGTATGCTACGTGCCCAACTAGTGATGAAGTATGGAATATGATATCATTTTAATCAGGAAAAGCCAAATAATGTATTTTGAGGTGTTTTACAACTGTGGCACATAACATGTAAAAATTAGGAGAAGTAAAACATAAAAAAGTAATGTAAATGTAATGTAATGTTTAACCACTTCACGACCGCCCCCAGCCGATGGGCGGCGGCAAAGTCCGGGCCCAAACGACCGCAATACGCCCATCGGCGGGGGCGGCTGCGGGAGTGGCTATGCGACGATCGCGTCATTCGTGACGCGATCAGCCGCCGGGGACTGGCTCCGCCCCCCGTTCGCTGTAACCCGCTGGCCGTTCGGAAGCGCCGGCGGGTTACTAGCACCCGGATCGCCGCGTGTACTGTGTATAATAGGCTTTGTAATGTATACAAAGCCTATTATACTGGCTGCCTCCTGCCCTGGTGGTCCCAGTGTCCGAGGGACCACCAGGGCAGGCTGCAGCCACCCTAGTCTGCACCCAAGCACACTGATTTCCCCCCCCCTGCCCTCTGATCGCCCACAGCACCCCTCAGACCCCCCCTGCCCACCCCCCAGACCACTGTTTGCACCCAGTCACCCCCCTAATCACCCACCAATCACTCCCTGTCACTATCTGTCAACGCTATTTTTTTTTAGTCCCTAATCTGCCCCCTACTCCCTCCTGATCACCCCCCCACCCCTCAGATTCTCCCCAGACCCCCCCCCCCCCCGTGTACTGTATGCATCTATCCCCCCTGATCACCTGTCAATCACCTGTCAATCACCTGTCAATCACCCGTCAATCACCCGTCAATCACCCCCTGTCACTGCCACCCATCAATCAGCCCCTAACCTGCCCCTTGCGGGCAATCTGATCACCCACCCACTCCAATAGATCGCCCGCAGATCCGACATCAGATCACCTCCCAAATCCATTGTTTACATCTATTCTCTCCTCTAAACACCCACTAATTACCCATCAATCACCCCCTATCACCACCTGTCACTGTTACCCATCAGATTAGACCCTAATCTGCCCCTTGCGGGCACCCAATCACCCGCCCACACGCTCAGATTGCCCTTAGACCCCCCCCACCTTATCAATTCGCCCGTGCAATATTTACATCTGTTATTCCCTGTAATAACCCACTTATCACCTGTCAATCACCCATCAATCACCCCCTGTCACTGCCACCCATCAATCACCCCCTGTTACTGCCACCCATCAATCAGCCCCTAACCTGACCCTTGCGGGCAATCTGATCACCCACCCACACCAATAGATCGCCCGCAGATCCGACATTAGATCACCCCCCAAGTGCAGTGTTTACATCTCTTCTCTCTTTTAAACACCCACTAATTACCCATCAATCACCCCCTATCACCACCTGTCACTGTTACCCATCAGATTAGACCCTAATCTGGCCCTTGCGGGCACCCAATCACCCGCCCACACGCTCAGATTGCCCTCAGACCCCCCCTTATCAATTCGCCAGTGCAATATTTACATCTGTTATTCCCTGTAATAAGCCACTGATCACCTGTCAATCACCCATCAATCACCCCCTGTCACTGCCACCCACCAATCACCCCCTGTTACTGCCACCCATTAATCAGCCCCTAACCTGACCCTTGCGGGCAATCTGATCACCCACCCACACCAATAGATCGCCCGCAGATCCGACATTAGATCACCTCCCAAGTGCAGTGTTTACATCTCTTCTCTCTTTTAAACACCCACTAATTACCCATCAATCACCCCCTATCACCACCTGTCACTGTTACCCATCAGATTAGACCCTAATCTGGCCCTTGCGGGCACCCAATCACCCGCCCACACGCTCAGATTGCCCTCAGACCCCCCCTTATCAATTCGCCAGTGCAATATTTACATCTGTTATTCCCTGTAATAAGCCACTGATCACCTGTCAATCACCCATCAATCACCCCCTGTCACTGCCACCCACCAATCACCCCCTGTCACTGCCACCCATCAAACAGCCCCTAACCTGCCCCTTGCGGGCAGTCTGATCACCCACCCACACCAATAGATCGCCCGCAGATCCGACATCAGATCACCTCCCAAGTGCAGTGTTTACATCTCTTCTCTCCTCTAAACACCCACTAATTACCCATCAATCACCCATCAATCACCCCCTACCACCACCTGTCACTGTTACCCATCAGATTAGACCCTAATCTGCCCCTTGCGGGCACCCAATCACCCGCCCACACCTCAGAACGCCCTCAGACCCCAGCCCTGATCACCTCGCCAGTGCATTGCTTGCATCTATTTCCCCCCTCTAATCACACCTTGAGACACCCATCAATCACCTCCTGTCACCCCCTAGCACACTTACCCATCAGATCAGGCCCTAATTTGCCCCGTGTGGGCTCCTGATCACTCGGCCAAACCCTCAGATCCCCCTCAGACCCCCTTCCGATCACCTCCCCAGTGCATTGATTGCATCTATTTTCCCCTCTAACCGCCCCCTGAGACACCCATCATGTCACCCCCCCTAGCACTCCTATCCATCAGATCAGGCCCAATACATCCTGTCATCTAAGAGGCCACCCTGCTTATGACCAATTCCACAAAATTTGCCCCCTCATAGACCACCTGTCATCAAAATTTGCAGATGCTTATACCCCTGAACAGTCATTTTGAGAAATTTGGTTTCCGGACTACTCACAGTTTTGGGCCCGTAAAATGCCAGGGCAGTATAGGAACCCCACAAGTGACCCCATTTTAGAAAGAAGACACCCCAAGGTATTCTGTTAGGTGTATGATGAGTTCATATAATATTTTATTTTTTGTCAAAAGTTAGCGGAAATTGGATTTTTATTGTTTTTTTCACAAAGTGTCATTTTTCACTAACTTGTGACAAAAAATAAAATCTTCTATGAACTCACCATACCCCTAACAGAATACCTTGGGGTGTCTTCTTTCTAAAATGGGGTCACTTGTGGGGTTCCTATACTGCCCTGGCATTTTAGGGGCCCTAAACCGTGAGGAGTAGTCTAGAAAACAAATGCCTCAAAATGACCTGTGAATAGGACGTTGGGCCCCTTAGCGCACCTAGGCTGCAAAAAAGTGTCACACATGTGGTATCGCCATACTCAGGAGAAGTAGTATAATGTGTTTTGTGGTGTATTTTTACACATACCCATGCTGGGTGGGAGAAATCTCTCTGTAAATGGACAATTGTGTGTAAAAAAAAATCAAATAATTGTCATTTACAGAGATATTTCTCCCACCCAGCATGGGTATGTGTAAAAATACACCCCAAAACACATTATACTACTTCTCCTGAGTACGGCGGTACCACATGTGTGGCACTTTTTTGCACCCTAAGTGCGCTAAGGGGCCCAAAGTACAATGAGTACCTTTAGGATTTCACAGGTCATTTTGCGACATTTGGTTTCAAGACTACTCCTCACAGTTTAGGGCCCCTAAAATGCCAGGGCAGTATAGGAACCCCACAAATGACCCCATTTTAGAAAGAAGACACCCCAAGGTATTCCGTTAGGAGTATGGTGAGTTCATAGAAGATTTTATTTTTTGTCACAAGTTAGCGGAAAATGACACTTTGTGAAAAAAAACAATTAAAATCAATTTCCGCTAACTTGTGACAAAAAAAAAAATCTTCTATGAACTCACCATACATCTAACGGAATACCTTGGGGTGTCTTCTTTCTAAAATGGGGTAATTTGTGGGGTTCCTATACTGTCCTGGCATTTTAGGGGCCCTAAACCGTGAGGAGTAGTCTTGAAACGAAATTTCTCAAAATGACCTGTGAAATCCTAAAGGTACTCATTGGACTTTGGGCCCCTTAGCGCAGTTAGGGTGCAAAAAAGTGCCCCACATGTGGTATCGCCGTACTCAGGAGAAGTAGTATAATGTGTTTTGGGGTGTATTTTTCCACATACCCATGCTGAGTGGGAGAAATATCTCTATAAATAGACAATTGTGTGTAAACAAAATAAAAAAATTGTCATTTACGGAGATATTTCTCCCACCCAGCATGGGTATGTGTAAAAATACACCCCAAAACACATTATACTACTTTTCCTGAGTACGGCAATACCACATGTGTGGCACTTTTTTGCAGCCTAACTGCGCTAAGGGGCCCAAAGTCCAATGAGCATCTTTAGGTTTACAGGGGTGCTTACAATTAGGCACCCCCCAAAATGCCAGGACAGTGAACACACCCCACAAATGACCCCATTTTGGAAAGTAGACACTTCAAGGTATTCAGAGAGGAGCATAGTGAGTCCGTGGCAGATTTCATTTTTTTCTGTCGCAAGTTAGAAGAAATGGAAACTTTTTTTTTTTTTTTTTTTTTTTCACAAAGTGTCATTTTCCGCTAACTTGTGACAAAAAATAAAATCTTCTATGAACTCACCATGCCTCTCACTGAATACTTTGGGATGTCTTCTTTCCAAAATGGGGTCATTTGGCGGGTATTTGTACTATCCTGGAATTTTAGCCCCTCATGAAACCTGACAGGTGCGCAGAAAAGTCAGAGATGCTTGAAAATGGGAAAATTCACTTTTGGCACCATAGTTTGTAAACGCTATAACTTTTACCCAATCCAATAAATATACACTGAATGGTTTTTTTTTATCAAAGACATGTAGCAGAATAACTTTCGCGCTCAAGTGTATAGGAAATTTTACTTTATTTGAAAAATGTCAGCACAGAAAGTTAAAAAAGTCATTTTTTTGACAAAATTCATGTCTTTTTTGATGAATATAATAAAAAGTAAAACTCGCAGCAGCAATCAAATAGCATCAAAAGAAAGCTGTATTAGTGACAAGAAAAGGAGGTAAAATTCATTTAGGTGGTAGGTTGTATGACCGAGCATTAAACCGTGAAAGCTGCAGTGGTCTGAATGGAGAAAAAGGCTCTGGTCCTTAAGGGGCGAAAAGACTGTGGTCCTCAAGTGGTTAAGACTGTGCAACTTCCACAAAGGTAGATAGCATGAAAAAAATGAAGACTCTTTAGACTGACCTAACGTGTTATCAAATTACTTTCACAGTAAATTTTGATCTGACGCAGGTTCTGGGGACACAATGGATTGGTTTATTGAGGGTATAGTAAATATAACATTCTGCATTCTCATGGTGATATGTCTAAGAGCTACGTATTGAAACTAGGGCTGGAAACCAATTTGTAAGCATAACAATGCTTTGTATGAGAAGCTGAAGGGAGCAATATGTCCCCCTTATTTTTAATGCAAGGATAAGACAACTATAGCTGACCTCTAGGGCCAAGGAGAGGCCACATTCCCAGGAACTCACTAACTCATGTAAATGCATAAGCTGTTTCTGTAAACTCTCTGTGCACTCTTACCTTTCCCTTTAAAATAAAGCACTTCAAAGGCACTTCCTAATGTGTTTACATTTTTGAGGATTTCATTTAATAACTAATATTTCCTTTCATTAAACTCAACTCTTTGCAGTTTGATTAAATGGGCATGATTTAATTGTTAAAAAACTATTCTGAAACTGACGTAAAAGAATCCTTCTGTACTGCACCATTTTTTTCTAAATTGTAAGCATGGTATCCTTTTTACGTTATTTTTTATCTATTGAATTTATTGTAAGTAGTTAAAGGCATTGCTTTTCCAGAACTTTTAGGTACCCCCTTTAGTTCAGACAGTAGGCCTGTTGTAAGTTTTTATGTTGTAAGCTATACAAACAATGACATTTTACCCCTTCCCCACTCAGGTGTCAAAAACAGGGTTCAGTTTTTACATTTCTCAGGTGTCAAAACTGCATAATATGTTGGCGCTTTATAAATACAATAAATAAACTTTCCAAATTGTTCCATGCACGTATACAACAGTCAAAAATCTGCAACCTACAGTATACAGCAAATTACAACAACTGATAGCTATGTCTCAAGGTGGTGAACTGCATCACAGATGAAAATAACAAAAGTGGTTTCTGGCTGTTTTTGGTTGTTTCGCAGAAAGTTTTGCAGGCGTAACTGCTTCTTATGACATCATGTAATTCTTCTGAAGATGCCTCACCACACCTCCTCAAAAGTTAAGCTAATCCAGTGGTTTAAAAATAGGCCCGGACTGCATGATTCAACCAACAGAAACTGCTCAGACTGCTACAAGAGGAAGGACGTTGCTCCGAAATAAGGATAATTGATCCTGATTTTGACACGATGTTTAAACAGGAACTTTAACTCAGGATTGAGCTTCATCCCAATCAGTAGCTGATATCCCTTTCCCACAAGCAATCTTTATTTTTTCCCAAATAGGTCTTTAGGAACATCTGCATTGCTGATATAAAACCCCTCCCACAGTATGATGTCAGGGCCATGGCTCTGAGAGTTTGCTGTCCATGAACCCTGTTGCATTGCGGGAACAAAATGGCTGCTTTCAACGGCCAAGCAAGCAGTATTGTTAGTTGGTGTTTTTATAGATAATGGCAGTTGGTGCTTCCAGCTTTTTTTCATGTCTGCCAGTAGTAAAGAAGATGACTCACAGTGGATCAAACAACATGAACGAATTACATGGCGAATATCAATCATTTCTTGATCATTCTGCTATTTTCTAAATTCTCACATTTCAATGTACTGATTTATTTTTTCCTCCTATTACTATTTTTTTGGTAACATTTCTCTTTAAATAAGAGAAAGAGGACTAAGGTGTGTTTTTTTCTTTATTGCTTGGGCTATTTTACAGCAAGTTGAGATTGTTTGTTTCACATGAGAGTGTTTATTTACATTCCTGCATTTCAGAAAAAGTGAACCAGTGGGAGGGTTTCTAAGTAAAGGGAAGCCTCAAAATGGTCCAAAGGCTTCCCAATCCATCGTAGAGCCCACCATTCCTGCGCTCAGCCCCTCAGAACATATCTGACAAGAGCTTGTTGGATATGTACCCAAGGCCACGCTCCCCCATGTATGAGCATGGCTGTACTGTACATGCTTGAATAGGGCCATGCCTGTGCAGTAGTGGTTCCATACTACTGTGTGGTCGCAGGTGTACTCAAGCATGCGCTCTATGGCCGGACTCATACATGGAGGGAAGAGGGGACACAAAGAGGAAGAGGGGCCACAAAGAGGAAGAGGGTCCTGGACAACAACAGTGGCGTTGAAAAATGTGTGGGAAGCCTTTGGAGTATCCAGAGACATCGCTCTACTCAGGTATCTATCTATCTAAGTTACAGGTTTGCTTTAAAGGTAACCTGAGATATGGGGGGTAAAAGAATTGATACTTATCTGGAGCTTACTCCAGCCCCATGACCAACAGTGCCTCCATTGCCGTCCTCCCAGGTGGCTCCATTCACTGACCTGCTATCAGTCCTGGTAATCTTCGCTCAGTTACATCAGTTGAGCTTTTGAGCACATGTGTGATCCAGCTGCATGCGCATGTCCGTCACGTTCACATCAACGAAAGCGTTCTACGCCTGCACAGGTAGTACTGTGACGTGACTGTAACGGACGCGCAGCTAGGCCTTGCATGTGCAGAAGAGACCGACTGACGCGACTGAACAAGGATTACCGGGGCCGATAGCAGGAAAATTAGCCACCTGGGATGATGGGGAGGGAGGAAATAGTGGTCATGGGGCTGGAGTAATCCCCAGGCATACTATGAATGCTTTTATCCCTTCATCTCAGGGTCTCTTATTTTGGAAAAAAATGACATCTGGCCAGGGGTAAAGCAGTGTTTGTATTATCTTCCGAACAGAAGCAAGTACGAATCTGAAGTATTGCTTTCTGAAATCCTTTGCAATATACTTAGCAGAACTTTCCTCTTTCCTTTGACAGGGCTGTATTTTCTCTTTGAAGCTTTTGCTGTATTTTTTTCTTCTTCCATATACTGTGTTTAAACTGGAAATTAGACTTCAGACGTATGACCGCAAAAAGGTTAACAATCTGCATATATACTGCAATTTTCAAACCAAATGAAAAGCATTTGCATTTACTGGGTGCCCACACATTGTTTAAAGACTGTGCTAAAAGTCTCCCTGGCGTATTTCACCCCTACAAAGAATACCACACTGTTACATGTTACTTTCCTCATGTTAAAGCGTATAATTAAATGCCTCACGCAATTCTTTAGGGGAATGCTTAGAAAATCTTGCATTTTGTTTTACTGAAATCCCACACTGAGTAATCCATTAATGTACACTCTGCGCTTTTTTCTCCGAATACACTTTGTACCGGGTCTTCTTTTTCACAACGCTACTTTTTCCTTGTTCTGTTGGTGGGGAGAGAGATGGATAAAAATAATACAGATAATTTGCAGAACACTTGCGTCTCGTATTTTTCCATTTTTATTTCAGTGGCTTGTTTGCGATACTAAGTACTCATAATAACATTTCTTTACTGTTATTTTTAACGTCTCTGTGGAAGGCACTCATGTACTGTAAAATAAAGTCAGAGAGATTGACAGAAGGAAATAAAGAATAGCTTTTGCTGCCATGTTGTTGGGGTACAACCATATGTTTCTGCAAAACGTCTGCCAAACACCTGCTGATATACTTCTCCTTAATATGTATAGCTTCTTTAAAGTGTATCTTTCATTACAAGTATAGTTCATTCCATTTCAACCAGCCATGGTTTTCTAGACATGCCGGATCTTGCTTCCTTGAACCCATGGTAACAGTCCACCGTTTGATGCATTGAAGAGCTTTAGATAGCTTTAGCTTTAGATTTTTACTTTCGGCAATCAGGGATAATAGAATACCAGTAAAATTACTGATATCATACTATTGAGTATTACCATGCGCCCATTTTATTGGGCGCCTTTATCAGATGTATGCGTTTACATCAGCTGAGAAAAACTCTTTAAAGAAGATCTGTTATGTAAAAAAATGCCGCTGGGGGATATTTACCTTGGGAGGGGAAAGCCTCTGGATCCTAACAAGACTTTTCCCATCCTCCGATGGCTCGGCAATCTGGCGCTGTCCCCCCCCCCCCCATTCCCAAGTGCGCCAAGGTAAATATTTACATACCGCGATCCTACACAGTCGCACTAGCAGCTCTTCATTCTGAAAAGGCGTAAATAGCTAAACCCGATCGTCTCCGCTCTACTGCGCAGGCGCGAGTCCTTTGCACCTGCGCAGTAGAGCCTATACGACCTGGCTCGGCTATTTCCGGCCTAGCCCAAATGAAGAGCCAGAGCTAATACGCCTGCACTGGATTCCAGACAGTTAAATAAATCTTCTCTTGTCAAGCTTGTTGGGGGAGGTTTCAGGGGAGCCAGGAGCCTGATTCCTGCAGGCTTCAGAGGTCGGGAAAGCCTCATTGGGACCCTGAGGCTTCCCCCTCCCAAGGTAAGTTTCCCCATGGGTTTTTTTTTTTATATTACAGAGTCTCTTTAACATCAAATTTCAAACCTTGTGGCTTACCTAGAGGATAACTTTGCATAGGTGAAAGCATGTCTGATTATCTCCTGATTTACTAAGGCAACTTCAAGCATGTTACAAGAGATTCAACAACTCTTCACAACCACTTAAGGACCACGTGATTTTCTTCTGATCGGTGCTGCGTGGACTCTCCAGCCCGCAGCACCGATCAGGAAATAGCCAGGGCGATCAGACTTCCCCCCTTTTTTCCCCACTAGGGGGGGTCTGACCGCCGCCGGCTGCCCGCACTTTCCGGGGGGGGGGCTCTTCAAAGCCCCCCTCCGCAGCGCTTTCCGCCCTCCCCGGCTTTCCCTCCCTCTCCCTTACCCTGTGAGCGGCGCAGGACGGAGTTCCGTCCTGCGCCGGATAGGATAGGCTTCTGCCTAACAGATGCCGGCAATCCCCGGCCAATTAGAGGCCGGGGATCGCCGATCTACGTCACGGCGCTGCTACGCAGCAGCGCCATGTGATGTAAACAGCGGGGATTTCTTCCCCGGATGTTTACATTATGCGTGCGAGCCGCGATCGGCGGCTCGCACACTGTTCACGGAGACAGTCTCCGTGAACTAGCATGGAAAGGCCACTCGATCAAGCGGCCGTTTCCATGCTATACCACTAACGACCCGCCGACGCCTATGGGCGTTAGGCGGTCGTTAAGTGGTTAAGAAAAATCTGCTGCTGCAATTTTAATTTAAAAATTATCTCTCCATTTCAATATGCAGCCAGCAAAATAAAAAAAAATGAACAGTAAACTCTTTTTTTCTTCTTTCAAATCCAGGCCTAAAGCTGAATCACTTAGTAAAACAGGAGATGCTCAAAGATGCCTTTGTGAGCCAAGATCACAGTGTTACTATTTGAAACAGGTAAAAAGAGTGCCAGAGGTGCCCTGGTAAAAAGGGCACACCATAGCAGTAGTGCAATCTTTAGCCACAGTTTGCATAGTGCGTAGCTCCAGTGCCCGCTTTATTATCGGACACCTTCAGTGCCCAAATTACCACTTATAGCTGCTAATCATGGCTATTAACATTGCCCCCCATGGCGGTGCTGAAAATATCAATTGGTAGAATTATGTGTTTGGGAGGGGGGGGGGGTGAGGGTTAGGTGCAGGAGGGAGGGGTACTTAGTGTTAGGTAGTGTTTAACCACTTAACGACCAGCTAACGCCGATAGGCGGCGCCTGGTCATTAGTGGTATAGCATGGAAACGGCCGCCATGCCAGTTCACGGAGGGTGTCTCCGTGAATAGTGTGCGAGCCGCCGATCGCGGCTCGCACACGTAATGTGAACACGTGGGGAAGAAATCCCTGCTGTTTACATCATACGACGTTGCTGCGCCTCTGATTGGCTGGGGATCGGCGGCATATGATAGGCTGAAGCCTATCCCACAATGCGCAGGACGGATATCCGTCCTGCGCCACCTAAGGAAAGGAGGGGAGGGAGGTAAGCCGGGAGAGGGTGGAAAACGCTGCGGAGGGGGGCTTTGAGGTGCCCCCCCCCGCTACTCACTAATGGCCGGCGGCGATCAGACCCCCCCAGCAGGACATCCCCCTAGTGGGGAAAAAAGAGGGGAAGTGTGATCGCCCTGGTGTAATCCTGATCGGTGCTGTGGGCTGCAGAGCCCACGCAGCACCGATCATTAGAAATTTGCCTGGTCCTTAAGTGGTTAAAGGTTAGGCACCACCAGGAGGACTTTAGGGTAAGGCAGCGCTAGGAGGGTCCTTGGGGTTAGACAGCACAGCACCAAGAGAGGTCCTTAGTTTTAGTCATCACCAGGGTAGGTTGTAAGCACTACTGGAGAGGTTTTAGGGTTAGGAAGCACCAGAGGGATCATTTACTGTTAGGCATCAAGAGGGAGGGCTAGTGTTAGGTTTAGGTTATGTCATATTAAAATGTCCACAACCCTTTTTACCATGGCCATTTTAACATGTACACATTGTCTATTCTAATGCCCCCCCCCCCACTCCCCTATACAGCTTCCTGGTGTCTAATGACCCTCCCCCCTTCCCTATACAGTTCCTTGGTGTCTAATGCCCTTCCCCTCCCCCCTATACTGTTCCCTGGTGTCTAGTGGTTCACCTCCAACCCCTAAACAGCTCTCTGTTGTCTAGTAGCCCCCTCCCTCCCCATACAGTTTTCCGGTGTCTAGTGGTTAACTTCTTACCCCTAAACAGTTCACTGGTGTCTAGTGGTCCCCTTCTTTCCTTACACAGTTCCCTTGTGCCTAGTGCTTTACCCTTCTCTGCCCCCATATGGCTTACCTGGTGATCCACAGTGAGGCAAGCATAATGCAAAGTGGGGAAACCCGCCAAATGTGATGGCTCTGTAAGTCAGATTTGAACATGTATGCTCTAGACCCTAGGTTCTCAACATGTAGTACTTCTGATGGGTACTCAGGCTTGATATACTTAACCAAGAATAACAAATTTAGAGTTTTAGAAAATGATAAATCTTATTTAAACAACACCAAATTAGTATTTTAGCTATAGTAAATGCATGGAAATTGTACTTGTGATAATGTTTATTTTGCTAGGAGGTACTTGGTGTGTACAGAGTTTAAAAAGGGGTACATACCAATACAATGTTGAGAAACACTGCTCTAGACCACTTACAAGCTTCTTTCCACTTAGGTAAGTATGTAACTTTTTTTTTTTTCAATCTTACAGGTTTGCGATCAGGTATTTTTTCACCTCAGGAAAGGTTTTACTCAGTAAAACATATCCAAATGCATATCTGAATATTTAGATTCCTTTTTTAAGCTTCAAAAACATTTGGGCTTATTTATGAAGACTAGAACAAAAAGAAGAAGAAAAAAACACTGACATGAAAGTAGTAGAATTATCCAAAACAACTAACCAGAATCCTAGTTTTAACTGAATACTGAATGATGGCCTCAGGAATCTGCTCCACCATTCCTAGCACTCTCATTGTACCTATTTTAATAAGTCGGCCTCCTTGTATTTTTATACATCTATGATACAATATTTTATCTCAGAAACTAAAATGTGTTTTCCACAAAGAACCATGAAATTAAAACTATATATACCTGACATGTACAAAGGGTGTTGACAGCTGTAAACTTTGGTATACAAACGTAATCAGCAGAGTATTACACGGAGAGCTGCCCTGTGGCTTGGAAAAAGAAAGTCCTGACATTCTTCACACCTTGTTGTGAACTGAAATTTCAGTTCACCTTTGATCATAATAAGCTTGAAAGAGAACAGACATTCTACTTCTGCCTAATTGTTTGTACAATGTAGCTGTTACCATCAATAATCACTATGTAGACAGAATAAAACCCTTGAGATATGTTCTAGCTCAGCCTGCCTCCATACAATGCTGATGGACCCCATAGAAGTAACACATCCCACCATAATTATTGTGATAGCTTTAATTACATCTTACAGTGCCTTAGAGAGATGCAAATATTTTATGTGGGTTGATAGTGGAGAATATTGAAGGGCTTGATAATCTGATACTGATAAAGTTTTAAGGAAAAGCAGTATTGTATCGTACCGTGTTAGCCATCAGTAAGGCCTTGTTCACATATAAATTGCAATCACTGACGCCAACGTTTTGCAATTTTGTGTGTGATTTTTTTTAAGCACCTCCTGGCACTTACCTCTTCTGTTTTTTCACTTCCTGACGTCAGTCAGGAAGTGAACTCTTTCACTCTTTCAAAATATAATGTATTTATTCTTAAAAGCACTCGGGAAATCACTATACCAAGCTCATTTTCAAGCATTTTGCGATTTCCCTATACCTGCCATTATAGGCAAATCACCCCAAAAATGGTACAGGCAGCGCTTTGGTGAGCGGATCGTAATCGAACCGCTCAGATGTGAACACTCTCAGAGGGAATCATTGCACAATCACTTTTAGGGTGATTTCAAAATTGCTGGCGCTTAAAAAATCCCGAAAGCGTCCTTAGTGTGAAAAAGCCCTAAAATCAAGTTTTGAATTAGGATGACATGGACTACAATGTATTTGTAATACTCAACTGTCCACATTCCTGCTCTGGTATCCATTCCTTTCCATGCATGTGCACATAGTTGGTTAGGACTTAGAGAGGCTCTGAAACAACATATAGTAACAATTTATACATTATTCAGGATACCCTATTTGTATGTTAAATATCATAGTTTCAGCATCAGAAACATGTAATGTATCTATATATTGTTTGTATAGGTATGTAGCCTGGCCTCCTAGTGATGTTTAGTCTAGGCTATGAGGTCACACAACCCTCTGCCCCAGAGCACTCTGGGAGACCAGATGTTGTTTAACTCACTTCGGAAGAGACACTAAACACACATTCCACAGTGATGCACCTTGCTTACAGTAAATATGCTGCCACCTAAGTTTAAGAATGTCAATCGGGCAAAAGAAAGATTTTACAAGGGGCAAAAATAGACTAAACAATTTGTAAATGAGTATTGTAAAATATATACAATTTTATTAATTAAGTTATGATTAGTAAAGTTCCTCTTTCTTGACTGGAGTTATGTACATGTGTGTCTAATAGTCTATCACAGTGCCCAAGTTTGCATCCATGAGTGGAAGTTGGTATGTGCAAATGTTTTTATCCTGCCTGCAAAACCCACCCCCTGACAGCTCTCAGTACTGACAATTCTGTTAGCACATAAGGTTGTGCCTTACTGTGTGGGGTGCTTCTGACTTGCCTTGCTCTTGAAATGTGCTCCGGAGGGACTCAGCTTGTCTGATATTCCTTGATTTGATCCTTCAAATTGACCTCTGCCTTTTATCTTGACTTGCTCATTTGTCCACAGCCCTGACTCCAGCCAATCTTCTCATCTCAGCAAGTTATCTGCCTATCCTAACCTTGGTTTGTGAACAGAATATGCTTGTTATTTACATAGTTACATAGTTATTTGGGTTGAAAAAAGACATACGTCCATCGAGTTCAACCAGAGAACAAAGTGCAACACCAGCCTGCTCCCTCACATATCCCTGTTGATCCAGAGGAAGGCGAAAAAAACCCTTACAAGGCATGGTCCAATTAGCCCCAAAAGGGAAAAAATTCCTTGCCGACTCCAGATGGCAATCAGATAAAATCCCTGGATCAACATCATTGGGCATTACCTAGTAATTGTAGACAGAGATGTCTTTCAATGCAAGGAAAGCATCAAAGCCCCCTTTAAATGCAGGTATAGAATTTGCCATAACTACTTCCTGCGGCAATGCATTCCACATCTTAATCACTCTACCTGCCCTTGAGCTCAGCTTGTTCCTTGGACCACACTTATCTTTACCCAATTGGATTTGGATTATTTTCTTGAAGCCCTCAACATTGTGGTATCACAATTTTTCGCTGATTTCAGTGGGATATTGCAGGGGCCACAGCCTGGTGCTCACCAGCAACAAAGAGTCCATAGCCTACTAGAGGTACATTAACACTCGGAATAGGTGACTCTTTCTCAAACCTTCTTCCAGGGAACCTCTTTCACCTGGCTGCAGGTGCTTACCCTCTGTGGTTCACCACTCCACGTAATATGGCACAATCAAAAACCTAAAACGAGGGAAGCACTTTTGCTTGGAAATATTGTACACACACAGTACACAAACATTTTCGAGCTTCTGTCTCTTCCTCAGGTGTACCTGAGGGAAGCCAGAAGCTCGAAAACGTTTGTTGATTGTTTTGTTTTTTTAACTAGATGTACATTGACTGATGCAAGAGACTGAGCTTGATTAACAAAACTGTGCTAACGCATAGCACGACTGTGCTATGCGTCTAGCGTGCAATGTGAAGCACGCGAAGACTTACGTGCATGCGCTAACAAAGGTGTTCACGCATTAATGCGTGCACTTTGCCACGGTAGCATGTGCAGGTAAATCTTTACGCATGATAACCACGTTACATTGCGCACTAAACGCATAGCATGGTCGTGCTATGCGTTAGCATGCTTTTCTTAATCAAGCCAACTCTGTTGAGAAACTGGTGGATTCAGTACATTAAAGAAGTCCTCATCAACACTGATGGCAGAGTCAACAGTACGCACTACAGCTACAACTCAATGTCACAGTATTTTGCTTTGTACTTGCAGGTTTGTGAAAATGCCTGTTTTGCAGAATAGAACTGGGCGATTTTGCTCCTCACTAATTGTGAATCCTTACAGTGTCTTCTCTATAATTATCAATGCCAAAGTACCTCTATAGCAACATATTGTTGAGCATAAGCATGCCAGCAGACCTACTGCAAGAGTCACCACAGCTACTTCATGCCTACATAAGTCCCTCTTATATGAGAAACAACTACAAAGAAAGTTTTAAAAAAAGCATATTTTAATAACCATATACCACATAGTGCATTATCCACATTGTTGTATGTGGTTTTGATACAAGAGCTCAGTTTTCATATACCTATATACAGGTCGTCATTTTCTGGTGACCCCAAAATATGAAAGTCATTCTGATTGTCCACAAGAAAGCTCATGTATGGTTAACTTAACTTTTCTATTGAAAATGTCAGCATATGCATCCCAGATGTATTTTTACACGAGACAGCTCACGCTTATGGTTCTATGGCCCTTTCACTTTAGTTTTACAGTTAATTGCATTTTTTATTTGCAGTTCGTTCTCTTTACTATGGCTGAGAAATATAAAATGGCTTATTTTTATTAGTATATTCAACCTTTATTGCCGTACATGAAAGAAGTGTATACTTTTAGTCATTGATTATTATATGTTGATTATTAGCGCTACTGGAGACATAGTTCAGAGAGGTCTTATAAAACAGTTAGGCATATTAAATGATTATACGTCAGCTCCAGCCTCCATACATACCTATTCCAGGCGTGCTGATTAGTATTGTTGCATGCCATGCCCGCCTGATTGGCTGTATGTACTCGGCCCATCTTCTAGATTAGGCCACCCAGCCTGAGTGGTCTTTCTGCACTTCATCAGTTCAGAATGTCATTCGCAGATGCAGGCAAGAGGTTTCCTTCTGCACTGATTGTGGATCAATGACTTCAGGATGGCAGAGTAAGGAACCTTTCTATATACTTCAGGTGTAAAGGGACTGCAAAGTGTTTCCTTGCCACTTCTTGGTGATTCTGGCCATTAATCTTTTGTCCTGCACAGATTTATTTTCAAAGAGATTGAAGTGCTCCCATGTAGCCCTGTATCATAGGTGGTAGAATATCCCGAGTGTGATAAAAGCCTGGAAGCTATTAAATCATTTACATAAGCGTTCACATCCTTTTGTAGAACACACGAGAGGCATGCATGTGGCAGGGCGTCTGGATAGTGCCTCCAATGTGACCGGTTTCTTGCCAGACTCAGGTTAGAATTACACTGTTTCATGAACTTGAAAATGACTAACAGTTTTTTTTTCACTCATGTTGTAGGCTTTATTAAGAGCATTATGATAGTGCCACATAGCTGATCGCTGGTTGCCATGGTTTTACAAATGTTAACTGATATACTTAGTCAATTTATGTGTTTGTTTTAGAGACTTGAATTATAAATAAGCAACAGCAGTCTGTCTATGTGCCATGTATAGGGCAAACATTATTATCTATTTACACAGCACCAACGAGTACATAGTTATGTCAATAAGATATCCGTGTATAAAACATAGAAACTGATGCTATTATTATTTTATGTTTCTTGTTGTCTTTTTTCAGCTTACAAGTCTGAAAGGGGCATTTCAGTAAGCAGACAAACTAAACACTTAACTCACATTACCTACTGAATGGCTCCAATATCTATCGTGGCCTTGCATTTGAGCACATAAATGTGACTACTTTTTGGTTGAATATACCAATATCTTCTAAACAAGTGAAATCTAAACCTCAAAATTCAGAACTCTGGTTCTGAGCACCTCTAAATCTCAAAATGCCCCACTCAGGTTCTGAGTACCATCCTCTGTCTTTACGAAGCTGGAGTTTAGACCTAACCCTGCAATTTAAAGGAGAACTGAAGTGAGAAGAATATGGAGGCTGCCTTATTTATTCCTTCTAAACAATACCAGTTGCCTGGCAGCCCTACTTATCTCTTTGACTTCAGTAGTGTCTGAATTACATCAGAAACAAGCATACAGTTCCGGAACAGGAGGACAGCAACTGGCATTGCTTAAAAGGAAGCAAATATGGCAGCCTTCATATCCCTCTCACTTCAGTTGTCCTTTAACAAAAGGTCATGCTATATACTGCCCAACAGTAAGGAATCTTGCTCAATCTGGCTGTATCTGGTCAAATAAAAATCAAATAAAATTACCAGGGTGTTTTTTTCCATCTGCAATAACGTATCCCTATAACCAAACACCCCAGGAGCAAAAATCGTTAAAAAAAAAAACATTTTGGACCGGCCAATCTCCATAGTTGCATAAGGATCGAAGAGGCTAAAAAAGTGCAACAAACATGGGTGCCCACTAATTAGCCCGCTATGCAAACTGAAGCTACTAATAGCGAGCATGAATTAGTAGCCGCAGTTTGCAAAGTGGACAGCCCTGGTGCTTTTAGCAAGCGCCTATTTTTGTCACTGGGGTTTAAGGTTAGGTGCCACAGAGGGGAAGGTTTATTAGGTGCCCACCGGGGGGGTGGGTTATTAGTTACCCCCCTGGGGGGTTATTGTTTGCTTACCAGGGGAGGGTTCTGTGTGAGAGTAGGGAGAGGTTAGGTTATAGTGTAATATCAACAAATATTACCAATAGTTCACTATAACAATGAAGTAGTAGAATATCAAAAAATGTAGATATTTTACTATCGCTACTTTGTGCGCCCTAAATCAATGTTTTTTTTTTCAGTTTACGCCACGCCAAAATTAGCACCTGGCATCTTCAAATGTACGCCATTAGGATCCATTCTTCACTTAGGACTGAGAGACAAATTGTTACATGCTTGGTGATCTTGAACATGCCCACTCTCACAAAGTACTATAGGAAGCACAAACGCGCCATCCTTTTGACGTAATGTCTCAGTCAGAGTAGAAGGGCCAGAAGAATAGATGTTGGCAGTGGTCATATAAATATTAAGGTCAGCAAAACACTTTTTTTTTTTTTTAGAATCTACTGAGTCTGAGGTACCTAGAAGAGGGGAGGTGCCAGTTGCACTGGATTTAGTAAAACAAAATCCAGGAATTTCTAATGTTAACATAGAGCCATTATTTATCAAAATGCATTACATCTCTCTAACACATTTTCTTTTTTCTAGCACAGCCCCTGTAAATCATTACTTTATGATTCTAATAAATATGTTATAAAAAAACACCTATATCAATATCTTAAATATCTTAGAGCAATATGTTCATGGACAGTGTTCAGTAATCTGTGGTATAAAATAGTAAGGGTAAGCAGGGCCGGGTCAAGGCAAAGGCAAGAGAGGCTCCAGCTTTAGGGCGCAGTGTAGGAGAGGGCGCACAACTCACTCGGCTATCATTCCCCTATTGTGTTTGAAGCAAAGAGAAATAAGAAAAGGGGATATATGGCAGTGACTGCAAGCCAGACAACTAGAGATTAAGGTGTTGTGGAGGGGGGGGGGGCGAGGGACTGGGCACCTCTTAGTCTAAAAGCAATCAGTGGGTGATAGCTGGGTCGGGAGGGATGGAGGGGCGCACTTTGGTTTCTCAGCCTTGGGTGCTGGAGGACCTTGTCCTGGCTCTGAGGGTAAGTTCACACTATGCATGTTGTGTTATAAGTTATAATTGCATGGCAATAATTGCACTACAATGATTGGACAGGGGCTGTGTTCACACATTGCAAATGTGGTGCATCAGACATCGTCTTAAGAACTCAAGCTTTTCTTCTGCTACTCCGATGGATGATATATTTTATAGATATTCTACTGTTCCTAAAATTGCAGTAATTGAGTACAGATTTTTCTCCATGCTTTTCAAGGCTGGAGGTCCGCTTTACATTCAGTAAAGTTCCTCTGAGTGTATGTAATAAAAGTAGATAATGGAACACAGAATATCTGGACTAATGTTAAAAACTATGGGGATTAATCAGCATTGTGGTGATGGAATATGATGCTGATCCTTTTTGAGCTCTGCTAATATTTATATTAACTTAGTTGGAAACATTTTCTATGACTTTGTGCTATGTGTACCTACTACGGTGGTTCTGCAAACTTTGATCATTTAAAAAAAGAGCATTAAAGTGAAATTTCACCTTTGCTGAGAAAAAATCAATCCCTTCAATTCAGCTCTACAAATTACCTGGATTAATTCCACACAGTGTTTCAAAACTGCTTATCTTGTACAAATGAATTCAGATGCTCAGCTACTCCACACTGACTTCAAAACCAGAAGTGTCAGAGCTCCTTACCAGTTACTTAGTTAGGGAAAGTATAGAGAACAAGCAACAATAGCTACTGAAAGGGCGTTTGTGCAGCTCAAGTCTTTGCAAGCACAGAGTGCTCTTGGCTATGGGAGCACAAAGGTGAGAAACGCGCATCATGCATGCGCAGAACCCCACGAACTAGCCAGGGGTTGTCGATCATATGGAGGGGGCAGCAGCAGCCTGGAGATCAGTCAAACTTCAATGCTGTAGACAGCAGATAGACTTCTATGGACTAGAAGAGGCTCTAGGTAAGTAAAGCTTAACTTTTTATTTTATCTCAGATATCCTTTAAAGCTTCTGGAAAGTCATTATTTACCCCAATGGCTGTAAAGCTGCTAATTACATTGCTTACATATGAACCACCTAATTTGTGTGCAGTGCTGCATGGATTGTTTCAGCTAGCGCTGCTTGCCTGATTTGGGCGCTACAAAGATTACGAGAAAAATAAAGTAATTTGTAGACTGGCTATAACCCAAATTATGTGTCCCCTTAAGCTGGTACAACTCGGACTTGGTACAACTCGGAGGGGGAATAGTAATCATTGCAGAGTTTGTGCAGAAACAGGGTGAAACATTTTTCTGCTTCACCCTGCGCCTAGATGGCCCGGGCTGAGAATGAATAAACCACCTACAGAAGCTATAAAGCAGTAATTTACCCCAAGTCTTTAAATGCTGCTTATTACTGCAGCCGTAAAGCCACAACGTACCCAAGCAGCCGCAATTTAACTCTAAAGCCACTAGTTAGAAGTTGAACCATTGTAAAGCCATAATTTAACTGAGCGCCCATATTATACAGTTAGCGCTAGTGATATGAATATTATTTGCATTGCCGAGAATGGGGATTTTGGCTTTAGTTTTGTTTTTATTTTGAGTCACACACCAGCAACAAGTATGCAGCCAATGGAGTCAGACCAGTGTCAGAGCATCGGATTTGCATGCTCATTCTGCGCCAGTGGCTTAAAAAGTAAAAACTTAAGAAATGGCCATGACCGATATGAATAGCCCAATCCTGTCACAATGAAGTTATTTCCACGTGGGGGGAGTTTAAAGAAGCAGCTTCAAACTTCCCCCGAGTGCTGGCGCATGTCTCCACAGCAGCAGCAGCAGTGTTGGACTCACCTCCGAACCGAGTCCAACGCTGTGCATACTCCTCTCCCCGCCATCTTCTGGCTCTTGTGTACAGCATCGCTTCCTATAAGTCATATGACATACAGGAAGCAGTGTGGTACACTAGAGGCTGCAGCAGGTCAAGTGGCTAGACGAACAACAATGGACTCAGGCTGGAAGGTGAGTCCAGCTCTACTGCTTGCACGGGGGGAGGGGGGGGGGCAAATGGGGTGGCAACCAGAGGCACCAAGGGCTGACAAACGGAGGCACATGGGGCGTAAAATGGGGCACTGAGGAGGGACAAATGGAGGCACATGGGGAGAAAACAGAGGCACAGAGGAGGGACAAGCAGAGGAATGAGGGGACTAACATAGGCATGGGGGGGGGGGGCAAACAGAGGCACATAAGGGAAAAAAAGAGGCACAGGGGGACAAATGGAGGCACAGAGGGGGGAAAACAGAGGCACTAAGGGGAGGTGGGACAAATGAAGGCACATAGGGCAAACAGAGGCACAGAGGGAAAAACTGAGGCACAGGGGGACAAACAGAGGCACAGAGGGGGCAAACAGAGGCTCTAAGGGGGAAAACAGAGGCACATGGGGCAAACAGAGACACAAGGGGGGGGGGGGGCAAAAAAGCAAAGTGGGGGACAAATCGGCAAAGAGGGAGACAGTGAGGCACAGAGGGTGGCATTGCAGGCACAGGGGGTACACAGGAGGCAAAGGGGACAGAGATGGCACAGCATTCCAACTTAAGAATGGATTCAGGTTATGAACGAACCTACAGTCCCTATCTCTTTCATTAAACAGGGACTATCTGTATTACGAAAAAGGGCAGAGAATCAGCACAGAAGTCGGGCAACTGGCATTGTTTATAAGGGTAAGAAGATGGCAGCCTACTTAATCCTCTCATTTCAGGTTCCCTTTTAAAAGCTGCACTTGTTTTGTAATGCTCACCTGTTTTGTTCAGGAAGATTAATAAACTGACGTACACATCATTTATTAACAAGTTACACAGTTTTGGAAGGTGATCTTTGAATATTTGCACAGTGCTTTGAGTATTGACAATAATTGAATTTGAGAGATTTCTAGGTTAAAGTAAAGCCTGTCTTGCCTTATTATTGATTTGAACAAGCAATTTAGATAGACCTGTCAGTCCTTATCTGCTATCAGTTTCTACATTTCTGTTATTGAATTTAATCATTCCTGTGAAACGATTTTTATGCTCACATTCAGTTTTTGTTTTTATTGCATGGCCTTGCCTATATTGTACAATTTCTGCCTGAATATATCACATTCCAGATCACTATGTTCTCTAATTCATCAAATTAATGTGCCATCTGTTGCGTAACGCAGACTGGCATAGTACCAGTTGCAAAAGTGTCTTTATATAGGGGATGAGTCTGATGAACCCTTGGGCAATGGGTCATGTTCACTGAAGTGTAACAGTGCCAATTAGCTATTGAATGAATTTCCCGGCAGTTCTTCTGAATTAGCATGTTACTTATTATGTGTGAACTCATTTAGGAAAGACCATTGGCGCATAGACACTAAACAGAATACGCAGTAATAGGGAAGATCATGCGGGTCAAATTGCTTTGTTGCATCAAGTCATTTACCATCCTAGGCATAATGAACATCTGTCTGTATCACACAATGAAGAATGATGGGATGTGTAGAGAAAAACAAAAATATATTCCCCTGCGTAAACTATTTGTCAGTCTCCTGAAATAAATTAAGATTCACAAGAATCACCCTATTAAGAAAAAAACATTTGCTTTATTAAATATAGCCTTGAAGCCTATGATATGAAAAGCCCATGAAAAGGACCACTATGGCAAAATATGACTTCTTATGTACTCCTCATGAAGAGTAGACATGCAGACCCCATGTAGTCCTCACTCACTAACATTTTCATTCTATTCTGTATTCAAAATGCTTACAAATACAGTTTTTCAGTATCTGAAATCTCCTGTGCTATCAGCAACTTCTTTCAGATACAACAGTCAATTCCCTGCTCACTTGCACCCCTCCAACTGTCAGTTTATCCCCTTCTCCACACATATGCACCATTCCGCAACTGACATATCACAGTACATAAACAGGCACTAGAAACACACACACGCATGCACGCACACACGCACATGCAATAAGGGCCCCAAGAGAAGCTGCTAATAGAATATTGCAAAATTATCAAAATTCTACTATCTGTGGCTGGCTAAGCCTGATAGTAGAATATTGGTAAGTTTTGCTGACACACACACCTTCTAATATGGGCTGAGTTAGCATATATCAATAGCAGTGCAAGGAAAGCTGGAGCAAATGTGGAGCAGTGGCCAAGAGCAATCAGAATCCTTTATCTGGACGACTACTCCACAATTTTTCTTCAACTGGTTTTGCTACATCTGGGCCACTGTATTTGCAGCTGCTGCATTACAAATTATAGTGATAATCGCAAAAGGTGGCGTAGGATTTGAGTCTGTAATCCCTTATTTACTAGACAAGGTACAGAAACAGCATAAGGCTTTTGGAGTTGTCATCAAATCTAAAGAGGTAGCGGGCACAATGCTTTTGGATTTTATCTATTTGGCAACTTAGAGATTGGGGGTTTAAATCCAATATTCAACAACATAACGTATCAATTTATTATCAACTTAATCATTTTAATGAGGGTGCATATGTCAGCATACAACACCCGACACATAGGCTACATTCACAGTGGTGCATTGCATTGCATAGGGAAGTTTAGGTGGGGATTACTGATGACCAGAATCCCCCCTCACACCAGGGCTGGTGCAGCGTCTGGGAACTGGCACAAGTTGAGACACCAGAATATTTGATTTTGGATGTAGCAGCAGCATGTGTACAAAGCATGGAGCAGCAGCATGTGCACAGAGAATGGAGCAGAAGCATGTGTACAAAGCATGGAGCAGCAGTGTGTGTACAGAGCATGGAGCAGCAGCGTGTGTACAGAGCATGGAGCAGCAGCGTGTGTACAGAGCATGGAGCAGCAGTGTGTGTACAGAGCATGGAGCAGCAGCGTGTGTACAGAGCATGGAGCAGCAGCGTGTGTACAGAGCATGGAGCAGCAGTGTGTGTACAGAGCATGGAGCAGCAGCGTGTGTACAGAGCATGGAGCAGCAGTGTGTGTACAGAGCATGGAGCAGCAGCGTGTGTACAGAGCATGGAGCAGCAGCGTGTGTACAGAGCATGGAGCAGCAGCGTGTGTACAGAGCATGGAGCAGCAGTGTGTGTACAGAGCATGGAGCAGCAACGTGTGTACAGAGCATGGAGCAGCAGCGTGTGTACTACAGAGAATGTAGCAGCAGTATGTGTGTATGGAGTACGGCGCTGTGCCCCTGCTGTGTGCTAGTAAAGAAAGAAGTTGGGACCTCGCAGAATGTTTCACTTTCCCCTTCATTACAGATGTCAGCTTTCCTTGATCCCTGATCAATCCCGTTGTCTACTGGGAGCAGATCGGACATATTGGAAATAAATGTCCAATCCTGTCAGTTGGAGAGGAAATTGCATTGTGTGTACACAGCATGATTTCCTACCATATTATTATATTGAGAACTTTCAGGAATACACCCCCCTTGAAATTCATGGGTTTGCCCCTGTATTGCATACTGCAAAGCAGGATCGCTACACAACAGACAGGAAAAGTCTCATCATGCGTTATACGTGGGATGTGCTGCATGTAGTGAAGCATACAGTACATTCAAAGTTTGCAACACTGCATTGGTTAACCCCCTTGGCGGTATGAATTTTTTTTTTAAAATCATGTAGCGAGCCAAGGGCTCGCTACATGATAGCCGCTGCTCAGCGGCATCCCCCCAGCCCCGCCGATTGCCTCCGGCGATAGGCGATCAGGAAATCCCGTTCAAAGAACGGGATTTCCTGGAGGGCTTCCCCCGTCGCCAAATCAAGAGCTTTTCTTTGTTTTCGATCAATACATTAGATTGAATTTCCAGGGTTTTTTTTTCCGATTTTTAGAGATTGGACATGTTGGAAATTTCAGACCAACTTTATCAAGCATTGTATGGTGTGTGATGGATTGTCAGTTACTTGAGGTACAGTTCCAATCAATTTTTTCTAAGCTTTCAATTATTTTATTCATGAATTATGATTGGGGAAAAATTGAACATAAGTTTGTGGTACATTGGTCAGATTTTTAAATTGTTACAATCAGTCAGAAAAATTGATTGCTATTCTTGAATTGAACAGATATTTAAAAAAATGGTATGGTGTGTGGCCACCTTAACTGTGGGTTCATGTATTTGTGCACCATAAAATTACAGTTACAAAACAGTGCTATTGTGCAAGCAGAAAGAGAAAACCAAATCACAGTTGGAATCAAACTGTAAAGAGTTACTGATGGCACAGGGGCTCTCATATGCTGTAGAAGTGCATTTCTGGGCACTCTAAATAGAACATGTTAAAAAAATGTAGGCGTCTTCTGTTTCATTAATTTTTTGCAGGTTTCAATTTAGGACACAGCAAGCTCAAACTCAATAGAGTAAGGGCCTTTTTCCACTAGCCTGCGATTTGCGATTTGATTCTGATCGCAAATCGCAAGGTACATTAATCTAATGGAAACTGCAGCAGCAATTTCCATTAGTGCGGTCCGATTGCGATACGATTTTGGTCAAAGCGCAATCACCGTCCTGCCGTGTTTTGTATGCAATTGAGCTGTACTATAATGAGTATAGTAGCTCAATCGCAATCGCAATTGCATGGTGGAAATTGAAACGCGATCACATTTCATAGTGGAAAAGAATTACATTTTTAAAGGAACACTATCAATTAACATGTTTGTTTTAACCTGGGATTGAGAGAGTTCCTGAAGTGCTGGTAAATAAAGATGTATGCATTTCACTTGCTTATCTCTTTTGTTTACTTTATCAAATTCCTTTCACTCTTAACTGAGAGGAAGTCTGATGCTGAGTGAACCATGAGAGGAGCGGGATTCCCTCACACAAATTTGTTAACCCTGTGTGTGAGAGAAAGTTCTCAGCAGCTTCCTGTCTCTGGCAGAGCTGTCTGCAGAGAGCAGAGGATATGTAACTTGTTATAAACATTTGTAATTGTCTGTGACACCAGAGCTTATCATACTTTTTTTGCTTTCAGAGAAAAATACCCTGTAGTCTGATATGCAAAAAACAACACTGGCTGTGCACTGAAGCAGACACCCCTTTTGTGAATGATTTATTCCAATAGAGCTAAATCCTACACACAATGAATTAAAGCTTTTGCCTCTGATGTTTAACATGAAAAGTAGGAAAATGTTTACACAGCTACTTAGACATTATTGATACATTGTCATTTTAGAACACTTGGGTATTGATAGTGTTCCTTTAACCCCCCTGGCGGTAACCCCGTCTCAGAGACGGGGTGAAAAGCCACAGCAAATAACGGTAACCCCGTGTGTAGCACGGGGTAGCCATGTGGCTCACCTCTCTCTGCCCAGCAGTGATCGGCGCTCCCCCCGCTGGCTCAATCTCCCGCAGGAGACATCAGCTGCAGCTCTGGCAGCTTCCCGTCCGTCCTCTCCCCGTTATGTCCCCGTTTTCTGGGCCCCCCCCCCTGCATGGGGTAGCAATGCGCTCACCTCCCTGGCTGGGGTAGCAATGCGCTCACCTCCCTGGCTGGCAGTGATCGGCGATCGGCGCTCCCCTCTCCCGCAGGAGACATCAGCGGCTGCTTCCCCTCCTCTCCCCATCTGCTGGCCGGTCTCCCCCGGTCTGATTTCCGCTCCTCCCTCCGATCGTGTGCCCCTGCCCCGCCGCGCATTGACGTCATCGGCGTGATGACGTCATCAGTGCCTGATCGGCACTTGTAACAAAAAAAAAAAAATCAATAAAGAAAAAAAAAAAAGATATATGAAAAAATGTAAATGTAAATAAAATAAAATAAAATGTAAATAAAATAAACACCCCCCCCCACCCCACCCCCCACCCACATACACACACATATATAAAATAAAGTAACACACACACACACACACACACACACAAATAAAGCTACATACTTTCAATACAAAAAAAAAAAAATGACCACACACACACAAAAAAAAACAATGTACACATAAATAAAGTTACATACAAGCTACACTTGTTACAAACTTACCTCAGAGAGATTTCAGAGATTTGATTTGATTCTCTCTGCTTCATTGATCTGCGTCCATGGCGTCCAAGCGTGCGTCCAGCGCAAAAGCTGTTCTTCAGCTGCAGGAAAGTGACAGCGAACTTGACGCACTTGATGCAAGCGATAGCGAATCCTGGCAAAGTTTGTCGTCTGATGCTGAAAGCGACAGCGGTGAGGATTCGTCGCTTGATGTCCGAGATGTGCGCACCTGGTGCGCAATTGATTGCAGTACGCCTCAAGCTCCGCCGCCGAGATTCCCATTCACTGGTTCATCAGGTTTGAAGGTGGAGGTGGAAGGCAGCGACCCCTTGACGTACCTGAAATTGTTTCTGACAGCTGACGTCATCGACAAAATTGTTTCTGAGACAAACAGGTACGCAGAGCAGCAAATGGCGACTTCACATCTGAGGTGTTCCAGAGTCAGAGCATGGGAACCGGTGACCTCAGATGTCATTTGGCAGTTCCTGGGCCTAATCATCTTACAAGGAGTTGTGGGGAAACCAATGCAGAAAATGTATTGGTCCACCAATCATTTACTGGCTACTCCTTTCTTTGGATGCGTCATGTCGGAATATAAATTTTCTTTGATTATGAAGTTCCTACATTTTACAAATAACGAGGAATATGACGAAAACACACATCCGGCACCGAAACTTCGTAAAATTTGGGATGTAAGCCAACTTATACTGAGGAACTTCAAGCAGACCTATGTGCCTGAGCGAGACATCAGCATCGATGAAAGCCTCATGGCATATAAAGGACGGCTCAGCTGGATACAATATATTGCGTCTAAAAGGGCACGATTTGGGATAAAATCTTATCGCCTGTGTGAATCCAGCTCTGGATATATATGGAATGCCGTTATCTACACAGGAAAGGGGACAACATTTAGCGAGACTTTCCGCAGCTATGGTCTGGCCACGTCCTCTGTCCTGACACTTCTCGAGCCACTTCTAAATCAGGGCTACTGTGTCACAACCGACAATTTTTATACCTCTCCTGAGCTAATTGAGGTCCTTTTGCATAACCGAACTGATTGCTATGGCACAGTTAGGCCTAACAGGCGCGACATGCCAACGTCATTTGGCGCCAAAAAGCTTAAGCCTGGAGACATTGTGGCCTGGCAAAAAGGCAAAATTCTGGCGCTGAGATGGCGGGACAAAAAAGACGTGTGTCTGATGAGCACCGTGCACAATACCGCCACAGTGACAGTCCACACAAGAGGTGGGAAAGAGGTCGTCAAACCACAGCTTGTGTTGGATTACAACAACACTATGGGAGGCGTGGACAAATCTGACCAGGAGACCACCTTCTATCCAGCGATGCGGAAACAACAAAAAAAATATTATAAGAAAATTTTTCGGCATCTTCTGGAGCAGTGTCTTTGGAACTCCTATGTGCTCTTCAAAAAATATAGCGACCAGCCCGGGATTCATGCTGACTTTATTTGGAAAGTTGTGGAGTCCATATTTGTTACACACCAAAGTTCACCCACAGCGGCGAGGAGACCTGGACGTCATGGTGCTGAAGTGGTAAATCCAGAACGCCTAACTGCACGTCACTTTGTGGAATACGTCCCGCCGACAGAAAAAAAGGCAACACCAAGTCGGATGTGCGTCGTTTGCTGCTCAAAGAAGGACAGCAGTGGCAAAAAAATAAGAAAAGAAACCAGGTTCCACTGTCCTGACTGTGACGTGGGTCTTTGTGCAGTCCCATGTTTCAAAATTTACCATACCCGGGAGCTTTATTAGTTTTTTTTTTCTGATTAGCATTACATTCATTACATTGTATTATTTTATTTGTATTATTTTTTCATGCAAAAAAGTATGAATTTATTTGCATTACTCTTTCATGCTAAATTATCTGTGGGGATGTGCAGATATATTATATCCGGGAGCTTTATTAGCTTTTTTTCTGATTTGCATTATTTTTTCATGCAAAAAAGTATGAGTTTATTTTTATTACCCTTTCATGGTAAATTAACTGCAGTACTGTGTTTATGATCTTGTTATTTATTAATATGTCTGATTTTTATGTTGTGCATTTTTTGAAATGTAAGGTAGTTTATAAATCCTTGCATTGAAAAAAAAAGTAGTTGCGTCTGTCTATTTATTTATTTATATAAATTCTTAGCACTAGTTAAAATTAGATATGAGTAGGTTATTGCTATTTGCTAACAATTACAGGTCAAAAGAAAACTACACATTTCCATCACAAAAATTGTACCGCTTTTAGGAAGTAATTCCAGCAGTAATCATACCGCCAAGGAGGTTAAAGGGACTCAGAGGAGTGCCCAAATTTAAAAGAATACACTTACTTGGGGCTTCTTCCAGCTCAGGGTAGGTGGCGAGGTCCCGCAGCGTCCTCCTGGCTCGTTTCCTTCAGCCTCCGCCGGCCCCCCCGTTATCGGCGTCACCGGTGACACCCGGGCCTGGTGTGGGCCGGCTCTTCCTGATTAATGACGCAATGCGTCATCACGCCGGCCACTTCGCTTCATCACGCCGACTGGCGTGACAGGTCTGCGCATGCGTGGAAAATCTTTAAGTGTTTCAATGCTTTTGTAACAATTCAGTTCTGCATAGGGTGTCTCCACATTTTGGAGCCTGCACTAGCAGTGGCACCTCTGGTGCTCTTGTGTTCTATATCCTTACAGCCCCACAACCCTGTCCTCAAGGCCCACCACCAGTACATGTTTTGAGGTAGTTAATCAGCTCTACTGAGACACTAATTACCTCACCTGTGCATGTTTGCGGTTTTCTGCAAAACAAGTACTGTTGGTGGGCCCTGAGGATAGGGTTGGGGAGCTCTGCTCTAAAGGATGTCTTTCAAAAATATTTTCTCTTAAAGGAAACTCGAGGTGAGAGTGACATATGGAGGTTGCCATATTTATTTCCTTTTAAACAGTGCACATTGCCTGGCTGTTCCGCTGATCCACTACCTCTAATACTTTTAGCCATAGACCCTGAACAAGCATGCAGATCAGATACTTCTGGTCTTCTGGCTTCAGAAGAGTCACAACCCTGAAATAAGCATGTGGCTATTCCAGTCAGACTTGAGTCAGAGCACCTGATCTGCATGCTTGTTCAGGGTCTAAAGCTAAAAGTATTAGAGGCAGAGGATCAGGGTGACAGTCAGGCAACTTGCATTGTTTAAAAGACAATAAATATGGCAGTCTCCATATCGCTCTCACTTTTGGTTCCCTTTAAAAGGAAATAAATATGTCAGACTCCTTATGTTTCACACATTGGGTTGTTTTTACGGTTCCTCAGGTGCAGACTTTATTCCTATGCCTGGGCTAAGGATCTAACCTGAATGCTAGGAAGCTTTGGAAAAAAAGATTGATGAAGAACGGAAGAGTCGATAGTGTCTACACATCCAGTATGATTTTGTAATGTTTAACAATCATGCAATGCATCCCAACATTTTGGTGAGGATGCAGGAAAGTCATGTAGGTCATGTTCCTGAAAAATTATAAAAACATACTCTTTTGTTGCACTCTACAACATTTGCTGCTTATTCATCCAGAGTAAGCTATTACGTCATGTGTGTGCTGCTCCTTCACCCTGTCCAATCAGCAGAGGCGCTACACGTGCTTGTGACGAAATTCTCTTTGTCCCCACCATATTGCCTAATGAAGCAGGCTGTGCCTGCGAAACACGTTGCATCTCTGGGGTACCTTTAAATAAATGTGTTTATATTAATTCAGACAGTCTATTCAAGTCTGCTTTCTGGAGGTAAGTCCACCATTTCCTCCCAGCTACTTTTTTTTTAAATTTGTATCATATTTTATCCTGCTGGCGCCTCTGTTCTCCTAATACGATAAGAGAAAGACATGACACTGGCTGTTTTACTACTCTACCTAGGAAAGAGAGATGAAGGTACAGGGCAGATTAGGCTCAAATTTATGTCATTGAATTTCAGGGCTAAAGAAGAAGAGGGTGACAGAGGAAAAGATGGATAGACACCAAGCCCATATGCAATTACGTTTTTCTCCTGCATTTTCTGCTAGGAGATAATTTTTCATCTTCCCTTTAACCATCTAAGGACGATGCTAATTGAAATCTATGCCCTTTTTGATGCTGATCTGGCTAGCAGGGTATAATTTTCAACTCACCGACGCCACGTGTTCTCGCCACTTTTGTCGCTACCACTGATCTCGCCGCTGTCTCCCCACCACAGCTCACTCGCCCTGCCGTCTCTATGGTGGCAGAGACCTGTGAGCCGGTCAGGAGCCGATTTCATTGTCTCCTAACCCTGTCTATCAATGTAAGCAACTCCCATTGGCTTACATTGATAGGCAGGGTCAGGAGCCAATGAAAGCGGCTCCTGACCGGCTCACAGGAACTCTGTCATCATAGAGATGGCTGAATGTGTGGCCTGTGGTTCTCGACATGCGGTATGGATGGCGGTTGTGGTGAGTATATGCAGCGATTCATCAGTGTTCTGCGTTTTCTGATAGCAGTGGTCTCTGGTCCTTAAGGGGGCAGAGACCACTGGTACTGAAGTGGTTAAAAAAATTTCCATCACTCTGCACTTCAAAATGTACCAAAAAGTTAGAGAGCAAGAACTATCAAAATTATTAAGCAAGTATTTTCTTGGTGGCTTAAAAGGCATTTTATTGACAACTTGTGTGAAAATATCACCTAGGAGAAAACTAAGGAGAAAAAGTGAATTGCATACTGTATGGGCCATGTGAACATATGAACGTGTCTATGCAACAGCTGAAAAAAGCAATGATTGACAGACACATCTGGTGTGCAAAAGTACTTATGGTCACAAAGAGTCAGAGTCAACTAAACAAATTAGGAGGATTCTCAATTACAGAACAGAGTGTACATAATGTAATATGTTCTGCACAGCATGATCTTTCATATCTACAGTATTTATGGTTATTTCACATCTTCTGTGTTTCATCTTATGCTTGGCATTTATAATGGAATGTTGAAAGCATAGTAAAGCTGCCACTTCTGTGATTCAACATTTACACTGACATATTTATCATATTAGATGGAGTCCTTAAATCATAAAGGTGTGAAATGCTTTCTTCCTATTTTGCCTTTTTTTTAAATTACACCTCTGAGTGGCTCAGATCCTTATTTTCCTTAGGGGAGGACATGTGGAAGGAAGTGACCTCTAGGGAACTCCGGGAACAAAGTTGCTGTCAAAGACAGTGAAATTTATATTTGTTTTTTTATTTATTTATGTTCTGATACCCCATGTGTTAAGTAACAAAATATGTGAATTTCATTTACAAAGTACACCTAGTATCTGAACTATCAGTTCTTAAAGCCAGTTACATTTCTATGACTCAACTCAAGTAGATGGCAGACAAATGTATTTATGTTTCAAATATGTATAACACTGAGCCCTTTTGAAATAAATATTAAAGGACACCTATCGCATAAAAAAAGTAAAATTTAAAATACATACATATAAAAGTACATTTCTCCCAGAGTACTATGCATTATAAATTACTTTTTCTATGTTGCTGTCACTTACAGTAGGTAGTTAAAATTAGTTTTGGACTACCATCTCCTCAGGGCGGATTCTCAGTTATTTATTTACAACAGCACTTACTAAACCACAGTTGCTCAGTCCAACTGCTAAAACAGTGTGGAAATGAGCAAGACAGCTGGTTGACATCTTTGTATAGGTCATTTCCAGGGAATGCTTTTTGAAAGAATAAAGGTTACTGAGAATCCCCTATGAGAAGGTGGAATAGTCAGATCTGTCAGCGTTGTAAGTGACAACATCATAGAAAAAAAAAGCAATTTATAGTGTGTTTTACTCTGGGAGAAATGTACATTATATATGTATGTATTTTACATTTTACAATTGTTTGCGATAGTGGTCTTATAAGGAGAGCAACAGCTACATGATTGAGATATCTGCCTTCATTGATAAGACTTATTGCTATGCATGAGACTTGCAGAGACTACCCCCCACTGCTTATATCCTAATTCACTCAGCTGACTAGGCTATCCTAATTAGACATTTGCTCAGGCTGTGTATATAAGGAAGCCCTGTGGTCAGTTCACTGCTGATGTCAGTTTGTGTTCAAAGGGTAGCATTATAAGGGTGAAGCAAAATTTACAATAATTCATCAGCAATTCTTCATAATTTGTAGGTGAAGAAGATACAACAACTTATATAGAAACTAGTAGACCCAAGCCCGTTTAAAAACGGGCTCTAGTTCTTTTTTCTGTCGCGGCCAGCGCGCCCGCAACCGTCGCGTGCATGCACCCACCTTGCCAACCTCGCTCGCCCCCCACCTCGCTCGCCTGCCTCGCTGCCTCGCTGCCTCGCTCCCTGGTCCCGTCAAAAAAACAGGGACAGCTGGACGCAGCGACACAGGGATTTTATTGGATAGGATGACTTGTGGTTGTTGAAAACAGATAATCGAACAATGGGGAATAAAGAATAAAGAAATGAACAATCAAGATTCTGTCCACTCGTTTGACCATAGAAGGCTAGCTCCAGGCTTGCTGCTATTTCTACATTTCTTTTTTTATTTGAAAGCCCATAAAACTTTACCATGCTACCTGCCCCCTTTTACTCACTATCTGTATATGCTAAAGTGTTGGGAATTACACATGGCATCAGGGGCGTTCCTACCATTGGGTGCAGGAGGGTGGAGCGCTCCGGGTGATGGACATCCCAGGGGGTGTCTTTTAATACCCAGCACCGGGTGTCAAATGCCCTAGGTACACCACTGCATGACATATAAGGAATGCAGATGGATACTTTAAGGCACACATAAAATTACAGATTGGCACCCGTTTTGCCAAAATAATTGATTCCTCTCTGATCGTAATCTAATCAGAGAGCAATTTATTCCTACCACACATGGCACATTGAAGCTCAATATTTTGCAGAAGGAAATCTATTAAAAATCAATCTGACTTCAACTTTACATTGTTGATGTAGTGCAATGCTATGTCTGGTCGATTAATCAACACTTCTACCCTGCCCTTGATTGATGCCTGAGCGGCGCTAAACTTTGCGCGCAATCAGTAAAAGCTGTGAGCATACTAACTACTTAGCACTGTAGTTGGCACACCCAAAGCTTTTAGGCGTGCTAACTAAGTTAGCACGCTTTTGTGAATCGAGCCCCAGGAGTGCCAATAGTGTAGTATTTCTGGACAATCACATAATCACATATAAGAAATGTGCTAATCTCCCACTCACAAACATAGGTTGCTACAGGCAACCACAGGATCAGGCATGTGGAGAATACCATCTCCACACGATGACTCGGGTGACGCCGGGTCAAAGTAGGTCGTACTGCGGAAAAACACCATGTTAGCCCTTATGAAGTGGAAGGAGACAATACCAGATGGAAGGAGGCACCCTAGATCATAAAAATGATATTGATATTGTAAATGAGTGGATGTAAGTAATAAGAACAGTCTTGCCTCATGTAAGGAGGTTAAAGGATACCTTAATCCATATAAAAATTTAAAAACAGGAGGAGCAGGCATGACTGAGAGGCTCTCCTTATGCCTACAACTCCCCCATTCTCCTCCGTCACCCTCCGTTATCACATAATGTCTCCCTGAAGCTACTTCCGGGTCGGGATGGTCAGTGAACCCTGCACAGGTACTGCATGACGACCATGCCCGTTTCTAGCCCCGTGCGGGGCGTGCCACCGCCCGGGGCGCTGTTTGGAGGGGGGCGCTGTAATGGAGGGGGGAGCCGGAGCCGCGGAGAGGGCAACCCGACCTCTCCCTCTCCCGGGCCGCCCTCCGTGCTCCCCCCTCAGATGTATAGTGAGCAGCAGCAGCCAGGGAGGGAGCGCTGTATACAACATACCTCCCTGGCTCCAAGCGCTGCTCTCTCGTTGCCTCTCGTTCTCCTCTCTGCATACACGCTTATACACACGCTGCTTCCTGTTTAGCCGGAAGCAGCGTATGTATACGCGTGTAGGCAGATGGGAGAAGACCGGCGAATAGAGAGCAGCGCTTGGAGCCAGGGAGGTATGTTGTATACAGCGCTCCCTCCCTGGCTGCTGCTGCTCACTATACATCTGAGGGGGGAGCACGGAGGGCGGCCCTGGAGAGGGAGGGAGAGGTCGGGTTGCCCTCCCCGCGGCTACGGTGCTTCCCCCCTCCATTATGGGGGACAGCTACCTATCTAACCTATCCTGGGGGGCACCTACCTAATCTAACCTACGCTGGGGGGCACCTACCTAATCTAACCTACGCTGGGGGGCAGCTACCTATCTAACCTACACTGGGGGGCAGCTACCTATCTAACCTACACTGGGGGGCAGCTACCTATCTAACCTATACTGGGGGGCACCTACCTAATCTAACCTATGCTGGGGGGCAGCTACCTATCTAACCTATACTGGGGGGCACCTGTCTAATCTAGCCTATACTGGAAGGGGGGGGCAGCTAACTAATCTAACCTATACTGGGGGGCACCTACCTATCTAACGTATACTCAGGGGCACCTACCTATCTAACCTATACTGGGGGGCAGCTACCTATCTAACCTATACTGGGGTGGGCAGCTACTTATCTAACCTATACTGGGGGCACTTATCTAACCTGTATTGGGGGCACCTACCTACCTAGCTAGCCTATACAGGTGACAACTATACTGGCTACCTATATTGGAGACACCTACCTAAATGACCTATACTGGGGGCACCTACCTATCTATCTAACCTATGCTGGGGGCAACTATTCTGGCTACCTATATTAGAGGCACCCACCTAGCTAACCTGTACTGGGGCACCTACCTATCTAACTTATACCGGGGGCGCCTGCCTATCTAACCTATACTGGGGGCAACTATACTGGCTACCTATACTGGAGGCACCTACCTGGCTAACCTATAGCGGGTGCAACTATACTGGCTCACCTATGCCTGGCTACCCATACTGGGGTACCTATTCTTGGCTACCTATACTGGGGGGACCTATACTAAGTGAAACTAGACCTGGCTAACTTATACTGCGGGCACTCATACCTTGCTCCGGGGGGGGGGGCGCAATTTTTACACCCTCGCCCTGGGTGCATTTTAGCCTAGAAACTGCACTGATGACGACACGCATCCTTGCACACCTGCAGCCAGGAGCGCTCTGTGCATGCACACTAGGTAGTTGCTGTGACATAGTGTGTATGTGCACTGCACTCCCGGCAAGGGCATGCATCGCTGGGCAGCGCCTGTGCAGTGTTCACCGATGCTCCCGACCCGGAATTTAGCCTCAGGGGGACATTACACAATAATAGTGGGCGACAGAGGAGAACGAGGTGAGTGGTGGCCATAAGGAGAGCTTCTTACACATGCCTGCTCCCCCTGTTTTTACATTTTCATATGGGCTTAGGTATCCTTTAAAGAATTTTTATACTTTAACATATTCCCTGTCTACTGACCTTTCTATTTCTCTAAAGCAAGAAACACACTGTAAGTGTGAATCAAGCTGTAGCCTTCGGGCGAGCCAGAACAACTAGCCTCAGCATGAGATTCTGGTCCACGTGTGTTTTTAACATTTATGCTAAACGCTAATCTGAAGTCAAGGTCTTGCACCAGGAACTCGAAAGACTAACGCCTTATATATTTGATTTATGTAATCTCATTACTTGGTGAGAATGTTTGCTAAATTAAATTCAGCGAGATCCTTCACAGAAATGTCATGTAATGCTTTTATTTCATAATTCTATAAAATATTTTGAGTCATGGAAGGAAAACTGAGTTGAGTTAGTATAGGCTGCCTCATGAGGGGAGGGTATGCCAATGACTTAAGCCACAAGGGCAAGACCACCCAATGTCTAGGCCTCGGAAATAAATTCACTCACCAGTCTCACATCACCACCAACATATTAAATGAATTAAATCAACACTTATGGCTGTGAGAACAAAAACACCCTGGCACAGGAGTATTGTTCAGGCCAAATAAGATTTTGGATTCTAACAGCTGGAAGGCACAGTGTTTTTTGTTACAAGACCGAGATTTACAAATTTAGCCAAAATCTTGTTAAAACTGAAATTTTAAATTAAATTGATACCCAATTTTACATAATATATACCACACACAATAAAACAATAACTATAAAAAATATGTACTTATTGCTACCATATTCTCTACACAAACTGTATAAATAAATACAGGGAGATCTGCTTTACTTTTCTACATCTCTATATATAATTCATGCACTGGTAAGAGCCTTCAAAGTAAAAAACAAATGCCTAAAATAAGTGATTCTACTGCTAAGGCACTTTCTAAAGTCAGTACATACATTACAGCATGCAGCCACGGGAAGCCCATGAGGCGTGGTGAGGCGGGTTCCTCAGACGGCAAAAAAGTGGGGGGGGGGCCGAACCAGCCTGGGCGTGGGTGGGGGGGCTGCCGAGCTGGAGGGGGCAGAAGCCAGGAAGGGGGAGCAGCGGGCACAGTGGTGGGAGTGGAGTCAGACCTTGCCTTTTTACCCCCCCCCCTCCGTTTACTCTCCCCCTCCTGCTATTTTAGCTAAATTTAGAGCTGGCAGTGAGCGGGGAAGCAATTACTCACTTACTTCCTTACGTTCCACCGCTCACACTAAAGTACAGTGGGTGGCATTGCAGGAAGTGACGCGGGGAGCGGTGGAACGCAAGGAAGTAAGTGAGTAAATGCTTCCCTGCTTGCTGTCGGCTCTAAATTTAGCACTATTAGCTGGAGGGGGAGAGTGGACCGAGGAGCCCCAGGTAATGAAGGAGGGCCTGACCCCCCTCCCTACCGCTGTGCCTGCTGCTCCCCTTCCTGGCTGCTACCCCCTCCAGGCTACCGGTGGGGGGGAGGGAGGAAGGGGAGCGGCATCCTCACAAGTTTGCCTCAGGCGGGAAAAAAGTCTAAAACCGGCCCTGACAGCATGTTGCTGCCTACTGCCCATTGGAAACAATTGTTAAAGAGAAACAGATCATCAGGGACACCCTTATGGCTGATATTGCGGTGAAACCACTCCCACAGTGTGATGTCAGGACCATGGTCCTGGCAGTTCCTGTCTGTGAACCTTGTTGCATTATGGGAAATAACGACTGTTTCCAAGTTTCAACTGCCAACCACAAAGCATCTCCCTTTGTGGAATGTTCATTCACTAAGAGTTCTATGCACAGAGATCACCTGGCAGGACTAAGGATGTTACCGCCTGTGATAAATGTCAGAGTTAGGCATGCAGGGGGTGATGGTTAAGGTTAGGCATCGGGCGGAGCAGGGGGTTTAAGGTTAGGCAATGGAGGGGTGATTAAGGTTTGGTGTTCAGGGGGGTTGGGGTGGTTAAGGGTAGGCATTGTGGAGGGATAGCTAAGGTTAGACATGCAGGGGTAGAGATGGCCCGAACGGTTCGCCGGCGAACTTGTTCGCACGAACATTCCTGGTTCGCATTCACGATGGAACGCAAACTTTATGCAAGTTCGACCCACCCCCTATACTACATCATTGGGCTAAACTTTGACCCTCTACATCACAGTCAGCAGACACATGGCAGCCAATCAGGCTGCATTCCTTCCTGGAGCCCCCCCCCCCCCCTTTATAAAAGGCAGCAGCCTCAGCCATGATGTTCTCACTCAGTCTGCTGCTGTGTTAGTGAGAGAAGGAAGAGAGGTTGCTGCAGAGATTAGGGAAAGCTTAGTTAGGCTCTTGTTGGGCTTGTTAGCTTGCTCCTTGCTGATACTTATTGCTAAAAAGCACCCCAAAACAGCTCTTTTGAGAACTAATGTTCTTGTGATTTTTTTTATTGTGTGGCCCACTGACACTTGCATATGCAGCCCTGTCTGTCGCAGCTGGCCCTTGCTAATTGCTATACTGTGCCAGGCCTAGCACATTCAGTGCCTACCTTTTCACAGCACCTGTGTGTGTGACAGCTGCACATTTGTAATACCAGTCTGTGCTTGCCTGCAGCACACCTATTCAGGCACATTCCAGACTGCACTACTTGCCCTTCTTTCGGTTAGCTGTGATTGTGAATTGCAAATGTATGCCTAGGCAAACAGTAGGGTGTGCCAGCACATTGACCCATACAAGCTCCCACTTATCTCTTGTGCATAAAATGGAATATGGATAAGGTTGGTGGCAAGCAATGCAGGTAAGCACAGAATTGTAAAGAATTGCCCATGTACAGCATAAAGGTTATGCTGGGGGCCAACTGGCCCTAGACTACAATACATACACTACACGATACACACATAGACATAAGACTATGGTAGGGATTGCATTGTGAGCTCCTCTGAGGGACAGTTAGCGTCAAGACAATCTACTCTGTACAGCGCTGTGGAAGATGTTGGCGCTAAATAAATAATAAAAAATAATAATATTTGCCCTGCATGGAAACGGACACTATCTTGTATCTATGATCCTTCTTTTCCAAACCCTGTTGTGTAACTACAGAATCTGTAGGCGCCGCCTAACTTGAATTCTGGGAAAGCAAAGAAGATGCACACACAAGCTCTGCTCGTCTCAGCAACAAAAGCTAGCGACAAATAACAGGCAGTGAACACAGGACAAGGGGTCAAAGAACAACATTTTTGAGTTCAATCTCACAGGAAATCAATTTTGCAGCAAATCAATCTTGCTTAGCGAGAGTCTTGCGATCTAAGCAGTCAAATTAGCCATGTTAGTTCCTTCCTTTAAGAATTAACTCTGCAGTGTATTACACAGAGCTTTAATTAGGGGTTGTATCAGGTTTGGGTGGCATTCATGTAATTGTTCTAAAGACTAGACATGTATATGTTCTTAATGCATCATTAAATTTTTGGAAGTGTGAAAAAAATAGTTCTGCTTTATTGACACTATCTGCATTAATTTTGTATGATCTCTTGGTGTTTGCCTAGGTTAGGGTTTGGCCTTAGACTACAATAAGAACACTGGCACTGAAAATGACACACTAAGTTAGGGATTAGGTTGTGAGCTCCTCTGAGGGAAAGATTATGACATGACTATATACACTATGTAAAAGTGCTGCAGAAGATGTCATTGTTATATATGTTACGGCCAGAACCCGAAGTGTGGCCACTTCTAGTTCTGGCCGACCACTTCGGGTTCTGGCCGGCCAATGTGCGAAGTGGCCGCAGCGCAGCGGCCAATGTTAGAAATGGAATGTTTCCTTTTATTATTAATGTAGTTTTCCGGCTGTCTCTGGCCAAATGTAGCAAAACAGTTAGTTAATTTAATTAAATGAAGCTGGCGGCAATGTAGAAGAATGAAGCCGCCCGGCTTCCGCTCCGCCTCCTCTCCTCCGCCCCTGCCTCTCTCTCCTCCCCGATACTGGCAGCGAGGGACATGCGTGTCCCCTCCAGAGTCGTTCGTCGCGGCAGGCAATCCTGTCGTTCGTCCCTGCAGAGCGGGTGCTGGCAGAAGCAATGTCTGCAGCCTCCCCGCTCTGCTTTCCTGGCGCCACGAACGACTCTCGGGGACACGCGTGTCCCCGCCGGCTGCCCGAAGAAGAGAGAGAGAGGCAGGGGCGGAGGAGAGGAGGCGGAGCCGCCAGCTTCATTTCATTAAATTAACTAACTGTTTTGCTACATTTGGCCGGAAAGCGACATTAAAAATAAAAGGAAACATTCCATTTCTAACACTGGCCGCTGCGCTGCGGCCACTTCGCATATTGGCCGGCCAGAACCCGAAGCGGCCGGCCAGAACTAGAAGTGGCCACACTTCGGGTTCTGGCTGTAACATATACATAAACAATAATAATAGTTATAATGTAAGCATACAGCCCACAACTGAAACAATGCAAATGCATTGGAGTCATTTTAAAGAGATACTTTACTGAATGTAACTTTTTTTTTATAATATTCACTTATGAATTATTTATTCAGCGTTTACCCATTGTAAAATCTTTCCTCATAGTGATTTACATTCTGACATTTCTCACAGGTGGTGGCAGCTTTACCTACATCACTGCACCTGCACATAGCTGAGGACTAGAATAGCAGAGTATGAGGAGAATACATAGCACTTGCCTGATGTATATTCCTATAGTGGCAATGACAAGGATGCTCAGTCCAGTGATGTAGGGAAGATGAAGCAAAACAAGTGGTTTTTCGGCGCTTGGCCCTGAAGCTGGGCGCTGCTCTAGCAGTAATGCTATAGTGCACATGCGGACATTAGGGCAATTTGGGGTTCCAGAGATCGCCCAACCCCGAATTACTTCTCCCTCCAAGTTGCTATGACTAAGAGGGGGAACTCCAGCGGCAGCAGGGCAAGCTGTCATTTTGCTCACCCTGCACCCAGCTCACCGGTGGCATACCTATGCGTACGCAGATGAAGACTCGTCATTGGTCAAAGCTCAAGGGCAAAATGGGCTGACCACCATTTAATGCATCATTGATAATTCAGCCTGTAATAGATTCTACATTACAGCTCATAATTGAAGCACCAAACATGGCAACGTTTTTGCTAGGAGAAGGTGTGTCCCATGACAGCACCGTACATCTATATGCTGCTCTCTCCATTAAGCAATATGTTTATAGCCCCATCATTGCCTTGATAAAGGGGTAGAGGTGCCCCAAAATACTTGGCCTCTGAAAGCATTATTAATATTTAGTATTCACATAGCACTGCCGCCAACATCTTCCGTAGCACTGTACAGAGTACATTGTCTTGTCACTTAACTGTCCCTCAGAGGGGCTCACAATCTAATCCTACCATAGCCATATGTCTATGTATGTATCGTGTAGTGTATGTATTGTAGTGTGTAGGGCCAATTTAGGGGGAAGCCTATTAACTGTTATCTGTATGGTTTGGGGATTATGTTTTTATCCAGCAAATCCCATAATTCCCCTAAGCAGGCAAACACAGACATTGATCTTAGCAATTTCCAAACATTCTCTGATATTGTAAAATTTAAGAAAAAAATATGGTCAGTAAATTTTATCAGTCAACTCTACCCCAGTGAAATGAAAGCAAAAGGTAAAGAGTCCACTTCCCACTTGCATTACTCTGCAGCACATGCTAGCTCTGTCATTCAAAGCCTCTTTATATACTTCTTTAGAAATGCCTCCATCCATTCATACCACCACTACATGAGTTCCAGATGAGAAGAACCAGAACAGACTTCTGCTTTATTTATTTTAGAAGTATTTCTTCCCCACAGTGAGTACAACATGGATGATCAGCAGGATGAATAAACAATATTTTCCAGGTCACTGAATGCTCCAGACTTGCAGGATTGTGTTCCATCAACTCTGGAGAAACCAGGAGCTGGTTTATTGTTTGGACCACATTTGGGATTGATGGTGAGTAAAGGAGACACCATTTTCTGTTTATTATGATACAATACACCAGAGATCCTACACAGCAACAAACAGTGGACAGTTTGTCACATTGAGATTAGACACACCGTTTAAATTAAGGAACATGAAAAGGTCTTATTGCTTGGGTGAGGCCACACATTGTACTAAGTAATAGCTGATGTACATCAAAGGTCAAAAGGTCATCATCAAAGCCAGAAAGTTATGTGCCAGTTTGCAGTAAGTATTTCACTTAGAGGTTCATTCACCTAGCACGTCAAAAACTATATTAAACTCTTCATGACTGCAAAAGTAATTTTTTTTGTTCCCCAAGGTAACAAAAACAATAATATTATATTATTATTTTCATCATAATTGTGCTTTTATAGAACTCTTATATTTTGTGCTGCACTTCACAGAGTGCATAGTCATGCCCCCCAAAGGAGCACGCAATTTAAAGCAAACCTAAAGTGTAAAAAAAACGTATGATATAATGAATTGTATGTGTAGTACAGGTAACAAATGGAACATTAGTAGCAAGGAAAAGAGTCTCATATTGTTATTCTCAGTTATATAGCTTTTTATATAACATTACAACATTCTGTCATATTTGCAGTTTAATAACAACTTCAAAGATTGTACAGCGACTTGTGCACACAATAAGGCCTTGTGGGAAAACAAGTACAAACTTGAAACCAACACAGCTCTTGCAACTTCTCTGTGCCTCCACGTTTAAAAGAAACAATCCAATGTTATTCATCACAGGCAAAGAAAAATGTGGGCACCAGTAAAATGCACACCTCTGTGTTTAATGATGCATTGCAGCAAACATTCCAACAGATTTGACAATAAAAGGCAATACTTCACCCCATCCAGGTGCACCCAGCATAGAGACCCCTCGGTCAACAATTGTTTCACATCAGAGATGCATCATCAAGGACAGGACAGCGCTTCCCTTTAAAGAACTTCCAGGTGCGCTCACATGATCCCGCCGGCCAATTAGATTCGCCTGTACGCGACTATATTTGCAGTTTAGAAACCACACTCTGTCTTTTAAGCTATAAAACAAAGCAGAAATAATGACCATTTGAACTTTCCTGCAGTAAAACCTTATCTCAAGCCATCTCTTAGAGCTTGTTCACACTACAAGAGCTTTTCTGCGCGCTTTGTGATTTTAAAAGCTCTTGCTAATGTTATCTGTTATGCTATGCGTCTCTTCTCACTGGAGCAATGTGATTTTGTAAAAATCACCCATAACATTGCATTAGCAAGAGCTTTTAAAATCCCCAGCACTTAAAAAGCTCTTGCAGTGTGAACAAGCCCTTACTGTTTCTTAGCTGTTCAAGTGCTTTAGGAAACAGGAATGTATTCAAGCCAGTGGATCAGGTAGCTCAGAGAAGCTCTTTTGCATAGATAACAACTGGAGGTTTTTTTTAAACTCTTCCTGTACTGAAAAATATCATGCGACTTTTGTCTTTGCTATTCATGTTCTATTTTTTAGCTGTACTGCACATACAATTTATCTCATAAGTTTATTTTTGCTACAAGTTTGCGTTAATCTATAATATGAAGGCAAAAGATCACATTTTCTTTGACACCATTTGGGGTATTATTTGGTACCTTGCGCCTAATTTTAAACCAGTAACCACATGCCTTGATAAAGGGGGATCCGGTGTGGCCCCCGAAACAATTGTTGGCTAAATATTCCTTGTGGAGACACATGGCGTAATTGATTTAAGTGGTGTGCTGATACACTGGATTGCTAATTTTAAACCAGGACATCATCTTAATTATCTAAAGTATTTTGGAAAAGTTTTTGTCTGTACACTTAACATCTAAGCAGACAATAGGTTAATCTGTAGTTATACATGCTTTTTTTTTAAAAGGTATTGTAATTTTAAGGGGGAAAGGGATAGATTTTAAAAGAGACTAGATCAAACGATCAACAGGTGAAAATTCCCTTAAAACCCTCTAGCAACTGTTTTAAAGGAACCCTAAAGAGAGAGCGATATTGAGCCTGATTTCCTTTTAAACAATGCAAGTTGCCTGGCTGTGCTGCTCTTCCTCTACCCATAATATTTTTAACCATAGACTCTGTACAAGCATGCAGATCAGATGTTTCTGACTGAAGTCCAACTAGATCAGCTTCATGCTTGTTTCAGGTGTGTAATTCAGACACTACTGAGGCCAGAAAGATCAGAAGGAATGCCAGGAAACTGGTATTGTTTAAAAGGAACATAAAAATGCCAAACTCTATTTCCATGTCAGATCAGGGATACTTTAATTTGTAAAATAACCTTCAGACCGCAAGCTGCTTTATTCGTTTGTCAGTATCTTCCGCTGGAAACGGTTTGGGAAGAATCCCTCACCTTAAAAAAAAAAAAGCAAAAAATCAGAATCAACTTTATTAATAAAGCACTACAATTGTCATACAGGGCATTATTTGTGGTTCACACGGCATTGGCAGTAGTACAGACAGACATTGCATTGACAGACATGGGAGGGATACATTTAATGATTTAAACAGTCATGAGAAGCGTGCATTGAGGATATGGGAAACTATACTTGAGAACTCTAAGTCTACTAGGTTGTACTAGGGGTGCTTGGAAGTCCTGAATGAGTGGCAAGGGAATTGTGAAGCCTTAGGCTAGAGCCCCTGGTGGCGGGAGGGGGGTGGGGGATTGAGGAGAGTTGAGCATAGGGTTGAGCCGAAATTTTCGATATTTCGCGTTACTATAATTATGCATGCGAAATTTGCTATTACGGCACGAAATTATGGTAGCGTAATTGCCATTAAAATAGTAATTGATTATACCGTAAGCGTAATTTCCAACGCGTAATTTCGCGTTTCGTTCATAACGTAATTTCACGTACAACTATACCGTAATTTCACGTTAAACCATAACGTAATTTCGCATTTCTTCGTAATTTCGCGAACTTCGTAATTACTTGTTAGCTATAAAAAGAAATACATTTTAACTTTGAAAATGAAAGTAATTTCGTTTATAATAGTAATTACTAGACACAGGAAAGTGTCTGGGTATTGGAGATTCCTGTTCCTGTTCCTTCCTGTTGTTTTTGTTCGCATTAGCCAATCAGAAGCGAATCAGCGGTAGTCAGACGAATGCTAACAAATTTTCGCATATGAACGCTTTTGTCGCGTTAAATAATGTAAAAACTAAGCATGCGCAGTTCAAGGGTGTATTGACAAGAATGTTTCTACGCATAGAGCAAGCTTTTTCTCAATAATTACACTGTGATCAATGAGAGTAATATGAACTATCGCGAAATTACGTTATGTAACTACGCTTACAAACGGTTGCATGCAAGGCAAACGTAATTTTGCGATACCCACCGTAACGCGAAAACTACGCGAAAATTAACGCTTACAGTAATATGAACTATCGCGAAATTACGTTATGTAACTACGCTTACAAACGGTTGCATGCAAGGCAAATGTAATTTCGCGATACCTACTGTAATGCGAAAGCTACGCGAAAATTACGCTTACGCGGAATTTCGCGAAATCCTTCTTCATTACGATTATGTACTTACGGCCATAATCGTACTTACACTAATAACGCGAAATTTTGTGAAATCGCAATTAAGTCATTACGCTCACCTCTAGTTGAGCAGGAGGACTGCCTGGTGGACGAAAGTGTTCCTGCGCTAGTGATTCAATGAGGGGAGCTCAAAGAAGCTGCTGCCGGAGTGGGAAGGGTCACGCAAGATCCTAGTGACCTTCGTCTTCATTCTCGCAGTATGGAGAAGTTTAACAGTAGCAAGGTGTATGCAACATTGACATAAGGGTGGGGAGGGGGGGGAATGCGGGGCCATATCCACTGAACATTGGTGAAGCTGCAAAGCGCAGGGAGCGCACAACAGTTTTACTGCTTCTCACCCCAACTGCATAATCTGCATTGTACAATTAGTGCAACCTGGATAATGTGAGTGTTGCTACTACAACTCGTCTCACGTTGCTACTTTCATAGCAATGAGACTCCACGATGGATCGGCGCACCACACAAGGATGTAATGTATAAGCTCTTTTAATTGCATCAAGCAAATAGCATGGAGTCTGATTGCAGAGAGCCTCCTGGGACACTGAGACTAAGATTGTGGAACACCATCTTTGACCTATTGTGGTGCTCCACCTAACTCTTCGTTCTGGCTACTTTCATAGCATACATTACCCTAGCAATGTTTGTGTTAATGTCATACTCACGACGGTCCGATCCTTCGGCGGGCTTACGCACATGCACATACCTGCTTAGGGAATATAGCATTACACCTTATGTGCACGCACAAACTTTGGCCCCATACGTACTGTCAGTAGATCTAAAGGGCAGCTTCAGCCTGCACACTGTGCCGAATGTTCTGTCAGCTTTGGCTAACATTCCAGTCGTCAGATGATATTACAATGGCGTAAGTCTGAAACCTGGTCAGAGAAGTGGGCAAGTTTTACATTTGTGACTTCTATTGCACTGCAAAGAGCACTTTGCATGCATTGTATTGAATGCTTGCAAATGCACTGGGGACCTGTTTGCAAGGACCTACAATGTGAGTACTAGTTACTTGGGAACTTCTTTTAACTGGTTGCAATAAATTGCTATTACTTGGGAACTGGAGATCTGACCCCCTGTTTTTGATTGATGTGGTGATGGATGGTCACTTGTTGGTTTATTATGCATGGGTGGATGCAGGTCTTTGGAAACAGCTCTGAGGATTATGTATTATTTTTGGGCATCCCTATGGATAAAGGATCCTCTGGCCACTTGATTTATCCCAGAACTGTGAAGTTGATTGTATCGATTTATTTATTTTACTATAACGAACTCCACAACACAATGCTAACTGTGTTTTGAGGCACTGGTGGGAAAATCCCAGGGGTTATGACCTTAGAGCAAAGTAGTCCATTGCCCACTGTGGTAGCAGCCCATTGTAACATTCGCTGAAGCGGCGGCTGTGGGCACGCAGGGTATCTCCTCAGCCGCCTCGCTTTCCTGCTCGGGGAGTTTGCCCGTTCCTCTGGCATCTAGTACGCCGAGAACGGGATTGTCATTTGCCCAGAGGGTTGCTGTATCACGCGGGCGCGTGCGTAGACAAGACCTTTATGCTGGGAGGAGGCGCGTCAGCTGACCGGCTGGTCGGCTGACGTCAGAGGTCACTCACGGCACTCCGGATTGGCTGATTGGAGTGGGCGCGGCCGTGGGGTCTCCTCTGCTTCAAAAGCCTTCGTTATTCACTCGCAACCTGTCTGCTGTTGCGAATGCTTATGTGTTAGCGCTCAGACCTTAGACAGTATCCGGTGTGCTTTGATCTGGGAGGAAACCAGGGATTTCACACAAGACTAGGATGATTGTATTATTGTTATATTTGATATTCTGTGTATGACTCTGGCTTATCTCTGACCTTGCTCTTGCTATTCGATTCTGTACCTCTGCCCATCTGACTCTGTTGCTGAATGCTGCCTGAATTATCACTACTCTCTTGCCTGCCGATTTTGTATTGTTCCTGCCTATCTGTTACCGATCCTAGCCTGTCTGACCACTCTACTCACCAGTAGTGTTGGGCGAACATCTAGATGTTCGGGTTCGGGCCGAACAGGCCGAACATGGCCGCGATGTTCGGGTGTTCGACCCGAACTCCGAACATAATGGAAGTCAATGGGGACCCGAACTTTTGTGGTTTGTAAAGCCTCCTTACATGCTACATACCCCAAATTTACAGGGTATGTGCACCTTGGGAGTGGGTACAAGAGGAAAAAAAATTAGCAAAAAGAGCTTATAGTTTTTGAGAAAATCGATTTTAAAGTTTCAAAGGGAAAACTGTCTTTTAAATGCGGGAAATGTCTGTTTTCTTTGCACAGGTAACATGTTTTTTGTCGGCATGCAGTCATAAATGTAATACATATAAGAGGTTCCAGGAAAAGGGACCGGTAACGCTAACCCAGCAGCAGCACACGTGATGGAACAGGAGGAGGCGCAGGAGGAGAAGGCCACGCTTTGTGAGACACAACAACCCAGGCCTTGCATGAGGACAAGAAGCGTGCGGATAGCATGCTTTGTACCGCCATGCAGTCATAAATGTAATAAAGATAAGAGGTTCCATAAACAGGGACCGGCAACGCTAACCCAGCAGCAGCAGCAGCAGCACACGTGATGGAACAGGAGGAGGCGCAGGAGGAGAAGGCCACGCTTTGTGAGACACAACAACCCAGGCCTTGCATGAGGACAAAAAGCGTGCGGATAGCATGCTTTTTACCGCCATGCATGCAGTCATAAATGTAATAAAGATAAGAGGTTCTATAAACAGGGACCGGCAACGCTAACCCAGCAGCAGCAGCACACGTGATGGAACAGGAGGAGGCGCAGGAGGAGAAGGCCACGCTTTGTGAGACACAACAACCCAGGCCTTGCATGAGGACAAGAAGCGTGCGGATAGCATGCTTTGTACCGCCATGCAGTCATAAATGTAATACAGATGAGAGGTTCAATAAACAGGGACCGGAAACGCTAAACCATCCCAGATGTTCATTGGTCATGTTACTTGGTTGGGGTCCTGGAGTGTTGCGTAGTCGTTTCCAATCCAGGATTGATTCATTTTAATTTGAGTCAGACGGTCTGCATTTTCTGTGGAGAGGCGGATACGCCGATCTGTGACGATGCCTCCGGCAGCACTGAAACAGCGTTCCGACATAACGCTGGCTGCCGGGCAAGCCAGCACCTCTATTGCGTACATTGCCAGTTCGTGCCAGGTGTCTAGCTTCATGCCCGGTTTCAGGTCCAGCGGTGCCAGCCACAAATCTGTCTGTTCCTTTATTCCCCTCCAAATTTCCTCCCCTGTGTTCTGCTTATCCCCAAGGCAGATCAGCTTCAGCAACGCTTGCTGACGCATGCCAACAGCTGTGCTGCACTGCTTCCACGATCCTACTGCTGCTGGTGCTGGGTTAGCGTTTCCGGATGAGGTACAGCTTTGAGATGCGTTGGAGGAGAAGGAGTCAGAGAGGTAGGTGCTGCTGTTGTTATCCAGTGGGAGGGACGGCGGTGCAGCTGTTTGCGGCGTGGGCAACACCCGCGCCGTAGCAGGTGAGGAATCGCTGCCAGGCTCCACAAGGTTCACCCAGTGCGCGGTAAGGGAGATGTATCGACCCTGGCCGAACGCACTCGTCCAGGTGTCAGTGGTGAGGTGAACCTTGCAGGCAACGGCATTCTTCAAGCTTCGGGTTATTTAGCTGACCACGTGCTCATGCAACTCAGGCACTGCAGAGCGCGCAAAGTGGTAGTGGCTGGGAACCACGTAACGTGGGATGGCCACTGACATCATGCCCTTGAAGCTGTTTGTCTCCACCACTCGATATGGCAGCATTTCGCAGGCCAGAACCTTGGCTATGCTGGCTGGCTGTTACTGCCACGGCCCGGGGGTCATTTGCTGGCAATTTCCTCTTGCGCTCAAACATCTCAGAGACAGACAACTCAACCGTAGGGCTGCACACCGAAGGGCTGTTGGTTGTTGTGTTTGATGAACACTGGGAGACCTCAAGAGCACTAGTCCGGAAAGTGACAGTGTCAGCATCGTCTGATGTTTGTGAATGTTGTGAACCACGCAATGGCTGGACTACTGCTGCTGCTGAGGCGGGTCTGGTGGTGAGTCTGGTGAACCCAAGGGAGGCAGTGTTGCTGGTGGTACCCTGTCCTGCCGCGTTTGCCCACAGTGTGGGATGTTTGGATAGAATGTGGCGGCTCATGCTGGTGGTGGAGAGGTTGTTAATACTTTTCCCCCTGCTCAGGCGGGTCTTGCACACCTTGCAAATCGCCATGGTAACATCCTCAGTGCAGTCTTCAAAGAAAGCCCAGACTTTGGAGCACCTGCCTTGCTGGCGATTTCTGTTTGCGCCTCTTTTGCCTCTCACTTGAACCATGCTTGCGGTGCCTGAAATTGCGCGCCGCCTACCTTGTGGCACAAGGCGAACTCGTGCAGCAGTGGGTTCCTCAACAGACTCATCTGTGCTGCTGCTACGACGGCGATGTTCTCGTTCACAAACAAAATCTGGGTCTATGTCCACATTGTCCATACCCTCCTCTTCCATCTCCTCAAACTCGTCATATGTCATTGTGGGGGGCCGCCGCCGTGGAGTAGAGCTCCCCAGAACAACCTCTGCGCAGCTCACTCCAACATCGTCTGGTTATCTGGCAGTTGTGTGCGTGGTGTCGCTGCCGGTTGTGTCAGCTTTGTGCCCACTGGCTCCTTGTAACTGGCTGAGGACTCGGACCTCGTGCGTGATGTGCTGGTGCTGCTTAACCCACTGCTGGACGCTTGAGAGGTCATCCAAGTAATTATCTGGTCCTGTTCTTTTGGATCTGTGAGGGTTGTTGTCCTGGACAACATGGGCGGTATTGAGTGGGTTTTCTTGGGTGCTCCCCTGTGGCCTGTACGTGAACCGTCAGGGGAAACACCTCTTCCCTTGCCCCTCCCTCTTTCACCGGATTTCTTCCTCATTTCACTTATCCTTAAAGTACACGCTGACTGGCAGCAGTACAGTGGCAGTACAGAAATGCTATACAGTGGTGGGTGAGCGGTGTACCACTTTTGTCAGCAGCGACACAGAGCACAATGCTATACAGTGGCGGGTGAGCGGTGTACTACTGTTCCCAGCAGACACAGAGTGGAAGTAAACACAATGCTATATAGTGTGGCTGAGCCGTGTACACAGAGTGGCATTGAACACAATGCTATATAGTCTGCTATATAGTCACCCCGAACAGGGTGATGTTCTGCAGAACCCGAACAGTGGCAAACACTGTTCGCCCAACACTACTGGGAGGGAACGCAGATTTTAGTACCTAAACACACGATACAACATGTTTTCCGGGGTCAGACTCTGAGGCACATACAGATGGTCCCGATCATCATCCTCATCATACAACTCTTCTCCTGAGTCTGACCCACCCACCACCTCTGCCACCCCAACATCCCCAGACACAGACCCCTCATCGTCCTCAACATTAACTTGGGATGCTGGCCTGAGCCAGACCTCCTCCTCCACATCAGGCCCCATCATCTCCTCAATGGCAGCCCTCATTAATCGCTCTGGCGCCGGACCGATGGACACAACGTTCTCCTCCGGGGAGGGCTGCTGCTGACCACTGGCTGCTGGGGTGGATGTTATAGCTTGCGTGGGGCGTTGGCTGTTGCTGTTGTTGGGAGTGCTGCTCACAGCGGAGGTCTCTGGGGAACTCATGTTGAGCTCATATAGTGGTTGACGGTGAGTGGAGTATTACTGATCCCAGCAATATACACACTGACTGGCAGAGTACGCAATGCTATATAGTGTGGCTGAGCAGTGTACACAGAGTGGCAGTAAACACAATGCCATATAGTCTGGCTGAGCGAGCGGTGTACTACTGTTCCCAGCAGAATCAGAGTGGCAGTAAACAATGGTATATAGTCTGGCTGAGCAGTGTACACAGAGTGTCAGTAAACAATGGTATATAGTCTGGCTGAGCGGTGTACACAGAGTGTCAGTAAACAATGGTATATAGTCTGGCTGAGCGGTGTACACAGAGTGTCAGTAAACAATGGTATATAGTCTGGCTGAGCGGTGTACACAGAGTGTCAGTAAACAATGGTATATAGTCTGGCTGAGCGGTGTACACAGAGTGTCAGTAAACAATGGTATATAGTCTGGCTGAGCGGTGTACAGAGAGTGTCAGTAAACAATGCAATATAGTCTGGCTGAGAGGTGTACACAGAGTGTCAGTAAACAATGGTATATAGTCTGGCTGAGCGGTGTACACAGAGTGTCAGTAAACAATGGTATATAGTCTGGCTGAGCGGTGTACACAGAGTGTCAGTAAACAATGGTATATAGTCTGGCTGAGCGGTGTACACAGAGTGTCAGTAAACAATGGTATATAGTCTGGCTGAGCGGTGTACACAGAGTGTCAGTAAACAATGGTATATAGTCTGGCTGAGCGGTGTACACAGAGTGTCAGTAAACAATGGTATATAGTCTGGCTGAGCGGTGTACACAGAGTGTCAGTAAACAATGCAATATAGTCTGGCTGAGAGGTGTACACAGAGTGTCAGTAAACAATGGTATATAGTCTGGCTGAGCGGTGTACACAGAGTGTCAGTAAACAATGGTATATAGTCTGGCTGAGCGGTGTACACAGAGTGTCAGTAAACAATGGTATATAGTCTGGCTGAGCGGTGTACACAGAGTGTCAGTAAACAATGGTATATAGTCTGGCTGAGCGGTGTACACAGAGTGTCAGTAAACAATGGTATATAGTCTGGCTGAGCGGTGTACACAGAGTGTCAGTAAACAATGGTATATAGTCTGGCTGAGCGGTGTACACAGAGTGTCAGTAAACAATGGTATATAGTCTGGCTGAGCGGTGTACACAGAGTGTCAGTAAACAATGCAATATAGTCTGGCTGAGAGGTGTACACAGAGTGTCAGTAAACAATGGTATATAGTCTGGCTGAGCGGTGTACACAGAGTGTCAGTAAACAATGGTATATAGTCTGGCTGAGCGGTGTACACAGAGTGTCAGTAAACAATGGTATATAGTCTGGCTGAGCGGTGTACACAGAGTGTCAGTAAACAATGGTATATAGTCTGGCTGAGCGGTGTACACAGAGTGTCAGTAAACAATGGTATATAGTCTGGCTGAGCGGTGTACACAGAGTGTCAGTAAACAATGGTATATAGTCTGGCTGAGCGGTGTACACAGAGTGTCAGTAAACAACGGTATATAGTCTGGCTGAGCGGTGTACACAGAGTGGCAGTAAACACAATGCTATATATAGCGTGGCTGAGCGAGGTGCACAGTGGCAGTACACACAATGCTATATTAGTCAGGCTAAGCCGTGTACACAGAGTGTCAGAAAACACAATGCTATATATAGCGTGGCTGAGCGAGGTGCACAGTGGCAGTACACACAATGCTATATATAGCGTGGCTGAGCGAGGTGCACAGTGGCAGTACACACAATGCTATATTAGTCAGGCTAAGCCGTGTACACAGAGTGTCAGAAAACACAATGCTATATATATAGCGTGGCTGAGCGAGGTGCACAGTGGCAGTACACACAATGCTATATATAGCGTGGCTGAGCGAGGTGCACAGTGGCAGTACACACAATGCTATATATAGCGTGGCTGAGCGAGGTGCACAGTGGCAGTACACACAATGCTATATATAGCGTGGCTGAGCGAGGTGCACAGTGGCAGTACACACAATGCTATATTAGTCAGGCTAAGCCGTGTACACAGAGTGTCAGAAAACACAATGCTATATATATAGCGTGGCTGAGCGAGGTACACAGTGGCAGTAAACAATGCTATATATAGTGTGGCTGAGCGAGCGGTGTACTACTGTTCCCAGCAGCGACACACAATGACTGGGGGGGACCCTGGCTAGCGTGGCTGGAGAGCGAACTACCCTGCCTGCCTACCCAAAGCTAAACCCACAGACAAATGGCGGAGATATGACGTGGTTCGGGTATTTATTTACCCGAACCACGTGACCGTTCGGCCAATCAGAGCGCGTTCGGGCCCGAACCACGTGACCCGTTCGGCCAATCACAGCGCTAGCCGAACGTTCGGGGAACGTTCGGCCATGCGCTCTTAGTTCGGCCATGTGGCCGAACGGTTTGGCCGAGCACCGTCAGGTGTTCGGCCGAACTCGAACATCACCCGAACAGGGTGATGTTCTGCAGAACCCGAACAGTGGCGAACACTGTTCGCCCAACACTACTCACCAGTGAGCCCTTGTCACTGGTGAGGTGCTCACTGATAGTACCCACCAGCTCCTCTGGTGAGGTCTAGTCAAACTATTCAGTTACTGGTGTACCAATAGTACACACCAGCTCCTCTGGTGAGATCTAGTCAAACTATTCAGTTACTGGAGTACCAATAGTACCCACCAGCTCCTCTGGTGAGGTTTAGTCAAACTATTCAGTTAATGTTGCACCAAGCACTATACACCTTGTTATTCTGCTAGCTATACTTGCATTATTGGTGATTCTGCAGATTCCCACATAATCAGGTATAGCGTCTGTATTATCGGTGATACTGCAGATCACACATAATCAGACGTCTGTGTTGCTACACCAATCGTTACACCCATCATCCCTTGAAGAGTGCTCTGGTGAAGACCAGTAGTGGTTTAGACCCCACGCCTTGGGAGAGCCCACACCTACCACTGGTGAGGTCAACAGAACTTGCATGTGATCATAACAGTTATCTAGGTAACATAAGTTGTGCTATCCGTATTGAAGCCAGTAAACATAAGAAAACACATTTTAAACACATCTTCACAAAAAATATGTATCTTGCAAAAATCCATTCTATTTTCGGCAAAATTTGCATCAGGTGAAACCGTAAATTTTGTTTCCAAAATAACTTTGAAGGAAATATAAGATCATCCTTACACACAATGCAGATTATGTCATCTGTTCAGCGACTAACTATGATCTATTTTTAGATTAAACTCAGAGAAAAAAAAACAGAATTACTCAAAACTAAAATAAAATAAAGGAAAACGTTAATCGTATTTTCTCAGTATTACTATGTCACTATTACTTATCACACTACAGAGTTGTGCTTCAAGAGGCCTTTATTAGAAGACTTTCTAGATAATTAAACCTTGGCTCCGGTAGAAATATAAAACGAAGCCTTCGGGTCAGAGATGATGTATGCTGGAATTCAAAACACCGGCTTGGCCTCTGATTGCTATTACGGATATTCTTTTATTTTCTTCTTATCCTCGGAATGCTTTGATAAAGGAAAATTTGTAAGGGCAATTGTGCCAGATTCTCAGCAACTGTGAGGTAAGCCGTATGGCTGTACAACTAATTGCTTGAGAGAAAGCAGCTTGAATGTAAATCTTCATTCAATTACCGGACTGCCCCGGGAGAGAAACAGCTTATTGAAATCACATTTTTATTGATACAAAAATTAAGTAGATCTTATCAGACAGTAAAAAATATCTCTATCTTAGTGGTATACTGTACTTCTATTTTACACAGAGGGAAATAATTCTTCACAGGCAACGTATATCCAGTAGGTTATCATTGAAGATAGCGGCTCAGAAGTATCCTTCTTTTCCTTTGCTGAAATATGGAATATATCCCACTGATCAAGATGGTATTTCGGGACCTACTTTGAAATCTAGACTGTACTATGAAGGGTTTAGCAGAATAAATGGCTCACATTAAGACTTAATTTCTGTGACTAAGTAGTTAGCACTCATGCCTTGCAGCTCTACAGTCTCTGCAGGTAATTTGTACATTTTCCCCATAGTTGCAGAATGTTCCTCTTGGTGTTCTGATCTCCTTCCACATTCCAAATCACACTGATAGATTAGACCAGGGGTGAGCAAACTTTTGTAGGATCGTGACGCATTCCTCCAGAAGGTGGCCCACTGCTTGTCTCTCTGTTTCATTCCCTCTCTCCTTTCCTCCAGACTTGGGCGGGTGAGGAATGATGTAGTCTGTAATGACAGCAGGTCACACAACGATGACGTTGCCAGGGAGATCGAGGCTGAAGAGCGTGATTGGGTAAGTTCCTTCAAGTGTACGTGCTGTATATATTTTTTAAAAGACCGACGGTGGGAGAAGAGGATCGGAGCCGAATCTTGCCTTCTATCTATGGGCCGCTTTTATAATGTCTGCAGATAGTAGTTAGCCCAGCCCTGGGTTAAACAACCAGTGATTGTTCAATAAGTGGGGAAACATGTCTTTATATAGAGGTTACATCAGAGGAGCTCACAATCTATTCCCCATTATAGTCATAGTCTAATGCCCCTACCATAATCTAAGGTCAGTTTTTGGAAAGATTTGATTAACTTAACTGTATGTTTTGGGGATGTGCAGGTGCTTAAAGGAAATCCGGTACAAACATGAGAGGGGCACCAAACCCTATTTTGATGATGTTGGTAAACATGAAATTTGGAACACAAATCAAAAACTTTTCTACTTGATATCCAGCCTCAGTGGTGTTTGCCTCCATGCCATTTCTGTAGATAACACAGCCACAGTAAGGGTGTCTATTCACATCCAATTTTGTTTGGCCAATAACTGGCCAATTTTACCTCTTCAATGTAGTATGAGGGCAACAGATTTTTAATACTATGAGCAGATGGTGTAGGCAGGTATTCATACTACTGTACATGGAACTGGTAATATTGGTATATTAAAATTGAATGTGTGTACACACCCAGAGCATAGCCATGTCTCATTCCGGCTGTAATTAAAAAAAATGAAAAAAACATTAAATGTTAGCAGAGAATGATGGGCATGTGCTCTGCCCTGTCACCTTCCCAAGAGGGAGTGATGATTTAAGTTTATGGGTTGAGTCTATCATCAAATACTCCAACAGAGAAAAAGTACATGTGGGTATTACATAACTACTAAGGGTTTTCTGTTACTATTGGAGTGCTAATTTGCTTAAAGTGAGTCTGTACTGAAACATATGGAGGCTGACATATGTATTTCCTTTAAAACAATGCCTGTTGCCTGACTTAATTGCTGCTATTTCTAGCCTCAGAAGTGTTTGAATCACATACCAGAAACAGCATGCACCAAGTATGGTCATGTTTAAGTCAGAGCACCTGATGTACACACACTTATTCAGGCTTAAAGCATTTGGGAAAGGGGATCAGGTGGACAGTCCAGCAATCTGTATTGCTTGAAAGGATAAAATATGTCAGCTACCATATACCTCTCATTTCAGTGTTACTTCAATTTAATTTTCACAGAATACATGATAATGTTTGTTTCTTCTACATTTAATCACTGGCATTAATGTAGGAGGCGCAAATGACTAGAAATGGAGGAGGGGTGGTCACTTACCTCCTCCAAGGATTATAAGTAAATATGTAGAAAATATGCATTTATTCAGTCACAAAGATTATGCATTTCACAGCATAAATTTGCTTACTGAGGTCAAGTATCAGTGTCAAAATGTTCTATTTTTTGTAGGTCAGCAGAGTGCCTCCATGCAATGACATTTCGAAAAATGTGTTTAGGTCAGCAGAGAGACTTCATGCAATGGCATGGAGGTGCTCGGCTGCCCTCTAAACGTGTGTGTGTGTGTGTGTGTGTGTGTGTGTGTGTGTGTGTGTGTGTGTGTGTGTGTGTGTGTGTGTGTGTGTGTGTGTGTGTGTGTGTTTGTGTGTGTGTGTGTGCATGTGTGTTTTGTGTAGGAATACTCATTCTGATTTTGCTGAGTTGAAATGTCCGCATTTCCGATCAGATTTCTGCGGAAATACTGCATTACTACAATTCGGTAATTTTAGCTCAATCCCAGAACTCGGAAGCAATGGACCAATCAGAGAACGCAAAGTAAACTCAGAAATATTTGGCCAATTAGAGAATGCAAAAAACGACTAAAACAACACTACTCAAAAATCCAAAAATGGAATTCGGAAATTGGATTTCTGTGGAAATACTGCATTACCACAACTCTGTAATTTTAGCCCAACACAGAACCCAGAAGCATTAGACCAATCAGAGAATGCAGAGTCAACTCGGAAGTATTTGGTCAATTAGAGATTGCAAAAAATGACCAAAAAACCAACAACTCGGAAATCCGAAATCCGAACTCGGCAATTGGAAAACAATCAGAAATCCACAAAAAATCGACATTGGCAGAAATCAGGATTTCTGCAGAATCTGAAATCAGCATTTCCAACCATCCCTAGTTTTGAGGAAGTGAGTTTACAGGTGAAACTTGAAAAATGAGAATATCATGCAAAAGTTTATGTATGTCAGTAATTCAGAACCAAACCGAGAGACCGTTTAAAGTCTAACTTTCTAAGATTCTGATTTCGGGGTTTTCAGAACCTGTAAGCCATAATCAAAATTATAACAAATAAAGTTTTAAACCTTTAGCAAGAAGGGAAGAAATACTGTATTTAGAAAATCATAAAATTCCTTACTTTAATTGCTCAATTATCAAAAGATAAAATGTACACACATATATAAAAAGACCAGATACAATTAGCATATGGGGTTATAGCATGTGGCAAACAACCTCAAAGCATCAATAATAATCAATTCCACTAGATTAACTGGCCAGTTATCTTATTGTAGTATGCGCATAAGAGGAGAGAAAAGAGGCCTGTTCACGCCAAAGTTATCTTAATGAAGTAGATAGAGTTCAGATGTAAATTTGTTATTCCCTGTGGGAGTGGTAATGTTGATTAATAAGTCCATCCATATGTCATCATAACATGTAGGCCTAAGAACCACCAATGTAAACAGATTTATATAGAGTTCTCTTTAAGTAGAGCTCCAGGACAGTAAAGATCCGCCAGGATGAAATCCTTATGCAGAGTTGTCCATGTTAGATGAAATAACAAGTTGCATGGGTGCTTGTGTCACTCAGACTTGTGTCATAGATAGAAATTCATTTCAAGGAAACATCAACAGCCTAGGTATAATCATGGTCAACATGTATAGTCCGCCAGGTTAGCAACCTTATGCACATACATATAATATTGAAGAAAAACATCAGACCCTGGTGGCTAGACATTTTGCTAAATGTCAGAATGCTAGCCCCTCTAAGGTACGTTTTTTTGGCCTGGACCGGGTACACAGGGATCCTCGGGGAGGTGATTGGGATGGCAAGCTACTCCAATGTGAGGCCTTTTGGATATATAAGTTGAAAGCATTCAGAACACCAGGCCTTAATGATGGCATTAACTATGCCCCCTTTTTGTAGAGGCATATGTATTAGTAGCCCTCTGACCTTGTGGGTTGACTGTATTCTGCACTCTTTCCTGATTAGGTGGTTTTCCCATGTGACTTTCCTGCCCTACTGAGAATTTATGTTATTGACACTATGTGATTATACTTTTCTCACATCTAATGGATGCTGACAAATTATGTATACCCTTATGGTGGGTGGTTTTTGTCGTATGCCCTCCCGCCCTTCTCCTATTTTGGAGTCCACCGACCCCTGGCCTGCCCACCTGGTGAGCATGGACCGGATTGTATTTAATCTTAGAATTTACCAATTTATTTATTTAATTGTATAATTTTGATCCAGTTATGGTGGAATGAATTTAGTGCTAGAATTTTGGAGTATATTTGAGTACATAGGCTGTATAATTGGATTTATTGTTTGTTTATACAGTGTCCCCCTGGGCGGAGGTGTTATGGCCCCCTTTGGCCGCGGTTGGTGCGTGCAGTCCGCAGCCCTTAACAGACCTGTGGGATGCTGTGGCATTTGGACTGGTCAACCGGCTGCATCTGGGCTATTAATGGGTGCTTTTAACCCCATAGCCCTGTTTTGCATGCAAGTGGGGGACCTCCAGGTGCTGGGTTTTCCTGCGGGTCTGGGGTGCGCGGATGTGTTGCGCTTTGTGGCCAATGAGGTATGGTGTTTGGGCGGCAGGGGGCGCACGATCTAGCCTGCTGGTTCACCAGCAGAGGTCACCTGTCCATACCATCTGGCTGGATCCAAGCGCTCCAGCATGCGCTCCAAACTCGGGCCGCGCCCCCTTTGTCTTAGACTGGCTGCATTTCCACCAAGCGGCCAGGGGGCGTGGCGCGAAGGGAGAGCATCGCAGTGACGGCGACGCCCGCCCCTCCTCTTGCGTTCCACCTGACGCTAGGGCGGTGACGTCGGAGGTGGGTGGAGTGGCATTCTCCGGCCGCACGGCGCCATTAAGGCTGGCATCTCTCCTCGGATGGACACGCTTTGGGGGCCTGCCCTGACGATGCTGGTACTCTGACCAGCGAAACCGGTCGGCTATTGGGCCCACTCACAGACCGATCAAATGCATGGGGCAAAGAGCATGGAAGGCATCACCACCAATACCTACGCAACAATTGGATGAGTATCATTTGAACAACTTTTTTGCCTATACAAGTCAATGTGGAGATGGAGTCATATCTCTAAGGAAAATACACTGTTTTGTCAATAGATAACCCATCATGTGCCAACCTGCCACAATCTGCATGGAGGTGGACTTTTTTCATTGCATATAACTTTACAGGGAAATACAGCTAGGATCTTGGGATCACACTGCATAAGGTTGCTAACCTGGCGGACTATACATGTTGACCATGATTATACCTAGGCTGTTGATGTTTCCTTGAAATGAATTTCTATCTATGACACAAGTCTGAGTGACACAAGCACCCATGCAACTTGTTATTTCATCTAACATGGACAACTCTGCATAAGGATTCCATCCTGGCGGATCTTTACTGTCCTGGAGCTCTACTTAAAGAGAACTCTATATAAATCTGTTTACATTGGTGGTTCTTAGGCCTACATGTTATGATGACATATGGATGGACTTATTAATCAACATTACCACTCCCACAGGGAATAACAAATTTACATCTGAACTCTATCTACTTCATTAAGATAACTTTGGCGTGAACAGGCCTCTTTTCTCTCCTCTTATGCGCATACTACAATAAGATAACTGGCCAGTTAATCTAGTGGAATTGATTATTATTGTTGCTTTGAGGTTGTTTGCCACATGCTAAAACCCCATATGCTAATTGTATCTGGTCTTTTTATATATGTGTGTACATTTTATCTTTTGATAATTGAGCAATTAAAGTAAGGAATTTTATGATTTTCTAAATACAGTATTTCTTCCCTTCTTGCTAAAGGTTTAAAATTGATTACGTGGGGTCTCAGACCCAGGGAAGCATTTGATGATTTGAAATTTATTGGACCTAGACGTGTGAAATAAAATATAATAAATAAAGGCTTAAAATATCCTGCTTTGCATGTAATGAGTCTATTTCATGTATTAGTTTCACCTCTTAAGTTGAATTACTGAAATAAATGGACTTTTGCACAATATTCTCATTTTTTCGAGTTTTGCCTGTATTTTGTGAAATGCGTAGTCTTTGGGTCTGAATAAATGCCCATTTTGTATATAATTGCCTGTGATCATTAAAAAAGGTGAGTGACCACCCCTTCTCCATTTCTAAACTGTATTTAATTATTTTATATAATGTCTGTGCACCCCTGTGTTATTGTACCAATGTGACACTCTAACTACATTTTTCCAATCAACCTAGCTCTTGTTACCTCTTGTAATCCATGCAGCTTCACATCTTTGGTTAAAATCCACGTTTTTAACCACTTATGGGCTTACAGCTTATTTAACGCTTTTTATATGTCAGCATTGTAGTTCAATCTTTTTTTTAGATGCTGGATTAAACCAGAAATGACCTTCTTCTGTTACAAATGTAGCAGCTGTATGAGCCTGCCTATTTGTTAATGACTAACACTTTGTATTAGAGGTTCAGCGTTATTAATGATTTGCCTGCAATAGTAGAGCTGGAGTTTTCAAGAACTAAGGGGTGACAGATTGTGTGGAAGAAGTAAGGAGGAAAGAGAGAAATTTAATTTCCTACAATATAATTTGGTACCAGCTATGTAAACACTTGAGTTAATAAAGAAAGAAATAGTTGAATAGAAAAACAAATGTTCTAATGTTCATGAAAAGTATTAGCGTCCAGAACCAGGCCTAGCTCTTGATACATTCTTTATGGCAAGTTTAAGCATTTGTGAAAGATTTTGGATTAGCGGGACTAGCAAATTGTGTGTCCACTGACAGAGAACAACTCGGAGGGTCACAAAAATACCACTTGTGCTGAACTTTGAAAGTGTAGAAGTCTATGTGCTTAAATCTCAGAGATTTTTGTCCTCGGAGTTGCCAGATTAAAGTAGTTAAGCATACCCAAGGGTGTCTTAAATGTTAAACATTACACCATTTCATTTGAAAATGAGCATACCGCAGCCTATTGATAATAACATTGCTGCAAGAGACTTTCAAGGTTCTTTGAAACATTATGTTTTACAGGCACAACAAAATCTAAAACGATATGCACAGTACTCATTTCATAATTACTGTTGCCATTAACCCATATCGTTCCCCGCAGCATTGGAGAAAAGGACTTGTTATAGTAAACATGAAAATAACATTACAATAAATACATACATATGAAAACAGTATACACTCACCTAAAGGATTATTAGGAACATCATACTAAAACGGTGTTTGACCCCTTTCGCCTTAATTCTACATGACATTGATTCAACAAGGTGCTGAAAGCATTCTTTAGAAATGTTGGCCAATATTGATAGGATAGCATCTTGCAGTTGATGGAGATTTGTGGGATACACATCCAGGGCACGAAGCTCCCGTTCCATCACATCACAAAGATGCTCTCTTGGGTTGGGATCTGGTGACTGTGGGGGCCATTTTAGTACAGTGAACTCATTGTCATGTTCAAGAAACTAATGGGTACATGGTGGGTCATGAAGGTTGGGTACATGGTGGTCATAAAGGGATGGACATGGTCATAAATGCCTGTGGCATTTAAATAATGCCCAAATTGCACTAAGGGGCCTAAAGTGTGCCAAGAAAACATCCCCCACACCATTACACCACTACCACCAGCCTGCACAGTGGTAACAAGGCATGATGGATCCATGTTCTCATTCTGTTTACGCCACATTCTGACTATCGAGACTCATCAGACCAGGCAACATTTTTCCAGTCTTCAACTGTCCAATTTTGGTGAGCTCATGCAAATTGTAGCCTCTTTTTCCTATTTGTAGTGGAGATGAGTGGTACCCGGTGGGGTCTTCTGCTGTTGTAGCCCATCCGCCACAAGGTGGTGCGTGTTGTGGCTTCATAAATGCTTTGCTGCATACCTCAGTTGTAACGAGTGGTTATTCCAGTCAACGTTGCTCTTCTATCAGCTTGAATCAGCTGGCCCATTCTCCTCTGACCTCTAGCATCAACAAGGCATTTTCGCCCACAGGACTGCCGCATACTGGATGTTTTTCCCTTTTCACTCCATTCTTTGTAAGCCCTACAAATGGTTGTGGGTGAAAATCCCAACAACCATACCACGCTCAAAATTGCTTAAATCACCTTTTTTTCCCATTCTGACATTCAATTTAGAATTTAGGAGATTGTCCTGACCGGGACCAAACTCCTAAATGCAACTGCCACGTGATTGGTTGATTAGATAATGGCATTAATGAGAAATTGAACAGGTGTTCCTAATAATCCTTTAGGTGAGTGTAGAATGGCCATACCTCTACATATAACACATTAGTCTCCTATTACTCAGATTAAAGTGATATAAAACTCAACATTTCTTCTCTAAAAGATTATTTCCAGCCTTAAACCTAGTACCACAAAAAAACTTGTAACCGAACAGCATTCAAACAGTTAAAAACACAGCACTTTGTTCTTCAGTGGAAGAGATGATAACATTATCTAACAGTATCTGCTTCTAGTATGTGTGCAGCTGAGAAGTGATCTCTATATAGATTTTAATACATAAATACAGCAGCTATGCAATATGATGCAATGGCTAGTGATGCTCGGATACCCCTTTTTATTATTCGAGTTTGGTCGAATTCGAATAGTAAATTATTCGAATTCAGTCGAATATTCGAGTCGAATATTTTTTACTATTCGATTCGACCTCGGACTTCGAGCTCACTATTCGAGTCGGTATTCGAGCTCATTATTCGAGCTGACTATTCGAATTGGCCTTAAATAGCTTCCAACACTTGTTTTGAGGGTGAATGATGCAAGAAACATCTTTTTTTCCAAGTAACAACAGCAAGTGATTATGTGGGGATGTTCCTTTAAAAAAAAAAAGTGGAAAGAGAAGTTGTGTCCAGAATTTTGTTCAGTACTGTATATACTTCTTCTTCTTCTTCTTCTTCTTCTTCTTCTTCTTCTTCTTCTTCTTTTTTATCTTCTATATCTTCTTCTTCTTCTTCTACATCTTCTTCTTCTATATCTTCTTCTTCTATATCTTCTTCTATATCTTCTTCTTCTTCTTCTATATTGTCTTCTTCTTCTTCTTCTTCATCTTCTTCATCATCATCTTCTTCTTCATCTTCTTCTTCATCTTCTTCTTCATCTTCTTCTTCTTCTTCTTCATCTTCATCTTCTTTTTCTTCTTCTTCATCTTCTTCATCTTCTTCTTCTTCATCGTCTTCATCTTCTTCTTCTTCATCTTCTTCATCTTCTTCATCTTCTTCTTCATCTTCTTCATCTTCTTCTTCTACATCTTCTTCATCTTCTTCATCTTCTTCTTCTTCATCTTCATCTTCTTCATCTTCCTCTTCATCTTCTTCATCTTCTTCTTCTTCATCTTCTTCATCTTCTTCATCTTCTTCTTCTTCATCTTCTTCATCTTCTTCTTCTTCATCTTCTTCTACTTCTTCTTCTTCTTCTTCTCCTTCTTTTTCTATATCGTCTTCTTCTTCTTCACTTATTTCTCTTTTATATTTTTTTTTTAAAGAAATGCAGCTATTTTTGAGCGTAATAAATAGCTGGTGGCGCACGCATGTTGGAAGCGCCATTGTATGTGCTACCTGGCAGTGGAAACACACAGACAGCAGGAGGTAAATTCAGCAGCAGCAGCAGGAGGAGGCGGATGATTGTGTGGCAGCAGGCAGTCAATGAGGCAGGCAGCGAGACATATTAGGCTGTGTGGTACCTAGCGGTGGTACCAGGCCGTAAATACACAGCATGAGGTTCCAGACAGCGGTCGTGAAGCCCACATCATGTCCAATACACAACTGGGACAACACAGTTTTCAACCCGGACACCTCTAAAAATAATATCACACAGTATTAATAAAAAGTATATATAATTTTTTTGTTTTTCTAAAGAAATGCAGCTATTTTTGAGCGTAACAAATAGCTGGTGGCGCACGCATGTTGGAAGCGCCATTGTATGTGCTCCCTGGCAGTGGAAACACACAGACAGCAGGAGGTAAATTCAGCAGCAGGAGGAGGAGGATGAGTGTGTGGCAGCAGGCAGTCAATGAGGCAGGCAGCGTGACATAATAGCCCTGGTACCTAGCGGTGATACCAGGGCGTAAATAAACACAACAGGAGGTCCCAGACAGCGGTCGTGCAGCCCACATTGTGTCCAATACACAACTGGGACAACACAGTTTTCAACCCGGGCACCTCAGAAAAATTAAACCTTTTTGGTTTTGTTTGTAAAACAAATTACACAGATATATAGCTATTGTTTGACGTATTAGCTGGTGGCATAGTGGCAGCAGAAGGTAAATCTGTGTACCCTGGCGTTGGGAAACACAGACAGACAGCAGCAGCAGCAGAAGGAATGGAGGAGTAATTATGTGAGCAGCTATTGTTTGACGTAATAGCTGGTGGCAGAGTGGCAGCAGAAGGTAATTCTGTGTACCCTGGCAGTGGGAAACACAGACAGACAGCAGCAGCAGCAGGAGGAATGGAGGAGTATTGTGAGTGTGGCAGCAGGCAGGCAGCGTGACATAATAGCCCTGGTACCTAGCGGTGATACCAGGGCGTAAATAAACACAACAGGAGGTCCCAGACAGCGGTCGTGCAGCCCACATTGTGTCCAATACACAACTGGGACAACACAGTTTTCAACCCGGGCACCTCAGAAAAATTAAACCTTTTTTTTTTTTTTTTTTTTTTTTTTTGTAAAACAAATTACACAGATATATAGCTATTGTTTGACGTAATAGCTGGTGGCAGAGTGGCAGCAGAAGGTAAATCTGTGTACCCTGACAGTGGGAAACACAGACAGACAGCAGAAGGGTAGTACACAGCAGCCCACTGTAGGTGTAAAACGTGTGGCTGCAGGCGACGTAATAGTCAAAGTGAACCAGGCTGGCCTAGTGAGCAGGAGCCAGGAGGTGGTAAAGGGTGGTAAGGCACATTAACGATGGTTCTTCAGTTCATGTCCCCCTCTCGCCGACAACAGGGGCCAGGAACTCGCCTTCCACCCACGCCTGGTTCATCTTGAGAAACGTCAGTCTGTTCACAGACTTGTGAGACAGACAGGAGCGTTTCTCGGTGACCACGCCACCAGCTTCACTGAAGCAGCGCTCGGACAGCATGCTGGAAGGGGGACAGGACAGCACTTCCAGGGCGTACTGCGCCAGCTCGCTCCAGATCTCCAGGCGCTTGACCCAATACTCCATGGGATCAACAGGGGCATCCCTGTCAAGCCCGCTGTAGGACCCCATGTAGTCAGCCACCATTCGGGTCAGGCGCTGGCTGTGACCGGAGGAGGATGCTGCTGCATGCACCTCCTCTCTAGTCACTGCTGCCGGAGCCTCTACAGTCCTGTAGAGCTCGTTGCTGAGAGACAGCAGGTCTGTGGGGCGCTTGCTGCTGGATGCAGGCACCTGCTGCTGCCTCTGTGCTGGCTGGACAGTGGGGGTGGAAGGCTGGGGGAAGGCTTCCTCCAAGCGCTCAACAAGGGCCTGCTGCAAGCTCCTTATTTGTTGCGCTGGGTCTCCTCCTGCAGGCGGCAGGAACTGGCTCAACTTCCCCTTGAGGCGTGGGTCCAACATCATGCTGATCCAGATCTCCTCCCTCTGCTTTATCTGGATCACTCTGGGGTCCCTGCGCAGGCACGCCAGCATGTGCGCTGCCATTGGGAAGAGGCGGGCCACATGTGCTGGCACATCGATGGCAGTGCTGCTGTCCTCATCCTCCTCCTCTGCCGCCTCATCCTCTCTCCACCCCCGCACCAACTCAGCTGCGCTGTGCTGATCCCCCTCATCAGCAGCAAGGTCAGGGACCTCCACTAAGTCCTCCTCCTCCTCCCCCTCAGAGGTGAACTGTGCAGCTGCTTGCCGCTCCTGCTGGTCCAAGGCTGCCGCTCCCTGTTCCAGCAAAGCATCGAGGGCCCTGTTCAGCAGACAAACCAGGGGCACCCACTCGCAGACCATAGCATGGTCCCTGCTCACCATGTTAGTGGCCTGCAGAAAGGGAGCCAGCACTAAGCACACCTGCTGCATGTGCCTCCAGTCATCATCGGGGACGATGGATGGGATGTTGCTGGTCTTGTCCCTTCTCTGAGCGGCGGAAACAGTGGCCAGGGCAAGGTACTGGTTGACAGCGTGCTTCTGTTCAACCAGACGCTCCAACATCGCCAGGGTGGAGTTCCAGCGAGTCGGAACGTCAAGGATCAGCCGATGGCATGGCAGCTCCAGCTCCTTTTGCACGTCTTCCAGGCTCGCACAGGCTGCAGCCGAGCGCCGGAAGTGACGCACAACGTTCCTTGCCATTTCCAGCAGTTCGCCCATCCCCTGGTAGGTGCGCAAGAACTTCTGCACCACCAGGTTCAGCACGTGGGCAAGACAGGGGATGTGGGTCAGGTTTCCCCTGTCTATTGCGGCAACCAGATTGGCCCCATTGTCGGCCACCACCTCTCCGACTCTGAGGCCTCTGGGGGTCAGCCAAATCCTCTCCTGCTCCTGGAGTTTGGCCAACACATGGGTTGCCGTCAGCTTGGTCTTCCCAAGGCTGACCAAGTGCAGCAGCGCTTGGCAGTGGTGGGCCTTCACGCTGCTGCTGAGGCGGGGGGTTTGGCCAGGTGTGCCGGAGGATGGCAGAGGATCGGAGGAACCTGCTGCAGTTCCCCTGACCCTGCGGGGTGGCACCACCCACTGTGTTGCTGCTGCTGCTGTGCCCGCTGCTGCTCTCCCATCCTCACCTCCTTCCACCAAGCTGACCCAGTGGACAGTGAAGGACAGGTAGCGGCCTGTCCCTAAGCGGCTGCTCCAGGAGTCCATGGTGACGTGGACCCTTTCACCAACCGCGTGCTCCAGCCCTCGCTCCACATTGGCCATCACAAAGCAGTGCAGTGCAGGAATGGCCTTGCGGGCGAAGAAGTGTCTGCTGGGGAGCTGCCAGTCTGGGGCTGCACAAGCAAGCAGCGCACGCATGTCGCTCCCCTCCTGCACGAGCGTGTACGGCAGGAGTTGGGAGCACATGGCCCGTGCCAGCAAGCCGTTCAGCTGCCGCACGCGACGGCTGCTGGGAGGCAGAGCCCTAACCACCCCCTGGAAGGACTCGCTCAAAAGGCTCTGGCGTGGCCTTTTGCTGGCACGGGAATCAGCGGACACAGCAGAGGAGGCCACTGAGGACTGGCTGCCAGAACAGGCCTCAGTGTCGGCGGCAGGAGTTGCAGAGGGGGGAGGAGCAGTGCGTTTCCGCACTCCTGCTGGTGCTGCTGGAGGAGCAGGAGGGCGGGTGGCTGCTGTTGCTGCTGCTGCTGCTGCTGAAGGCTGTGCAGTGATGGGTGTGGTGCCACTGCCAGCACCAGATGCCTTCAGCCTCTGGAACTCCTCATGCTGGTGGAAATGTTTCGCAGCAAGGTGGTTGATGAGCGAGCTGGTGCTGAACTTTAAGGGGTCTGCACCTCTGCTCAACTTCCGCTGACAGTGGTTGCAAGTGGCGTACTTGCTATACACTGTGGGCATGGTGAAAAATCGCCAGATTGGTGACAAAAACAACCCCCTACAGCATGGAACCGCTGCTGCCTGTCTCCCTGTGGTGGTTGGGGGGGGGGGGCTTGGGTGCGGCTGGTGGTGGTACTGGCAGATGCTGCTGCTGCTGCTGCTGAGCCTGAGACACCAGCAGGCTGTGGGACCTGCCTACTGCTGCCAATGCTTGCAATGATGCGCCTCCTTGCAAGGCCCACAAGCGCATCCTCCTCCTCCTCCTCAGAGCTGCAGATGACGACATCCCCTGGAGCTGGTGGCACCCAGTCTCTGTCTGTCACCGTGTCATCATCATCCTCCCCCTCCTGAAACATGTCCTGCTGGGATGATGACCCCCCAAACTCCTCTCCTGATGCATGGATGGGCTGCTTGACTGTCGCCACAGTCTTGCTGTCCAATCCCTCCTCCTTCAAAGTGTCCATCAGCATCTCCTCCTCAAAATCGCCAACAACAGCATACAATACCCTGATGGTGCATGGGGTAAAAAGACTGCTGAGTGACAGGTCGGCGACTGACGTTGAACTGGCCTCCTCCCCAGGCCCTGCTGGGCGGCTGCTGCGAACAGGGGTGGTGGTGGTGAGGGTGGAGGCCTCGGATGCAGAGCTGATGGCGGGCTGCTCATCCTCCGTCATCAGTTGCACCACAGTGTCTGCATCCTTTTCCTCAATGGGACGTTTCCGACCAGGCTGGAGGAAAATCGGAGCAGGTGCTACACGCTGCTGCTGCTGTGTCTCTGCAGCGTGAGTTGCAGATGCTCCTGCTGGGCGGCGCCCAAGGCGTCCACGGCCAGTGGCTATAGGAGGAATGTTAGCCACTGACGCTGCTGCTGCGGAACTGTGCATGGTGGCGCGGCCGCGCCCGCGGCTTGCCACAATGCTGCTCCCTCTCCTCCTGATTCCCTTGCTGCCCTTCCCCTTGCCCAAACCGCGCTGGCTGCCACTTCCAGACATCTTCGATGTTTTGGGCGTAAACACAAAAGTTTTTTAAAAGGGCGGGTGAAAAGTGGGGTACTTTAATGGAGTGGGTTGCTGGGCGAGGTGACTGAGTGAGTGTCTAGTACAGTAAGTAAGTAGTAACAGTCAGGAAGTACAACTAGCAGTTACAATAATCAGTAGTAATCACAAGGAAATAGAGTGTGTGTACACTACAGACAGTGAGTGCACGCACACGCAAACACGCGCAGGAGCTAGCCTATGAACAGAGACTGAGTGAGTGTCCCTAGTACAGTAAGTAAGTAGTAACAGTCAGGAAGTACAACTAGAAGTTACAATAATAAGTAGTAATCACAAGGAAATAGAGTGTGTGTACACTACAGACAGTGAGTGCACGCACGCGCAAACACGCGCAGGAGCTAGCCTATGAACAGAGACTGAGTGAGTGTCCCTAGTACAGTAAGTAAGTAGTAACAGTCAGGAAGTACAACTAGAAGTTACAATAATAAGTAGTAATCACAAGGAAATAGAGTGTGTGTACACTACAGACAGTGAGTGCACGCACGCGCAAACACGCGCAGGAGCTAGCCTATGAACAGAGACTGAGTGAGTGTCCCTAGTACAGTAAGTAAGTAGTAACAGTCAGGAAGTACAACTAGCAGTTACAATAATAAGTAGTAATCACAAGGAAATAGAGTGTGTGTACACTACAGACAGTGAGTGCACGCACGCGCAAACACGCGCAGGAGCTAGCCTATGAACAGTGACTGAGTGAGTGTCCCTAGTACAGTAAGTAAGTAGTAACAGTCAGGAAGTACAACTAGCAGTTACAATAATCAGTAGTAATCACAAGGAAATAGAGTGTGTGTACACTACAGACAGTGAGTGCACGCACGCGCAAACACGCGCAGGAGCTAGCCTATGAACAGTGACTGAGTGAGTGTCCCTAGTACAGTAAGTAAGTAGTAACAGTCAGGAAGTACAACTAGAAGTTACAATAATAAGTAGTAATCACAAGGAAATAGAGTGTGTGTACACTACAGACAGTGAGTGCACGCACGCGCAAACACGCGCAGGAGCTAGCCTATGAACAGTGACTGAGTGAGTGTCCCTAGTACAGTAAGTAAGTAGTAACAGTCAGGAAGTACAACTAGAAGTTACAATAATCAGTAGTAATCACAAGGAAATAGAGTGTGTGTACACTACAGACAGTGAGTGCATGCACGCGCAAACACGCGCAGGAGCTAGCCTATGAACAGTGACTGAGTGAGTGTCCCTAGTACAGTAAGTAAGTAGTAACAGTCAGGAAGTACAACTAGCAGTTACAATAATCAGTAGTAATCACAAGGAAATAGAGTGTGTGTACACTACAGACAGTGAGTGCACGCACGTGCAAACACGCGCAGGAGCTAGCCTATGAACAGTGACTGAGTGAGTGTCCCTAGTACAGTAAGTAAGTAGTAACAGTCAGGAAGTACAACTAGCAGTTACAATAATAAGTAGTAATCAGAAGGAAATAGAGTGTGTGTACACAGACAGTGAGTGCATGCATGCGCAAACACGCGCAGGAGCTAGCCTATGAACAGTGACTGAGTGAGTGTCCCTAGTACAGTAAGTAAGTAGTAACAGTCAGGAAGTACAACTAGCAGTTACAATAATAAGTAGTAATCAGAAGGAAATAGAGTGTGTGTACACAGACAGTGAGTGCACGCACACGCAGGAGCTAGCCTATGAACAGTGACAGTGAGTGTCCTAGTACAGTTACAGTATATAACTACAATACAAAATACAATCAATCAGTAGTAAAGGACAGCAGAAATACTGGTATAGATGAGAAATAAACAGAGGACAGGAGAGAACAGCTGCCCACACAGGCAGGCCCTGAGGCCTAAAGCTGTAAGCCTGCAGCAGCTGTCTCTCTCTATGTAACACAAAAGCTACTAACTAAAATACAATGTCTATCTAACTAACAACAATATAGGTGTATATAGGAGGTGTATGTGAGCAAAAACGCTAGGTGATTGACCACAATAAAGTTCTTGCTAAGCCAAAGCACAAAGGAGCAGATCTCTCTCTGTACAAAGTCAGGCAAGGACAGAAAAACCGAACATGGCGGCCGCTATTTATAGGGTAGGGGCTGGCCAGGGTCCCCCTCAGTGATTGGCTGCCGTCAGAGGGCCTGGGAGCCCTCTGATTGGCTCTAAGGACATCAATCTGGACTATGACGCTATTCGAGCTCGGTATTCGAGCTCGAATAGCGCTGTTTGCTCGAATAGCGCGAATAGTGAATGAGCTATTCGAGTTTACTCAAATAGCCCATTCGAATACCTGCAGCTATTCGGAGCTCGAATACCGAGCTCGAATAGCTGAAAAAGAGCTCGAATATTCGAGCTACTCGAATATTCGAGCTCTGCTGAGCACCACTGGCAATGGCAACTTTCAGAGCGGATACACTGAACTTTGGGACCTTGTAATTTGTAAACAGACAATATTACTTGTGCTCAAAAGCAAATATTAGGAGAAAACATTAATTGCATATGGGCCCATAGCTTTTACTCTAATCCCTACCATAACCATAGTGAAATGTTTTCATCATAGATAAAGGTAAAATCTGTATGGTTTTAGGTTTTTTTTGGAACAAAGCAGATCATTTCAGTGCTGCCCCTGATGTGGATGTCGCCATAGACATAATGTAATCATGTCTACGACCGTGCAGCAGTGTAAACCAGGTGCTGGAAATCACTGGACCTCAAATTACATCTCTCTCCGAGTTGCTATGACTCAGAGGGGAAATAGTAATTAACGTCGTCCGGAATTTGAGCGGCAGCAGGGGGAGTCGTCATTTGGCTCATCCTGCGCCAAAGTAACCGCGTGAAGATAATACATGTGCGGTTTTTGGAAGTAAACTAGAGCTCCTGTAGACAACATACAAGCTCTGTGCCTATTTTGTCATGGACCAGATTTGAACCTCGGACCCTTTTGATGTTTTGCACCACAGAAGCCTAACTAAACATATAAGGGTAGATACATGAAAAACACAGTTAAAAAGTACAAGATATAGCTTTCTTGCAATTTTTATCTGAGCACTGCCCAAGTATGCCAAAAGGATATACAACTGTTATGAGAACTGCACAACTGAGTAAAAAAATTAAATATTTATTAATTCTTTTTTGAATGGCCTTTGTGATGTATGCTGAGATCAGAGAAATGACCATACTCTTCTGCATTGTAGCCACTGTATTGGAAAAAAATTGCACTGCGTATAGTCAAATGTAAGTTGCTTAACAGAAAAGAAAAAAAAAAAACAGCTGCAGCTGCAAAACATGTTGGCTGTTTGTACAAACAGAGGAATTGAAAGCAATTGTGTCTGGACATAGTATCTAGCATTGTTTGGACAAGAGCTCTGCTGAGTATGTACTTCTTGTTTGGACAAGCGCTGCTACTTACTGGAGGTCAATAAAACTCCTCTGATAAGCAGCATTTTTTACTTTGAGAAATAAAAAGAGACCTGCTCCAGTAAGAGTGGAGAAAATTTCTTCGACAGTATGAAAAAATACAATGTAAGGTTTTCATTGACGTTGCCAAATATACAATACAATACAATACAATAACATTTCTATAGCGCTTTTCTCCCATAGGACTCAAAGCGCTTAGGCTCTCTCAGATTCAGTAATTAGTAGGATGAAGTATTCACACAACAAAAGTTATATTTCTGCAAATGCCAAACTGAACAGGTGGGTTTTCAGTCTGGATTTAAACACGTCCAGGGATGGAGCTGTCCTGATCTGTTGAGGTAAGGAGTTCCAAAACGTAGGGGCAGCATGACAGAAGGCTCTGGGACCAAAAGTTTCCAAGTGGACTCTGGGTATGACTAGATTATTAGAACCTGTTGATCTGAGAATGCGGGGATTGCTACGCAGCTGCAACATATCTTTCATGTATCCAGGGCCTAAATTATTCAGGGATTTAAATGTCAGTAGGCCAATCTTGAATAGGACCCTCCATTCTATAGGTAGCCAGTGAAGGGAGTGCAGGACTGGCGTTATGTGGCAGCGACGGGGTTGGTTGGTTAGCAGTCTGGCAGCAGTATTCTGTATCAGCTGTAGTCGGTACAAGACCTTTTTTGGAAGGCCAGTGTAGAGAGCATTGCAGTAGTCCAGTCGGGATGTGATGAAGGCGTGGACTAAGGTTGGCAGATCTTCTAGGGGTATGAGGTGCTTGATTTTTGCAATGTTCTTCAGGTGAAAATAGGATGATTTCACCACAGCAGAGATTTGAGTTCTGAACTTTAAATCCCAATCAATTAGAACTCCCAGGCTACGCACATGATCAGAGCTGCGCAGATCCGTGCCTCCTATTCCCAGTGGTGAAGACTGCAAGTTAAGTTGTTTTGTTATCATGCTCTGCCCTCCTATCAGAAGGACTTCAGTTTTGTCTGCATTTAGTTTCAGCCAGTTGTCATTCATCCATTGCTGTAGTTCACGTATGCCTTAAAACGTAAATGAGCAGCACAGTAAAAATGATTTGATGGTTGTTGACTCACAAATTTATTTTTTTTAGCCATTTTACCTGTACATAATTTTCCTATACAGTATGTCCCTCCAGGTTGATATGTATAATCTACATAGCGTCTGCCATATACACTGCCATATAGCATGTTCCTTAATTATTGGTCACTAATGCCATAGCACTTCATCTCTCTCTGACAGTTGGAACATTACCAGGAATTAGGTATAGATCCTACAAGGCAATAAATCATGCCAGTTGTGCTTGTGTCACTGGATGTCCATTCCGTATAGTATTTTGATCTTCTCATGTATCTATGTTTCCCATGGTCATATGTTTTGGACGTTGCACAGCGCTTTTGAATATGTTGGCGCTCTATATACATATATACTGTATATCCATATCACAAGACAATTACCTTAGGTTTCTTGTGTAGTGGAATTTATTGTCATTAACAAAGTCACACAAAGGGCATATCACGGCTGTTTTTGCCTGCGTTTTCGCATTTGCGCACGATCGCGAATTTTCGTGCGCAATCACAAATCTTTGCACGAAAATGCGGCCGTTTTGTGCAAAAATGTGTGATTGCGTGCAAATATTTGTGATTACGTGCACAACTTCGCAATAGAGCGCAAACTAGCAAAAATGTGCGTGAACACGGTCGTGATATGAGCTATCACGGTTTAGTGAATCAAGCCCTAAGTCTCTATTAACTCCAGTCCATTCTAAATATCATCTAGCAAACAACGTTTTTCATCCTGCTTCCCTTTGCTCTATCGACTCTGCCCTTTACTGATTTTATATTTGTCTTGTAGCTAGTCAGCTTTAAAAAATATAACCATTGAACAAGGACCCATGCGTAGGACTCATCTATCCAAACCTCACCCTATTTTGTTCTTAATTTCCTTCTACTACCTATATCACCTATAACTATTGTTTCTTTTGCTTCATCATTGTTCCACTCTCTTGCCCTCTCTCCTTTTCCTTCCTTTGTTCTGAGGTGATCTTTCTGTTTCCTAAAAGAGTAACATTTCCAGTTTTATAATAACCTCTTACAATAATATAGTGAGGGCAATTTTCCATCCTCACTTGCTGTCTTATTATATACCTGTGTTATACAGATTTATTCAAGAAATTGATAAGTTAAAAACAGACTTGTTTGGCCTCTGAAGAAGTGACCTAGAGCCATGAAACGTGTGTCAGGCATCAGCACAATTTTGATCTCATCCTATATATATATCTTATTGGTCCACACTATTCAAATGGTAGTATTTGCACCTGCCTAGTTAAGTTAATAGGGAAATTTACATAGGAATACATAGGAATTCGAGTTTTTATATTTATACATATTTGTATTTTTCATGTAAGCAATCTCACCATCAGGATTTCCACATTTTAATGTGTTTTTCCATAACAGAAGGGATTTTGTGACAGACGTGACCTTTAATATTTCATTCTTTTTTAAGAAAGAAAAGTGTATTATTTGTAATATATCTTAATTGATATGCTATGGAGCAATGGCATTTTAATGAAAAATGTATGAAATAAATAATTTGCCTACAGCGTCTCAATGTTGCCTCAGAGACACTTGCCTATTAAACGACAGTACCAACAGTTCATTTCAGCATAACTTGGCTAATTTAACTAACATAGCCTTAGGAGAGTATTTATAGGGTTTGTCCACTTTTACAAATTATTTTACCTACTGTAAGAGCAAGTGGATCCATATTGACTAGCCTCAAAAACCCAATGGTTGGATAAAAGAAAGGAAACTTTTATTTACACTAGCTGATGGCCCGACGTTGCCCTGGTATGTATTTGGCTGGTGTTGGCTCCGCTCACTTTTTCTAATCCTAACACACAATTACTCAATTACTCAATGACCTAGTTTGTGAGCTTTGCAGTCTTTGGCATAAATAATTTGCATTAAAATGAAACAAATCTGATTGGCTGTAGCTCCACCCCCTTTTCTGAATTTAAACCCCAGTCACCCAATGACCAACTATACTGGGTTTGAGGCTTGTGCCATTAACAGTGCAAGAATGGCAGCAATTAAATATTCCCCTTGAAAATTAATGTGTGAATTTTGATTGGATTTTGTAGGCTCCACCCACTGAATATCAATCCCAGTCACCCAGTGACCAACTGTGCAAAGTTGAGAACCCTACCATTAACAGTGTAAGAATGGCTGCAATTTACATTTTCCCAGTGAAATTTGTATTTGTCTCCTCCCACTTTTTGGTTATGGGAATAAAAAGTATCCTATATGTTATTCCAGGTAATGTACTAAATGTGTGCCAAATTTCATTTAAATCTGTTCAGCCATTGTCGCGTGATTGAGTAATAAACACAAGCTTTTGCATTCATAATATTAGTGAGATTATTCAGGTTAAAGCTCACTTCAAGTTATCTTTCGGATTCAGTAGCAGTACAGAAGGGGAAGGGGTATACCTCAAGCAACACTATAATTAATGTTGAATTCTGTTCTAACTTATTTCTATGCTGTCATAATTTGCAGTAAGGCATCTTACATGTTCAGAAATCTGGTATTACGTTGAGCTGTGGGGTGCACAGTTTTGCTTCCGTGGTTGCTGAGGGGGGGCGCGTCTTGTACGTGGGAGGATGCAGTACTTTTCTTCATCTTTGGTCTGTTTCTTTTCTCCCCTTCTTTATTTAATTTTATGAAATAATTAAATTTGATTGGCAAATTCTGATTAGCATATATGATGAGACTTTATGCCCAACACCAAGAGCAATCAATATGGTTGGGCCTTCATAAACTGTGGCTAGGCTCTGAGCTAATCAAGAAAAAAAACAAACAAAAAAAAAAGTAAAAAAAAAATCTGGTATTAGTACACAATTGTGCAGCTTTTTATAAACTGATATTGCTATGTAAGACTGCCAATTGAGTTGAAGTAATTTAATGTTTTCCATAATGAATCCTGCATATGGTCTAGAAATGTATGTGATCTGCTCAACATGTAATACAGGTTTCTATTGAAGAGTAACATTCTACTCTCACTATGCATAGAAAATGTCCAGTAAAGAAGGAGCTCAGAGAGACAAATAATAATGCAGGGTGGCCCACGGAAGACTGGCCCGGATGCCATTCCCTGTGTGCCTCTTTCTTGATCCTTGCTTTGTGTGCCCTCTCTAACTTTATTAAACTCTTTGTTGCCTGCATTTGCTGCCATATGAGAATGCTATCCATACACAGGGCCGGCCCGCTCATGAGGCGGGGTGAAACATTTGCCTCAGGCGCCAAACTTCTAAGGGTGGCACCAGCCCGGGAGGGCCGGCTGCCGAGCCGGAGGGGTAGCGGACAGGTCGGGGGTATTGGGCCTAGCGGTGGGGAGGGGGGGTCGGACCCCCCCCTCCCTCGCCTGGCTCCCCCGATCTGCGCTCCCCTCCAGCCTGTAATTAGGAAGCCGCTGCCAGATCGTAAGAGGCACGAGCGGGGAGGACTCACCTTTTCCGCGTTCCAGTGAGCGCTCCACTGACGTCACTTCCTGCATCGCCGCCCACTGTATTGTAAGTGGACGGCGATGCAGGAAGTGACGTCAGTGGAGCCCTCGCTGGAACGCGGATAAGGTGAGTGCTCCCCGCCCGTGCATGTAAGTTTGCATTTTATGCAGTAACATAGGGTGGCGCACGAAAGTCTGGCTGCCCATCATGAGTGTGAGTATACAGGCAGACACCACCCAGCCGGTCTACATGCACCCCTTACACGCGCCCTGCTTTGAGTGCCCTCACTGGCTTTACTGAAGCCTGTGACACCAGCTTTTGCTGCTGTATGGACAGGGCCGGCCCTAGACTTTTTGCCGACCTGAGGCAAATTTAGGAGAAAGCTGCTGCTGCGGCCGGCCGCCGAGCCGGAGGGGTAGCGGGCAGGTCGGGGGTATTGGGCCTAGCAGTGGGGAGGGGGGTCGGACCCCCCCCCCCCTCCCTCGCCTGGGTCCCCCGATCTGCGCTCCCCTCCAGCCTGTAATTAGGAAGCCGCTGCCAGATCGTAAGAGGCACGGGCGGGGAGGACTCACCTTATCCGCGTTCCAGCGAGGGCTCCACTGACGTCACTTCCTGTATCGCCGTCCACTTACAATACAGTGGGCGGCGATGCAGGAAGTGACGACAGTGGAGCGCTCACTGGAACGCGGAAAAGGTGAGTCCTCCCCGCTCGTGCCTCTTACGATCTGGCAGCGGCTTCCTAATTACAGGCTGGAGGGGAGCGCAGATCGGGGGACCCACCGCTAGGCCCAATACCCCCGACCTGCCCGCTACCCCTCCGGCTTGGCGGCCGGCCCCCCTGCACCCACGGGCGGGGGGGCGGCGGCAGCAGCTCTCTCCTAAATTTGCCTCAGGTGGCAAAAAGTCTAGGGCCGGCCCTGTCCATACAGCAGCAAAAGCTGGTGTCACAGGCTTCAGTAAAGCCAGTGAGGGCACTCAAAGCAGGGCGCGAGTAAGGGGTACATGTAGACCGGCTGGGTGGTGTCTGTCTGTATACTCACACTCATGATGGGCAGCCAGACTTTCGTGCGCCACCCTATGTTACTGTATAAAATGCAAACTTACATTTTTGGTAACCAGATCTCCAGTGATTATTTGTTTGGTACTTGTATTATATATAAGCTAAGTGTGATGTTATTACCATTGTCAAGATTTGTGATAAACTCCATTCAGCATAGAGGTTTAATGATGACACAGAATTGTCCCCCCTGGGCCTTGGCCACACCTGGGGGTGGGCTGTCTACATTTCTCTGCTCCTCCACCCCTCTACCCCGAGGACAGCTGCAGTGCTCCTGGGCAGTGCGAGTGCTTTAGGGGGCATCAGCGCTGCTCCCCATTTCTTGGGGGCATGGCCTACACACAATACCCCTGTTGAGCAGTGGTGAGCTGAAATTTCACATATGCGAAATTTCGCCTCAGAATTCACAATTACACATCATAATCATAATGAAAAATTTCTGAGAAATGTGTAATTAATTTTGTTAGTAATAGTAATATTTCATAATTTCACGTAATTTTTTGCTTAATTTTCATGTTTTTTTGTGTAATTTTCTGCCGACTTTGGCAGTTAATAGCAAAGCCCCATACATGCTATTGCTACCAAAACTATTCACATAAAATTTTGTGCAGACTTTGATAGTGAATAGCAAAGCCCCCATACATGCTATTGACACCAAAATTGCTAAATGTGTTATGGAGAATAGTGGGTACAAGTCAAAAAAATAGTTTTTGAGAAAATTTTTCAAACTGTCATTTTTCTGAGTTTAAGAAAAACATTATTTTTTTTTAAATCGATTTTCTCAAAAACTACAAGGTATTTTTGGAAAATTATTTCGTAACTTTTCGCCTTAACGCACAGCAATGTAGGTGTCAATAGCATGTATGGGGGCTTTGCTATTCACTGTCAAAGTCAGCACAAAATGACGCTAAATTGTATGAAAAATTATGAGTGACTATATGAAATCAATTCAATTTACAAATCGTAATTACATATAGACGTAATTGTGAAAATGTAGGCGAAATTTTGTGTAATCATAATTAGCTGATTACGATCATCACTACTGTTGAGATGCAAAAGTATTGTGCGTGGGCCAACTCCTGCAGGGCATAGCAGTGAGTTCCTTTTAGACCCTTCACATTCTGGCAAGCAGATGCATTAGAAAATGCTTTGCCATTTTAATTAGTCAATCAGACAGCCAGAGAATAAATAAGTCTGATGACACCTGGTGAGCGCACACTTTTTATTTTATTTATTTAAGTATTTACTGTATATAGCGCCAAGCCGCCAACATATTACGCAGCACTGTACAGAGTATATTGTCTTGTCACTAACTGTCCCACAGAGGGGCTCACAATCTAGTCTCTACCATAGTCATATGTATGTATCGTGTAGTGTATGTATTGTAGTCTAGCGCCAATTTTTTGGGGTGAAGCCAATTCACTTATCTGTATGTTTTTAGGGTGTGGGGGGAAACTGGAATGCCTGAGGGAAACCCACACAGACACGGGGAGAACATACAAATTCCTTGCAGATGTTGACCTGGCTGGGATTCAAACCAGGGACCCAGCGCTTGCAAGGTGAGAGCGCTAACCACTATGCCACCGTGCTGCCCACTTTCTTTTTTACTTTTGGTTTGCAGTTAAAGTGGATCCTAGATGAAAAACTGACTATAACAAGTAACTTGTCTATATATCTTATCTAAAGTTTAGATAGTTTACACAGCATATCTAGCTGCAAACAGCTTTAACAGAAAATTATTATTTCTTCCTGTGATACAATGACAGCAGCCATGTTGTTTGTAAACACTACACAGAGGCAGGCTTATCTGTATCTTGAGCAAAAAAACCTAATCCCCCCTCCTCCTCCCTCCTCCCCTCTGCCTCTGAAATCAATGGCTAGTAATACCTCCTCCGCCCCCTCCTCCTGCCCAGACTGAGCTCCCATGAGCCCTTGCTACTGCCAAGGCTCTCTGAAAACCTGTGGGCGTGGTTTATTTAGTTTATAGGGAATTAGAGTATTAAAACAAAAACAAAAAAGTATTTGGCTTGAGGATTGCCCTATAAACAATAGGAAAGGAACACAATTTTGCAATGAGTAAAAGTTCACCTCGGATCCACTTTAAACATATATTGCATACCATTACACTTTTATCCATAATCAATAACACTGGCCAAACTGATACGTCAGGGTGTGAAAGTAAGGCTAGTGTGTGAAATTAGAAGCAGTTCCTTGTGCTCCGCAGAATATTAGCATGTGTTTTGGAATAGGTTAATGCACTTGTAAATACAGCTGTTTAATAATGCATTAGAGCTAGCTGTTCTGGGGACTCTAGAGGGCTGGTTACAGCAGAATGGCTGGCTATGACCTAAATACAGCCTCTTGTCTGATACACTACACATGCCATAACAGGCATCACCCCTAACATGGCCAGGAGTGTCACTTGTTAGAAAATACTTTTTACCCGACATCCTAATTCTGCTCAGAACAAATTCATTAAGTAAGATCTTCACTGAATATAAATGTGCTGATCCACTGCGCAGTCTTGTACAAGGAGAAGCAGAAGGCACTGCCGCCTCTGAAGGGATGTGCGTATTGACAGACAGAAGTGATTTTCTACTTTAGAACAATCGTTGTAAAGAAGTATTACGTTATGTCTAATGTAAATGAACACTGCAGATATTATAATGTTTACTCACCAGCTGTTTAGTCTACTTCTGCTAAAAAGTGCAAGAAAAGGTAGGAAGAGTATATAACAACATACAGTGGTGTGAAAAACTATTTGCCCCCTTCCTGATTTCTTATTCATTTGCATGTTTGTCACACTTAAATGTTTCTGCTCATCAAACACTGTTAACTATTAGTCAAAGATAACATAATTGAACACAAAATGCAGTTTTAAATGATGGTTTTTATTATTTAGTGAGAAAAATAACTCAAAACCTACATGGCCCTGTGTGAAAAAGAAATTGCCCCCTGAACCTAATAACTGGTTGGGCCACCCTTAGCAGCAATAACTGCAATCAAGCGTTTGCGATAACTTGCAACGAGTCTTTTACAGCACTCTGGAGGAATTTTGGCCCACTCATCTTTGCAGAATTGTTGTAATTCAGCTTTATTTGAGGGTTTTCTAGCATGAACCGCCTTTTTAAGGTCTAGCCACAACATCTCAATAGGATTCAGGTCAGGACTTTGACTAGGCCACTCCAAAGTCTTCATTTTGTTTTTCTTCAGCCATTCAGAGGTGAATTTGCTGGTGTGTTTTGGGTCACTGTCCTGCTGCAGCACCCAAGATCGCTTCAGCTTGAGTTGACGAACAGATGGCCGGACATTCTCCTTCAGGATTTTTTGGTAGACAGTAGAATTCATGGTTCCATCTATCACAGCAAGCCTTCCAGGTCCTGAAGCAGCAAAACAACCCCAGACCATCACACTACCACCACCATATTTTACTGTTGGTATGATGTTCTTTTGCTGAAATGCTGTGTTACTTCTACGCCAGATGTAACGGGACCTTCCAAAAAGTTCAACTTTTGTCTCGTCGGTCCACAAGGTATTTTCCCAAAAGTCTTGCCAATCATTGAGATGTTTTTTTAGCAAAATTGAGACGAGCCTTAATGTTCTTTTTGCTTAAAAGTGGTTTGCGCCTTGGATATCTGCCATGCAGACTGTTTTTGCCCAGTCTCTTTCTTATGGTGGAGTCATGAACAATGACCTTAATTGAGGCAAGTGAGGCCTGCAGTTCTTTAGATGTTGTCCTGGGGTCTTTTGTGGCCTATCGGATGAGTTTTCTCTGCGCTCTTGGGGTAATTTTGGTCGGCCAGCCACTCCTGGGAAGGTTCATCACTGTTCCATGTTTTTGCCATTTGTGGATAATTTGGAGTCCCAAAGCTTTAGAAATGGCTTTATAACCTTTACCAGACTGATAGATCTCAATTACAGTACTTTGTTCTCATTTGTTCCTGAATTTCTTTGGATCTTGGCATGATGTCTAGCTTTTGAGGTGCTTTTGGTCTACTTCTCTGTGTCAGATAGCTCCTATTTAAGTGATTTCTTGATTAAAACAGGTGTGGCAGTAATCAGGCCTGGGGGTGACTACAGAAATTTAACTCAGGTGTGATAAACCACAGTTAAGTTATTTTTTAACAAGGGGGGCAATCACTTTTTCACACAGGGCCATGTAGATTTGGAGTTTTTTTTTCTCACTAAATAATAAAAACCATCATTTAAAACTGCATTTTGTGTTCAATTATGTTATCTTTGACTAATAGTTAATGGTTTTTGATGAGCAGAAACATTAAAGTGTGACAAACATGCAAAAGAATAAGAAATCAGGAAGGGGGCAAATAGTTTTTCACACCACTGTACATTTAAAAAAGCCGCATGTTTAAAAGGGCTAGGGGAAATCGTATTAGACTATAGGTAGTTTTATCGATATTCTTCTACATTCATATAATAAAATATTGATAATATTTACCCAGGCTCAGACCGAGGCAGAGGCTAGAGAGGCTCCAGCCTCAGGGCGCACTGTAGGAAGGGGTGCACAACTCAGTCAGCTGTCATTCCCCTATTGTGTTTGAAACAATGAGAAATAAGTAAAGGGGATACATGGCAGTGACTGCAAGCCAGATAACTAGAGATTAAGGTTTTGGGGGCCCGGGGGCGCCTCCTAGTCTAATAGCAACCAGTGTGGCAGCTGGGGTGGGAGGGATGGAGGGGCGCACTTTGGTTTCTCAGTCTTGGGTGCTGGAGGACCTTGTCCTGGCTCTGTATTTACCGATATTTTATTATGACCTAACCCAGTGTGTCTCAAACCTGTCCTCGTGACTCCCCAACGGTGCATGTTTTGCAGGCAACCTCACCTATGCCCAGGTGGAGTAATTAGTGGCTCAGCTACATGAAGTCCACCTATCTGAAACACTAATTATCCCAGCTGTTCAAAGGTGAAGTTGCCTGCAAAACATGCACTGTTGGGGAGTCACGAGGACAGGTTTGAGAAACACTGACCTAACCTCTCTCTTCACTCACACAGAACCCTCCCCTGGTGGTGCCTTACTCTTAAACCTCCCTAGTGGTGCCTAACCCTAAACCCCACCCCTGATGGTACCTCATCCTTAACCCCCCCCCCCCCCCCTCCTGGTAGCTGCTATTATAGTGGGTGCCAGTTTAATTCTGTGTGTGCCAATATTTCTGTACAGCTGGTAGTAGTAAAAATGTTTCTGTACCATGTTACTGTGTTACCGTGTACAGCTTGTAAAATCAAAAGGGGAGATAGCCACACCCTTTTAAACTTGCAGTGTTTTCAAATCATCCTATATAACATGCTTTTTCAGCTGTCTGGTAAGAGAATATCTATCAAGTCATTTGTATTAAATACATTATATCTGTCATTTTTCTAGTATATGAATAGGAGAACAGCAAAGTTAAAAAAATAATGTTATCATGTCTTTCTTAACCTTCCTGGCGGTTCGGGGTAAGCCGCGCAGGAGGATTTGCGGAATTTTTTTTTGCTGCACGCAGCTAGCACTTTGCTAGCTGCGTGAGTACACCGATCGCCACCTCCCCGCACCGATTCTCCGCTATCCTCCGCGCCGCAGAGCCCCCCCCCCAGACCACGTGCGCTGCCTGGCCTATCAGCGCCAGGCAGCGCTGAGGGGTGGATCGGGACTCCCTTAGACGTCACGACGTCCATGACATCGGTGACGTCATCCCGCCCCGTCGCCATGGCAACGGGGGAAGCCCTCCAGGAGCAAACTGAAAAGTAACATAAACCTAAAATTAGAAAAATAACTTAAGTAAAATTGATATACACAGTCAAGATAAGTGATTATGACCACCTGCTAATATTCAGAACAACTGCCAAATAACTGCTTATGGCAGCATGTTGGGAGCCAGATACAATGGTGGGTATCTGAAATCAAGCAAGAGTCTGGGGGCATCATAGTGGATACAGTAATTGAACATGTTATGAATGCAGCTGCCAGGCTCATTCACTACTCCGACTACCCCTCTTGGCAAGTCCTTTCACTTGGGCCTGATCCAATCGACTTTTTCTTCTAAGTTTTCTCCTACGAGATGTTTTCATGTTCTATTAATAAAATGCCTTTTTAAGTCACCAGCAAGAAAATACAGTAAACAGCCCATTATCTGGCACCAATGGTGATAAGCTGATGCCGGATAAATGTAGTTTCTGGTTGCTTAAGAATCAATGTTAAAAATAGGCCTAGCTAAAAAGAAGTACTATCCCCCGCACTGGATACTTACCATAAACTCTATATTAATGTTTAAATACAGTATTTAAAAATGTATTAAGACAAAGGACAGACTTAAAGAGACACTGAAGCGAAAAAATATATATGATATAATGAATTGGTTGTGTACTATGAATAATTACTAGAAGATTAGCAGCAAAGAAAATATTCTCATATTTTTATTTTCAGGTATATAGTGTTTTTTCTAACATTGCATCACTCTATAATATGTGCAGATTACACAACACTCAGCATTCAAAATGAGTCTTTCAGAGCAGTCTGTGAAGTAATGAGGTCTCCTCTAGCAGAGGAAAAGTAAACAGTTCAATTACAGTTGAGATAATAAAAGTCAGATAACAGCCCTCTCCAGGACTAAGTTAGTCGGAGAGCTTAATAGCTTTTTTGCATAGAGATAACAACTGGAGTTTCTCAAGTCTTCCTGTACTGGAAACAATTAGACTGATGTATCTGATCTTAGGCCTAGTGCACACCAGAGCAGTTCGGCTGCGTTTTGCGATCCGCTTGCGGCTGCGGATACGCTTGGGTAATGTATCTCAATGGGCTGGTGCACACCAGAGCGGGAGGCGTTTTGCAGAAACGCATACTCCCGGTGTGAGGCATTTTTTGGATTGCGGATGCGTTTCTGCCTCAATGTTAAGTATAGGAAAAACGCAAACCGCTCTGAAAAACGTCTGTTCAGAGCGGTTTTGCCGGCTTTTTTGTTACAGAAGCTGTTCAGTAACAGCTTTACTGTAACAATATATGAAATGTACTACACCAAAACCGCTACACAAAACCGCAAAACGCTAGCTGAAACGCTACAGAAAAAGAAGAAAAAGCGTTTCAAAATCTGCTAGCATTTTGCGGATCTGCTAGCGGTTTTTGGTGTGCACCAGGCCTCAATGGTTTTTTTCTTAGCTGTACTACACATACAAATCATAATATCATCATTTTTATTCGCTTTAGTGTCTCTTTAAAGAGGAACTCCAGTGAAAATAATGTAATACAAAAGTGCTTCATTTTTACAATAATTATGTATAAATGATTTAGTCAGTGTTTTCTCATTGTAAAATCTTCCCTCTCCCTGATTTACATTCTGACATTTATCACATGGTGACATTCTTACTGCTGGCAGGTGATGTCAGTGGAAGAAGATGCTGCTTGCTTTTTTGGCAGTTGTACCCAGCTGTAAACAGCTATCATTTCCCACAATGCAATGAGGCTCACAGACAGGAAACTGGTCCTGACATCACACTGTGGGAGAGGTTTCACCACAGTATCAGCCAAGAGCCCCCTGATGATCTGTTTATGAAAAGGAATAGATTTCTCATGGGAAAGGGGGTATCAGCTACTGATTGGGATGAAGTTCAATTCTTGGTCACGGTTTCCCTTTAATTTAATGTAACAGATGTTTATTACTGTATAAAGATGTGTAAAAGTAGATTTGCATCCTTCTGGAGTTCTGGATAACAGGAGTTTCACTGTACTCTAAATAATTTAGGCTGTAATTTTTTGGTATTTGTTGTTTAATCCCAATCATCTGAAAAATTATTTTTAACAGAAGATGCAAAATTATATCATAGGAGAAAACTTTGGAGTAAATTGGATTGGGCCCAATATCGTTATTAAAAATCATCATTAAGGAAAAAAACTCTCTTTATAAGCTTATTTAGGTCTTAGGAAATATTGCAAGACATAACCTACACATGTAGAATTACAATGTATATTAAGCTTAGGCCCGGTTCACATTAGCGGTGGCCGTCCGGAATCGCCGTGCCGGAGCCGCACCGCTTGCAGAACGGACGGAACGGACGCACGGCATAGCAATGAAAGCCTATGCGTCCGTTCACATGCGTCCGTTCTGCCGGACCGGAGCCGGACCGGATCCGGGCCGGATCCGGACTCCGGCCTCCGTTCCAACATGCGCTATTTTTTGATCTGGCTCCTCCGGCAGCCGTATCCGGGGCGGAGCCGGACTGCACCATCCGGCCAATACAAACCAATGGGAACCGGAGAGCGCACAACACACTGGCTGAGAAATCCGGATGTTCTACCCCACTTCCTATGCGGATTGTTGCGGCGATATTGGATGGGGACACGTGGGCAAGCATTTTGGAGTGGAGCAGCACAGCTGGATCCGGATCCGGAGATGTTGGCAGCATGTCGCAGGTGGAGGTGAGTGCTAAACAGCAGAGGGCCTGATTCCACAGGTCCCCCTTCTGCTGACCTCCCAGACCCCAACATTTTTTTTGTTTTTTACGTTACTTTTGCCAAACGGATCCGGATCGCATCCTGATGAACACCTGATGCAACCTGACCGGATCCGGATCGGATCCGGATCAGAACCGTACGGTTCCGATCCGGATCCGGTCCGGATCCGGTCAGGTCATCCGGTCCGTTTGGCAAACAACCGCAAGTGTGAACGGGGCCTTAGACCTCAACATTTTTCCCTTGAGGATATTACACAACACTCCCCTATCATATAGCCACAATAAGCACAAGAAATATCTAATATTTCAAAATAGAAAAGGTGGGGAGTACATTACAGATATCAATACAAGGGGCCATATGCAATTCTCTTTTTCACCTGAGTTTTCTGCTAGGAGATAATTTTTCATCTTCGATTTAAAATAACTTTCCAGAACTTTTCAACTAAAAAGTCCCAAAAAGAAGGTGAAAAAGTACTATTAAAAATTATTTTAGTATTTTCTTGCTTGCTGGTGGCTTAAAAGGCTTTTTATTGACAAGTTTAAAAATACCATCTAGGAGAAAACTCAGGAGAAAAAGTGAATTGCATATGTGCCAAGGTGGGTAGGTGAAGGGAATATTGCATACAGGAAAATAAAGTATTAAAGTGATCTTTAAAGAAATGTATAGTTTCTATATCATAGGTAGCTGATCTCTGCACTTTAACCCCAGGTATACATACAGGTGAAACTCAAAAAAATTAGAATTTCATGCAAAAGTCCATTTATTTCAGTAATTCAACTTAAAAGGTGAAAGTAATATATGAAATAGACTCACTACTGCAAAGTGAGATACTTTAAAGGGAAGGTTCAGGGAGGGATGTAAAAAAATAAAAATCAATTTCCACTTACCTGGGGCTTCCTTCTGCCCGTGGCAGGCAGGAGGTGCCCTCGCCGCCGCTCCGCAGGCTCCCGGTGGTCTCCGGTGGCCGACCCGACCTGGCCAGGCCGGCTGCCAGGTCGGGCTCTTCTGCGCTCCAAGGCCCGGCACTTCTGCGTCCCACGCGGGCACGATGACGTAATCGGACGTCCACCGGGCTGTACTGCGCAGGCGCAGAACTACTGCGCCTACTCAGAAAATGCAAGTGAGAAGCATACACTGACAATAATAAAGGATCAAAGGGTTAAAACATTTTTTGAAAAATTGGACAGTGAGATGAACTGTTATTGCAACGGTGCAGTCAGAGAAAATGTTGCTACCTTTTCAGATCTTTGTATTCGCTGTCTCACAGCAACTTCTTATTTTCAAGTCAATAAGTGTGTCAGACAGAAAGACAAAGAATCAAAGAGCTGTCACCTCCTCAAACACTCAAAGCAATATGTAGCAAGCACCTATGGTGGACCGAGGAAAATTAGACGTGCTCTCCACTCCTGTCACTTTAAGGAATTTCGACATGGTGTCTCTCAGTTGAAGGTGCAGGTGATTGACCATGCACCCCTGCGCCAGCGTAGAGGAGATCGACATAAATTGTTACTCAGGAAAGAGGCTATGTGGATAAAAAAATTAGGTACGATGGGGAGAGGTGGTCTGAATAAAGAGTATGACCTGCTGCCGTGTATTTAGTATTATTCTTTAGTAGCCTTCGTGCAGCTGTTGTACCAGGCCATCATGCAATTGGTCAGAACGCTTTCTACAGTGCATCTGTAGAAATTAACCAGCAGCTTCTGTGGGAGGTTAGCGCTCCTTAGTTTTCTCAGAAAGTAGTGGCGTTGTTGTGCTTTGCCAGTTAGAGCTAAAGCATTGTCAGCCCAGGACAGGTTCTCTGCGATGGTGAGTCCCACAAATTTGAAGCTGGAAACTCTCTCCACAGCCTCTGCATTGATCATTAGCGGTAGGTGAGTGGTCTTTTTGGTGGTCCTAAAGTCCAGAATAATTTCTTTGGTCTTCTTTGTATTTAATAACAGGTTGTTAATGTCGCACCATGCAGTCAGGTTCCTAACTTCTTCTCTGTATGCAGCTTCCTCATTGTCTGATATAAGCCCAATGACAGTCGTATCATCTGCAAACTTAACAATTATGTTTGAGGTATGGATAGGCTGGCAGTCATGGGTAAAAAGTGCATAGAGGAAAGGGCTTAATACACAGCCCTGTGGCACGCCAGTGCTCAGGGTAAGGGTGGAGGATGTCTGTTTTCCTAGTCTGACAGTTTAAGGGCGATTAGTAAGGAAGTCCAATAACCAAGTACATATGGAGGGAGCAAGACCTAGTGCATGGAGTTTGTTGGTCAGCTGGCTAGGTAGAATGGTGTTAAATGCTGAGCTGTAGTCAACAAAGAGCATCCTAACATAGGAGTTGGGCTTTTCCAGGTGTGAGAGGGCAGCATGAAGAGCTACACAAATGGCATCCTCAGTCGATCTATTTGTTCGGTAAGCAAACTGGTGTTGATCTAGATTTGCTGGGATGGAGGCCTTGATGTGTGTGGCTACCAGTCATTCAAAGCACTTGGTGATGACAGGGGTTAGAGCAACTGGTCGATAATCATTAAGACAGGTTATCCTAGGATTTTTGGGGACTGGCACAATGGTTGTAGATTTAAGGCATGATGGGACTACACCCAAGAACAGAGAGAGGTTGAATATTTGTGTAAAAACTTTCGCTAGTTGACCAGCACAGGCCTGGAGCACAGGTCCTTGCACACCATCAGGACCTGCAGCTTTCCTGGTGTTGATATTTGTGAGTGCTTTCTGCACTTCATGTATGTGAAGGATTAAAGGTTGTGAGTCTGTAGTGGGCCCAAAGTTGACTGGAGGCCGATTGTTGTCTTTTTCAAATCTAGCAAAGAAGTTGTTAAGTTCCTCTGCTAGGCTGGGGATGTTATTGTTCAGTGTATATTGAGTGCTATTCTTCTTTTTGTAATCTGTGAATAGTTGAATGCTTTGCCACATACTCTTTTGGTTTTCAAAGTTTTCCTCAATCCTTTGTTTGTATTTAAGTTTTGCATTACGTATGCCTTTTTTCAGACTTGCTCTGGTTGAAGAATATGCTTCTTTGTCCTGTATTTTAAAAGCTTTGTTTCTATTCTTTCGAAGTTCCTTGAGTTCTTTTGTTATCCATGGTTTATGATTTGGGTAGACCGTAATTCTTTTGTTGACAGTGATGGTGTCCGCACAGAAATTAACATATGACAATACAGAGGAAGTACTTTTCTCCAGGTCTGTTTCATGAAAGAAAATATTCCAATCTGTATTTTCAAAGCAATCTTGGAGCTGAGAGAAGGCAGTCTCAGGCCAGACTTTAACAGACTTTCTAATTGGTTTAGCAGTGTTGATAATGGCTTTGTATGCGGTAATAAAAAAACAAAGATAGTGTAATGATCGCTGCTGCAGCAGGTGTTGCTGGAAGTAGTAGTGCTGCAGCTCAGGCAGTTCTGATCTCTTTCCATGCAAGCTGCATAGCTTTGTCTGCCTTTCCCTGCTGTCAGCTTGTGACTGATTATCATTCACCTGTGTGGGAATCTGCATGTCTGCTCCCATTGGATGACCTCAGTATAAAGATCTGCTTTCTGCAGGACTCCTCGGGTTTTCATAGCTTCAGTTTAAGCCTGTCTTGCTGTCGCTTCAGCCCCCGATCGTGTTTCTTGTTCTAAAGATACTTTGCTGGTCTTTGCATCATTTATTGGTTCATTGCCAATATATATGCATACCAGCACGTTTATTATTTTCCTTGTATTCGTGTTACGTTGATACATCAGTGTCGCTGATATATACGTACACGAACTGTTTATATCCTGTGTTCAGTTAGTCAGTTTTCCAGCACGTTTTGGTAGTTTGCGCGTACCGTGATCACCCGTGCTGAGGTAGTTACCCTGCTCCTGGTTCTGTTTGTGGATTGCGTTCATCTCTGCGAAGAGATAACGAATCCTTCTGAATCCTGTTCTGTTACCGTTTGTGGATTGCGTTCATCTCTGCGAAGAGATAACGAATCCTTCAGAATCCTGTTCTGTTACCGTTTGTGGATTGCGTTCATCTCTGCGAAGAGATAACGAATCCTTCTGAATCCTGTTCTGTTACCATTTGTGGATTGCGTTCATCTCTGCGAAGAGATAGCGAATCCTTCTGAGTCCTGTTCCCTGTATTGCTCCAGTCTAAGTCAGTGTTCCTGCTTATGTCATATATCGGTTCATTGCCGATATATACATATGTTAGTCAGACGTTACAAATAGTTTCATTGATAGCTGTAATTGTAATACGCTAGGAAAACATACTTATTGTATATTTGTCTGTGTTACGTTCATCTATCTTGATCCTGCTATTTCCTGACTATCCTGTCCTGTCTTTGTGAGGCACGCCATCGCTGCAAACGCATTGGCTGCCTCATTCCAGTCTGTCTTGTTGTGGACGCTTGCTGTCACTAAGTAGCGGCTAGCTAGCAAGCGTTCATTCTGTCTACCTGTCCTGTTCTCCTCAGTTCTGGTTTAAGCGCTCAGCGCTACTTTGCGCTGAGACGTTATAGCGAAAGTATTGTTTGTGGCTGTCGGATCTGCACCGGCTCTGTGCGCCACAATCTCCTATTGGAGTCAGTCCTCCCCTCCACTATACTAGGGATAGCCTGTTTCCGTGTGCTAGTGTGTGTACCTCCTCCACGTCAGCTCATGCGTTGCATGCTGACTGTGGAGAATACACCACCAAGCCTTACATTATGAAAACCCCATTACCAATCCCCATTGTGGGGGGGATTCCCAGAAAGTATGACACTGTTAATTATGGTTCCTGTTCCTTTAAGAAATTTGAAGAACTTAACTCTGAAACAGAAAATGAGTTTTTCTCTGAATGTGCCAGGTTCCTGGCCAATCCCGATCTCCAAGCGACTCCTGTTTCAACCTGGGCACTCCAACTAAGTTATATTTTGTTTAAAGGGGAATTATTCCAGTGGGCATTTGATGTTCTCAATCATTCCGATTTGAAAGAGAGACCGCTGGAATTTCTAGCGTTTGTGATTCATAACTGGTTGCGCATAGATCCATTGCCTTTTCCTCTTAATGAACTCCTGGCAGCAAGCCAATCAGCTTCTCCTTCAATTGCTTGCAAAAATGTTCAGCAAGCAGAAAGTGTTACTGATAATTTTCCTGCAGCCTTGAATAAATCACCAACAACAGCAGGGTCTAAGGCAAAACGCAAACGTTCTAAGAAACGTGTCCGATCTGCAGAGTCGTTATTCTTAGCGACTGAGACCTATAATGAGATTCTGCCATTAACAGATAATGAAATGCAATTGTCTTTCAGGGGAGTTAAATGGACTTATGAAACTACTAATGAACTTTCCTCCCTGGCTAGGGAAAATAAAGATTTTTGTTTAAAAGAATTATCTGAGTATGATTATGAGGAGATATTACAGAGTATTGAACAAATCAACTTATTTGTGAAGCAAGGAAAGTTTGCATACACTACAGTTCAGCACTTGCTACAGGTATTGGAGATTCTTAGGAATAAGGAATCTGCCAATCACCTGCTAATTAACCCAATATATGTCCCTGCTACAATCATATCTGCAAACCATGATCTGCCTGTTAAGTATGCTTGGAATCCTCCATTTGAGAAAGGAGAGATGGAAGCTCTGGTCAATGAATGGAAGAATGATTCAAGTTCATTTTGTCAATTTTACAGTGCAAAAAGTGAATTAGTATTGAATGCATGCATTAAGTCTGCCTATAACCTAATAAAAACTGGTGTGTGTGGGTATGACTTTGTGGCTCCATTGATTGATGTGTGGGAACTGATTTTGGATGATTTTTATGTGACTCCGAATTCGCAAATTTGGCGTTCTGACCCGCCTGCTTCAGCACCTTTGGCTGATTCAGCAGGTGATTCGGAGCTCTTTTTGTGTGAAATTGAAGTTCCTGCAATTCCACCCTGTACCATGGATAACTCAGTGTTACTTACCAGTAAAACAGAAGCCACTGATACATTCTTAACCTTGCCCTGCGCAAATTTCTCAGCAGAGAATCCAGAGGTCCTGCTGACTTCCGAGTCCAGCCTAGCCAGTACTCATGAGTCTTTGTTCAGTGAAACAGACACCAGAAAAATCTTGCCTGTCTCTGCAAACACTTCTGCAGAAATTACCTGTGTTAATAAAGTTCAACTCCTGTCTGATCCAGCAGATGCCAATAGATGCACTACATCAGTTTCCGAGTCCCAGCAATCCTGTCCAGAAACCTCAGAACCCCAGCATCTGAATTTTCCAATTTTACAATTGAATGGTGATTCAGATGCGCAAACATTGTGTCTTGATCTTCCTGTTTCTACACCTCGCTCTAGTTTCGTGAATAGCTCAGAGCATCTGCTATGTGAACCTGAAATCGCAGAATTATTACCTTGTTCAGAAAATATTCCAGTAAATTTGCCCTGTATCGTGAATAGCTCAGAGCATCTGCTATGTGAACCTGAAATCGCAGAATTATTACCTTGTTCAGAAAATGTTCCAGTAAATTTGCCCTGTACCATGAATTGTGCAGTAGATCTCTCCAATGAAACTCAGGTCACAGAATCATTATGCTGTCCAGCAGGTGCTTCCATGGTTTTGCCCTGCAATATGGACTGTTCAGTGATCCTGTCCAGTGAAGCTGTGGTCGCAGAGTCTTATGCTTCACCCAGTACTTTGGATACTTCAAACCCTCTAGCAGAGGAGTCTGAGGCACTGCTTACCTCAGTTGGTGTTGCAGTAATATTCACTTGTCTAGCAGCTGTTTTGGAATTACAGTCTGCTCTAATAAAACTTGATGAATTTCTGCCCAGCAAAGCAGAAGCCATTGAAATATTGTCCTCGTCAGCAAGTGTGTTAGATACCTTGCCCTGTACACAGTCTGATTTAACCAATGTTGTTGAGTCCCTCTCCAGTGTTGTAACAGCCGAGGAACTCCAGCCCTGTCCTCTGAATGTTTCAGAAGTCTTGCCCTGTAACATGGATAATTCTGATTCTCTGGTCAAAATAATAGAAATCTCAGAATTTCAGTCCGGTCTGATGAGTGTTCCTGAAACCCAGCCCTGTATCCTGAAAGATTCTGGTTCTCTGGCCGCTGTGGCAGAGGTTCCAGAGTCCCCTTCCTGTCCAGGGAATTCCTCAGTTTTGCCTAGTCCAGTGGGGGCTGCTGCAATACTGACTTGTTCTGCAGCGCCTCATGAGCTCCAATCCAGTGTATTAGATGAGTCTCTGTCCAGTCCAGAGGTAGTTGTGGAGTCCCTATCTGGTTCAGTGCATACATCAGAAGATTTGTCCTGTCTTGTTAGTGCCCCTGAATCTGATTTGTTACTGACTTTGCTGGAATCAGCGACATCTAAGTCTGATCCAGCATTCTTGTGTAAAAGTCCAGTAGTTGCGAAGTCTAGTCATGATGATTTTTTTTTGGCCAGTCCTGGTTTTGGTCCTGTCTTGGCTGACCCTGGAGCTCACAGTTCCTTGACATGCCCAGAGGTTTCTCTTGTGCCAGTGTGCCCAGATGTTCTTTGTGTGCCAGAATGCCCAAGTGTGTCTAAGGTGTTAGCGTGCTCTGATGCTTCCTTAGTGGGAACATGTTCTGATGTTGCCAGTCTGCCTGCATGCCCAGAGATGGTTCTGGTCCCTGAAAGCCCTGATCTTGATGTTTGTCCTTGTGGCCCTGACTCGGGAATTGCCCTAGGTTCCATAGGGGTTCTTGATAGTTCTCCATGTGAGCCTAAGGGGCGTTCTGACCTATGGGGATCTCTTTGGAGCTTCAAGGTGTTCTGGGAGGTCTCTGAGAAAACTTGTCCTGGTGCCTTGGACTGGTTCAACAGTGGGTTTTGTGTTGGTAAAGACAGTCCCGGTGGGCATTTCAAAGGCTTTGGCGTTTTTGAACGGTTCCTGGAAGGCGGTGGGTATCGCTCAGGGAGTTTCGGAGGGCTTTCTTCTGAATATCATGGTTCTGATGGGTGTCACACTGGGGCTTGTAGTACTGATGGGCGTGGTTCTGTAGGTTCTGGTTCTGATGGGTCCAGTCTTGTGGGGACTGATTCTGGAATTCGGTCTTGCCGGGCTGTCCCGGTCATCATGAATTATCAGTCAGACTGTTTTGTTGGGAATTTCAGTTTTGAAAAGCATCTGGAATCCGCTTTTAAGGGCGGGGGTACTGTAATGATCGCTGCTGCAGCAGGTGTTGCTGGAAGTAGTAGTGCTGCAGCTCAGGCAGTTCTGATCTCTTTCCATGCAAGCTGCATAGCTTTGTCTGCCTTTCCCTGCTGTCAGCTTGTGACTGATTATCATTCACCTGTGTGGGAATCTGCATGTCTGCTCCCATTGGATGACCTCAGTATAAAGATCTGCTTCCTGCAGGACTCCTCGGGTTTTCATAGCTTCAGTTTAAGCCTGTCTTGCTGTCGCTTCAGCCCCCGATCGTGTTTCTTGTTCTAAAGATACTTTGCTGGTCTTTGCATCATATATTGGTTCATTGCCAATATATATGCATACCAGCACGTTTATTATTTTCCTTGTATTCGTGTTACGTTGATACATCAGTGTCGCTGATATATACGTACACGAACTGTTTATATCCTGTGTTCAGTTAGTCAGTTTTCCAGCACGTTTTGGTAGTTTGCGCGTACCGTGATCACCCGTGCTGAGGTAGTTACCCTGCTCCTGGTTCTGTTTGTGGATTGCGTTCATCTCTGCGAAGAGATAACGAATCCTTCTGAATCCTGTTCTGTTACCGTTTGTGGATTGCGTTCATCTCTGCGAAGAGATAACGAATCCTTCAGAATCCTGTTCTGTTACCGTTTGTGGATTGCGTTCATCTCTGCGAAGAGATAACGAATCCTTCTGAATCCTGTTCTGTTACCATTTGTGGATTGCGTTCATCTCTGCGAAGAGATAGCGAATCCTTCTGAGTCCTGTTCCCTGTATTGCTCCAGTCTAAGTCAGTGTTCCTGCTTATGTCATATATCGGTTCATTGCCGATATATACATATGTTAGTCAGACGTTACAAATAGTTTCATTGATAGCTGTAATTGTAATACGCTAGGAAAACATACTTATTGTTTATTTGTCTGTGTTACGTTCATCTATCTTGATCCTGCTATTTCCTGACTATCCTGTCCTGTCTTTGTGAGGCACGCCATCGCTGCAAACGCATTGGCTGCCTCATTCCAGTCTGTCTTGTTGTGGACGCTTGCTGTCAATAAGTAGCGGCTAGCTAGCAAGCGTTCATTCTGTCTACCTGTCCTGTTCTCCTCAGTTCTGGTTTAAGCGCTCAGCGCTACTTTGCGCTGAGACGTTATAGCGAAAGTATTGTTTGTGGCTGTAGGATCTGCACCGGCTCTGTGCGCCACAATCTCCTATTGGAGTCAGTCCTCCCCTCCACTATACTAGGGATAGCCTGTTTCCGTGTGCTAGTGTGTGTACCTCCTCCACGTCAGCTCATGTGTTGCATGCTGACTGTGGAGAATACACCACCAAGCCTTATGGCCCGTACTCACGGGCTGCAAAACTCGCCTGTCGCCAGCACACGTGAGCGTGTGGGCGACAGGCCGGCGACAGCTTCTCGCCAGGTCCCTCCGCGTACACATGCGGAAGAGGGACCAGCGGCAAGGCGGAAGCTGTCGCTGACGTTCCTTCTCCCCCCGCCGGAAGCTCACCGGAAGGTCTGTGAACCTCAATGGAGGTTGCTGTCGCTAGTCCGCGTACTCACGCGGACTAGCGACAGTTGCGGCGGGGGGGCAGCGGCGACTGTCGCCATGCGATTGAAAGTTTCAATCGCATGGCGACATAGCGACGGGCGACAGTTCGGGGGCGCGCGCGCGTGCGACGGCCCATACTCACGGGCGACCTGTCGCCGCAACACGCGCGCGCCGCGTGTTGAGGCGACAAAAGTCCCTCGTGAGTATGGGCCATTACAGATAGATGGTCAGACTGTCCCAGTGGGGGGCGTGGGGTGATTTTATAGGCACCTTTTATGTTTGCATAGAGATGATCCAAGGTGTTTTCTAATCTGGTTTTACAGTCCACATGCTGATAAAATCTGGGAAATACCTTCTTAAGATTTGCTTGGTTAAAATCTCCAGCAATGATGAAAATTGCATCAGGATGTGAGTTCTGTTGCTTACTAATGACATCAAATAGTTGTTCATTTGCTGACTTAGTAAGGCAAAAGTTAAAAAACTTCAGTTGTTGTCGATGCAATAGAGCTTGTCGAAAAGCTTGTAAAATTCAGTTGGTTACCTTAAAAGTAAATAGAAGCTAAAGCAGCTGAGAAACTGTGAAATGATAATACGGTTTTAGTGCAGAAAAATTCAAAGGGTCGCTACTTCTCTTTCTTTGTCAGAGTCAGAGTGTGAATTCTAAACAGCAACTGTGACAGTCTGATACGATCTTAAAGCGGTTTAAAACCCTGACATAATATTCAATAAAAACATGTTTTCCTACTTTTTATATGCCATACGTTTATCATATTTGCATTTGTGCGTAAGTATTATTATTCATTTAGAAATTATACATTCCCAAATGTACAGTTTTTTGCTTTGTGGGCTGACTTGGCATTTTATTAATAACTGGTTTTATTCATTATGTATTAAATTCAGAAATGCTTTGAGTCTCTGTCTGTGTCCAGCAGCTTCTCCATAGTCAGAGAATGTGTCACATTCCTCACTTGATACATTTAAGTAAACACAAAATAACATTATCTACAACTTCGGATGCATCCACATTTCACTGCACTGAACTTTCAAGCTCTGTGCGTAACCCTTTGAATGCTGGTCTAGTAAAAAAAAATGCTGGTTGTATATAATATGCTGTAAATAATTGTTTAGAGCAAAGAAGAAATGCTGGGTTAAATTCCGCTTTAAAAATGAAGCCATTAAACTAAAAATTAAAATGTGAGATTGATGTCTGTGTTACTAATTTGCTATTATTTATTTGCTATTTATACTACACCTAGAATTCATTATCTCATAAGTGTATTTTCACTGATTTACTTTAGACTCTTCACTAGAATAAATGGCCCTTCCAAATGAAGAAAGTGTATCTTTTTCACCATTAGAGATATCGCGAACAGCAAACGCGAACTTCCGCAAATGTTTGCGAACATGCGAACCGCCATAGACTTCAATGGGCAGGCGAATTTAAAACATACAAAGACTGTTTCTGGTTACAAAAGTGATGGAAAAGTTGTTTCAAGGGGTCGAACACCTGGACTGTGGCATGCTGGAGGGGGATACATGCCAAAAGTCCCACTAAAAATTAGGGAGTTGAAGCAAAGTCCGGTTTTAATCCCTAAGGGCCTGTTCAGACTATGCGCATTAATAGCCATTTTCAGGAAAAGCGTACGGGTACCAAAAACGCATAGAAACAGCTCCCAATGCTTTTGAATGGGCTAGTTCACATGTATGCGTATGAGACGCATACGTTTCTTATCCGCATTGCTGCATGCAGTTCTGTGCGTCACGCATAGAAACGGACGCAATGAAAGTCTGTGGACGCATATCAAAAACGCATACTATTGCGTTTTTAGCGTACGTTTCCCTCTGCGGTTCCCATAATTATTTTTTTTCCCCTGGGTCACGTGTGTGCAAAACGCAATAGAAAACGCATTAGAACGCAAGAAAAACGCATGCGTTTTTCAACTTGCGTTTCTTTGATTCTATACGCATGCTTCATACGCTGACAGTCTGAACAGGCCCTAAAGGTCAGGAATCACATTATGCACAGCTCTGGGTGTCAGTGGGCTGTGGAGTGTCTCACACAGAGAAATGCAATAGAACTATCAGAATACAGTGAAATAATAATTCACTGGAGTGGTGCTGTGCGTACAACTTAATGTAGCAACAGCAGTAATGTGCACACAGTTCTGGGTGTCAGTGGGCTGTAGAGTGTCACATACACAAAAAAACACAGGAGACCAATGTGCTAGCCCTCAAAAGGGCTGTTTGGGGTGCTTTCACAGCAATTGAGGAACAAAAACACAGGCCTAGCTAATTATTTCCCTACCTATCTGCAACAAGTCTGACCCTGTTCTCACTAACAATCAGCAGCCAGCAGAGAGTGAATCCAATATGGCAACTGCTTTTTGATAGGGGGGGCTGGGGGTCCAGGAGGTTGTGCTAGCTGATTGGCTGCCATGTGTCTGCTGACTGTGAGGTAAGGGGTTAAAGTTTGGCTCCATGATAATGTATAGGGGTGGGTTGAACATGTCATATGTTCAGAGTTCGCAGAGAATGCGAACAGCCGGAACTGTCCGCTGGCGAACCGTTTGGGCCATCTCTATTCACCATGAGCATACTGTGCACTTCTGTGAGATATGCCCATGACTTTGTGCTGAATAATCATAGAACAAGAGGAACTAGAGCACCAATCATTTATTTATATGCATGTAGGATAAGCAGTGACATCATTATGCAGTGATGTAAGAACAGAAAATTAATGTCTCTAAGCTGCTGAATAAAGACTCATAAATGTGATGTGATATATAATATTCAGCAAACCTCAGTGACTTGACCACTAAAAAGGAATCCATCCTATCACACAGGCGGAGGACATCAGACCAAGTCACATTAAAATGATAATTTGATTTTTCTCACAAGTATGTCTGACCTGAATATACAACATACAGAAGCTACTGTATTACAATACTAACCAGTATATCTTCTGCATGTGTTACGCCTCTTGAACTAATGCTCACTGTGAAAGCCATTTGCCATATTATCCTCACTCAGGTTTTTCAAGTCCAAATGTCAGGTTCTCTGTGGGCATTTTCATCATTGTGGAGCCCGGTCTTGAAAACTCATAAGGCTTTTAATCAAGACTTTGCTGTGACTCTAGGTTAGTAAAGATTATGGACTTCCCAAATATCAATCAACTTCCCTCAGATGAAAGACTCATCTCTATTGTACCAGGAGAGAGAATGACTTTCTGAGGTTCACCACTTCTGCCACCATTAATGAAACGTTTTTATTATAAGATCCGGTATGAACCTCCACTCCCTGAACTCCTAACCCCTTTACCTGCTAATATAAAATTATTTTCAGGCATGCTGGATATTAAAAAGTTGGACTTTTAAAGTATACCTGAAACCTTAACATAGTATTGGGAATACAGCCATGTACCTGTAACAGATGAGACCACATTTTATAGGACAGCCTCTCTTGTGATGGGCCACTCAAATGCCCTGGACTGGGAAAAGGGACAATTGGGGGACAAGGGGCAAGAGCATTACCAGAACAGCTCCAAAAGCAATCAGTAGTACCCCCTTCTCCTTCCCCCAGCTGCCGATGGGAAAAGCAACAACTCAGGATGAGGTCAGATCAGGCCCGGCCCTAGACTTTTTGCCGCCTGAGGCAAACTTTAAAGAAATTGCCGCCCCCCCCCCCCCCCAAGCCGTGGGTATAAGGGGCCGCTGAGCTGGAGGGGATAGCGGGCAGTAAGGGGGTATTGGGCCTAGCGGCGGGGAGGGGGGTCGACCCCCCCCTTTTCTCGCCTGGGTCCCCTGCCCTCCGCTCCCCTCTAGCTTTAAAAAGTTAAGTTGCTGCAGCTATTGTAAGAGGCACGGGCGGGGATCACTCACCTTTTCCGCGTTCCAATGTGCGCTCCACTGACGTCACTTCCTGTAACGCCGTCCACTTACAATACAGTGGGCGGCATAGCAGGAAGTGACGTCAGTGGAGCGCACGCTGGAACGCGGAAGAGGTGAGTGATCCCCGCCCCTGCCTCTTACAATAGCGGCGGCAACTTAATTTTTTAAAGCTGGAGGGGAGCAAAGGACGGGGGACCCAAGCGAGGGAGGGGGGGTCCGACTCCCCTCCCCGCAGCTAGGCCCAATACCCCCTTCCTGCCCGCTGTCCCCTCCAGCTCGGGCGGCCCCCCACACCCACGGACGGGTGCCGCCCCCCACGGGTGCCGCCTGAGGCAAAAGTTTCACCCCGCCTCATGGGCGGACCGGTCCTGGGTCATATACTTGTTCAGGATGCAATTGCAAGTTGGGAAGCCAGATAAGCAGGGGTCAGTAACCAGGCAAGTTCTCATACAGGCAAAGTTTTGGCAACAAGTCCTGTTCTCATACGAACGAGGGTCGGCAACAGAGTGGATAGTCATACAAATCCAAGGTTGGGAATGGAGCGGGTAATCAGACAAGCCAGGGTCAACATCAATCAGAACAGGCATGTACAGGATCAAGTCACAGAAGAACACTCTGACACTCACAAAAGCTGTAATACTACAGCTCTAGTCAGATATTGTATATAGGCTGTTTTGTGTAAATTTGTGTACGCATCTTATGTCAGCATGTACGTGCAAGCACACACATGCAATTCCTAATGCCAAAAACATGCAGACACCCACTACGTACATGTACAGGCACTCATGAAGACACTGACCAGCGCCAACAATTATGCCATAATGCGCAACATGCATGCTTGCAAATTGCCAGACCCCTAAGCATGGAGATCCGACAAGATGCACTGGGAGACTGTCTGCCTGCAGACTTCTGTTTGTAACAGCTTCCTCACCTGAACAGGTCTCTGACTGTGACTTATACTAACAAAATTGTGTGCAGACAGTACATGTTAAGTTCACCAAGTTTATGCAATCTATGTAATGAGGTATGCAAAAACATGGCTTAATACATGCAACATTTATGTTGGTTGTATGATAAGTAACGTAAGTGTTGTATATATAAAGCAAGTCATGCTATTTGTTTAACTAACTACACAGAGTACATAGTTACATAGTTATTTGGGTTGAAAAATGACATACGTCCATCGAGTCAACCAGTATAAAGTACAACTCCAGCCTGCTCCCTCACATATCCCTGTTGATCTAGAGGAAGGCGAAAAACCCTTACAAGGCATGGTCCAATTAGCCCCTAAAGGGAAAAATTCCTTCCCGACTCCAGATGGCAATCAGATAAAATCCCTGGATCAACATCATTAGGCATTACCTAGTAATTGTAGTACGTAAACCTGATAAACTTAACGTGCACTGTCTAGACATTTTATGTTTACTGTCTTTTTGTAAATATACCCCTATATCTGCAGAGGAGGAGGAATTGTACTTGCTTTTGTTTCCACGTCCAAAGAAATTAAGATTTTCAAGTATATGAGCTGTATAACTTTTGGAGTCAAAAATATTTGTTTATTCTGGTGTTTTCAAACTTCATCAAAAGTTATGTTATGAAAATGTTGATTTATGTTTAGTGGGGTTTTACTAACAAATGTCATTTTTCATTTTTTTTTAATACAGTGGAATTTAAATATTAAAGGGTCATTCTGGTTTGATAGGAATCACCCCTTGGTTTGCCTGAAATAGGACCAATACTTTGAATATAATACAATAGGCGGAAGCAGAGCACCTTGCATCTGTACAAGTTTTGCAAGAGGAAGGAGGGCAATGCTTTGCTACTCACCCCCATCAGGGAGACCATCCAAGTCAAAAAGTATGTGGCCTGTTTATGGTAGAGAGAGGAGTTGGACAATATCAATGCCCTTTCTCACCATACAGGCTGAACATCTGAATAAGACACCAACTGTACTATTATGTCTGGTACACACCATGCAATTTCCCATTATATCGATGGGTTAAATCAATATTTAGCGACAGGTCCGTTTCCAATTGTTTTCTGGGTTAATTGTCCCGTCTCTTTTTGTACAAAATTGATCAGAAATCAGATTGGATTTGTTGGAAATTATCAATTTCGACCCATCTTCTAGCGGTAAAGTGCACGGTGTGCACCAGGCATTAAAGCAACCCTGAACTGAAAAAAAAACCCTCAGAAAAAACATACACACGTCATACTTTACTCCATGCATAGTCTACTGGTCTATCTCTTTCTTCTCTACTGTTGTTTCACTATGATCAATCGAATTTAGAAACAGTTTTATATCAGTACTCTGTTAACCTGTTGCCCACTTGAGCCATAGGGAAACATGGTCATTACCCTGCACATCAGTTTCCCTTTCAGTTATAACTGACAGCAACTGATATAATTGAAAAGGGCCCTAAGGTGCTTAGCTTGCAGAAAGACAAGTATGAATAGTTCTAGTTGGAACCAGCTTCTGAGAGGAACTGACAGTAAGGTAAATATATGATACTCATTTGCAGATACATCATGTGCTTATTTTAAATATTTTTACTTGGTTCAGGTACCCTTTAATAAATGTTAAAGGGGAACTGAACTAAGAGGTATACAGAGGCTGCCATATTAATTTCCTTTTAATCAATACCAGTTGCCTGGCAGCCCTGCTGGTCTATTTCTCTGCAGTAGTATCTGAATAACACCAGAAACAAGCATGCAGCTAGTCTTGTCAGATCTGACTTTAAAGTCTGAAATACCTCATCTGCTGCATGCTTGTTCATGGGCTATAGCTAATAGTATTAGAGGCAGAGGATCAGCAGGAGGGCCTGGCAACTGGTATTGCTTAAAAGGAAATAAATATGGCAGCCTCCGTATACCTCTTACTTCAGTTCCCCTTTAAGGAGCTCACCACACAATTTTTTTAAGTTATTATTACCACATGCCCTGTCTACATCTTGGGGGGGGGGGTGTTTAGTTTTATTCTTGGTGACAATGCCTTTCTAAGCAGTTTTGCACTGACTTTAAATGTTACAATGCAAATGCTCCCCCACTGGCTTTAAAAACCCACATGTTTAATTAAGTGCACATAATTACGGCTATTTGCATTTCATTGCAAACATTTCCCACAAACCATTATTCACTTCACTTCTAACTTTTTTCAAACAGAAAAAGAAAAATCAATGAATAAAGCAAACAGCCTGCATATGAATGTAGAAAAAATAATAAGCAATAAGAAAGCAAAACTAAGGACTTTCTCTACTTTGATGAATATGCTCTTTAGTTATAATATTGCATTCGATTTACTTAAGTTAACCAGCTGTTCCAAAGTTGTGCCTCTTTCTTCAGTAGTATCTACACTGCTCTGTAATACCAGTATACACTGCATAATGCATTTTAAGCGTGTACAGTATTTATTTAGAGTATATAGTAAACCTAACTTTAAATGCACTTCTTTTACTTATAGGTTACTTGTTGGTAGTGGAACCACACTCCTTCCACCTGGGTACCACCAGGATCCACACTGCAATTAATTGATTGAAGTCCGCACAGTGTCCGAAAGTCACCAAAACTTTATTTGTGCAAAATAATTAAAACAAATTGCTGTGAAACAGCGACAGTCTACTGTTTTGGGCTCCTGCCCTTTATCAAGCCGGTCAAACATCATGCTGGAAAGCTGGATAAAGGGCAGGAGCCCAAAACAGCAGACTGTTGCTGTCTCACAGCAATTTGTTTTAATTTTTTTATACAAATAAAGTTTTGGTTTCGTTTGGAGACCGTATGGACTTCAATCTAATTGTTGCTTTTTTTTACATATAGGGATGTACACTGTTAGAGGGGTTAACATCAGACAACAGGTTATGACACCACGCCTATAAAGGTATAAGCTAAAATACATTTAAGCACGTCAGTCAGGGTGAGGAGAGATATTGCAATGAGCAAACACAGGCTAAATAATTTATAAATGAGTATTTAAAAAAAAAAAAGTAGCAATTTTAGGTAAAGTTCTTCTTCTTCTTCTTCTTGTAAGCCTTCAGGCAGGGTCCTCCTCCCCCTTATGTCTCCTACCTATTCATGCACCTCTATTACCGTACACCCATCCTATGTATCTGAGGGAACTCTTGCATGAACTCAACTTACTGTACTCATACTGTGCTGCATGATCTGGTTTGCATGCATTCATGTATTGTCTTATTGCTGTATGTCACCCCTAAATATTGTCTGTAACCTTAACTAGTGTACAGCACTGCGTAATATATTGGCGCTTTATAAATACAATAAATAAAAAAAATAATTCAGTGGAGCAGTTATTAAGGCATCGCCATGCCATGCACAACCCATTGAATAAACTCTCTACAGATTCCTAATCCCCCAATGCTTCTGTAAATAAGACATTTCCAAATGCAACTGCTAGAAATCAAATGCTGACATTTACGGAAGTTACTAAAATATTACAGGACATTTGCCATAGTTATCCAACTGCCACAAAGTATACCAAAAAATCCAAAGTGACTTATGGTCAATACCTAAACTACTCAGTCATTTAGCACACACAGTGCAATGCCCATTACACAACATTTTGTTTTACTTTTCTTACTTACTAGTACAAAGTGCTTGTATTTTAATAAACTTACTTACTTACAAAAGCATATGTATGTAGCAGAAGAAAAACATCAGAAAACGGGTTTAGCCACTACACGTGAAACTATATTGATTTCAAGAATTAAAATCCTATGATTTGATTTGAGTTAATCATCTTAAAGGGAAGGTCTGTGGAGGATACATATAAAACATCCACTTACCTGGGGCTTCCTCCAGCCCCTGGCAGCTATCCTGTGCCCTCCTCGTAGCTCTGGTGGAGAAGCCGACCTTGCCTGGTCGGCTTCCAGGTTGGCTTCTCATGCGCAGCAGGATGCAGCTCACTGAGTTGCACTGACGTTAATCGGACTGTAATGCGTAGGCGCAGAGCTACTGCACCTGGGCAGTACAGTCCGGATGACGTCAGCGCGACTACGTGAGATGCACGCTAGAACACAAGCAGGCCTTTGGTGGACTCCGGGCCACCAGAGGGGAGCAGAGCTGCGGCGAGGGCACAGGACGGCTGGCATGGGCTGGAGGAAGCCCCAGGTAAGTATATTTTTTATCCTCCTTTTTTTATTTTTAGCCTTTTTATGAACAAATCCTTTTTATTTTGATGGAGAAACCATCTGAGTTATCTGCAGTGAGAGGGAAGTGTTGCCTGAGCCACTTAAAACCTTAAGATTATAAATGATGCATTCCTTACAGGCTAGACTCTTGTAATTGTTTAATAAGTATTTTGCTATGTCCTGGTGCTTATCTGGGTCATTAGTTTGTGTGCTACTCTCACCTGCGCTTGGCCTGATTTATAAAGAGACCTTATTGCTGTCTCAGACACTTAGAAAGATTAAAATGGCTTGTTAATCAATTTCAGTGGTGCATTTTGTGACATTAGGTTATGTCAAAACATAAATTCAGTATTACTTATGACCACGGAAAGAGAAGATGTGAGCATTGAGTGTGTAATACACGGATTAGGACTTCTCTCCTACATGCTTCTCTTGCATGAAGTACTGTCTATAGGAAAACAAATATTTAGGACATTTTTGTTATATGACAAATATTATCCTTAAGCAAATTCAGTGCATACAATAAAATATGTAGGAAGAAGGAGATGGGAGAAAATATCAATTATGCTAAATTAAATCTGTCCTCCAATAATAGTCTAACCTTCTGCAGCTGATACAGTCCAGGCATTCTTCCTCAAACACAGGGCAAATTGATATGCAGAAATTAATTTTCTTAGACACATTTGTATCTAACCAAGCCCTCTTAACTACAATGTTTTACCATCCATTAACTGCTCAGTTCTGAGGCGGCAGCCTTTGGGACAAGGGTAACGGTGGTATAGAGAAGTTGGTACACAGACATGCAACCACCATTTGCAGGACTCTTTGACAGGTGGATTTCATGCGCATTTGACCTGAGGAATCCTATGTAGAAATTCTACATAAGCTTTTGATGTTCTCGTAATGGTTGACATGTGGCTGCTTGCTGATGTTTGGTGGGGCTTTGAAGGTGGGCCTGTGAATGGATGGAAACCTTGGAGGCATCTTAGGTAGGACAATTTACAGGAGGGTTCTCAGTCTGGCCTTGATTGGGAGTACGTCCCTTCCAAGAATCCAGAAAAAAACCTTAATCAGTTTTGATTCTGAAACATTTATTATGTAGGCTTACTAATGACTGGCTAGTTGCCCAGAGGAAGGTTATCCATGGCAGATTCCTGTAGAAGATAGCAAAAAGCTGATTCTAGCCAGGCCATATTGAATTGAAATGAGCTTTTCCTGGAGTGAATACAGCAATAAAGGGAACCATTACTTATCTGGGAAGGCATGTCTGAGTTTGCATATGTTCACAGCTCAACCCATTGTGAGAAAAGAAAGTGCAAGAGCAGTGAAAGAAGCTGTAACTACATAAAGTTGCATAAAATTTTCAGAATCTTTGTTTCATTGGTTTGTGTTGTTTACAATTTAGGAATAATAAGAAAACCCGGAGAACCTAATGCAAACATAAATGATGAATCTAAAAAAACTTAATGACTAAATTGTCATTAAGCCCTGAATTATAAACACCTAACTTATATTGACTTTACAAATAAAATGTTTATATTTAAAAAAAAACTCATAACTCCCAATGATATACATGCATTGAAAAAGATAAGACGAATAATGCTGTATAATTTATTGATCCCCAATATATCTAGGCAGTTGTCACAATGCAACAAATCTAGGTTATGTTGTAAGTAAAGAGATCCTTCAAGTATAGAGCGTCCAATATCTGCACAGGTGAATGGGCAATATTGGCATTAGATGTGCTATAGAACCTGTACAAAGGTAGCGAGTATGGAACTTCCTGAATTTGTATTGTATTACTTGTCAACTTAGACATACAGTACAAGATGCTGATGGCTGAAAAAATGGGGGTGTTATTAATTTAATACATTTGTATAGTAATAACATGTTCACATCGCATTTTTTATTTACTTATTTATTTATTGCATATTAGATATGCTGTGCAAGGTAAATTTCCCCAAACAAGTGTCCTATCTAAATACTCTTTGTCTTAGGTATTTTGAAAACCCAAAGCCCCAGTGGTCTCTGGGTCCCACTCTCCATAAACATTAATGTATGTAATGTTAACCATATCCAACCACAATCTACTTGCCCTTGGAAGATGGTTCACAATAGTCAATTTTCGACTTTTGGACAATTTTGGATAATTTCTCCTCCCATCTTCATGTTTTCATTAAGATGACACAATTATACTTTATACATCGGAACTATGTCACCGCTGATTAGCCGAAGAAAATATTGAACTTTCAGTCTTACAAGTGTTCTGGATATCTAGTGCCTGGGTCGATTTCTAGTATATGGTTAATGATTGTCCTCATATTTTTTTAGTGGCAGTTGATGGTTTTCTTCTTCATTTTAATTTAACCTCCTTAGCGTTCTGGACGAGCTGAGCTCGTCCAGTAACGCCGGAGGGCACCGCTCAGGCCCTGGTGGGCCGATTTGAATAATTTTTTTTAAACATGCAGCTAGCACTTTGCTAGCTGCGTGTTTCTCCAATCACCTCCACTTGCCGCCGATCTGCTGCTACCCGCCGTGTAATAGAGCTCCCCCAGACCCCATGCACAGCCTGGCCAATCAGTGCCAGGCAGCGCTGAAGGGTGGATCGGGACTCCCTGTGACGTCACGACGTCGATGACGTCATTCCGTTCGTCGCCATGGTGACGGGTGAAGCCCTGAAGGAAATCCTGTTCAGAACAGGATTTCCTGATGGGCATGACGATGACGTCATTCCGTTCGTCGCCATGGCAACGGGGAAGCCCTGAAGGAAATCCCGTTCAGAACAGGATTTCCTGATGGGCATGATCGCAATTGGAAGGGTGGGAGGGAGGGAGCAGGGAGGGGGAATCATGTAGCTAGCGCTAGGCTAGCTACATGATTAAAAAAGAAAATTAGGTTAAAAAAACCACCCACGGCCGTGCTGCCGTGGGAAATCAGAAGGCCAGGGAGGTTAATTAATCAGTTGCCTGAACTCTGTTTCACATAATAGTAGTGTTGGGCGAACAGTGTTCGCCACTGTTCGGGTTCTGCAGAACATCACCCTGGTCGGGTGATGTTCGAGTTCGGCCGAACACCTGATGGTGTTCGGCCAAACCGTTCGGCCACATGGCCGAACTAAGAGCGCATGGCCGAGCGTTCCCCGAACGTTCGGCTAGCGCTGTGATTGGCCGAACGGGTCACGTGGTTCGGACCCGAACGCGCTCTGATTGGCCGAACTGTCACGTGGTTCGGGTAAATAAATACCCGAACCACGTCATATCTCCGACATTTGTCTGTGGGTTTAGCTTTGGGTAGGCAGGCAGGGTAGTTTGCGCTCCAGCCACGCTAGCCAGGGTCCCCGCAAGTCATTGTGTGTCGCTGCTGGGAACAGTAGTACACCGCTCGCTCAGCCACACTATATAGCAATGTGTTTACTGCCACTCTGTGTACCTCGCTCAGCCATACTATATAGCATTGAGTTTACTGCCACTCTGTGTCTGCTGGGAACAGTAGTACACTGCTCGCTCAGCCACACTATATAGCATTGTGTTTACTGCCACTCTGTGTACCTCGCTCAGCCACACTATATAGCATTGTGTTTACTGCCACTCTGTGTCTGCTGGGAACAGTAGTACACTGCTCGCTCAGCCACACTATATAGCATTGTGTTTACTGCCACTCTGTGTACCTCGCTCAGCCACACTATATAGCATTGTGTTTACTGCCACTCTGTGTCTGCTGGGAACAGTAGTACACTGCTCGCTCAGCCACACTATATAGCATTGTGTTTACTGCCACTCTGTGTACCTCGCTCAGCCACACTATATAACATTGTGTTTACTGCCACTCTGTGTCTGCTGGGAACAGTAGTACACCGCTCGCTCAGCCACACTATATAGCATTGTGTTTACTGCCACTCTGTGTACCTTGCTCAGCCACACTATATAGCATTGTGTTTACTGCCACTCTGTGTCTGCTGGGAACAGTAGTACACTGCTCGCTCAGCCACACTATATAGCATTGTGTTTACTGCCACTCTGTGTACCTCGCTCAGCCACACTATATAGCATTGTGTTTACTGCCACTCTGTGTCTGCTGGGAACAGTAGTACACTGCTCGCTCAGCCACACTATATAGCATTGTGTTTACTGCCACTCTGTGTACCTCGCTCAGCCACACTATATAGCATTGTGTTTACTGCCACTCTGTGTCTGCTGGGAACAGTAGTACACCGCTCGCTCAGCCACACTATATAGCATTGTGTTTACTGCCACTCTGTGTACCTCGCTCAGCCACACTATATAGCATTGTGTTTACTGCCACTCTGTGTCTGCTGGAAACAGTAGTACACTGCTCGCTCAGCCACACTATATAGCATTGTGTTTACTGCCACTCTGTGTACCTCGCTCAGCCACACTATATAACATTGTGTTTACTGCCACTTTGGGTCTGCTGGGAACAGTAGTACACCGCTCGCTCAGCCACACTATATAGCATTGTGTTTACTGCCACTCTGTGTACCTCGCTCAGCCACACTATATAGCATTGTGTTTACTGCCACTTTGTGTCTGCTGGGAACAGTAGTACACCGCTCGCTCAGCCACACTATATAGCATTGTGTTTACTGCCACTCTGTGTACCTCGCTCAGCCACACTATATAGCATTGTGTTTACAGCCACTCTGTGTCTGCTGGGAACAGTAGTACACCGCTCGCTCAGCCACACTATATAGCATTGTGTTTACTGCCACTCTGTGTACCTTGCTCAGCCACACTATATAGCATTGTGTTTACTGCCACTCTGTGTACACCGCTCACCCATCACTATATAGCATTATTGTGTTTACTGCCACTCTGTGTCAGCTGGGAACAGTAGTACACCGCTCACCCGCCACTGTATAGCATTGTGCTCTGTGTCGCTGCTGGGAATAGTGGTACACCGCTCACCCACCACTGTATAGCATTGTGCTCTGTGTCGCTGCTGGGAATAGTGGTACACCGCTCACCCACCACTGTATAGCATTTCTGTACTGCCACTGTACTGCTGCCAGTCAGCGTGTACTTTAAGGATAAGTGAAATGAGGAAGAAATCCGGTGAAAGAGGGAGGGGCAAGGGAAGAGGTGTTTCCCCTGACGGTTCACGTACAGGCCACAGGGGAGCACCCAAGAAAACCCACTCAATATGTCCAGGACAACAACCCTCACAAATCCAAACGAACAGGACCAGATAATTACTTGGATGACCTCTCAAGCGTCCAGCAGTGGGTTAAGCAGCACCAGCACATCACGCACGAGGTCCGAGTCCTCAGCCAGTAACAAGGAGCCAGTGGGCACAAAGCTGACACAACCGGCAGCGACACCATGCACACACCTGCCAGATAACTAGTCCAATGAATTACCTCAGGACACAATGGGGTATTCGCAGGAGCTATTCCCAGCCCAACAAACTTCCACCTTTGAAAGGTCAATGGAGGAACAGCCATAAATGTTGTGCCCAGATTCACAACCATTAACTGTGGGAAATGCACCGCGCACTGAAATACAAGGCGAGTCCGAGGACTTTGAAACCCAAATCCCAGAGCAAGTTGGGCAGGAGGGGTTGCAATTGCAGGAGGTCGGCCGACAAGATCTGGAAGACGACGTTGGAGTGAGCTGCGCAGAGGTTGTTCTGGGGAGCTCTACTCCACGGCGGCGGCCCCCCACAATGACATATGACGAGTTTGAGGAGATGGAAGAGGAGGGTATGGACAATGTGGACATAGACCCAGATTTTGTTTGTGAACGAGAACATCGCCGTCGTAGCAGCAGCACAGATGAGTCTGTTGAAGAACCCACTGCTGCACGAGTTCACCTTGTGCCACAAGGTAGGCGGCGCGCAATTTCAGGCACCACAAGCGTGGAAGTTCAAGTGAGAGGCAAAAGAGGTGCAAACAGAAATCGCCAGCAAGGCAGGTGCTCCAAAGTCTGGGCTTTCTTTGAAGACTGCACTGAGGATGGTACTATGGCGATTTGCAAGGTGTGCAAGACCCGCCTGAGCAGGGGGAAAAGTATTAACAACCTCTCCACCACCAGCATGAGCCGCCACATGCTATCCAAACATCCCACTCTGTGGGCAAACGCGGCAGGACAGGGTACCAGCAACACTGCCTCCCTTGGGGTCACCAGACTCACCACCAGACTAGCCTCAGCAGCAGCAGTAGCCCAGCCATTGCGTGGTTCACAACATTCACAACCATCAGACGACGCTGACACTGTCACTTTCCGGAGTAGTGCTCTTGAGGTCTCCCAGTGTTCATCAAACACAACAACCAACAGCCCTTCAGTGTGCAGCCCTACGGTTCAGTTGTCTGTCTCGGAGATGTTTGAGCGCAAGAGGAAATTGCCAGCAAATGACCCCCCGGCCGTGGCAGTAACAGCCAGCATAGCCAAGCTTCTGGCCTGCGAAATGCTGCCATATCGAGTGGTGGAGACAAACAGCTTCAAGGGCATGATGTCAGTGGCCATCCCACGTTACGTGGTTCCCAGCCGCTACCACTTTGCGCGCTCTGCAGTGCCTGAGTTGCATGAGCACGTGGTCAGCAAAATAACCCGAAGCTTGAAGAATGCCGTTGCCTGCAAGGTTCACCTCACCACTGACACCTGGACGAGTGCGTTCGGCCAGGGTCGATACATCTCCCTTACCGCGTACTGGGTGAACCTTGTGGAGCCTGGCAGCGATTCCTCACCTGCTACGGTGCGGGTGTTGCCCACGCCGCAAACAGCTGCACTGCCATCCCTCCCACTGGATAACAACAGCAGCACCTACCTCTCTGACTCCTTCTCCTCCAACGCATCTCAAAGCTGTACCTCATCCGGAAACGCTAACCCAGCAGCAGTAGGATCGTAGAAGCAGTGCAGCACAGCTGTTGGCATGCGTCAGCAAGCGTTGCTGAAGCTGATCTGCCTTGGGGATAAGCAGCACACAGGGGAGGAAATTTGGAGGGGAATAAAGGAACAGACGGATTTGTGGCTGGCACCGCTGGACCTGAAACCGGGCATGGTTGTGTGTGATAATGGGAGTAATCTCATTCGCGCTTTAAGGTTGGCTAAGCTGACACACATCCCTTGCCTGGCGCATGTGATGAACCTAGTAGTTCAGCGGTTCCTGAGGACATACCCAGGCGTGGCCGATCTTCTGTTGAAGGTGTGACGAGTGGCCAAACATTGTAGAAATTCCAGTACTGCTTCGGGGCACTCGCCAAGATGCAGGAGCGCTTCAATCTCCCCCACCATCGCTTGCTGTGTGATGTCCCTACGTGCTGGAATTCTACGCTGCGCATGCTAGCCCGCTTTTGCGAGCAGAAGAGTGCAATGGTCCAGTACATGACGGCGCAGTACCGAGGCGCATCCGGACAGCTGCCAAGCTTCTGTGGATCCGATTGGGCCAACATGTTGGACCTCTGCCAAGTCCTCCAAAATTTTGAGCAATCCACGTTGCTTGTGAGCAGTGACAACTCTTCAGTCAGCATTACCATACCACTGCTGTGTTTACTGAAGAGGTCAATGTTGAAAATCAAGGAAACAGCTGTCATGATGCAACTGGGGGAATCTGAAGGAGAAAACGATCAGCGTGATGGTACCAACATCAGGCCATCCGCCTCAGGAAACGCTGGCCCCAGCAGCTATGACGAAGAAGAGGAGGAGGAACAGCTGGAGTTGGAGCAGGAATTTCCTGCCACCACTGATGAGGACCAGAGCGGTGCACGTTGGACTTCCACAATTCAGCGCAAATGGTCAGCAGAAGCAGACCAGGAAGAAGGTGACGACTATGATGCATCACAACAACTATCACAATGCTCACAAGAGGATGATGAGGATTCTGGCAGGACTCTGGCACACATGGCTCAATTCATGCTAGACTGCATTGAACGCGCATTCTGGACAACACCAATTACTGGGTTTATACCCTTCTGGATCCACGGTACAAACACAATGTTCCAAAACTGCTTGAAGAAAGAGTCAGACAGGTGAAAATGGAAGAATACCAGCAGGCCCTTGTGGAGACTTTAGAGAGGAGATTGACATCCTCCCCCTCCTCTAGCCAGTTGTACGCCGACAGACAGACTTCCGCAAACCCAGGATGACCAGGAGGGCAGCAAACAACACAAGCCGCAGCTAGTGCCCAAAAGGGAATGGTATTGGCAGTGTCCTTGGAGTGGGAACATTTTCTGACACCCATGCAGCAGCAGCCCACAGAACAGCAAGCGTGCAGATCCACCTCCAACACCGATCGCCTGGAGAAGATGGTCAAGGACTACATGTCAGATGGCGTAGCTGTGTTGAACAATCCATCTGCACCCTTCAACTATTGGGTATCGAAGCTAGACAACTGGCACGAACTGGCAATGTACGCAATAGAGGTGCTGGCTTGCCCGGCAGCCAGCGTTATGTCGGAACGCTGTTTCAGTGCTGCCGGAGGCATCGTCACAGATCGGCGTATCCGCCTCTCCACAGAAAATGCAGACCGTCTGACTCAAATTAAAATGAATCAATCCTGGATTGGAAACGACTATGCAACACTCCTGGACCTCAACCAAGTAACATGAACAATGACCATCTGTGATGGGTTAGCGTTGCCGGTCCCTGTTTATGGAACCTCTTATCTTTATTACATTTATGACTGCATGGCGGCAAAAAGCATTGCTATATCCGCATGCTTTTTGTCCTCATGCAAGGCCTGGGATGTTGTGTCTCAAAAAGCGTGGCCTTCTCCTCCTGCGCCTCCTCCTGTTCCATCACGTGTGCTGCTGCTGCTGCTGCTGGCCTGGGTTAGCGTTTCCGGTCCCTGTTTATTGAACCTCTCATCTTTATTACATTTATGACTGCATGGCGGCAAAAAGCATTGCTATATCCGCACGCTATTTGTCCTCATGCAAGGCCTGGGATGTTGTGTCTCAAAAAGCGTGGCCTTCTCCTCCTGCGCCTCCTCCTGTTCCAGCACGTGTTCTGCTGCTTGTGCTGGGTTAGCGTTACCGGTCCCTTTTCCTGGAACCTCTTCTCTGTATTACATTTATGACTGCATGGCGACAAAAAGCATGTTACCTGTGCAAAAAAACATGACATTTTCCACATTTAAAAGACAGTTTTTCCTTTGAAACTTTACAATCAATTTTCTCAAAACTATAAGCTCTTTTTCAAATATTTTTTTTCCTCTTGTACCCACTCCCAAGGTGCACATACCCTGCAAATTTGGGGTATGTAGCATGTAAGGAAGCTTTACAAAGCACGAAAGTTCGGGTCCCCATTGACTTCCATTATGTTCGGAGTTTGGCGCGAACACCCGAACATCGCGGCGATGTTCGGCGAACGTTTGCGAACCCGAACATCTAGGTGTTCGCCCAACACTACATAATAGATGCTATTCTAAATATTATTGAATTTTTTTCTGCCTGAGTCATTATGGGTAAGAAAGTTATTGCAATAAAATGAATAAGCCCTCAAAGTGGACCCAAATTAAAAATACAAGATTTCAGAAATAAAATCTATTTTCTAAATTATAATAATAAATAGCAGCCTTTTTTTCAGCTGCATGATGACAAATATAAAATATTTTACATTTATTGGAGGAACCCCTCCCCTCCTTTCATATTGCTGGGACAGAATCCGGCAAACTGGTGGAGTAGATGGTGTCCGGCAATGGAGGAATTGCTAATGGCTGCCACCTGTATAACCCTAGTTAGAAAAAGAGAAGGGTGGAAAGCATGCGCTGAAATGCTCATAGGCCTGAAGGAGTGTTTATTTATCTTTGTATTTGTCAGAGTGGTGCAACTAAATATTTTGAAATAAAAATTGTTTGGTTTGGGTCCACTTTAAGGTTCTCACAATGCCCCTTTAGAAGCATCAGGTTGATCAGATTATCCCCTTTAAATGCATTTGCAGAAATAGAGGAGTTCCCACAATTTTTATAAGATCTGAGATTTCTTTGCAGATAACTTTTTCACCTGAGTTTTCTCCTAGATGACAATTTTTCATCTTCCATTTAAAATAACTTTCCAGCACTTTTCAATTTAAAAAGTACCAAAAAGTAGGTAAAAAAAAAGTTTTCTGGTGGCTTAAAAGGCCTTTTATTGACAAGTTTAAAATTATCACCTAGGAGAAAACTCAGGTGAAAAAGTGAATTGCATATGGGCCAATGTGGTCAAAAGAGCTCAATGTGAACTTTATTTATATCTGTATCAATTATTGTATCACTTGAACAATGCTGTAATACACAGTCAGATGTACGCATGATGCTGTGATTCTCTGTGCCAGACTTTTAAGTTAAGCTAAACTATATGTCACATTACTTCTGCATTCTGGCTTGTATTTCAACCACATTTCAACCACTGTTAAATAAAAACGTTTTAAAAAACTATTATTGTCAGTCACTTTATGAGAACTAGATGTTTCAAAAGATTGTTCTTAAGAATGTATCCAAACTCTGACTTAAGGCCAGGTGGACAGAACCTTTTGAACACTTTGAACCATGAGAGATGCAAGTACAGCTGTGTACTCACACCCACAGACTACATCCCCTGGTATGCATGACAGGGTGCGTACATGTATGTGACCCTGACGGAAATTATAAATGCCAGCAGAAGCTGATGGTCGAGTGAAGAAGATGGTGCATGTTGTGTGGGCAGAGGAGCAGCATCCCGTAGGTAAGTTATGGTGAGAAAGGTGGTTTTGGCGCGCAATGACAACCGCATAGTGCCTGCTTTGAGCGCCACCATAGAGATAATGTTATCATGGCTATACCGGCACAGAGGGATTTCCAATATAATTTTGGAGGGGGAATAGTATTTAACGCCTCCTACAATTTCAGCAGCTGCAGGTTGAGCTAAGGTAATTTTAAGTGGGATTCTTTATTTGTTGTTTATTTATTAAAATGCCCATGTGGGCTGTGCTATGTGGGCAAGACATCACAACTGCTAAAGGATAGAATATCCTCTCCTACATCTGCGTACAACAAGCTGTGGCCTGTCACTTTAAGGAATGAGACATACAGTCTCACAATTTAGAGTACAAGTCATTGACCATCTCCCCATTCATGTGAGAACGGGTGCTTGGCTTGCCAGAAAACACTCCTTAAAAAGGAGGCAGTGTGGATATGCAAACTGGGATCTCTGGGAATGGTGGTTTACATGGGGATTATGATTTGCCACCCTGCATGTAGTTTTACGGTAGCTACTTTTTTCAGTGTATGAGGTGCTTTGTTATTGATCATGTGCTTAGTTTTACAGGAGTGAGATCATCCATCTGAGAAGAATTTCTGGGTCATCAGGCATTATTCTGTCTTTAGGGGCTCATTGCCTGCTTCTGACTATATGATGTACATCACTGGGGTTGCCAGCATTTCACCCTGCTGCAGGTATGAGGATTGCCACATTTGTGCTTTGTTTATATATACAAAGAATGCCTAGTAATGTCAGCCGTGTGGGTTGAGTCTTGATCAGCTCAGCTGGTTTTCTTATATGCCGTTGAGACATGACGCCGGTGGGCTGGTCCTGTCCGGGATGTCTCAGAGGCTGATTTGACATTGGCAAAGAGCAGCGAGTCACATGGCTGTATTCACAAGGCTGGAGAGGAAATCTGTGGTAATGTCAACAGGAAGCGTGGGGGGAGTGACTTCTGTCCAATGGCTGCTCAGAGGGAGCTCTGGATTAAGATAATCGAAGCCTGTGTGGAACTTATTTACATATAAGGAAAGTTTTTTTTCCTATTGAGTCTGCTGATGAATATTTGTATGTGGAGGAGGAGTTTGCCTCTCTCCCCTGGCTGTATACTAAGTTGGCCAACTTGATTTGAATTGAAAGGGCATAGTTCCCCATCTGGTCCACCAGCTTTGTCCTGGTTCCCGATTGATTTCTCTCCCCTGATTAATTTCTTTTAGAACAGATTGGTATAATTGGTATAAAAATAAATGAAGTTGTGTTATATGTGTGATACGCCCGAAAAAGCAGAGCAGTCACTGTACCATGAGGACATCACATCTTTTTATTGACTTTAGTAAAAGAGCTGATTTTACTGCTGATGGAGCTGGCTCTATTGTGGACTGTATTGTGAAGTGTCTGTGCATGTCTGGGTACCTTGAGTCATAGCACATCCAACGTCTCGCCCCTTGGGTGCTCACTCAACAGAGAATAAGCAAATTAGTCATGCAGAATTCTCATCCAAGAGCATTCTGGGAGACCAAGTATTTTTCCTACTGGTTTTGGAACACTTAGTATACCAAATATTCCCCAGAGCTGCACCTGACAGCAGTAACAATGTTGCCGTCTGTGATAAATTTTAAAGTCTATAGCAGGGAGAGGAAAGATTTTACAATGGACAGTGATTTCATAATTCATAAAGTAATATTGTAAAAAAGAAGCAATGTTATTTATGAGGTTGATTTCAGTACAGTTCTAGTTTATTATTTTTTAAATATTATTATTTAGTATGTATACAGGGCCAACATCTTATGCAGCGTCATGTCTCTAATTGTCCCTCAAAGGGACTCACATCTAATCCTTACTGCAGCAAAATGTAATTTTATTTTTGTAAGTTTAAAAAACATTTTTTTCTTCAAACAGCCTAAAATTGATTTCCTCAAAACTAGGTCTTTTTGAAAATATGTTCCCCTAGTGACTTTAATGTAAAATGGGGGAATTTTTTAGAATTTTTGCAGAATCCCATAAAATTATGAATTCCACATGGCGAATTCTAAATTCCAAATTCTAATTTGAAATTCTAATTTAATTCTAATTTGGAATGCTGAATTCTAATGCAAAACTCAAAATTTGGAATTCTGCACAACTTGATTGGTCATCCCTGGTAGGGATACTCAGTTTGATTATCTCTGTAGTGCAGGAGCTGGGCCCTGAGTATAGGTGGACTTTTGAATTTAGTCCTTCAAAGTTTGAGGTTTGCAACCTCTGTTCATAAAGTCCCCTTGGAGGTTGTTGAGTTGAAGGACACTGTCCCTCCCCTCCCCACACACACACAAACACACACACACACACACACACACACACACAAACACATACACCTCCTTTGATGTTCGAGTAAGTGCATTTATACCGCTCACACCGATATGATTTTTTGCTAGAGCATGTATGACCTCCAAGGATCAACAGCAATGTAATGTTTTAGTAAATTGGGCCTTATAGAACTACATTTTATCATTTATCAGATAGGTTTTTTTAGCTGATAATGGAAACGATTAAGCAGCATATTTTGTTAGTACTGTATTTCATGCATAAGTAACTCATGAATTTTATTTGCTTGTGATTTAGTAAAGAATTGCCATTAAAATAGAAAATGACATTTTTGCTTGATCAGAAGAAAAATGACGTTATTTCTGCAGAAATAACAGCACTGCTCAGATTGCCACTTTGCCCCCTGGATATGACTGCCAATTTCAGCAGAAATCAAAATTTAAAATCCACCAACACTATCTTATGTGACAAACACCCTGATCACCATTGTATAAAGTGGGAAATAGCACCCACCAGTTTTGTGACAAGTGCCACAGGCAGCTGCCACAGTGGAGATTAATCAATACCCCTTCTGCCACTTTTTCTACATATTGCCACTTTAACCACTTGAGGACCTAGGGCTTTCTACCCCTTAAGGACCGGCCACTTTTTTTCCATTCAGACCACTGCAGCTTTCACGGTTTATTGCTCGCTCATACAACCTACCACCTAAATGAATTGTGGCTCCTTTTCTTGTCACTAATAAAGCTTTCTTTTGGTGCTATTTGATTGCTCCTGCGATTTTTACTTTTTATTATATTCATCAAAAAAGACATGAATTTTGGCAAAAAAAAGATTTTTTTAACTTTCTGTGCTGACATTTTTCAAATAAAGTAAAATTTCTGTATACATGCAGTGCGAAAAATGTGGACAAACATGTTTTTGATAAAAAAAAACCCATTCAGTGTATATTTATTGGTTTGGGTAAAAGTTATAGCGTTTACAAACTATGGTGCAAAAAGTGAATTTTCCCATTTTCAAGCATCTCTGACTTTTCTGACCCCCTGTCATGTTTCATGAGGGGCTAGAATTCCAGGATAGTATAAATACCCCCCAAATGACCCCATTTTGGAAAAAAGACATCCCAAAGTATTCACTGAGAGGCATAGTGAGTTCATAGAAGATATTATTTTTTGTCACAAGTAAGCGGAAAATGACACTTTGTGAGAAAAAAAAAAAAAGTTTCCATTTCTTCTAACTTGCGACAAAAAAAAATGAAATCTGCCACGGACTCACCATGCCCCTCTCTGAATACCTTGAAGGGTCTACTTTCCAAAATGGGGTCATTTGTGGGGTGTGTTTACTGTCCTGACATTTTGGGGGGTGCTAAATTGTAAGCACCCCTGTAAAGCCTAAAGGTGCTCATTGGACTTTGGACCCCTTAGCGCAGTTAGGCTGCAAAAAAGTGCCACACATGTGGTATTGCCGTACTCAGGAGAAGTAGTATAATGTGTTTTGGGGTGTATTTTTACACATACCCATGCTGGGTGGGAGAAATATCTCTGTAAATGACAATTTGTTAATTTTTTTTACACACAATTGTCCATTTACAGAGATCTTTCTTCCACTCAGCATGGGTATGTGTAAAAATACACCACAAAACACATTATACTACTTCTCCTGAGTACGGCGATACCACATGTGTGGCACTTTTTTGCACCCTAACTGCGCTAAAGGGCCCAAAGTCCAATGAGTACCTTTAGGATTTCACAGGTCATTTTGAGAAATTTCGTTTCAAGACTACTCCTCACGGTTTAGGGCCCCTAAAATGCAAGGGCAGTATAGGAACCCCACAAATGACCCCATTTTAGAAAGAAGACACCCCAAGGTATTCCGTTAGGAGTATGGTGAGTTCATAGAAGATTTTATTTTTTGTCAAAAGTTAGCGGAAAATGACACTTTGTGAAAAAACACAATTAAAATCAATTTCCGCTAACTTGTGACAAAAAAAAAAATCTTCTATGAACTCGCCATACTACTAACGGAATACCTTGGGGTGTCTTCTTTCTAAAATGGGGTCATTTGTGGGGTTCCTATACTGCCCTGGCATTTTAGGGGCCCTAAACCGTGAGGAGTAGTCTTGAAACGAAATTTCTCAAAATGACCTGTGAAATCCTAAAGGTACTTATTGGACTTTGGGCCCTTTAGCGCAGTTAGGGTGCAAAAAAGTGCCACACATGTGGTATCGCCATACTCGGGAGAAGTAGTACAATGTGTTTTGGGGTGTATTTTTACACATACCCATGCTGGGTGGGAGAAATACCTCTGTAAATGGACAATTGTGTGTAAAAAAATCAAAAGATTGTCATTTACAGAGGTATTTCTCCCACCCAGCATGGGTATGTGTAAAAATACACCCCAAAACACATTATACTACTTCTCCCGAGTACGGCGATACCACATGTGTGGCACTTTTTTGCAGCCTAACTGCACTAAGGGGCCCAAAGTCCAATGAGTACCTTTAGGATTTCACAGGTCATTTTTGTTTCAAGACTACTCCTCGCGGTTTAGGGCCCCTAAAATGCCAGGGCAGTATAGGAACCCCACTAATGACCCCATTTTAGAAAGAAGACACCCCAAGGTATTCCGTTAGGAGTATGGTGAGTTCATAGAAGTTTTTATTTTTTTGTCACAAGTTAGCGGAAATTGATTTAATAGTTTTTTTTCACAAAGTGTCATTTTCCGCTAACTTGTGACAAAAAATAAAATCTTCTATGAACTCACCATACTCCGTACGGAATACCTTTGGGTGTCTTCTTTCTAGAATGGGGTCATTTGTGGGGTTCCTATACTGCCCTGGCATTTTAGGGGCCTTAAACCGTGAGGAGTAGTCTTGAAACCAAATGTCGCAAAATGACCTGTGAAATCCTAAAGGTACTCATTGGACTTTGGGCCCCTTAGCGTACTTAGGGTGTAAAAAAGTGCCACACATGTGGTACCGCCGTACTCAGGAGAAGTAGTATAATGCGTTTTGGGGTGTATTTTTACACATACCCATGCTAAGTGGGAGAAATATCTCTGTAAATGACAATTGTTTGATTTTTTTACACACAATTGTCAATTTACATAGAAATTTCTCCCACCCAGCATGGGTATGTGTAAAAATACACCCCAAAACACATTATACTACTTTTCCTGAGTACGGCGGTACCACATGTGTGACACTTTTTTGCAGCCTAGGTGCGCTAAGGGGCCCAACGTCCTATTCACAGATCATTTTGAAGCATTTGTTTTCTAGACTACTCCTCGCGGTTTAGGGCCCCTAAAATGCCAGGGCAGTATAGGAACCCCACAAGTGACCCCATTTTAGAAAGAAGACACCCCAAGGTATTCCGTTAGGTGTATGGCGAGTTCATAGAAGATTTTATTTTTTGTCACAAGTTAGTGAAAAATGACACTTTGTGAAAAAAAAAACAATAAAAATTAATTTCCGCTAACTTTTGACAAAAAATAAAATCTTCTATGAACTCGTCATACACCTAACAGAATACCTTGGGGTGTCTTTTTTTCTAAAATGGGGTCACTTGTGGGGTTCCTATACCGCCCTGGCATTTTACAGGCCCAAAACCGTGAGTAGTCTGGAAACCAAATGTCTCAAAATGACTGTTCAGGGGTATAAGCATCTGCAAATTTTGATGACAGGTGGTCTATGAGGGGGCGAATTTTGTGGAACCGGTCATAAGCCTTTTAGATGACCGATTGTATTGGGCCTGATCTGAAGGATAGGAGTGCTAGGGGGGTGACAGGAGGTGATTGATGGGTGTCTCAGGGGGTGGTTAGAGGGGAAAATAGATGCAATCAATGCACTGGGGAGGTGATCGGAAGGGGGTCTGAGGGGGATCTGAGGGTTTGGCCGAGTGATCAGGAGCCCACACGGGGCAAATTGGGGCCTGATCTGATGGGTAGGTGTGCTAGGGGGTGACAGGAGGTGATTGATGGGTGTCTCAAGGTGTGATTAGAGGGGGGAATAGATGCAAGCAATGCACTGGCGAGGTGATCAGGGCTGGGGTCTGAGGGCATTCTGAGGGTGTGGGCGGGTGATTGAGTGCCCTAGGGGCAGATAGGGGTCTAATCTGATAGGTAGCAGTGACAGGGGGTGATTGATGGGTAATTAGTGGGTGTTTAGGGTAGAGAATAGATGGAAACACTGCGCTTGGGTGGTGATCTGATGTCGGATCTGCGGGCGATCTATTGGTGTGGGTGGGTGATCAGTTTGCCCGCAAGGGGCAGGTTAGGAGGTGATTGATGGGTGGCAGTGACAGCGGGTGATTGATGGGTGGCAGTGACAGGGGGTGATTGATGGGTGATAGGTGATTGGCAGGTGATTGACAGGTGATCAGTGGGTTATTACAGGGAAGGACAGATGTAAATATTGCACTGGCGAATTGATAAGGGGGGGTCTGAGGGCAATCTGAGCGTGTAGGCGGGTGATTGGGTGCCCGCAAGGGGCAGATTAGGGTCTGATCTGATTGGTAACAGTGACAGGTGGTGATAGGGGGTGATTGATTGGTAATTAGTGGGTGTTTAGAGGAGAGAATAGATGTAAACGCTGCGCTTGGGTGGTGATCTGATGTCGGATCTGCAGGCGATCTATTGGTGTGGGTGGGTGATCAGATTGCCCGCAAGGGGCAGGTTAGGGGCTGATTGTTGGGTGGCAGTGACAGGGGGTGATTGATGGGTGATAGGTGATTGGCAGGTGATTGACAGGTGATCAGTGGGTTATTACAGGGAAGGACAGATGTAATAAATGCACTGGCGAATTGATAAGGGGGGGGGGGGGGTCTGAGGGCAATCTGAGCGTGTGGGCGGGTGTTTGGGTGCCCGCAAGGGGCAGATTAGGGTCTGATCTGATAGGTAACAGTGACAGGTGGTGATAGGGGGTGATTGATGGGTGATTGATGGGTAATTAGTGGGTGTTTAGAGAAGATAACAGATGTAAACGATATATTTGGGAGGTAATCTGACGGCGGGTTTGTGGGCGATCTATTGGTGTGGGTGGGTGATCAGATTGCCCGCAAGGGGCAGGTTAGGGGCTGATTGATGGGTGGCAGTGACAGGGGGTGACAGGGGGTGATTGATGGGTGATAGGTGATTGGCAGGTGATTGACAGGTGATCAGTGGGTTATTACAGGGAAGAACAGATGTAATTAATGCACTGGTGAATTGATAAGGGGGGGTCAGAGGGCAATCTGAGCGTGTGGGCGGGTGATTGGGTGCCCGCAAGGGGCAGATTAGGGTCTGATCTGATAGGTAACAGTGACAGGTGGTGATAGGGGGTGATTGATGGGTGATTGATGGGTAATTAGTGGGTGTTTAGAGAAGATAACAGATGTAAACGATACATTTGGGAGGTAATCTGACGGCGGGTTTGCGGGCGATCTAATGGTGTGGGTGGGTGATCAGATTGCCCGCAAGGGGCAGGTTAGGGGCTGATTGATGGGTGGCAGTGACAGGGGGTGACAGGGGGTGATTGATGGGTGATAGGTGATTGGCAGGTGATTGACAGGTGATCAGTGGGTTATTACAGGGAAGAACAGATGTAATTAATGCACTGGTGAATTGATAAGGGGGGGTCTGAGGGCAATCTGAGCGTGTGGGCGGGTGATTGGGTGCCCGCAAGGGGCAGATTAGGGTCTGATCTGATAGGTAACAGTGACAGGTGGTGATAGGGGGTGATTGATGGGTGATTGATGGGTAATTAGTGGGTGTTTAGAGGAGAGAATAGATGTAAACAATGGATTTGGGAGGTGATCTGATGTCGGATCTGTGGGCGATCTATTGGTGTGGGGGGGTGATCAGATTGCCCGCAAGGGGCAGGTTAGGGGCTGATTGATGGGTGGCAGTGACAGGGGGTGATTGACGGGTGATTGACGGGTGATTGACAGGTGATTGACAGGTGATTTACAGGTGATTGACAGGTGATCAGGGGGATAGATGCATACAGTAAACAGGGGGGGTGGTCTGGGGGGGGGGGTCTGGGGAGAATTTGAGGGGTGGGGGGTGATCAGGAGGGGGCAGGGAGCAGGGGGGGGGGATAAAAAAAAATAGCGTTGACAGATAGTGACAGGGAGTGATTGATGGGTGATTAGGGGGGTGATTGGGTGCAAACAGGGGTCTGGGGGGTGGGCAGGGGGGGGTCTGATGGGTGCTGTGGGCGATCTAGGGCAGGGGGGGGAGAAATCAGTGTGTTTGGGTGCAGACTAGGGTGGCTGCAGCCTGCCCTGGTGGTCCCTCGGACACTGGGACCACCAGGGCAGGAGGCAGCCTGTATAATACACTTTGTAAACATTACAAAGTGTATTATACACTTTGTATGCGGCGATCGCGGGGTTAACATCCCGCCGGCGCTTCCGTATAGCCGGCGGGATGTTGCGGCGGGCGAGCGGTGACAGGCGCCGGCGGAGGATCGCGTCACGGATGACGCGATCGCTCCGCCCATGCCCTTAAATGGACCGCCGCCTCTGTGGGTGAGCCGGTCCTTAAGGGCTCCACTTCCCGGCCGCCTCTGTGCGTTAGGCGGTCGGGAAGTGGTTAAAAAGTAGCATTACGTTGAAAGACTACCTCCAGTGAAATAAACATTATAATAAGGTCATCCTCATAGAACCTTGTAGTTCCTTAAACGGGAACTGAAGAGAGAGGTATATGGAGGCTGCCATGTTTATTTCCTTTTAAGCAATACCAGTTGCCTGGCAGCCCTGCTGATCCTCTGCCTCTACTACTATTAGCCATAGCCCCTGAACAAGCATGCAGCAGATCAGGTGTTTCAGACTTTAAAGTCGGATCTGACAAGATTAGCTGCATGCTTGTTTCTGGTGTTATTCAGGTACTACTGCAGAGAAATAGACCAGCAGGGCTGCCAGGCAACTGGTATTGATTAAAAGGAAATAAATATGACAGCCTCCGTATACCTCTTACTTCAGTTCCCCTTTAGCCTAACCACTTTAGGATCTCTGGTACGCATATCTACACCCCTTTAAACTTCACGTGCGGATCAGGGGGGTAGATATGCAGTGTCGGACTGGGAGGTTGAATAACTGGGGAGATCCACCTGCTGGCCAAGCAGCAGTAACCCTGTGTTATCACTCCCAATATAAGCCTTCAGCACATCTTCTTCACTGTGAGCAGCAACACCTGATTACTGCTGCTGGCCAGCAGGTGGATTTCCTCAGTTTCCCCAGCTCCCAGTCCAACACTGTAGATATGCGTACTGCTATGCTACAGTCGCGTTCACGATCCCCGCGCTGTTTTCAGTCGATCCACCATCGCAGCCCCCTCCATCTGTGATCAGGATGTGAGAATCTTTTAATTCTCAATCTTGATCACCGTTCCCTTGTCTTCGGAGAGCTTGAAAACGTCACACAAGCTCTCAGAATCGACACTTCCGTGTTCTTCGGTGTTCTATTAATAGAAACACGGTCTTAGTAGCACCATCTTGTGGCCAAAAAGTAAAAATACACCTAGTTTTACATAGAAAGTTTATAATTATTATTTTTTTTTTATTTTATTACTTTTAACCCCTTCCAACCCTGCCCCACAGTTACAGAAATAAAACACTTGTTAAAAAAATGAAAAAAATTACATCATTTAATTTTTTTTTACATAAATATTTACCTTAGGGACTTTTCTATTATGGATGTCATGAGAGTATATTACTGTTAATTTTGCAAAAAAAAAGTCTTATAATAAGTGAAATAGTATTAAAAATCCCTAAATGGAAAAATGCTCCTTTATTTCCAGATAAAATATTATCACCATACATTGTACTAGGGACACAATTTAAACAATGTAATAACCGGGACAAATGGGCAAATAAAACTTGTGGGTTTTATGTATTGAAGCACATTTTATTTTAAAGCTATAATGGCTGAAAACTGATAAATAATATTTTTTTTCTTTTTTTCCTTATTATTCCCTTTACAATGCATATAAAATAAAATAATTCATAGCAAAAACTAACACCAAACGAAAGTCTAATTTGTGGTAAAGAAAACAATATATAGATCATTTCAGTGTGATGAGTAACAATAAAGTTATCGCTGAATGAATGGGAGGAGTGCTGAAATGTGAAAGTTGTTTTGGTTTTAAGGGAAAAAACCTGCGATCCTGAAGTGGTTAACATGAGAATGACAAAAACTAACCCATTCACTGTGAAAATGACAATAATCTTAAATCCCACCCCCCTGCCGAAATCTGAAGCCTTGCCAATAAATCTGGAGCTCTGTTGCCGCCAACACCTGTGTTGCCATGGCCGGCCCCCAGGATGAATATACACATGTCAAAAGAAGTCATGTAAATGGTTCGGAGTGGCACACTTTCCCATCAGGTTGGGTGCATAACCAGGGTGCTAAGCAACACCGTTTCAGTCAAGTTTTCTCCTGAGTTTTCTCCTAGGTGATATTTCCACAATTCGTCATTAAAATGTCTTTTAAACCACCAGCAAGCAAGAAAATACTCAAAATAATTTTGATGGTACTTTTTTCCATCTACATTTTGGTACTTTTGCAGTTGCAAAGTGCTAAAAAGTTATTTTAAAGAGAAAATGAAAAAATCATCTCTTAGGAGAAAACTCTGGAGGAAAAGTTAAAGTGGACCCAAATTAAAAATAAAAGATTTCAGAAATAAAATCTATTTTCTAAATTATAAAAATAAATAGCAGCCTTTTTTTCAGCTGCATGATGACAAATATAAAATATTTTACATTTATTGGAGGAACCCCTCCCTTCCTTTCATATTGCCGGGACAGAATCCGGCAAACTGGTGGAGTAGGAGGTTTCCGGCAAAGGAGGAATTGCTAATGGCTGCCACCTGTATAACCCTAGTTATGAAAAGTGAAGGGTGAAAAGCATGCACTGAAATGCTCATAGAGTTGAAGGAGTGTTTATTTATCTTTGTATGTGTCAGAGTGGTGCAACTAAATATTTTGAATAAAAAAAAATGTTTGGTTTGGGTCCGCTTTAATTGCATATGGGCCAAGGTTTCTTAGAACTGAAATAAATTCTGCAATGCATACATAACCACAATATTGACAATTGTTGTGGGCGCCATGGAGGGGGACCCTCATCAGAAGAGTGCAGACAAATGAACCTTTTCCATACATATTTAAATGTATTATTTATTTATTGTATTTATAAAGCACCAACATATTACACAGTCATGGACATTAGTTAAGATTACAGACAATATTTAGGGGTGACATACAGCAATAAGACAATACAGGAATACATACAAATCAGATCACGCAGCACAGTATGAGGACAAGGTAATAGTAAAGGCCTGTTTCTACTACGCGCAGCAGATTGGGTGCAGAATGGATGCAGAAAAAACTGACTCCAATAAATGCCTATGGGCCTGTTTCCACTAAACGCAATTATTCTGATGCAGATTTTCCCATAGGCATTCATTGGAGTCATTTTTTTCTGCATCCATTCTGCATTCAATCTGCATGTAGTGGAAACAGGCCCTAAGTCTCTGGATGGGAGCATGGAGATTAGGGAGACCAGACAGAAGGACATTGCATTAGTCAAGGCGGGAAATTATGAGGGCATGAATGAGAAGTATGGTGGTGACAGGGGTCAGGAAAGGGCAGATCTTGCAGATGTTTTAATGGTAGAAGTTGCAAGACTTTGTGAGGTTTTGGATGTGGGTGGGGGGGGGGGTGAAGGAGAGTGCTGAGTCCAGGGTGACACCCAGACAGCGGGCTTGAGAAGTAGGGTGAACGGTAGTGTGGTTAACAGGCTGTGTTTTATGGAGTCTGACAGCGCGCAGGGGGTGCTTTGAAAGAAACTAACTAGCAACAGAGGCTGGGCTCTATAGACAGACCCAGCCTCTGTATATGGATTGTGATGGAAGAACCCCACCTCGGGTTCTCTTTAATACTGAGGGTATCTCTGGCTAATACTAAGAGGCACCTGTAGCTGACTATGACATGCAAGGATAGTAAGGGAGAAGTGACAGCTGGGCCAGCCAGCACAATTGCAGTGTGGTTTGGTGGGTGTTTGTAGGTTCTTGAAGGGTGAAGTCTCGGATGCCAGGACATCTGTGCCTATAAGGTCCCTCTATGTAAATCTGAGCCATGAGATCACTGCACAGGTATAAAAGCAGCCTCAGACTATGAATCATTGATCCGAAATGAGTATGCAGATTAGGAAACTTGACAACCATGGAACTAGAATTTCTTAAATGGAAATTAAAATGCAGCCTCACTATTCCTTTGACTATATGTATTCTTTAGCACAGTCTACATGACCTACAGTATGTCAAGCTGATCTTGAAGTTATTTCCTTTAAATTGAAATCCATAAAATAAGAGTAATAATAATAATAATCAGCAGCAATAATAACTACATTATTGTAATCACCAGATGCAGAAGCATTACTAGTGCACACTTCTTTGTGTTGCATATATTCACATGATATTTGTTTTTCATAACAGAGGCTGAGTGTCATTGTAAGGTTCTACCATGTGGCTAGTAGTTTGCTGTTAAACTTTTATTCTCACTAATCTTTCCATTTTTAACACAAATAAAATCACTTGTTTGTTTGCTTCTTACTTGCTCTTAAACGGCCTCATAACAGAAGGAAATGGCAAACATGTGCCCCTCTATAACTGCTGTTCCCTGGAGGTGACCAATGAAAATACAACATGTGCTCTAGTTCTTTGGAGCACTGCCAGAAGCTGTGCTCTTTAATTGGCTGTGAGGTCCCCCTACAGCTGCAAAACATTAGTGACAGCTTATCTTCATATGAGGGATTTTCATTTTAACCTCTTTATTGACAGCACAGCATAGCAAGCAATGCTTAGATACAGTGGAAAGAAATCGCCAGCAAAACTTAATTTAATTTTTTAACTATTATTTTAAGCTAAATAAAATTAGATAAATATAGTCTAACATTTTTGATTTAGTCACGGCTAGGAATAACAAGTGTCTTTCTAATTCAGACTGTCTGGATATACAGAGAAAAGTGTCAGACGGACGTTTTGCAATAGATGCAAACAAATTGTCCACAGGAAAATGCTGGTGTTTTCCGTGGACACAAGTGTGGCCTCTCCCTAACTGTGCCTCTTACACAGCCATTCTGCGTTACTCCAGATCTGTGTTCTGAGGTGACAGGAGCTGTTGTGAGGGATCACGTAAATTTGGGTGCAGTGCGCACTGATAAAACTGATGTAAAACGCCGCTAATATTGGCTTTAACAATGCCGGAGTTGGGTGCCAGAGTCGCCGGATAAAATAACGGGTGATGGGACTGCCCACTGTAAAAACTGTGGCTATAAATATTGAAAAAAAATCACCAGTTTCTATACTGGGCGTTCCCAGTGCCCGTTATTTTATCAAGCGACTCTAGGTCTTGTAGTATGGGGGAACCAATAATGCGGAAGTATGGAGCTATCCAGGAAGAAGGACCCAGAGCTGTATAGCAACAGGTAGCTGCAGTGTACAGTGGTATCGGAAGGTGCAGGAGGAGAAGAGGAATGTGTGGAGAAGCAGGACCAGTGCGAGGGGGAGAGAAGCGCAGAGGCAGGATCAGGTGAGAGCTGAAGTATTAGTGTAGTGTAGCTTGGTTGGGAGGGCAGCAGGGGTTAGTGTAGTGCAGTGTGTAGTCTACTCTAGTGTAGTGCAGTATAATTCATGGGGGCAGCAGGGTTTAGTGTAGTACAGTGGTGTGTAGTGTGTAGTCTAGTGTAGTGTAGTGTTAATGGCAATGGTAGGGGTAGCAGGGGTTAATGTAGTGTAGCCGTGCAGTGCAGTTTAGATCAGAGTAACTCAGAGACAGGTTTTTTTTGGGGGGGGGGGGGGGCAATAAGACAGCCCTGCGCCATAGATACACAATGTTTATGTTTTTTTCTCCTGATTTTTTTAACTCTTACTTAGGTGTGTCTTATAGTCTGGAGTGTCTTATATTCTGAAAAATACTGTATTTCTTATCAGCAGCTGTGATTAGACTGCAGGAGCACCACCACAGCTCTGTCCTAATTTGGTAAAGACTGAGGCTTAACCCCTTCAGTGCTCCCTGCAAAGTGAAACCTTTTTTTTTCTGGGGGGGGGGGGGTTTCCATAAATTGTAATGAAAAAATGTTTGGTCCATAAAGATTATCATGCTGTGGCTAATATTTTATAACAGAGAGGTAATTCTGAGTTTTCTTCCTCTTTAAGGTAGAATAAGCAAGTTAATGAATCAAAATGTCTACTTTGTATATACATTATATCTAGTTTCTAATATGTCCATCACCTATTTATCTATCATCTATCATCTATCTATCTATCTATCTATCTATCTATCTAACTATACCTCTGTTTTTCCCTTTAACTTTGTCTGAGCTGTTTTTATGACAGGGTTAAAAAATTCTACCAGACAATGAGCCAGATGGTTAATGTAAGCTATCTCTAAGATAATAGCAGAGTGTATATAGCAATGTTAAGAACGAACCGCTGATCTGTAAACATTTCTATCTTACATATAAACTGAATAAGAAAATAGATTATATGGATTTTCTAATTTAATTGCCTCTCTAGCAAGAAAAAAAATAACTTGTCAACTGTAAAATTACATTTTTATAAAGAAACCTTTAATTGCAGGAATTCAAAGGCTGACATTTTTTTTTTTTTTACTTTTTTTCTAAAGACAATTAAAAAAATGCACAGATTGTCCATTTTGTGTGCCTGGCTCCAGTCACAAAATACTGTCAGGTCAGTTATTGTCTAGGATGGAATTTTGCAATGACAAGAGAGTTTCTGATGGGAATGTCCCATTGTAAAGATATCTTCTGTTTACACCTACATGACTTAATTCTTGATAGCATGCCTTCCCATCCTGTACATTTTGACAGAATAGTGCCAAATGTCTAATGCTGGGAATACACGATGAGTTTTTTTTAGCAGATTTACTGTCCGATTGTTCTTCCGATCGATTTTCTGATAGTTTTCCATTCACTTCTATAAGAAAATAGATCAGAAAATTGATCAAAATCAGATTGGACCTGTCAGAAATTATCTATCGAGCGAAAAAAACTCATGGGGCTTGATTCAGTAAACGGTGCTAACCCAGTTAGCACGCCTAAAGACTTTGGGCGTGATAACTAGGGTGCTAACTGGGTTAGCACCGTTTACTAAATTAACATCGCGCGCAAAGTCCCACACTGAATATTATTATTATTATTATTTAGTATTTATATAATACTTTGCGTGCACACAGCACAGTGTGCGCGAAATGTCTCATCGTGGTGCGACGAAAATGGTGCACCCGATGCGTCTATAAGGTGCATTGGGTGCGACTTTAACGTCACATGGTGCGACGTTAAGGTCGCACCCAATGCGACCTTATAGGCGCATCGGGTGCACTGTTTTCACGGTGCGCGCACAAAGTTTTGCGCACGGGACTTTGCGCGCGATGTGAATTTAGTAAAGGGTGCTAACCCAGTTAGCACCCTAGTTATCACGCCCAAAGTCTTTAGATGTGAATTTATCATGCCTAAACTAACTTTAGGCGTGATATAGGGCTTTTCACAGGCGTGCTAACACTTAGCATGGTTTACTGAATCGAGCCCATGGTGTATTCCCAGCATTGCACATCGGGCCCGATACAATTCACTTTTTTTCCTAAGTTTTCTCAAAGGTGATATTTTTTACATCTTATCAAAAATGTCTTTCATGCCACTAGCAAGCAAGAAAATACTCAAAATAATTTTGACTGTAATTTTCAACCAACTTTTTGGTACTTTTTCATTTGCAGTGTGCTGAAAATGTATTTTAAACAAAGATGAAAAATTATCTCCTATGAGAAAACTTAGGAGAAAACAGGGGAATAGTTAAAGCAGTAGGATCAGCCATACTATGCCAGGGAAAAAAAACACATATATAAGTAGATAAATACTTGATCTACTTACATAACACATGTATTGTACTGTCCACGTTTTGATTTCAGTGAATGTTATATAGTAAATGACAAGAATTCTGTTAGTGGTGGGGGCCATGTCTTTTGCCCACAGTTAAAGGGGAACTGAAGTAAGAGGTATACAGAGGCTGCCTTATTTATTTCCTTTTAATCAATACCAGTTGCCTGGCAGCCCTGCTGGTCTATTTCTCTGCAGTAGTATCTGAATAAAACCAGAAACAAGCATGCAGCTAGTCTTGTCAGATCTGACTTTAAAGTCTGAGCCACTGAAACAGCTGATCTGCTGCATGCTTGTTCAGGGACTATGGCTAATAGTATTAGAGGCAGAGGATCAGCAGGGCTGCCAGGCAACTGGTATTGCTTAAAAGGAAATAAACATGACAGCCTCCATATACCTCTCTCTTCAGTTCCCCTTTAAGGCTAACTCGTGATGTCATTTCTGCCCTTTACTTTTTTACTTGTCTCCTCCAATTGCTGAGTCGCCTCAGCCTTGCTTGTAAACACAAGTGAGTAGGGGATTAGGTTTGTGGCCAAATAGTAAAACTACATCCACATACATTTTTTATTAAATAAACACATATCATTACATTTAAAATGAACTGTTTACCTCCCACACTAAAAATTACCAAAATAAAATTTTTAATGAAAAAAAAAATTACAATTAGAAACAAAAACAAAACATAAATAGTTACCTAAGGGTCTGAACTTTTTTTTTAATATGCATGTGAAGAGGGTGTATTACTAATATTTTTTTAAATTATAAGCTTGTAAATAGCGATGGATGCAAAACAGAAAAATGCACCTTAAGGCCCCGTTCACATCACAGAATGCAGGCGCGTTCCATTCAGAACACAACGCACAGGAACGCACGTCATGTGCGTCTCTGTGCGTTGCGTGGCTGATCCCATTCACTGAAAGTGAATGGGACAGCTGCGCGTTTTGTTAGGAAACGTGTGCAGCATGCGTTCCTTGACCGCACAGGTCCGGAACGCATGCAGTGTGAACATCAGACAGTGTAGTCTATGCACTGTCTGATGTCGTGCGTGTCGGCCTCCCGCACGCGTTCCCGAAATGCGGACGGGAACGCGTGCAATGTGAACGGGGCCTTATTTCCAAATAAAATATTGACACCAAATATTGTGAAAGGGACATAATTTAAATGGTGTAATAACCGGGACAAATGCGCAAATAAAATACATAGGTTTTAATTATGGTAGCATGGATTATTTTAAAGCTATAATTGCAGATAAATAATGACTTTTTTCCATTTTTTTCCTAATATTGCTGTTAAAATGCATTTAGAAAAAAATAATTCTTAGCAAAATGTACCACCCAAAGAAAGCTTAATTGGTGGTGGAAAAACAAGATATAGATCAATGAATTGTGATAATTAGTGATAAAGTTATTGGTGAATGAATGGGAGGTGAAAAATGCTCTGATGCATAAGGTGATAAATACCCGTGGGCTGAAATGGTTAATATCTCTTAAAGGATACCTTGATGGAGCAGAGTGGTAAGTACATGCAGATAGGCACTCGGGCCCATATGCAATTACCTTTTTCTCCTACCTTTTCTCCTAGGAGATCATTTTTCATCTTGTATTTAAGATAACTTTTCAGCATTTTGCATTTGAAAAAGTACCAAAAAGTAGTTTACTAAAAATATTTTACTATGTTCTTGCTTGCTAGTAATTTAAAATGTATTTTATTTGCAAGTTGTTAAAATATCACCTAGGAGAAAAATCAGGTGAAAAAGTGAATTGAATATGGGCCCTGGTATAAAAGGTTAGAACTCTTTACTGAAGAAAACGTGCAGAGATAACTCATACACAATGATCAGGAAATGCAGCTTACTTAGAACAGAGAGGAACACAGAATGAGGAAACAGGAAATAACAATGCCATAGAGATCAGCACAGTGCAGACAGTAACATATTGTGGTTGCTTCACTATACTGCAGTTTAAGTAATCCTGCTGATATTTCTAACATACCTGACCCAAGGCTAACCTACGTAAGCTAAGGTGTGTTCATGCTGGATACACATACTTCCGTGCATTGCTTGTTCCTCTTCTCGATTCCCCCAGTGCTCATAGTAAGTAATCACTCCTCAAAAACATATGACTTTTAGCTGAAGTCACATTTTCAGAAGGAAAGAGGCAGGTTTACTGCGATGTTCCCTCCTATCTCTCTCTTATCTCCTCCACTTAAGGGTAGTAAATAGGGAGAGAAGAGGAGGCAATTGAAGGTGATAGGAGGGAATATAGCAGCAAGCCTGTCTCTTCCTGTCTGAAAATTTGTCTTAAAGATAACCCAAGCGGGGTAAAAACCTTAAAGGGAACTAGAGACGTTGGGGGAAAGCTGGTATACATACCTGGGGCTTCCTCCAGCCCCATACGCACGGATCGCTCCCACGCCGCCGTCCTCTGCTGCCTGAATCCGCCGGTACCGGGTCCCGTCATTACCGCCAGTCGGCCGGCAGACGCGGCCAATTGTCCGCATCACAGGGGGCTCCCTCCATATAAGTACGCGTGAGGCTGCATACTGCGCAGCCGCATGCGTACGGGTATGGAGGGAGCCCCTGTGATGCGGACAATTGGCCGCATCCGCCAGAGGTGACGGAACCCGGTACCGCCGATACAGGAAGCAGTGGACGGCAGCGTGGAAGCGATCTGTGCGTATGGGGCTGGAAGAAGCCCCAGGTATGTATAAAAGCGTTTTCTGTTTTTAACCAGCGTTCCTCTCTGGTTCCCTTTAAAAGAAAAACATACGACCTGATCCGGGGGGCTAGCCGGATCAGGTAACTTCCATTACATCTGCACATTAACTCCAGTTTTCCTCTACTTTCATTTTGTAGCAAAAAAAATGACTGCGACCCCGAGGTCACGACGCTAGACCTCGCCTCCCTGCTTTTTGATCACAGAGCAGAGAGACGGGGAAAGGCGCAAAGTGGGGGGATAGAGGTGGGGGAGTAATGCAGAGGCGCGAGATAGAGGTGGGGGAGAGGTGAGAAGGGGCCGGATAGAGGAGCAGACAGGCATGGAGAGGCAGGGAAGGGATGTTTTGCAGTAGTGGGTCTCTTGCAAGGGATGCCCCTTCCCCTAACAGTCTGCTGACAAGCTGTTGTCTGCAATTTTGGGGGGAGGCAGCGGAGAAAAGGAGGGACAAAAAGTGGCACAAAAGTTGGACACATAGGCATGCCATTAAGCAAAGAACATGCCCCTGTATCCCATTTCTATTAAAATAACTGCCTCGGGTACACTTTAAGCCAAAAATCTACTTTTTCAAGGAAATTGACAAAATTATAGAGTCCCGTTTTTATGTACTTCCGACTTCTGCAACTATTTAGAGAGATTACTCTGGCAGCGACTCTTTTCCTTCTCAATGGTTCCAGTAACCATTGTATAACCAAGGGAATTCCAGTGTGGAGGGTGAAAGAGAGTTCTCGGAGCTGTTAGGTGGAGCAAAAGCAAAGCTAGTAGCCACTCAAACTTGCATGATACTGCCTGCAGTAGAAGTCATAGGTGATATGGCCCATGCCACCCATTGCACAATGATTCCTTTGTGATTTGTCTGAATAGGCATAGCACTATGTTTGCTAAAAAGCCCTGCAGGGTGGTTCCACTGCTCCATTGCCTATTGACATATGAGACAACATTGTTTGTTTGTGTTACATAGGTAGATGGGCACACCTCCCACAGATAGATGAGTCTCTGGCAATCCATTCTTTAGTATGCCTCCATTTACTGCTGCCTGAGCTATAATTACCAAACCCGAGCTGTGTTTATGTTGGTCCAGTTGGACTATACTGCTATGTATTTTTTAATTAGATGTGAATAAATAGATCATTATACTCCTGTGACGGACAGTCATCAAGAGTGTTCCTACCATTTGGTACTGGCTTAAAGGGAACCTAAACAGATAAGGATATGGATTTTTCCTTTTAAAATAACACCAGTTACCTGACTTTCCTGTTAATCCTGTGTCTATAATACTTTTAGCCACGGCCCCTGAACAAGCATGCAGGTCAGGTTCTCTGACTGAAGTCAGACTGGATTAGCTGCATGCTTGTTTCAGGTGTGTGATTCAATTACTACTGCAGCCAAAGAGATCAGCAGGACTTCCAGGCAACTGGTATTGTTTAAAAGGAAACATCCATATCCCCCTCATTTTAGGTTTCCTTTAAATTAGTGGTTGGGTTGCTGCTGTTGTACTTTAGATGAGTCATGGAAGCTCCTTGAGAGCACAGCCAACCGATTTGACCATAGCTATTCCTTTAATCTTGCAATGAAATAACTCATGTCAGCCGCTATGTATTCTACTGAAATTAGGTAATAGAATAGTTCTAAGTATCATAGGACTGACTTGAGCCAGAGTAAATTAATTGCCAGCAGCAACCAATCAGAATTCCCAACATAAGCTCCCCAGGACCTAGGAAGATACTCCTTTCCACTATATGGAGAGGAAGGAGACGTTTGACTGCATGGGCGAGAAGCTTTAATTAACCCCTTTCAGCTATATCATGGACAAGGAGCTCTTCCTCGTTTCCTGTGCCCAGGAGGAGGTTGGATTGGATAGGTCTTAGGGAGCTTATGGTGTAATATGAGAACCTCCTTTAACAAGGGGATCCCCAGGCGTCTGTCTTCATTCAGGTAAAGGTTCGACCTTTTATCTCTTCAGCAAAAAAAGTACACAAACATACACACACATAAACAACTACAAATAAATACTTCTGTATTCTTTTTTTCAATTCTCACTTATTTCATCTTTTATTTCTTCTTCTTTCTCCAGACAGAGGCAGTAAAGATGTAAAATGCATGGGACAGTTATCTCTTTATTCACTATATAAAATTCACTGAAATCAAAACGTGGACAGTACAATACATATGTTATGTAAGTAGAACTAGTATTTATCTACGTATAAGTGTGTTTTTTCCCTGGGATACTATGGCTGTCCCTGCTGCCTTAAGCCTTACATGCATTTCAATACAATACAACACAATACCCCCTCAGCTGAGCACCTTTGCCAATATACACATTCTTTCACAAAGCACAGCTAAAAGGAAAGCTTAGCTAATAATACTGGTGACATTATTCAGCTGTATTCCCTTGCTCAGCATTCTGAAAGAGCACTTTTAATTATTTCATCTTGTGTGAAACAAACTACTTGTAATGTCACGCTTTGCTTGTAATACAAGCCTCTTATTATCATTGTCATGAAGTGGAACCAAGTGTGTGAGGTAAAATCAGACATTTGCTTTCATCCCACTCTGAGCAAGCTCACTTGGAAAGTATAATTCATAGAGAATGGTGAAGAGGATATAGCTATGTTTTCTTTTTACTTCATGCTTTCTCTCTTCTGTCAGGATACATCATTCATCAGCATGACTACAGGTGGTATACTGACTACGCTATCATTATTTGATTAAGTTCTATTTTAGATGCATCCAGGAACAGTGGCAATATTATTGTGAGACATGAGACCTTATTCTCACCTTTCCTTATGTTACCTCAAATATCTCTGTGATGCTGCTGAAGATGCTACAAAGGAAGCTCCTCTGCATTCTTGCATTCTGTCTACATTAGTAGAAATGACTGTTAGTAAAAGGTTTGTCAATTTTAAAACATCATGGGCCATATGCAATTCACTTTTTTTACCTGAGTTTTCTCCTAGGAGATAATTTGTCATCTTTTATTTAAAATAATGTTCCAGTACTTTTAAACTAAAAAAGTACCAAAAAGTGAACAGAAAAGTACTATCAAATTATTTTGAGTATTTTCTTGCTTTCCGGTGGCTTAAAAAGCATTTTATTAACAAGTTTAAAAATTCCACCTTGGAGAAAACTCAAGAGAAAAAAAGAATTGCATATGGGCCCATGTGCTCTGACTAAACAATGAGAAAGCTAGAAATATTGGTTTTGATCGTATTCTGCTAAATACAAATACAAATACGCAAACTTTCATGTAAATTCTCACAGTTATGGCCATACGCAATTTTGATTAGGACAATTTAATTGATTTTGTGTAATCCATTCATAGTTTCATGTAATTTGTGCTGAATTTAATGGTGAAAAGCAAAGCCCCCATACATGCTGTCATCATCAAAATTGCTACATATTTTATTAGGAATAGCAGGAATAAGTCAAAAATAATTTTTCAAACAGCCCATGGGCTTGATTCACAAAGCGGTGCTAACTGTTAGCACGCCTGTGAAAAGCCCCTTAGCACACCCAAAAGAGCTTTTCGCGCGCTAATTTGCATAAAGGTTTACGCGCGTAAAGTTATGCGCGCATAACTTTGCGTGCGATTTCTTAAAGCTTTGAGCGTGCTAACTACTTAGCACCCTAGTTAGCACGCCCAAAGCCTTTAGGCGTGCTAACTAGGCTAGCACTGCTTTGTGAATCGAGCCCCTTGTAGTTTTTAGGAAAAACTGATTTTAAATATGCAAAGAAAAAAATGTTTTTTTTTTCCTTCGCATTTTTAAAAGTGATTTTCTCAAAACACTACACAGTCTTTTTGAAAAATAAATTTTAGACTTGTTCCAACTGTTCCCTTTAACATACATAGTAATTTTGATGAAGATAGCATGTATGGGGGCTTTAACCGCTAAAGTCGGAAATTACACAAAAATGAGAAATTATGGTTTCTGATTACGGTTTCTCGAATGTTTGCAGTGCAATTTTGCATCAAATGCGAAATACATGCTCATCACTAGAAAATATCCTGCCTCCTAGTTGAAACAATAGTTCACATTTGTTGATGTTGTGAGAGCACAATTTTCAGTCCAATTGACATGAGCAGCTATTGCCAGCTATTGCCACCTAAAAAGTGCTGATGCTGTTTAGCAATAAAGATACAATGAAATACCAAGACCATGTCACATGGACAGCATTTTTTTGCATTAAAAACATGAAGTGTCAATTAGTGCCAAAAGTCATTAAATTGAGATACTAAGTGCCGTATTTTTTGGACAATAAGACGCTCCAGACTGTAAGACGCACCTAGGTTTAGAGGACAAAAATCAGGCAACAAAAAAAAAATACTAAACCTGGTGCGTCCATAGTGCAGGGACGTCTTAGGGACCTCCCCCCCCCCCCCCCAATTATGTTTCCCTTGAGCCTCATGTGTCCTGCTCTGCCCCCTTGTCCTCTGTTGTCCCCGTGTCATCCTCTGTCCCCCTGCAACATTCTTTGTCCCCGTGTCCTCTGGTGTCCCCCTGTGTTCCTGTCCGTGTGCCAGTCTTTGTATGTGGTGTCCCATCCCTGTGTGCAGTGTCCCCTAATTCCCTATCTTTGTGTGCGGTGTCCCAGTTCCTGTGTAGGGTGTCCCCGTGTCCCATCCATGTGTGTGGTGTCCCCCTGTGTCCCACCCATGTGTGTGGTGTCCCCCTGTGTTCCATCCATGTGTGCAGTGTCCCCCTGTGTCCCATCAATGTGTGCGGTGTCCCCCTGCATCACATGCCTGTGTGTGGTGTACCCCTGTGTCCTGTCCCCCCATCCCTGCATTTAGTGTCCCCCTGTGTCCTGCATACCATAGCTTCTCCCCCGATTCTTCAGGGTGATAGGAAAGTAGCCCTCGACCAATCAGGTGGGGGGGGGGGGGACTGCCCCAGACTGCCAATTACAGAGCTCACTGCTTCGTATGGCTTTTAACAGCAATGGCTTTGTCTGCCATTATGCAGCGACTGACCGGTATGATCACTCGAACTTGACGCGTTACTTCTGCAGGAACAGTCAATTTGTCATCTGCCGCTACCCACCACGTGCAGCCCAAAAACAAAGCGTGGTAGTGCTTTATTAGTGGCGGGATGCATGCTAAATCCACGTGGTGGAAATCGTGCCGAGTACAGGCACCAAGTGAAGCTCCGCCCACATCGTGCTGTGATTGGCCTGAATGATCCTGCCCGCGAGACTACCGGGCCCTGTAAAAGAGGCAAGCAGGAGAAGTGAGAGCTGCAATTGGCGGTCTGGGGCAGCGCCCCCCACCTGATTGGTCTATGGCTACTTCCATCGTCGGAGCTGCCTACTGTAGCCTGAGGAGTCGGGGAAAAACAAGGTATGCAGGACACAGGCAGACACCAGACTCAGGATGGGGACATCAGATGCAGGGACACGGGACACAGGGGGACATCAGATGCAGGGACACCGGACACACAGGGACATTAGATGCAGGAACACCGGCCACAGGGGGATATCAGATGCAAGGACACTGGACACAGGGGAACATCGGATGCAAGGACAAGGAAACGGGACAATTCACACAGGGGACATCAGACATAGGGACATGGGACACTGCAGTGCACACAGGGACACGGGACTCTGCACACATGGGTGGGAAACCGCACACAGGTATGGTGGTGTCAGACACGGGGACAGAGGGCAAACATAGGTGCTGGTCTGTACATTCGGACTATAAGACGCACTGACTCCCCCCCCCCCCTTTAGGGGGAGGAAACGTGCATCTTATAGTCCGAAAAATACGGGAAGTAATGGAAATTCAGATGAACAGGGAAAGTGGCTATGCCAACTCATTGTGGTAATGACTTTGGCGTGTGTATTGAGATTCTTACTAATGTCCATTTGTAAGTCTCAGGAACATCCCTTTTTCCCATATGTTCTAACACATACATAAGAGCAGGAATATTTCTTCCTTTATTAGACAAAAGATGAAGGTGGCAGAGTGGTGTAGTGGATAACTCTCCTGACTTGCAATGCTAAGAACTGTGCCAGGAGAATCGGCATGGAGTTAGTATGTTCTCCCCATGTTTGGGTGGGTTTCCTCCAACGACGCAAAGATATACAGATTTGTTACCCCCTCAATATTGGCCTTAGACTATGATAGGCACATGCAATGTTGATAGACTATGTTAGGGTAGTAGTGATGGTCGGAAATACTGATTTCCGATTACAATGAAATTCCAATTTCTGCCAATGCCAATTCTGCTGATTTCCAAAGAGTCTTTTCTGTCCTTTTTTGCATTCTCCAAATACTGCTTAGTTGACTCAAAAGCATTGGACCATTTAGAGAATACAGAATTTTACCATGATAATCGGAATAAATCACAATACTGTAATACTCAATAGAATCCAAGACTTGTGATTCGTCTAAAATTACCACAGTTATCCGATTTTCGCTGAAAAAATTCTGCATTCTCTGGTAGGTCCAATGCTTCTGAGTTCTATGACTGGGCTAAAATAACTGAGTTATTGTAATGCAGTATTTCTTTGAAAATCCGCTTTCCATTTTATGATTTTCAAATGGATATGAGCTCCACTGAGGGACAGATAGGGAAATAAGTACATAAGCCCTCTAGAAGATGTGACATCTATAAAAGATACACAATAATAATAATACTAACACTTGTAGGAGAGTCTAGATGAGCATTGCCCATAACTCAGTTAAAACTTGAAGAAGATAAATGCAGGCCAAGAAGCAAAGAGAGGACACTTGTACACAAATCCATGCATCTAAATGTCCGTATACTTCAAAAAATATTTTGCAATAATAATTTATTTATTTATGTATTTATTTATTTAAGTATTTAACCACTTCGCCCTATCTGGACGGATATATCCGTCCAGATGGGCACTGCTGCTGCAGCCGTGTGGTGCGCGCGATCGGGCGCGTGCCCGGGCGCGCTCCCGCTGCCTCCCGCTGCCCCCCCGATCAGTGAATGGGAATATAATTCCCATTCACCGATCTAAGTCTCCGGCAGAAATGCCGACGCTTTCTCATCAGAGAGCGCGGTATTTCTGCCCCCAGGAAACATCACCCTCTTCTTATAGTTTCTAGATGCGAGATCGTTCGCATCTAGGAATTTTTTGAATGTGGCCATCTTGTGGCCAAATAGTAAACTGCACCCACATACCTAAATTAAATAAAAAAATACATTATATTACATCTAAAATTAGCTATTTACCTCCCAAACTAAAATTACCCAAATACATTTTTGTATTTAAAAAAAAATTAAAAAAATTACAATTGAAAAAAAAAACTACATAAATAGTTACCTAAGGGTCTGAACTTTTTAAATATACATGTCAAGAGAGTATCTTATTAATTTTTTTTAAATTATAAGCTTATAAATAGTGATGGACGCAAATTGAAAAAATGCACCTTTATTTCTAAATAAAATATCGGCGCCATAAATTGTAAAAAAGGGACGTAATTTAAACGGTGTAATAAGCGGGACAAATGGGCACATAAAATGCATGGGTTTTAATTACTGTAGCATGTATTAATTTTAAACTATAATGGCCAAAAACTGAGGAATAATGATTTTTTTCCATTTCTATCTTAATCTTCCTGTTAAAATGCATTTACAGTAAAGTGGCTCTCAGCAAAATGTACTACCCAAAGAAAGCCTAATTAGTGGCGGAAAAAACAAGATATAGATCAATTAATTGTGATAAGTAACGATAAAGTTATTGGCGAATGAATGGGAGGTGAACATTGCTCAGATGCTTAAGATTTTCGACGCTGTAGGCTGAAGTGGTTATATAGTGCTGACATATTACACAGCGCTGTACAGACTATACATTATCTTGTCACTAACTGTCCCTCAGAAGGGCTCACAATCTAGTCCTTACCATAGTCATATGTCTATGTTTTTATCATGTAGTGCATGTATCATAGTCTTGGGCCAATTTTAGAGGGAAGTCATTTAACTTATCCGTATATTTTTGGGTTGTGGAGGAAACCAGAGTTCCCGGAGGAAACCCACGCAGGCACGGGGGGAACATACAATCTTCTTGCAGCTGTTGACCTGGCTGGGATTTGAATCGGGGACCCAGCGCTGCAAGTTGAGAGTGCTATTGTATTTCAGCCTGGCCTCATGCAATGCAATAATGTCCAATTCCTGTAATCGGAGATACACTTTAAATTTAAAATGATTTGTGGACTACACTTATGTTATATTACATTTTCTTATGAAACTCAGCTTTTCTCTATGTGTTGTAGTCACAATGGTGCACACAGTAGCACTGAGCATGAAAGTGTTACCACCACACTGAGCCAGTCATGCAATCAAGAAGAAATATGTCTTAATTGTCCTCTCAAATAAAATTGCAGAAACCTGTAACAAGTGCCCTGTGTACATTTTAGCCAACATCCGTTCAATTAATAGAAAATTAAGGGTTCTAGATGAACTCCAGTGCTTCTTTCCCCTAGGAAATCTTCACTGGGATGAAAGGGGTTTTGATCCTGTGAAAGGCTCTTAGGGGAATGAATCATTGATCTCCGTGTATAAATAAACGATTTCTTGCTAGTATAACATTGAGTGTTTGGTGTATTTATATTAAGCTTGCCAAAGTGAGTATAGAGATAATTTTATCTCTGTAGATGGAACAGCCCATGGGACTTAAAGGCTGACACTCACATATAAATAAACACATCTTTTTGGATAGATCATGATGTTTATTTGGTGATGATGTAAGGAAGGTCAACAAACCATTCTAGTATGGCACAGTTGGAAACAACATTTTTGAGAATAGAAATAACTGAAAGTTGCCCAAAATACACTCAGAGATTAATGACTGATGGAGGTGCCAGATACACATTGTGCTCATGTGGTCTCCAGTGATTTCCATGTATTTGAATTCTAAGAAACGAGGCCAAAAACAAAATTACAGAATGGAAAGTAAATACTTAAAACTAAAGAAAAATAGCTATGCCAGGATGAAATATGAGGCTAATCCAATCATGCACTGAAGGATGTGTAATTATACAGTGCAATTCTCCTTTCGGCTGGCCATATCAAGTCTACTCTTCAGCTACCCAATGACCTCTTGTACCAGTTTCCATCCATCCTTATTCATAGGTCCTGTGTTGACACAAGGTGGGAGTTATCATTATTGTGGGTCAGCTCAGTGTGTTTTGGGGCAGTTTTTAATTGCTTCATAGTCGCACTGAAGCAATTAGCAGAACTTCATATTCCCATGAGTAAGTACCACTAGTACTGAAGAACGCAAAAATAATGGGAGGTTAGGATTGGAGAAGGTAGGATACAGTATGCAGTAGGGCAATTTAGGGCAATGATATGGTTTTATTAATGGTTAGGGTCAGGAAAAATAATTGGATTAGCTTAGAGTTAACAACACGAGTGGATATTTTTAGAAGTTAATTGCCAGTTGTTTAAATGTTCAAGGTTATTGTTAGGTGAAAGGTTAGGTTTAAATATTTGGAAAGGGAGGGGTTAGGAGGACAAGACAAACTTTGGGCACGGAACACAATTCCTGGAATTGTGCGCATTTTGCCAGTGGCTACAAAATGCGCACAGGTGCACTGACCATTGAAGTCAATGGCCCTGTTGGGAAATGCATGCCATTAGCATTTGTTTGCATTTAGCATTTGTCCCTAATTTTTACCTCGCACAGATCTTTGCTTTTTCCGCATGAGACGTGTGTTCGCAATTACAATGTATTCTGCCACATCCAGAAAAACATGCAGAATTAAAGTAATAAATGGAAAACCGTAATCATAAACTGGAAATGCACTAAGATGAAGAACTAGTAATCACAGGAAAATCCTGCAAGTGTGTTCCCTGCCTGAATGGTGTCCTTTTAGGTGAGGGGGCACAATAAGAAATAGACTGCTGTTGGACTTAGGCAAAGAGAGGGAAGCAATTGTAGTTGGGCTGATGGAGATGAGGCAAGAAAGGTGATACAGTCCATCATCTCTTATAAACTGGGGTTCTGTAACTAATCCTGATTTCCTACATTTAGACAAATGTTATTGGAAAATCAAAACCATAAAGCGTAATGTGCATGCTGACAGCAGCCAGTGCTGTGTTTATTTACATACATCACTACTGGTCCCTCTACTTGCTATGTGAAACTGTGCTGTACATGAAAAACAGTTACTTATTCCTTTTAATTAAGAGACCATCGATCATTAATGGAAAGGCAATACTGAGTCTGCAATGTTGGAGCCAGAGGCACCTGAAATAAGCAGTGCTTTGATAAGTAAAAAGGTAAAGTACCAGGCAGTGATGTAACTACAATTCATAGGCCCCCTGTGAAATTTTGATAGGGCCTCCCAATATTCACACCCCTTCATTTGCCTCCCTCTGATGCCCTTGACGGCCTTGGGGCCTCTTAGAACCTGTTCTATATCACCTTGCTTCGACACCACCGTCTCACAGATTGTGAGATCACTTGACTCTCCACACAGCAAGCAGGAGATAGACTTTCTCAGGCTTCTTCAATGTTTACGTTATTTATTCAAGTAACAGAAATACAGATAGATACAGTTTATCATCTCCTGGCAAAGCAGACTTCCATGTTGCGTTACAGCTGCGTGAGTACCTTCCTGCTGAAGGTACCCAGGTCTTCTTGTATCTACTCTATGTTACATCTAGACTACCTATGTACAGCATACATTATATCAGATTACAGAAAGGAAAAACATACTTAGAGGTCCCAGTCAGCCTTGCCAGCTAGTGCGAGAGTAAGGAGCAGAATGCCCTCTCCATCGCTCACTCCAGGTTTAATACCGACTAGGAAAGAGTTAAATATGACATCATCTTCACCATCCCCTATATCAGTCTATTGGTGGACCCACTTGTGGTGTCATCATACACACCTACTTGATTAATAATCAATGAGGCTTCTGACCTATATGCAGGAATGTGGATATTTACAAAACATGGCTGATGTTTATTGTTCCATGCCCAGGTCAGGGAGACCTGCGGCCTTGTTCAGAGAACATCTCACAAGGGTCATAAAACAAGTGTAGCCACTTCTCCCCTCTAGTTACGCACCTGTTAAGTACCCTGGCTATGGCTACTGCAAAAACTAGGGCCCCAGTATCTGTGGGTGTGGTTGGATGTGAGGAGGTACTGAGAGCTTTTGGACAGAAGACGTGAACAGCTGTCCATGGCCAGCTAACATGGCAGTTTTTCTGTTAAGCTTAATACATTTTAACACTTGGCCCCTATGCAATTTTCTTTTTCTCCTGAGTTTTCTCCTATGGGATATTTTCATACGTCTGTATCTATACTTACCTGGGGCTTCCTCCAGCCCCATGTGGTCCATGGGCTTCCTCGCCGCCCTCCCTGGCCACTCCATTATCCCGTGGTAGCCTCCGGTATCTTCTTCTTCAGTCGGGAGTATTTTGCACCTGTGCAGCATTGCGCAGGCGCAGAACTCTCCCAGCCACTGGACCAGCTCTGAAAAATATACACATTAACTAAACAAAACAAGAAACACTGGCTTGACTGGGTTAATATGTTACAACAAAGTAGAATACTTTATTAATTTATATAACTCCAAATACAAAACCTTATTGAAAAAGTAAGGGCTCCTGATAATACAGAATAACACATGGCCTATTAGTGCACATGCTAAATGCAAGCTCATAGATTAGCCAATGTCTCTGATGGTTGCACTAAATAAATAGGACCACACATGTCTCTGGTCAGTAGGGTAAAGCAAAGCAACAATAAAGTGCAACGGAAAGAAAGATACACAGTACCAATAAATCAATCTTAAGTTACAACAAGTAACTTATCCACTACATCATTACCCACCATTCATGGACACCTGGAGGGGGAATAGTAATTAAAGCCGCCGGGACTTCTGCAGCAGCAGGGTAAGCAATACATATCGGTTTTACCCTGCACCCAAGTCTCCCGGCGGCTATTTCATAGGTATGCCATGCAGAAAGGCTGTCAGGAATTATTTGGTGATCCCAAATGAGATAATGCTCCAAATGGACAACATTATGCACAAAATGAATATAACTTTTGCTGTCCAATGTAAGTAAACTGCAAGACTGATAATTAGTATATTGGTAATTGAGCTAGCACAAGCTAGCAGAAACGCCTGTCTTCTATTCTCATGCTAACCTGCCCATTTTAAACTTAACCCTAACCTAACCTCCCCCTCTCATCTCCTTACATAACCTCTCTGTTCACTTCTAATGCTAACACACACACACACACACACACACACACACACACACAGCTTCCAACACAAATTAACACTATGTGAGTATGGCTACACTGTACCATTGTGGTTGCTTGTTCCGCTACTCTTATCAATCCTATTTGCTGTCCCCGCCTGACTGGTACATTAGCTATGTCATTACTAAGTGCCCAAGTTATTCCTGTACTGCCTGGGGCCCCCATAGCTGCTATATGAGTTTGACCACCATATAGTCACACTTATTTTCCATCATTGTGACGTTCCTGCCACTCTGTGCCCTCAGCTATATCATTGCTATATCATTTTCAAGTGCTAGACGTAGTGCCCTAGTACCTGCACCACATCTACACACCCCGCATTCCCATAGCTTTATGTTCTACGGGGGAGACAATTTATAACCGTAACCGGCACCTGTATGCTAAAATTTGCTGCTTTGATGTGTATATAACCCCTAAGTGGGCTGGCTTCATACTATCAGACCAGGAACATGGGAACATTATCTGAAATCTGAACTAGGAAGATGGCTGAGAAGTCCTCATATATATAAAGTTTTAAAAGTTAAGAATAAGAGTAGGAAATACCATATTTACCGTTAATGAAGAGTTATTCAACCGTTATAATGGGGATATGAACTCTTCAACCTGATTGGTAATTTTTATTTTGGTTAATTCTCTCTAGCTGTCTCTCTCTCTATATATACAGTGGCTTACAAATGTATTTGGCCCCCTTGACATTTTCCACAATTTGTCACATTACTGCCACAAACATGCATCAATTTTATTGGAATTCCACGTGAAAGACCAATACAAAGTGGTGTACACGTGTGAAGTGGAACGAAAATCATACATGTTTCCAAACATTTTTTACAAATAAATAACTGCAAAGTGGGGTGTGCGTAATTATTCAGCCCCCTGAGTCAATACTTTGTAGAACCACCGTTTGCTGCAAATACAGCTGCCAGTCTTTTAGGGTATGTCTCTACCAGCTTTGCACATCTAGAGACTGAAATCCTTGCCCATTCTTCTTTGCAAAACAGCTCCAGCTCAGTCAGATTAGATGGACAGCGTTTGTGAACAGCAGTTTTCAGATCTTGATTCAGATTAGATGGTGTGAGAATCTGCTCAGCTGCCTGTGCAGACAGGCAGCGTTTTGACCACTGTTCACGTCTGCATTCTGCAGGTCTCTTTAAGAGAGACCTTTTGTCAGTTCTGCAGCTTGCTGCTGAGGAATTTGCATACATTCGTTATGCAAATCCCCTACCTGCCTCCTGTGATGACTGGCAGTATAAAGGTTGGGATTACCCACAGTTCTTTGCTGGTCATTCCTTCAGGGTTTGTAGTACACACTCCTAGAGAGTGTCAGCCATGCTCTTGGTTTGAAGATCTGCTTAGAGTAATTCCTGGAAACTGTGCTAGGCAGATTCCCTAAGTGCAGTTAGGATTGTTTATCTGTTTGTTTGTTCTGTTGCTGTTGTCCTGTCCCAGCGGTGGTCGACAGGAAATGGTTCTGATCTCTGTTCTTGGAGTATAGCTGGTGCAGCGGTTGCTACCAGCTATCTCTTCTGTTCTGTCTCCTGGGATCGCGCTAGGCACTTTTTGCTAGCACTGTGGATCCTTCTGTTCTGTCTCCTGGGATCGCGCTAGCCACTTTTCGCTGGCGCTGTGAATCCTTCTGTTCTGTCTCCTGGGATCGCGCTGGCCACTTTTTGCTAGTGCTGTGTATCCTTCTGTTCTGCTACTCTGTACCTGGATCTCACTCGCTTCTCGCTGGTGCTGTGGATCCTGTCTCTCGCTTGTCCCTGTTTTCGTGTGTCTGTCTTGTCTGCTACGGACGTTTGCTGGAGGCTCGGTGAGGTAACCGTTAAGCAAGCGTTCGCGTCCTCTGTTTCATGTTTGTCTGTCAATGGTTAGTTAGGCGTGCTTGTCTCTATTGTGCTTATCACGTGGAGACCAAGCATAACCGCGTGCACTGTTGCGAATGAGTGCGGTGTTCGCGGTTAGCTAGCGTTTGTTATTTTCCATATCTCCTCATTGTATGATTTGCTGTGCCTTCGCTACTCTCGTGCTCCGCCTTGCTGTTGCCTTGTGTCACGTCTGGCGATCGCACCTCTCACGATCGCGTTCCTGCTTCTTATCTGCTGTGGTGTGTGCACAGTCGTGGGTTGGCGACTAGTTTTATGCACACACACACAATCTGTCTCTGTGCTCACTCTCAATCGCTTCTCTTGCGATTGCGTTTCTTCCCTTCGTACAATTCCTGTCTGGCGTGTGTGGTAGGGCAGAGGAGCTGTTCCTCTGCACTCCACAGCTCCACCTGCCGACAGGAATTTCCCTCTGCAGGTGCATAGCACCTAGCCTGGGTGTCCTCAATTATACGCTTGTGGAGGAAATCCGCCGTGTCAGCGCACGTCTGGTGCGCTGACCACGGAGACGATTCCGCAATCGTTACAGATGGACAGCGTTTGTGAACAGCAGTTTTCAGATCTTGCCACTGATTTTCGATTGGATTTAGATCTGGACTTTGACTGGGCCATTCTAACACATGGATATGTTTGGTTTTAAACCATTCCATTGTTGCCCTGGCTTTATGTTTAGGGTCATTGTCCTGCTGGAAGGTGAACCTCCGCCCCAGTCTCAAGTCTTTTGCAGACTCCAAGAGGTTTTCTTCCAGGATTGCGCTGTATTTGGCTCCATCCATCTTCCCATCAACTCTGACCAGCTTCCCTGTCCCTGCTGAAGAGAAGCACCCCCAAAGCATGATACTGCCACCACCATATTTGACAGTGGGGACGGTGTGTTCAGAGTGATGTGCAGTGTTAGTTTTTTATGCCACACATAGCGTTTTGCATTTTGGCCAAAAAGTTCTGTTTTCTTCCACATGTGTGCTGCCCCCCCCCCCCCCCCCCCCATGGCTTGTGGCAAACTGCAAACGGGACTTCTTATGCTTTTCTGTTAACAATGGCTTTCTTCTTACCACTCTTCCATAAAGGCCAATTTTGTGCAGTGCACGACTAATAGTTGTCCTCTGGACAGAGTCTCCCACTTGAGCTGTAGATCTCTGAATCTCGTCCAGAGTCACCATGGGCCTCTTGACTGCATTTCTGAATTCTCCTTGTTCAGCCTGTGAGTTTGGTTGGACGTCCTTGTCTTGGTAGGTTTGCAGTTGTGCCATACTCCTTCCATTTCTGAATGATCACTTGAACAGTGCTCCGTGGGATGGTCAGGGCTTTGGAAATCTTTTTGTAGCCTAAGATTGCTTTAAATTTCTCAATAACTTTATCCCTGACCTATCTGGTGTGTTCTTTGGATTTCTTGGTGTTGTTGCTCCCAATATTCTCTTAGAAAACCTCTGAGTCCGTCACAGAGCAGCTGTATTTGTACTGACATTAGATTACTCACAGGTGCACTCTATTTAGTCATTAGTACTTATCAGGCAATGTCTATGGGCAACTGACTGCACTCAGACCAAAGGAGGCTGAATAATTACGCACAACTCACTTTGCAGTTATTTATTTGTAAAAAATGTTTAGAATCATGTATGATTTTCGTTCCACTTCTCACGTGTACACCACTTTGTATTGGTCTTTCATGTGGAATTCCAATAAAATTGATTCATGTTTGTGGCAGTAATGTGACAAAATGTGGAAAACTTCAAGGGGGCCGAATACTTTTGCAAGCCACTGTATATATGTATATATATGTATATATGTATATATATCTCCAGTTTGTGCTATAACACTATAAACCAGGACGTTTTAAGTTCAAAGTCAGAATGAAAAACTATCCAATCCTCTTCCCCATCAATAGTCTTTAAAGGACACCTGAAGTGAGAGGGATATAGATGCTGCCATATTTATTTCCTTTTAAATAATACCGGTTGCCTGGCTATCCTGCTGATCATCTGCCTGTAAAACTTTCAGCCATAGACCCTGAGCAAGCATGTGTGGATCATATGTCTGACTAGATTAGCTGCATGCTTGTTTAAGGTGTGATTCAGACACTACTGCAGCCAAAGAGATCTGTGGGACTGCCAGGCAACTGGGATTGTTTAAAAGAAAATAAATATGGCAGACTCCATATCCCTCTCGCTTCAGGTTCCTTTAAGTTTATTCTGGGTATCTACATTCTCTCTCTCTCTCTCTCTCTCTCTCTCTTTATATATATATATATATATATATATATATATATATATATATATATATATATATATATGTAGATATACATACATATATATCTGCAGTTTGTGCTATAAAGCTTAACCAGGGCGTTTTAAGTTCAAAGTATGATAGAATGTAGATATCAGAGAGAAAAACTATCCATTCCTCTTTCCCATCAAGAGCCTTTAAGTTATGTCTATTTTCCATTTCAGAATGAATAAATAAACCGATAATAGAATGTAAAATATAGAGAATGAAATGCTGAATCGTCCACAGCGGGACCTAAAAATTACAGGATCAGCAAACTGATGTCTATTTGCATGTGATAAAAAGCAATGCTGAGACGTTTTAATTAAGATGATTTAGGTAATATATCATTTGTTACTGAGATGACTTGCTTACAAGATGCAAGGGGAATTAATCAGAATATCTGGAGCATTAGTGGGTGCTGCCAGCGTACATATATTGTAGCCAGCTCCTTTCCTTCACTGATATATAAATGCCTCAATATTGTTTGCAGCTTAAGTTCCAAGTAGTGCATATGATAAATAAACAGAGTACAGTAAATAGCGAGAGGATGTAATTTAGAGACAGACTTTCCTGTTATAGGTTGCCCCGAATTATTGCTCATTAATAGATGCTGAACTTAAATTCACCTTAAAGAGAACCTGAACAGAAAATTAAAAGTCAAAATAAACATAAACACGTCATACTTACCTACTGCATAGTCTACTTCTCAATCTCTTTCTCCTGTCCTGCTTCCTGTTTGTCCACTGTGATCAATAGAATTCTCTGTCCTCCATTTTGAAAATGGCCATTACCCCATAACAGCATCCTAGTCAGCAAACTGTTAAACTGTCATATCACCCACTTGAGCCATAGTGAAACACGGACATTACCTTGCACATTCTGTTGTAACTGACAGCAACTGGTATATTTCAGTTCTGAGAAAATATTGTCAGAACTAGAAGGGATCTGTAACGATCTGCGGGCGATTTCCAGCCAGCGCACACCACGTGCGCTGAAGCAAAAGGAAATCGCCACAGTCACAGAAGCAAAGTACCCAGTATAGATTTGTAGAGGGGAATTCCAAACAGCAGATGGAGCTGTGGAGTGCAGAGGAATAAACCCTCTGCACAGCCACAGATGCCAGAAGCAAACTGCACGATTAAGCAAGATAGATCAACAGAGGAGAATTCCAACCAGCAGATGGAACTGTGGAGTACAGAGGAACAAGTCCCCTGTACAACCACAGATGCCAGATTTAAATTGCCCGACTGAACAACAAAGCAACAATTCAGAAGAAAGCAAAGACAGAGACAGACAACATGAATGTCCACCAATCTAGTCGCCACCCCGCGACGGTAGACATATCACATCATAGCAGACCAGAGAGAAAGTTAATGGCAAGAGAAGCGATTGCTATCAGCAACACAAGACTGAGTGAAGCGTGAACTGAGTAAGAAAGACACAGCAGAAAACCACAATCTGAACGTCAAAGAAAATAACAAATGAACTAGCTAAAAGTGGTCCCCGCACGATATGCGCAACAGAGACAAGCGCGTTAATGGTACGGCCACTGCACGATAAGCGCAACAGTGACAAAACGTACCAACCCTAACTAACGAATGAACACAGAAAATGACGACAGACAAATAACGCGAACGCTCGCTAATTGGTTGCCTCACCCCAGACAACAGCAAGCGTTTGTGCCAGACAAGGCAGACTGAAGGAGCAACCAGTAGCAACCGCAGCTAAGGTTATACTCCAAGAGTCAGACAAAGGAGGTCCACCGCCTCTACCGCTAGGGTGAATGCGATCTAGGAACGGGACCAAACGATTCACTGTCAGCCACCGCAGGTGAAAGTACAATCGCAAGGACAAGACAAGACAGCACAGGAATAAACAGTACAAATAATACAGAGCCTGACTGCACTATAGGGAATGCAAGATGCACTCCCCAATAATTAACTACAGTAGAATATTTGCAACAAATACAAAAGAGGCTGAGGCTCCAAGGTAAGTCTCCCTAATCAGAAACTATGTCAAGCGAGGAATTCTGGGAGGAAGTGACATTTATACTAGAAACCTTCAAAGGAAGCAGACAAGCAATCTGCATGACAAGTGGATGCAAATCAGTCAGCCTTGAAAACTGACAGAAAGGACTCTTTTCCCTGGACTGAACTATGCAAGCTGCATGGGAAACAAGGCAGTCCAGGGAATCAAGTCCAGCAGAGCGGACTCTGACAGGCTCACTGTAAGAAGAAAATAGTGAGCTTCTGAGAGGAACTGATGGCGAGGTAAGTATGTCATATTCATTTGCAGCTACATCATGTGTTTATTTTAAATAATTTTTCTCAGTTCAGGTTCCCTTTAAGTGGGAGCTCACTGTAATAGGCTGCTAAACAATATGTTAATGGAAAATTGTATATTAGTATGTAGTGGTTTAATATACATATTTGTATTACTTATTTATTAGGTGTATTACTAGAAACATATTTCAGAAATAATTAGTAATTAATAAATGTTGCAACTGAAAATGTTGTATATTTTTGAAGCTCTGTCTGTTTTAGACCAATGGTCTATTGCAAAGGGCAAGCAAAGTACTCCCTGCTGGACAGGAAGTACGTCAGTGGGATTCCCGGGTTTCCCCAACGTATTCATGATGTTCCCCACATGTACGCCTCACCGCCAACACATTTTCTGTGTCGCCCATTGACTTTTATTGCTATTGCCGCGTAAGTCCGAAACACGCTGTTGACTTTGCGGCAGCTCAGTGTCCGATCAAAAACTTCAGACGCAATGCGATGTGATGCGTAAGTGCATAAGTGTGCTAAACCCCATTGCCTTGCTTGTCAATGCGTAATAAATAATAATAAAGGGTAACACAACGCAAACTTGCAAGGCAAGTGTAAAAGGAGCTGAAATGAAACAGCATCTTCCCTATTGTGAAAATAGCTTTTGCAACAGTTGCAACTGTTGGAAATAAACTAAAATCCCTTCCTTTTACCACATGCATGAGGCACCATATTAATAGGGAGAACATAGAAAACACATTGCAATCCATTTGGAGAAGTGAACCATACAGCTTGCATACATTGATGCCTGTTGACTTCTTATTAGCTCTTGCAATTAGAGCAACATAATTATAATTTTAATTACCATAGCAAGTAAATTGAAAATGTTTTGAATAGTTTTCCACCATTCCACCACATTCATATTTAATGTAACCTGATCCTAAAAATGGTCCTGTAACAGCGAAATAAAGAAAAGTAACCCTGTGTTACATAAAATGTCATGAAGTGTTGAAATATCTCAACCTGATGCTGCATGCATTGTTAAGTGTCTATTGACAGACGCCAGCTTAACTGTCTCTCATTTCAATCAGCAGTGGCTGCCACTACTGGGTAGTATGTGTAGGCAAGGTGACACATGTAAATGATGACTTTTCTTATGTAGATTGTGAAAATAAATGAATGGGTTGTATAACTTGTATTTCCTGGTTCTTTCTTAGCACATTATTCAGTCTATTGTGATTGCATACATTTGAATAATTTTATATATATATGCATTCTTCTTTTATTTATATTTATTTATATTTGTTTTGGATGATTATGATGATGACGATGATACGGATCCCACGTATGTTCCCAATAGAGGAGATGAACAGGGGGACAGTTCAGAGGGGGAGCCAGAGAGGAGTAGGAGACGAGTTGCTGAAAGAAGCAGGGGGAGCTCGTCGTCAGAAACAGCTGGTGGCAGTGTCCAGTGCCAGCCAACATGCCCTTCAACGTCAGCTGCTGATGCCATCACCCCAGGGGGGCTCAGCGGTTTGGAAATTGTTTAGTGTGTCGTCCGTAGATCAGAGCAATGCCATCTGTTCTCTCTTCATCCAAAAATTGAGCCGTGGAAAGGCCAACACCCACGTAGGACAACTGCCTTACGAAGGCACCTGCAGAAAAGGCACAAACTCCAATGGGAAGAGCACTTGAGCAAAAGCAGCACACAAAAGCAAAGCCACCCTCCTTCTCCTCTTCCTCCTTCAGGTGCAGCATCTTCAGCCGCTTTCTCCCTTGCACCTTTACAGCCTCCCTCCTCCACTCCACCTCTGCCCTTGAGCGGTTCCTGCTCCTTTGCCCACAGCAACCAGGTGTCCGTGAGGGAAATCTTTGATCGGAAGAAGCCAATTTCTGCCAGTCACCCCCTTGCCCAGCGTCAGACAGCTGGCGTGGTGGAACTGTTAGCTCGCCAGCTGGTTGACTCTGAGGCCTTCTGTAAATTTGTGGCCATTGAGACACCGCAGTGGAAGATACCAGGCCGCAATTATTTCTCTAAAAAGGCGATACCCAAACTGTACCGTGAAGTTGAGAGTCAAATGGTGTCATCTCTGGCACACAGCGTTGGGTGAAGGGTCCACCTGACCACGGATGCCTGGTCTGCCAAGCATGGTCAGGGCAGGTACATTACTCATACAGCAAATGGGTCCTTACTTGGATGTGCGGTGGTGATAGCCACTTCTCAGGCTTCCACTCCAGACCGGAATCAAACTCTGATTCCCTGGCCATTACCCATGGTCACTCACAATGGCAGACTTGCCCTCCATAACAGATTCTCCTTGCAGGTACTGAACAGCAAGCAGAACAAGTATTTAAAAAAATAGATGTAAGCTTTACCAATGGTAGAGAAAGAACCATCGAAAGTTGATAAGGCGGTCAGACATTACCTGATATTACTGAGGAAGAGCAATCTCGCAATGATGCACACCAGTCCAGCACGGCCGTCACAACACAAACAGCTGTTTGCGGTGCGTGTGTCAGTGTGAAGCAGTACTCTAATTACACTTCCTGATTGATGTATACACACGCAAGATGTTTTAAAGCACTTTAGGCCTGCAATTTAGCATTCAATGTGATGTTGGCCCTTAAAATGTTTTTTTGCGTCAAATACAGGTTTTTTCCTAGGACTTTTGGCATGTATCCCACTCCGCCATGCTCCCTTCCAGGTGTTAGACCCCTTGAAACATATTTTACATCACTTTTGTGGCCAGCATAAGTGTTTCTAGTTTTCAAAGTTCGCCTCTCCATTGAAGTCTATTGTGGTTCGCGAAAGTTTGCGCAAATCGAATGTTTGGCGAAGGTTCGCGAACGGAAAATCGGAGGTTCAGGCCATCTCTACTTGCCACGGCCTGCATGCAATCAGGTTCAATTTCCCCTCAAAAGATACTAATTATCATTAAGGTTTGAGTCTGGTTGAGGCATCCTGTAATTCTGCATATTGATGATGTTCCTTTAAAATGATATATCACAAAATAAGCTGTTGAAATTTCTGGGGAAATCATATATGCCCTTTAGGATACTCAGCCCTGTCTCCATAACCAGTCTTCAGCATGTTTTTAAATGATACATATATGGTACTGGCTTATATCAACAAATCAGTTATATTCCATAGGCTGGGCTATCTATAATGTTTATACCAGTGGTGTGCTAATTCTACTCATGGATAGACTTGTCTATTCATATTTTTTTTAAACAATACCATTAGTCTGGCTGTTCTGTTGATAATCTGTGTCTAATACTTTTAGCCACAGCCCCTAAACAAGCATGCAGCAGATCAGATGTTTGACTGAAGTATGACTGGATTAGCTACAGTACCTGCTTGTTTCAGGTGTGTGATTCAGTACTACAGCCAAAGAGATCAACAGGACTGCCAAGCAACTGGAATTACTTAAAGGACCTCTGTCGTTAAAATCTTAACATTTAAAATACATGTAAACATATACAAATAAGAAGTAAATTTCCCCCCATGAAGAGATGGACTAACCCAACCTGTCGGTAATGTCAGATTTCTACTACCTACCTACCTGTAAGTGACAGCAACATAGAAGAAAAGTAATGTATGGCTCATTTTACTACTTCTTATTTGTATGAGTTTTGCATTTTAAGAATTTCACAACAGTTTCTCTTTAAAAGGAAATAAATATTGCAGGCTCTATACCCCTCCCTTTCAGTGCAGGTTTCCTTTGATAAACCCCACTTCTTCTGGTTCTGATATCTCTCTAGAGCTGTGTACAATTCTAGGAACTAGTGTGACACGTGTAAAAATGGTGTGCCCACATTAATGCAGCGGAGTTCTTTCAGTTTCAATGAAAAGTAGTTTATTTATTCTCTTGCTAATCACCTTCTCTTACACATTCCACAGCCACGTTTGTAACCATGCCAAGTATGTCTCCTACGTGAGGCAACAAATGCCATTTACTTGTAATGTGGCCTTTCTGTTTGTCATTATATCAATGTCTGGGTTGTTCATATTATTTATATAACAAATGCTTGCTGTCTCAAGAGTTTACAGCATTTTAATTGCTGCTGTTAATACATTCTTACCACATTGAAAGCATCCCAAGAGTATGGACATTCTGTAAGTTATTATAGTACTGTAATGAATATATAAGTAAAAAGAAAAAAAAATCACTCAGAAATAAAATAATTTTATGCATCCATCTGCTTAGCCATATTCATACATACAGAAAGCCTGGATTTCAACTGAAACACTGACAGAGATTGAGGCATTTTTTAAAACAATATCTTTTTAGATAGAGGTGCTTAACTTGAATCCTTGTGCAGATCGCTTGATACTCCTCCCTGTATTGCCTGATGAAGCGGGATTGAGCCTGCGAAACGCGTTGCAACATTTTTTGGGGAGTTTCTAATAAATGTGTTTGACTGTCTGATTCGCAGTCGTTGTCGTGTCTGCTTGAGGGAGGTAAGACCACCACTTCCTCCTTCATTTTTGCCATTTGAGTTGGGTTTTAAGCTCATTAAATCTAATTTTATACTTTTGGCGCCTGTGTTCATTGTATACAATTTCGAGTCCACCCTTGGTGGAGGGTTGCTACCCCTTTTTTCCTGTTTACAGAGAGCGACTTCTTAATCCTGAGTGGGGTCAGGATAATATCCCCACCTGCCTTTACAGTGGTTGCCTGCTGGTGACCCTGACTTGTGAGTATCTAGCAATACGAATTTATTGCCACCTTATCCAGTACGAATTACACTATTGGGGCTCTTGGTGTTCCCTGTTTTTAATATCTTTTTATTGTTTTTAAAGAGACAATAAAACAATAAGATAACACAACACATCCCAATTGACAGTGCAGGTGGAAAAGTTGGTATATGGAGCACATCAAGTAACACTAACATATGCATATAGTAGACATGGAGTACAAATCAGGTAGACATCACTTCCAACTTTGGCCATATTAAAAGAATATCAAGTGGAAATTATACAAGCAAGAGAACATGTCACCAATAAACAGAGGGTTGTACACTAGCATAACCATAACAAAATGGGGTCAGGGTGTTGTGCATAAAAAGAAACAGTTATACTTGGCACAGTATCTGGTATGGTAGAAACTGATTTAGAGCACTTTAGCCAAACTTTGTGGTATTTATTGTGAGCACCCCACAGTTGCCATGTTAATTTATATAATGGAAGGACAGAATCAACAAAATTGAACCAAATAGTGCTGGGTGGAGGGGAATTAGAACTTTTCTTCCAATCCAAGGCAATGGTTTTCATAGCACAAAATAATAGAATGAGGCAGCTAAATAAAGTAAAGAAAAAAAGTTAATGAAAGTTACTCAAATATGGTTTAAGTGGATATAAGCATTTCAAATGATCAAATCCATTGCTCCTCAATTAGTGAATCCAAGTAGTCTATCCTCAGACTGTAAGGGCCCTTTTTCCACTAGAAGAGTTTGCGATACTGAATCGCAAATCGCTAGCGATTTTTAAATCGCTAGGGTTTGCTAAATAACATAGGAATCGCGATAGGTATTTTCCACTACAGCGATTACATTTTTACAAAAGTGCAATTGTGCTGCGTATCGATTTTTACCAGCAAGAAAGCCCAATGCACCTCATGGGACTGGAGAAAGCCCCAGGTAAGTATACATACAGTGATAATTGTTATCTCAGGTACACTTTAAGACCAAAGCCGAAGTCTGCTAGAACTTCAGTATGTGCTGAAGTTTAGAATGCTTCACATTTCCTTTTTCTATAAAGGAAAACAAAATAATTTCCCTGTAAAGTTACATAAAGAAATACTACCTGTCATCATAAAGATCATTTCCCAGTAGTCCTCGTTGTAATGTTCAGAAGACAGATGCTTAATTAAGCAGTGTAATAAAACTCCCGTAAATGTTGGGCACAAATATTTTTAAAGGACACAGTTGCCATTGACTTTATGGAAGTGTCCAGTAGCTGTTACATGTAGCGCGTGCGTCTCTGAACAGATTGCATCGCTAAGGAAAATGTCTCTAATTATTCTCTGCAAAGAACTGTGACAGCTTTCCGCTAATTGTAGAAATGAATAATGGTTCCTTGAAGCTTTTGGTATTTATCTGCATGCCAATGTATAAAGAAAAAGAAAACCACGAGGATTCTGGGAGCATTTAGAATTACAATGGATACAGTACATTTTCCAACTGAGCACCAACTGCCAAACAAGGCCATTCACACAATATCATGGAGGATAAAATAAAGGTTACTATGTATTTTTTCTACTCTTTCACTGGTGATACGTTCATTTATCTTGAGCTTTCGAATTAAACAGTATAAGATGTAAGTCCAAACTCTCTTAGGCTTGTACGAAATCTAGCATAGTAATTCTAGCTGTGACTTTGTACGACCTTGTCTGGATAAATTGATCTTGCCAGAGTTTGCCTTAATAAACTTTGTTTCGCAGCAAAAACCTGTGATGTTAGAAAGTGTTGTGTATGCAGACAAGGTTATAGCATAACATAATCCCAAATTAATAGTTACACCAAGTAAGCCCTCCCTGACGTCCTATTTTATTAATGCCCTGGGCTTACCGTCACCACCAAATCCAGTTTACAAGGCTTTGCAAGTCACTGATGTGTACAATTAGCATTTTTCATATGTGTATAATTAAACTCTTAAGAAAGGTAAGCACAACACACACTGCTTAGCAGACTGTTTATGTTAAAATTAACCAGTTCACCCCCAAGGGTTTTTATCCTAACGGACCAGAGCAATTTTCAGTTGTCAGCGCTCCTCCCTTTTATTCCCTAATAACTTTATTACTACTTATCACAAGAAAATGATCTATACCTCGTTTTTTCCGCCACCAATTAGGCTTTCTGTGGATAGTACATTTTGCTAAGAATTTTTTTATTCTAAATGCATTTTAATGAGAAAAACAGAAAAAAAAGAAAAAAAATCATTATTTCTCAGTGTTCAGCCTTTATAGTTTTAAAATTAAACATTCTCCTGTGGATAAAACAAACACGTTTTATTTTCCCAGTGGTCCCGATAATTAAACCGTTTAGATTATGTCCCTACCACAATGTATGGCGACAGTATATTATTTTGAAATATAAGTGGTTATTTTTCTGTTTGTTCTGGCCATAATTGCAAGCCCCTATGTAATAAATTAAAATTAATTTTCCCCCATAAAATATAGAATAAAAAAAGCTGAGTCCCTAAGGCAACTATTTATTTATTTTTTTTAAGCTGATTTTTTTTTTTTACAAGTGTTTTTTTTGGGGGGGAGGGTTGGAAGTGTAATTTTATTAATGATGTGTATATACTTGAAAATGTATGTATTTTGTAGGTGTAATATACTTTTTGGCCACAAGATGGCGCTAGTGAACACTCATAGGACGTGTTCATTTTTTTTTTTTTTTTTACACTTTATTAAACTGTTACATTTCCTGTTTATGTGAATGGACGTAGCCGCTGTTCGCGGTCACGTCCATTCACTCCAGGCACTGCGATTGGGTAGAGGACTGTTCGGTCCTCTTCCCCAATCACCCAGCACGGGATCCCGACGGTAATGGCGGCGGTAGCGGCGGACACACGGCGGTAGCAGCGGCGGGAATGCGCGACGTATTAAAACGTCATGTTGCTGTTAATAGCGGTAAGCATGACGTTTTAATACGTTAGGATGGCGGTAAATGGTTAAGAGACAGGAATTAGAGTAAGTGGGGGATTAAGGAGAAAAGCAAATGGGAAGTTATGTGGGGGTATATTGACGCCTGACTTGGGAGACTACTAATAAACCTATTGTGTTCAAAAGTCTCAAAGCTGGAACTACCCATACTTGTGATGACATATAAACATTGAAAACTAGTTATTGTAGCACTGCTGAAAAGCTAGGGGTTATAGATTTTATGTCACATCTGTGCCTTGTTAATTTTCTTAGCCATTATTCTATCAAGTAAGGTTTATACTGTAAGTACAGAAATGTTGACTACTAACACAATTAAAAATAAAGGCGAACATTTTTTCCACAGATATTCTTTTCAAGGAGAATTCACGGACAACAACTTAAGTGATTGAGTTGTAAGACGTGCAACTATGTGGCCATGCCTCACATGTTTTAGCCTACAGTGAGACATAACCATGAAGAGTCCTGCTTATTGGTCTATTGAAATGAACCATCCTCCTATGCTATTATCAGAATCAGAATTAGTTTATTTGCCAACTACGGTGAACGCTGTACCCAGCATTGGTTCACATGGCATTGCCAGTGATTACAAGAACAGACATTGCATTGACAGACATATCATTGACATTTGACAGGACATTACATTGATAAAGCATAAAGATACAACATCAAGACGACTATAGATGCTTGTATTGGGGGGAGGGGAATGGTCAGAGAGCACTTCCAACTGCCAGGCGCGGAGCTAGGGGGGTCGAGGTAGGACAAGTGCCCCGGGGCGCCTGGTCCCCAAGGGCGCCCAGCTGAGCTTCGGGGTTGTTGTTTTTTTGCGGGGGGTAAGGGGGGCAGCGCAGTGGAGGGAGAGCTGTGCAGACGGTGGGGAAGGGGGGCCATCTCCCCCCTCCTTCCCTCACCTTAGGTGCTCTCCCTCCCTTACTCTCCCCTCCAATGTCCGGGTGGCTGGCAGCGGCGGGCGGAACTCACCTCCGTCTCGCTCCAGCGCCGGCCGGAAGCTCGGGTGCGCAGCCGCTGCTCTGGTCTGGACCAGACCAGAGTAGTGGCAGATCCATCCGGCGCTGTGACGAGACGGAGGTAAGTTCCACCCGCCGCTGCCAGCCACCCGGACATTGGATGGGAGAGCGAGGAAGGGAGAGCAGCTTTTCCTCTTCTCTGCGCTGCTCCCCTCCTGCTGGGGAGGGGGACACCTGACCTGGCTACCTACTCTGGGCACATATACCCCTGCCTACATATATTGGGCACATATACCCCCTGCCTACATATACTGGGCATATACCCCTGGCTACCTACTCTGGGCACATATACCCCTGGCTACCTACTCTGGGCACATATACCCCTGGCTACCTACTCTGGGCACATATACCCCTGCCTACATATATTGGGCACATATACCCCTAACTACATATACTGGGCATATACCCCTGGCTACCTACTCTGGGCACATATACCCCTGGCTACCTACTCTGGGCACATATACCCCTGCCTACATATACTGGGCACATATACTCCTAACTACATATACTGGGCATATACCCCTGGCTACCTACTCTGGGCACATATACCCCTGGCTACCTACTCTGGGCACATATACCCCTGCCTACATATATGGGCACATATACCCCTAACTACATATACTGGGCATATACCCCTGGCTACCTACTCTGGGCACATATACCCCTGCCTACATATATTGGGCACATATACCCCTAACTACATATACTGGGCATATACCCCTGGCTACCTACTCTGGGCACATATACCCCTGGCTACCTACTCTGGGCACATATACCCCTGCCTACATATATTGGGCACATATACCCCTAACTACATATACTGGGCATATACCCCTGGCTACCTACTCTGGGCACATATACACCTGGCTACCTACTCTGGGCACATATACCCCTGCCTACATATATTGGGCACATATACCCCTAACTACATATACTGGGCATATACCCCTGGCTACCTACTCTGGGCACATATACCCCTGGCTACCTACTCTGGGCACATATACCCCTGCCTACATATATTGGGCACATATACCCCTAACTACATATACTGGGCATATACCCCTGGCTACCTAATCTGGGCACATATACCCCTGCCTACATATACTGGGCGCATATACCCCTAACTACATATACTGGGTACATATACCCCTGGCTACATATACTGGGCATATATACCCCTGGCTACATATACTGGGCACATATACCCCTGGCTACATATACTGGGCATATATACCCCTGGCTACATATACTGGGCACATATACCCCTGACTATATATACTGGGCACATATTATACTCCTGGCTACATATACTGGACACATATAACCCTGACTACATATACTGGGCACATATACCCCTGGCTACATATACTGGGCACATATACCCCTGACTATATATACTGGGCACATATACCCCTGGCTACATATACTGGACACATATACCTCTGGCTACATATACTGGGGACACATACCCCTGCCTACATATACTGGGCACATATACCCCTGGCTACCTGTCCTGTGGACATCTCTACCCCTGGCTACCTGTTCTGGGGACATCTATACTGCTGGCCACCTATTCTGGGGACACCTATAGACCTGGGGCTACCTATTTTTGGGGAAGCACTACTGTCAGATTGAGTGTATTTTGGGGAACTGCTGCCAGGTGAGAGGTGTCTACCATATTAAGGGGGCATTCTGCCTATTTATGTGAAATGCTGTCTATTTATGTGCCTCATGATTGCTGAATTTGTCTTGTTGGGGGTCTCATGGTTACTGAATTTGTCTTGTTGGGGGCCTCATGATTTGTTGTGGGCCTCAAGATCGCTGAATTTGTCTTGTTAGGGGCCTCATGATTGCTGAATTTGTCTTGTTAGGGGCCTCATGATTGCTGAATTTGTCTTGTTAGGGGCCTCATGATTGCTGAATTTGTCTTGTTGGGGGCTTATGATTGCTGAGTTGGTCATGTTGGGGGCCTCATGTTTGCTCATGATTGCGGAATTTGTCTTGATGGGGGGGGCTCATGATTGCTGAATTTGTCTTGGAACATGCTGGAAGGTACATACTGAGGGAGGGTGGGTGAGCGTGAGCCTGCTAACGTCCATGTACATTTGAAGGGGCGTGACCAAATGTGGAGCACCCATAACCACGCCCACATTTGGTCACGACCCTTCACCTTAGGGGGCGCATTAATAGTCTTTGTCCCCGGGCGCTGAAAACCCTAGCTACGCCACTGCCAACTGCTAGGGTGTGGCGCAACTTGTAATGACTAGTAAGTGTTCACAGTGGGCAGTGAGGAGACTATTGCTGCCCAGCGGCTGGAGTTCCGTAGACAAAGATGGCTGGCCATGGGGAGGAGTTCAATTTGAGTACTGCTTGAGGAAAGAAGGTGCTCCTGCGTTTGGTGGTTCTGGAGGGGATGGTTCTATAGCGTCGGCCCGATGGCAGGAGTTAGAGGAAGCGTCTGCCCAGGGGTGTTGGAGGTCGTGCGTGATCTTGGAGGCCTTAGTCGTTAGTCTCGTAGAGTGGAGGAGGTCCAGGGGTGGCAGGGGAGATCCATTAACCTTTTCTGCCAAGCTAATTACTCATTGAAGCTTGTACTTGTCCCTTGCAGTTCACCGACGTACTAAACAATGACGGAAGAGAAGAGGATAGATTCTATGGAAGCAGTGTAAAATCTGGTTGGCAGTTCACGTGGCATACCAATTTTCTTCAGTTGGCACAGGAAGAATAACCTCTGCTGGGCTTTCTTCTAAATTCTGGTGGTGTTCCGTTCGCATCTTAAGTCATTGGTTATAGTTGTACTGAGGAACTGAACATCAGATACCCTGGAAACTTTGGTCTCGTCGTTGACTGGGGAGAATGTGGAGGGTGTTTCCTAAAAATCCACTAAAATGTACTATTGAACAGAACTAATATTTACAGGCAAGTCAAGAGATGAGACTGGCATTTTCAACAATAAATATATAGCTAAACAATAATTTGACCACTAGCTTCAAACTCAGGAATCCTATATAACCTCCTTTAAAATCCACAATACTTTAAACATGACAAATGAGACAAGCTTCTCTGGAACTTAGAACAAACATATCAGAAGCACTGTAATCAAAGATTACATTAAAACCAGCTAAATTTTTGCCGGTCTTTGATTTGTCCAATGCTTCCGAGTTCTGTGATTGGACTAAAATTATTGAGTTGCAGTAATGTGGTGTTTCTGTGGAAATCTACTTCCGATCGGAAATGCAGAATTTAAATTCCGCAGAATCCAAATGAGCATCCCTGCTCTTTAGGACATCCATTAGATTTAATAGAAAGTTCTTCGTAGTGATGGGCTTACAAGTATTAACGAGTGGCTAACCACTCAAATTCATGATTTAAATGAGGCTTAATTGCCTCAGGTGTGTGGTGGGGAAATAAAAGGTTATTTACCCATAAGTCATGGGTTAGTGTGCGCTCCAAATGCCTGACACACGTCCTATTGGACATGTTGCTAGCCTCACCACAGGGCACTTCCTCCTTCCGGCTTGAAGGAGGAAGTGCGCATAGTGAGGCTTGCAACGTGTCCGATAGAACGCGTGCAAGCTATTTGGAGAGCACACCATACCATGACTTATGAGTAAATAACCCCTTATTTCCCCGCCGCACACCTGAGGCAATTAAGCCTCATTTAAATCACAAACTCGAGTGTTTAGCCACTCGTTAATACTCGTGAGCCCATCACTAGTTCTTTGTAATTGCTGCATTTTAAGAAAGTTCACCATGTAAATACCACTAAAGATTGTATCAAGAGAGACAGAAGTGCAACCACCATTGCTGTTTATGAGTTTTACCATCAGATTATAAGAACAATATATAAAAAACAAAACAGACAACAGAACTGAGTTTCTATTATGCCAATTTCAACTTAAAAAAAAAAAATATTATTGTGAATGAATTTGAGAAATGCATCAGAAGTTTTGTACAGTAATGACATTTGTCTTTCACTTCTGCTCATTGACACTTGGAAATCCCTGGGCACAGATGGTGTACAAGTGCCATTATTTACCTTACATCCTCGCACCCCATCACTCTCCTGTCCTTTATGGTACGGTATATGGCCCTTTCCTTCCTATTACTGGTATCCACCTGGCACATCGTTCTGCACTTTCACTTTTCTGATTGATTTAACAGTTACATTTGCTAACACGTAGCACAATTCTATAAGAAGCAGAGCTGGAAACTAGAGAAGGGTATTTCATTTCCGGCCTACAATGAAAATGATTTTCACAGCTTGCTTCTCATTTCTAACTGAATTGCTAGTGGATAGTGACAACAAGGTGCCTATCAGAAATATATTCTTTAAGTCTAGCGGGTCTCAGAGACCTTCATGGAACAGAAGGAGTTTTTGCTATATTATTCTGTGTCACGTAATTTTTTTTTTATTCCATCTGTATTTCTGCAAGAGGTTTTCAGTGATCACCAAACTCTTTGATTATTTAAAGGAGTCTATTTATAAAGGTGGCCATCTACAGATTACCAAAAGAGTACCATTATTTTTGCACTAGTGTTTGTCGTTTTCTGGGGATCTGCAGATTACCATATTTTTTAAAAGGGGTGATAAACTTAGATGATTGTTAATTTTATAAGGGATCGCTATTTGCCACCAGTTCACCATTTTGCAACATTAAAGTCTTCTACACACACTAGATAGTTCTTGGCTGAGGCAGCCAGTTAGGGCCAGAGCTGGATCATCCACAAGGCAATCCTAAGCAGTTGCCTAAGGCCTCGATAGAATCTAGGACCCATACGCAATTCATTTTTTCATCTAAGTTTTCTCCTAGGAGACAATTTTAATCTTCTGTTTAAACTAACTTTTCAGCACTCTGCAATTTAAAAAGTACCAAAAGTAGGTGGAAAAGTACTGTCACAATTATTCAGTGTATTTTCTTGCTTCTTGGTGGCTTCAAAAGCATTTTATTAATAAAGTGTAAAAATATCAACTTGGAGAAAACTAAGGAGAAAAGGTGAATTGCATATGGGCCCAGGTGCCTGGTGGATGCTGCTACCACCAAAGCTTGCTTAAACATAGCTAGGTGACCAGCGGTGGGCAAAAACTGCTATCTTGCCTTGGGCGCCTTTTCAATTAATTAATTTCTGTTTTTTGTTATCTCGACCAATAATCTAGTGTGTGTACAGTGTCAGCAAGAAATAAGGGCATTAGTCGCCAGCTCATCTCGCCCGATCTGTGCCACCTTGTCATGTGCTGTCCTGCTCATCTCGCCCAATCTGTGCCACCTTGTCATGCGCTGTCCTGCTCATCTCGCCCAATCTGTGCCACTTTGTCATGCGCTGTCCTGCTCATCTCGCCCGATTTGTGCCACCTTGTCTTGTGCTGTCCTGCTCATCTCGCCCAATCTGTGCCACCTTGTCATGCGCTGTCCTGCTCATCTCGCCCAATCTGTGCCACCTTGTCTTGCGTTGTCCTGCTCATCTCGCCCAATCTGTGCCACCTTGTCATGCGCTGTCCTGCTCATCTCGCCCAATCTGTGCCACCTTGTCATGCGCTGTTCTGCTCATCTCGCCCAATCTGTGCCACCTTGTCATGCGCTGTCCTGCTCATCTCGCCCAATCTGTGCCACCTTGTCATGCGCTGTCCTGCTCATCTCGCCCAATCTGTGCCACCTTGTCATGTGCTGTCCTGCTCATCTCGCCCAATCTGTGCCACCTTGTCATGCGCTGTCCTGCTCATCTCGCCCAATCTGTGCCACCTTGTCATGCGCTGTCCTGCTCATCTCGCCCAATCTGTGCCACCTTGTCATACGCTGTCCTGCTCATCTCGCCCAATCTGTGCCACCTTATCATGTGCTGTCCTGCTCATCTCGCCCAATCTGTGCCACCTTGTCATGTGCTGTCCTGCTCATCTCGTCCCAATCTGTGCCACCTTGTCATGTGCTGTCCTGCTCATCTCGCCCAATCTGTGCCACCTTATCATGTGCTGTCCTGCTCATCTCGCCCAATCTGTGCCACCTTGTCATGTGCTTTCCTGCTCATCTCGTCCCAATCTGTGCCACCTTGTCATGTGCTGTCCTGCTCATCTCGCCCAATCTGTGCCACCTTGTCATGTGCTGTCCTGCTCATCTCGCCCAATCTGTGCCACCTTATCATGTGCTGTCCTGCTCATCTCGCCCAATCTGTGCCACCTTGTCATGTGCTGTCCTGCTCATCTCGTCCCAATCTGTGCCACCTTGTCATGTCCTGTCCTGCTCATCTCGCCCAATCTGTGCCACCTTGTCATGTGCTGTCCTGCTCATCTCGCCCAATCTGTGCCACCTTGTCATGTGCTGTCCTGCTCATCTCGTCCAATCTGTGCCACCTTGTCATGTGCTGTCCTGCTCATCTCGCCCAATCTGTGCCACCTTGTCATGCGCTGTCCTGCTCATCTCGCCCAATCTGTGCTACCTTGTCATGTGCTGTCCTGCTCATCTCGCCCAATCTGTGCCACCTTGTCATGCGCTGTCCTGCTCATCTCACCCAATCTGTGCCACTTTGTCATGTGCTGCGCTGTTGGCCCTCCTTCCCTTCCCTCCTGTCATCTGAGAAATTGAGTTAAGATGTTTGCATTTGTGTACAAGGCATTAGACTGCTCCTGTGAAGTAAAGTGATAATACACAGCATCGAGTGCTTAAAATGCTGCATATCCTGCAATTGTGATTAACCCTAATCACAATCGCATTAGCGGGTTCCCCAACATTTAAACACTGTACATTGGCAAAGCATTTTCTGGAATTGCTGGCAATTGTCGGCCCTTTTTCTCCTGTCTCCTGTTTTAGTAAATGCAGCTACAGATCGCAGTCAAAGCCTTACAAATCTGATCAAACAGCTGTTAAGAGTGAGCAGCTCCATAAACAGTATGGCTGTGTACACACGATCTGAAACCTGGACAATCTTTCAGCTAAATAACCATTGTGATCAATTATTCAGTTGATTATCAGTCAGGTGGAAAAGAAAAAAACACTGTGCACATATATGATGTCTTTTTCAGATGAATCCTTTGCTCTGCACAATTTTTTGTAGCTTGTACCTATCACTTGGATGGCTGCACGACATGGTATAATCTGGTTGGTGAATGATCTGATCATTTTCATTGGCTTGTTTGTTGTTTTTCCATCAGGAGTAAATATACTGGCTTTTGTACACAAGCTTTAAGCCATTCTCTTGTCACCTGTGCTGGAATGTACATGATGTTGTCTGCCAAAAGATAGACTAAAGAGCAGCAGACGCATTTCTATAAATATCAAACCCAAGCATGTATGTTTAGCTGCAATTAGTTAATTATGGAGACTGTAAAGTATGGTAACTGGTCAGGACTCTTTAATTTCTATAAAGGATCTGTACTATGAGCAGAGTAAAAAATACACTACGTGAAAATGTTGTGGTCAGGTAGTTAATTGGGTAAAAATAGCTTAGGCTAGACTTTTATATGAAAGTGTAAGAAACCAATCTTAAAAAAAAGTCTTGTAAAAATACGCCTCCAGCTACCAAAATGTAACAGCTTTTAGCAACACTTTAGACCACACTGAAACAAATATTTTGCACTCTGTTCAAGTTGTCAACCAATGCCTGGAAAGTCAGTTTTCAGTACTGAGGCTTTATCATCATATTTCTGTACAAGGTCAATAAAATTATAGACCTATGTAAATAAATGTAGAAAACTTAAAAGCTTGAATAACTTATCATATTTGTATCTAAAATAAACTTTCTAAGTCTTTGCTCTTCTGCCTTCCACCTCCTCTAATGCTACTGAACTTAGTGAACAACACTCACATTGGCATCACCTTGGGGCTTCTGTCAACTTTTTCCAATGCTTCTGTTGATGGGTGGCCACCTCATTACAGTGGCCCAGCCACTGCGGTTACTTCTGGGAAGAGGAGTGGTGTTCATGCCAGTGTCAGTGTGAAATGGGTATCACAGTGGAGAAGGACCATTGGCAGAGAAAGGAAGACACGAGATTCAGGTAAGTAATGGTGCAATGTTTCTTTTGGGGTTATTTTACCACAGGTTTCACAAAGGGCATAACTAGAAATCACTGGGCCCCCATGAGAGACTTTGGACGCCCCCCTCGATTTTTGAACGAGTAAACTGAGAACCAATGTTATTCAATTGGCTAATGCACACTTGAATGTGTGCAAAGAGCAGAAAGCTTTTTCTCTCCATGCCCAGACTAATCAAGCATCAGAATATACTGGACAAGGTGTAGGAGGCGCCCAAATAGGGATCTTTTTTTTTATTTGATAATGTGAGGCACACCGGCCCTGAACTATACCCGTTCGGCACATACTTGACCTGAAAATTCGGTTTACGCTGAGAAACGTGTTGTCTTGGAGCTGTATATTTTTTAATCAATTGGAACCCCTTTTTTTCCTAAACTCGTCACGTTTTTACTATTCAAGACTTAAAAACACTGCCAATTTTTTTTTTCTCTAGGAAAATCAGTGACAGTCAGGAATCAGTGACAAAGCTGAATCTGCACTGGAGCTGGATCTTTCAACAAGACAACGACCCTAAACACTGCTCAAAATCCACTAAGGCATTCATGCAGAGGAACAAATACAATGTTCTGGAATGGCCATCTCACTCAGTCCCCAGACCGGGATATAATTAAAAATCTGTTGTGTGAGGTAAAGAGAGCTGTCCATGCTCGGAAGCCATCAAACCTGAATGAACTAGAGATATTTTGTAAAGAGGAATGGTCCTAAATACCTTCAAGCAGAATCCAGACTCTTATTGGAACCTACAGGAAGTGTTTAGAGGCTGTAATTTTTGCAAAAGGAGGATCTACTAAATATTGATTTCATTTATTTTTTGTGGTGCCCAATTTTATGCACCTGCCTAATTTTGTTTAAACAATTATTGCACACTTTCTGTACATCCAATAAACTTAATTTCACTTCTCAAATATCATTGTGTGTGTCTCCTATATCATATAATTAATTAACATTTTTATCGTAACAACGAACAATTTACACAGGAAAATCATGACGATTAACAACGTTGCCCAAACTTTCACATCCCACTGTATATATATATATATATATATATATATATATATATATATAAATACAGAGGGTGCTGCAGCACACAACAGGAAAATAGTGACAGGGGCTCTTGGTTACGCTTAAACGCGTTTAAGCTCACCAACTGCGCCAAAGTGTCCCCGATCTGGTGAGTCCTACTCTAACCAGGCAAAAATGCTCGTTTTTATCAGCGTTCTAGTGGGAACCATGCCAAAAGCCCAGGGGTCAGCTAAATGGGAGAAATGAAATTAAAAACACCTCACCTTCTACTAGCTACTAACTGAACTATGAGCACCGCTCATTTAAATGCTTAACTGTGCTAGAGATGGGTGTGGTTATGCACGCTCACAGGGGAAAATAATATAAGCCAAGGGATGAGCAGCACAAACCGATTTTTATGCAATACTATGCAAAGCATGCACGCAGCACTGGAGAACCCCAATCTCCATAAGAAATATATAAATACAGAGGGTGCTGCAGCACACAACAGGAAAATAGTGACAGGGGCTCTTGGTTACGCTTTAACGCGTTTAAGCTCACCAACTGCGCCAAAGTGTCCCCGATCTGGTGAGTCCTACTCTAACCAGGCAAAAATGCTCGTTTTTATCAGCGTTCTAGTGGGAACCATGCCAAAAGCCCAGGGGTCAGCTAAATGGGAGAAATGAAATTAAAAACACCTCACCTTCTACTAGCTACTAACTGAACTATGAGCACCGCTCATTTAAATGCTTAACTGTGCTAGAGATGGGTGTGGTTATGCACGCTCACAGGGGAAAATAATATAAGCCAAGGGATGAGCAGCACAAACCGATTTTTATGCAATACTATGCAAAGCATGCACGCAGCACTGGAGAACCCCAATCTCCATAAGAAATATATAAATACAGAGGGTGCTGCAGCACACAACAGGAAAATAGTGACAGGGGCTCTTGGTTACGCTTTAACGCGTTTAAGCTCACCAACTGCGCCAAAGTGTCCCCGATCTGGTGAGTCCTACTCTAACCAGGCAAAAATGCTCGTTTTTATCAGCGTTCTAGTGGGAACCATGCCAAAAGCCCAGGGGTCAGCTAAATGGGAGAAATGAAATTAAAAACACCTCACCTTCTACTAGCTACTAACTGAACTATGAGCACCGCTCATTTAAATGCTTAACTGTGCTAGAGATGGGTGTGGTTATGCACGCTCACAGGGGAAAATAATATAAGCCAAGGGATGAGCAGCACAAACCGATTTTTATGCAATACTATGCAAAGCATGCACGCAGCACTGGAGAACCCCAATCTCCATAAGAAATATATAAATACAGAGGGTGCTGCAGCACACAACAGGAAAATAGTGACAGGGGCTCTTGGTTACGCTTTAACGCGTTTAAGCTCACCAACTGCGCCAAAGTGTCCCCGATCTGGTGAGTCCTACTCTAACCAGGCAAAAATGCTCGTTTTTATCAGCGTTCTAGTGGGAACCATGCCAAAAGCCCAGGGGTCAGCTAAATGGGAGAAATGAAATTAAAAACACCTCACCTTCTACTAGCTACTAACTGAACTATGAGCACCGCTCATTTAAATGCTTAACTGTGCTAGAGATGGGTGTGGTTATGCACGCTCACAGGGGAAAATAATATAAGCCAAGGGATGAGCAGCACAAACCGATTTTTATGCAATACTATGCAAAGCATGCACGCAGCACTGGAGAACCCCAATCTCCATAAGAAATATATAAATACAGAGGGTGCTGCAGCACACAACAGGAAAATAGTGACAGGGGCTCTTGGTTACGCTTTAACGCGTTTAAGCTCACCAACTGCGCCAAAGTGTCCCCGATCTGGTGAGTCCTACTCTAACCAGGCAAAAATGCTCGTTTTTATCAGCGTTCTAGTGGGAACCATGCCAAAAGCCCAGGGGTCAGCTAAATGGGAGAAATGAAATTAAAAACACCTCACCTTCTACTAGCTACTAACTGAACTATGAGCACCGCTCATTTAAATGCTTAACTGTGCTAGAGATGGGTGTGGTTATGCACGCTCACAGGGGAAAATAATATAAGCCAAGGGATGAGCAGCACAAACCGATTTTTATGCAATACTATGCAAAGCATGCACGCAGCACTGGAGAACCCCAATCTCCATAAGAAATATATAAATACAGAGGGTGCTGCAGCACACAACAGGAAAATAGTGACAGGGGCTCTTGGTTACGCTCTTGGTTACGCTCTTGGTCACTATTTTCCTGTTGTGTGCTGCAGCACCCTCTGTATTTATATATTTCTTATGGAGATTGGGGTTCTCCAGTGCTGCGTGCATGCTTTGCATAGTATTGCATAAAAATCGGTTTGTGCTGCTCATCCCTTGGCTTATATTATTTTCCCCTGTGAGCGTGCATAACCACACCCATCTCTAGCACAGTTAAGCATTTAAATGAGCGGTGCTCATAGTTCAGTTAGTAGCTAGTAGAAGGTGAGGTGTTTTTAATTTCATTTCTCCCATTTAGCTGACCCCTGGGCTTTTGGCATGGTTCCCACTAGAACGCTGATAAAAACGAGCATTTTTGCCTGGTTAGAGTAGGACTCACCAGATCGGGGACACTTTGGCGCAGTTGGTGAGCTTAAACGCGTTAAAGCGTAACCAAGAGCCCCTGTCACTATTTTCCTGTTGTGTGCTGCAGCACCCTCTGTATTTATATATTTCTTATGGAGATTGGGGTTCTCCAGTGCTGCGTGCATGCTTTGCATAGTATTGCATAAAAATCGGTTTGTGCTGCTCATCCCTTGGCTTATATTATTTTCCCCTGTGAGCGTGCATAACCACACCCATCTCTAGCACAGTTAAGCATTTAAATGAGCGGTGCTCATAGTTCAGTTAGTAGCTAGTAGAAGGTGAGGTGTTTTTAATTTCATTTCTCCCATTTAGCTGACCCCTGGGCTTTTGGCATGGTTCCCACTAGAACGCTGATAAAAACGAGCATTTTTGCCTGGTTAGAGTAGGACTCACCAGATCGGGGACACTTTGGCGCAGTTGGTGAGCTTAAACGCGTTAAAGCGTAACCAAGAGCCCCTGTCACTATTTTCCTGTTGTGTGCTGCAGCACCCTCTGTATTTATATATTTCTTATGGAGATTGGGGTTCTCCAGTGCTGCGTGCATGCTTTGCATAGTATTGCATAAAAATCGGTTTGTGCTGCTCATCCCTTGGCTTATATATATATATATATATATATATATATATATCCGTGCATTTGCACAGTATGGATGATTTCAAAAGATAACTGGTATTTACCAAATAAGCACACGCACGGAAAGCAGACACTTTTTGGATAATGTAAAGTATAATCCTTTTAGTGAAAAGGAAACACATTTGGTAAACTGTAGTGTTTGAACAAGAGCCCTCTGATCTTTGCTTTCTCATGAGAGTATTTTTATAGGGAACAATAATGAACACTAGCCCTTGGGCCAGGGGTCTGGCAAAAGCTGGACCAACATGATGAATTCTTTCAACTCTGCATTGTTGCTGTTTTAATGACTTTCTTGCGGGAAATGACCCTGAAGGTAGAGACAGTAGGTGATCCAGACACAAGGAAAGAGGAAGGTCACCAATGTGGGACCTGGATACACACAGCTTAATTAGGAAAACTTAAGAGAGAAAAGCACAGGGAGAAAACCATAATGATTTATAAGGGACAAAGAAGAATTCTGGAAGTTATCTATAAGGAGTTTTCCAACACTTCAGTGTTTGTAGTGGCAGCTGGCTCTGGCAACATTTCACAACAGTGTGGCAGCACACATCCGCTTGTTAAGGGAAATTGTGATTCTATGACTAATTCAGAAACATAGTTATAATTTACATTACTAGACTATGAAAAGTGAACCTGATTTACTAAGACATCTAAGTGATCCAGAAAACCTGGACTGGATTTTTATATATAAAATATAGATCATAAAGGGGTTGTTAAAAGGTTAGTGAATTAGTAGTTGTGGGACTGCAGTCTAATGCAGGCCCATTATTATTACTATTTTTTTTTTTTGGGGGGGGGGGGGGAAGCTGTTCTTGGTAGTGATATGCTCAGATTTCACCAGAGTGCTTTTTGCATCAGAATAAACATTTTCACTGGACATATTTCTGCAAAAAAAAAGAAAGAATTTTCTCAAAAGTTCAAATGTTTTGCAAAAATGGGAGCATGAAAAATGTAATTTCTTATGCCCAGTGATTTCAATACATTTGGTGAAAATGTGTTTTCGCATGCGGGCTCATATATTTCTGTGCGCATACTCATCTGTGTGAACATGTGTTTTCTCCTGCCCATATATTTTTTAACATATTCTCATCTATGTGAAAACGTCCCATTTACACAAAATTTATAATGAAATGAAAATTCCCATCATTAGTCCTTGTATCCAATCCATCCTATGGCTGTGGATGTTGCCTGCAAGTACAACACTGTAGGTAGGTATCACAATTCCAACAGGAGTCTAAGTGTATTTGAAAATGCACAGAACTAATGTTGTTTATTAAAGTGAATGTCAATTGAAATAAATAACAAAACAGAACTGATAGTTACTTACGGAGATGGAAGGCTCTGGTGTCCTATAGAGCCATCCTGTTCCTCTCCTGGTCCCTATTTTCTGCGCTGTCTCTCTACTACCCCCCCCCCCCCCCATTTAGCAGTATTAGATCAGGCAAATACTGTTCTCTATCGCCACGGGAGGCTTTGGAAGGTTTTGGGGCCAGAGTGTTCCTGAAGACGGGTGTCTTCATACTGCGGCTGTGTGAACAAGCTCTCTCATGAGCTCATGCATGCGCAGTACCTTTGGGAACACTCGGCTCCCAAAGACTTCTGAAGCCTCCTACGGTGGCAGATTGGAACAAGGTGACAGGGCTGGAACTAGGGGACCATTAGAGGAACAGGAAGGCTCTGCAGGACTTAGAGCTTTCTCTCTCCATAGGTAAGTATCTGTTTTTCTATTATTATTCTATTATTATTATTATTATTATTATTATTATTATTATTATTATTTTTAATTGACATTGGCCTTAATGACAATTAACCACTTCACCACTGAGGGGTTTTACCCCCTGAGCACCAGAGCAATGTTCACCTTTCAGCGCTCCTTCCATTCATTCGTCTATAACTTTATCATTACTTATCACAATGAAATGAACTATATCTTGTTTTTTCCGCCACCAATTAGGCTTTCTTTAGGTGGGACATTATGCCAAGAATTATTTTATTCTAAATGTGTTTTAATGGGAAAATAGGAAAAATGTGGGAAAAAATTAATTATTTTTCAGTTTTCAGCCATTATAGTTTTTAAATAATGCATGCTACTGTGATTAAAACCCATGAAATTTATTTGCCCTTTTGTCCCGGTTATAAAACCGTTTAAATTATGTCCCTATCACAATGTTTGGCGCCAATATTTTATTTGGAAATAAAGGTGCGTTTTTTTCAGTTTTGCGTCCATCCCTAATTACAAGCCCATAGTTTATAAAGTAACAGTGTTGTACCCTCCTAAAATAAATATTTAAAAAATGCAGTCCCTAAGGTAACTATTTATGTATTTTTTTTAATTGTAAATTTTTAAAATTTTTTTTTAATTCAAAAAAAAAAATGGGGAGTGTCGGAGGTAATGAGTTAATTTTTTGTGTATAAGTAATTCATTTGTATGTGAAAAATGTTTAGGGTGTAGTTTTACTATTTGGCCACAAGATGGCAACAGTAACTTTTTGTTTAATGCGACCTCCAAGCGTCCTTCCGGAGGCTTGGAGGAAGTACAAGGAGGCTGGTAATGTGGGTTTTTTTTTTCACAATGATCGCGCTGCTCATCGGAGAGCAGCGGATCATTGCGGGGCTTAGATCAACAAACGGAATGCATTTTCCCGTTCACTGATCTCCGGGCGAGCGGGCGGCGGCGTGTTTACGAGCGGCCGGCGGCGTGTTTACGAGCGGGAGCGCGGACAGCGGCGGGAGCGCGGAAAGTATGGATTTCTCCGGCCCTGGGGGTTAAAGGATGGAAAAAGGGATGGAGAAATTCATACGGGCGGGGTAAAGTGGTTAAAGACAGAATTTTTTTTTTAGGCTTGGTGGGGGCAATATAGAGTCTTCATCCATCTTTAATGTGAATTGTGGCTACAATGATGCTCACTGTTTAATTTTCATGCCATCAATAGCTAGAGCCCAAATTACAATATAAATGTTGTCATTCGGGCCCAGCAATGTGAATTATGGCTATAGCAATACTTACTGTGTTTTGAATTGCAAATAACGATAACAATTATGCAATGCAGGTGCCTGAAATATGCAAAGAAAGGTGGCAGCCTGGCAGGGAAATTGGGAATAGGGTTTCAGTAGGGAAAATATGTTAAATATTATACAAAAAAAAACCAGTTCATTCTCTGAGCGCCATCATTTTCCCGCACATTTTTCACCTGTACACCCCTCAGCATAGCTTGCAATTATGCTTAGGGAAGTTCTATGGAAACGTCTACTTTTATGACACTAGAGTAGGTTCCACAACTGACTGAAGTTGAAACTGCACTTCTTTGCTAGTCTGGAATCTGTACTCCTATAGTGGACAGCCTAGAAATTTCCCATCTTGTTGCATGAATAATTAGCTGAACAAAGTAAAAACTTGTTACTGGAGATGGTCATAGTCAATATATAATAATCATGGCTTGTATGCAAATTTAAGGTAAAATGCATGCAGTTTGAAATTGGGCTAATCAAAATTTTCTGGAAGTGAATTTGCTTCTGATCTAAGCTGCATTCTATTTGCATTTAATGTGCATGCGTGCCAGAAAAAGCAGTACTGACTGTCTATACTTGTTAATCATTTTCTAAACCTGGACTAATTCATGAATGTGCAGCAAACTTAAAGAGACTCAGAGACGAGTCATCCTATGTTTTTTTCACATACCCAGGGCTTCCTCCAGCCCAGCAAACATGGATGTGTCCCTTGCTGTCCTCCCACAGTCCTCCATTCAGCCGCAGTTCAGCCTCCGTACGCGGCTCAGTCGGGCTCAGTCTGACTGATTGACGTCAGCCGGGGGCCTTATGCGCTCCGCTGACGTCACTGAGCCGCTTACCAGAGCAGATTGTAGCTTAACAGAGGCGCTAAGGAGGACGGTTAGGGACACATCCATGCTTATGGGACTGAAGGAAGTTCCAGGTAACTGAAAAAACGACAGGATGACTCATCTCTGCATCTCTTTAAGCACTCCCATATCATACTATGGGCCATATTCTATTCAAGGTGATAAGTAGCTTGCAAATGCGAGCTACTTATCACCTTGCCATCGCACGAGGATTACCGGCAATAGGATCCTATTGCCGGTTTCCTTCTTGCAATGGCCAATCATTAGGGAGAATTACACAGGCTAAAGCCTGAGCGATACTCCCATATCTCGAGTGACTGGGAACGGCTTTGTGGTGTAGTTCTGTCCTTCAGCACCACAACCTCTCTCCCCAGAGACGCACCCGCTGAGCAACCGCCACCATCTTTGTAAATGGTCCATATCGTGAACTACAGTGATGGCACTTGGAGCAAGGGGCGGTGGGTGTTCGGCATGCAGATGCAGTGTAGCTTGATCAGGGGTGCCTGCCTAACCTGTGGGGGGCTTCAGGCAATGATGGATGGGCTGACAGGGAGCTCTGGGGGTCCCTTTTAATAAAGGAGACCACCAGATGCAGCCGTGAATGCCAACTGCAACAAACACAATTGCTAATGCATTTGCATGCGATACCTAGAGGGAAGTGCGGGCAAGCCCTGGACCTCTCACCTCCAGGGAACTCACCCCCACCACCTCTAAACTGAATGCTAACTGCAACAAACACAATGGTTAACTTCCAGCTAGAGCAATCTCCTGCCTTTATCTGGTCAGCAGATGCCAGTCAGCTAATCAGGTGTACTGTTATACATCCTTTGCCTGCTGTACCGGGTGTATAACTTTTGTGGTAGTGTTCTGTGGACTGATGAAACAAAATTAGAACTGTTTGAGCCCATGGATCAACGCTATGTTTGGAGGAGGAAGAACAAGGCCTATGAAGAAAAGAACACCTTGCCTACTGTGAAGCATGGCGGGGGGTCAATCATGCTTTGGGGCTGTTTTGCTTTTGCAGGTACAGGGAAGCTTCAGCATGTGCAAGGTACCATGAATTCTCTTCAGTACCAGGAGATATTGGATGAATATCTGATGCAGTCCATCACTAGAGTGGGGCCGAACCTCCGATTTTAGGTTCGCGAACCGGGTTCGCGAACTTCCGCGTAAGGTTCGGTTTGCGTAAAAGTTCGCGAACCGCAATAGACTTCAATGGGGATGCGAACTTTGAAAAAAAAAAATAATTATGCTGGCCACAAAAGTGATGGAAAAGATGTTTCAAGGGGTCTAACACCTGGACATGCCAAAAGTCCCCGGGTAAAATCTGGATTTGACGCAAAGCAGCGTTTTAAGGGCAGAAATCACATTGAATGCTAAATGACAGGCCTAAAGTGCTTTAAAACATCTTGCATGTGTATATATCAATCAGGTAGTGTAATTAAGGTACTGCTTCACACTGACACACCAAACTCACCGTGTAACGCACCGCAAACAGCTGTTTGTGTAGTGACGGCCGTGCTGGACTGGTGCGCACCATGGAGAAAGTGCAGTGGCGGGTTCACTGAACAGGAATACAGTGGCGGGTTCACTGAACAGAACAGGTATGCAGTGGCGGGTTCACTGAACAGTACAGGTATGCAGTGGCAGGCTCACTGAACAGAACAGGTATGCAGTGGCGGGTTCACTGAACAGAACAGGTATGCAGTGGTGGGTTCACAGAACAGTTATGCAGTGGCAGGTTCACTGAACAGGTATGCAGTGGTGGGTTCACTGAACAGGTATGCAGTGGTGGGTTCACAGTACAGGTATGCAGTGGTGGGTTCACAGAACAGGTATGCAGTGGCAGGTTCACTGAACAGGTATGCAGTGGTGGGTTCACTGAACAGGTATGCAGTGGTGGGTTCACAGTACAGGTATGCAGTGGTGGGTTCACAGAACAGGTATGCAGTGGCAGGTTCACTGAACAGGTATGCAGTGGTGGGTTCACTGAACAGGTATGCATGGGTGGGTTCACTGAACAGGTATGCAGTGGTGGGTTCACAGTACAGGTATGCAGTGGTGGGTTCACAGAACAGGTATGCAGTGGCAGGTTCACTGAACAGGTATGCAGGTATCCAGTGGGCTCACTGAACAGAACAGGTATGGTGGGCTCACTGAACAGAACAGGTATGCAGCCAGGAACAAGCTAAGCCTAACTAATCTTTCCCTATGAGAGACAGTCTGCAGCAGTTCGCCCTACTCTCACTAAGGCAGGCACACGAGTGAGCTTAATGGCCGCCGCTGCCTGCCTTTTATTAGGGGGGAGTGTCTCCAGGGGCTAGTGTAGCCTAATTGGCTACACTGGGCCTGCTGACTGTGATGTAGAGGGTCAAAGTTGACCCTCATGGTGCATGATGGGGCGAACCGAACTTCCGCAACACTTCGCCTGCGGGATGCGAACGCGAACCACTGAAGTTCGCATGGAACCGTTCGCAGGCGAACCGTTCGGCCCAACTCTATCCATCACAAACCTGAGCCTTGGGAGACATTGGACCTTTCAACAGGACAATGATCTCAAGCATACCTCCAAGTCCACTAGAGCATAGTTGCAGATTAAAGGCTGGAACATTTTGGAGTGGCCATCGCAGTCACCAGACTTAAATCCGATTGAGAACCTCTGGTGGGACTTAAAGAAAGCAGTTGCAGCGCGCAAGCCTAAGAATGTGACTGAACTGGAGGCTTTTGCCCATGAAGAATGGGCTAAGATACCCGTAGATCGCTGCAAGACACTTATGTCAAGCTATGCTTCATGATTAAAAGCTGTTATAGCTGGAAAAGGATGTTGTACTAAGTACTAAGAATGAATGTCACTTGGGGGTTGAATAAAACTGATAATGATGTGAGCACAGAAAAGACATTTGTGGTTATTTCATTATAAATGTTATGTTATATTTGTCTGACTTACAAGTGCCTCTTTGATTGAATTGTAAACAAGATGACTGAAATGATCAAAATCAATGTCAAACTGGCCAAAACACTTAATTTCACTGGGGGTTGAATCATTTTGAACACAAATATATATATATATATATATATATATATATATATATATATATATATATATATATATATATATATTGCACACATTTATATATTTGCGTGTTAGCATTCTGTATTTGAGCTAGCAGCAAGCATTCTATGCTGAATTTACGGGTTTGCATTTACTCAGCAATGGTAGAGTTCCACTTTAAGCTCTCCATGGCTCTCCAGCCGAAGGGAATCAGAGCTTCTCATTATTTGTACAGTTGCGCTCTTTCCCTTGAAACAGTGAGCTTTGTGTTCTTTCAGGAAGGAGTAGACTCCCACAGAGCTGCACCATGGAAATAAGCACAGAACATATCTCACAAACAGATAATATCTTTCAGGAAAACTGTGATGTCTGAAGCATTGATAAGTGGTCTTCAACGCTGTGGAAAAAAAGTGTAACATTTCCAACAAGGGCCCACTTGTGGAAAGCCTTTGAGTTCAAAGTTGTATGTTTTGATTAGATTAAGACAGAGTGTGAGCGTCAGGTCTGTCTTGTGTCTTACATTTTTTTTTAATGTTTTTCCATTTTTTTAGGTTGTCACAACTTACAATAGGAGCAGCAAAATGAATTTATCAGCTGAATTAAATCTTTCAGATAAATATTTAATAATGCAAACATGTTTAATAAGAATAAGTCTAAACAAATTCTACTATGCCATTTGTGCCGCCTTAAAGCCAGAGACCAGACAGAAATGTTTTCCTCGTCCTGCGTAGTTACTCCGTGAAAGAGCTTATTTTTTTTATCTCTACACATGTTCCTCAAATAGCTGTTGTTAAATAAATCATCTTTAAAGTACCTTGTCAGGAATCAGTTGTCAACTCCTTCAGCAACTACTTCCTGTAGCCCTGCACAGATCTCCATAGCTGTAAGCTACAGAAGCTTAATAACAAACAAATGAGCAAACATTTAGGCACTCTGATTATTAACCACCATGGCGTTCTATTGATTGCGCCAGGGTGGCTGCGCAGCACTATTTTTTTAAAAAAATCATGTAGCTAGCCTAGCGCTAGCTGCATGATAGCCGCTGAGCAGCGGCATCCCCCCACCCCTTCCGATCGCCTCTGGCGATCAGAGAAAACAGGAAATCCCATTCAGAATGGGATTTCCTGTTTGGCTTCCTCCATCACCATGGAGACGATCGTGATGATGTCATCGACGTTATTGTCGTCGTGACGTCAGAGGGAGTCCCAATCCACCCCTCAGCGCTGCCTAGCACTGATTGGCCAGGCTGCACACAGGGTCTCGGGGGGGGGGGGGGCTGTTATGCGGCGGGTAGCGTCACATCGGCGGCAAGCGGCAGTGATTGTCCCCAACACGCAGCTAGCAAAGTGCTAGCTGCGTGGTTTTTTTTTTAAATATGAAAATCGGCCCGCCGGGCCCAGAGCAATCCAGCGTGGCGGTTATGGACGAGCTGAGCTCGTCCATACCGCTAAGCTGGTTAAGCAATCATGTACTTAGATCAGAAGTTGGGGTTGAAAGCTCTAGTTTAGCTTATCAATCAGCAATGAACAACGTTTTAGTAATGTACACACGTTTGTACATTGCTCATCTATAGTCATTGTAATAAATACATTGAAAATATTTGGATGGCTGTATTCTGTGAATCCTTGATGCTAACAGAGTGGGAGGGGTTTCTTCAGCACAGAACCCTGACCTAACCATGCCCACTTCCTTCCTCTGCAGAGAAATGCTAAATCTTTGTGCCCAGCACTGCAGCTCCTGTAACACTCTCCCCACTTCTTTCATGTGTTTATAAAAGTCACCAACCTGCCCTCCTTGAAATATTAAACCATCTTTTGTAACCCTTTTGCCGAGATAATACCACTTACTGGCAACTGGTTTTAGATGTTATTGATATAACGTGGGGAAGTCCTCGGTCTCGTGACCCGTGGCTTGTTCTGCTTCATGATGGGAAATATAAAAGATCTATACTACCAACTTAACACAGCTAAAAGACTGATGCCTAAATATTGGAAATCAAATCTTGTCTCCACTGCTAAGAAGTGGTGTGAAAATGTTAATAAGCTGCTAAAATATGATTCACCTATCTTCATCTCGATAAGATTGATAAATATTACCTGTAATAGGCTTGCTGTATGGACTTCCAGACCACTGATAGATACAAGGAAATGATGGTGCCTCTGTGCCTAAATAGAAAGCTTAAGATGACCCTGGGACCACAGGGACAGTGAGATAACACTGAGATGAAGTTGCAGTGCTGGCCGTAAAGAGTCAAGCCCTTACTAGCAGTGAGATTGCTTTGTGCCTTTATAATGAATGCAGATTTATATATTATTCTAGGCATGTAAATAATCATGAATATTTGTTTGTATGACACAAAGCCTACTGGCATACCTAAAAGACATAAACGTTTGCTAAACTTAAAAGATGGCCATTCAGGGCCGTCTCTGATGAGAATCTAGAGCTACAGTCTTCCCTATGTGTCCCCAAGTGATCCGGAATGCCAAATTGTTTTGGCTGAGCACATTGTTCTCCTCGTTACCCTTCCCACTGGAAGCCTCTCCACCACGCCATTGTCCCTCCTCCACCCTCCATAGCAACAGTGTGAAACTGAAGCTTTCCAACAAGTCACTACAGCACTTGGCTCTGAACTGCCATCTAGGAGTCAAGTCCAGATTCCCGCGGGTGACATTCTTTCTGCGTGTGTATGCACCTTTTACCACTGAGTGACAACATTGTGAAAGGGTTTTGGACAGCAGACAGAATAAACACATGTTTAATAGCTAATGCTTTAAGTATATTTATGTCCATGGGTTTCAAACTTGGGGTGCCATCAGTGATCCAGGAATTTACCATTGGGAAGGAAGAGGTGGCATTCACAAAATTAAATTAAAATAAAGAAAATGTTGCACAAAAGCAAACTTCTGTTTTGCCATATTGTGCATTCTCACCAGATTCTCACCTGTTTTCCCACAGTAATGGTCCACCTCCTGGTAATCTGGGCCATTTCTGGTGAGTTTGCAGGCTATTTAGGAGCACACAGGACAAGTCGTACAACCACGATAATTATCAGCTATAATAGAGTAAGTGTATTTACTGTATTTTCCTCATTTTGAGTTCAGTACTTGTGCAGCTAATATCAGAAAAAATGTGATGGGGAAAAAAAAAACTTTGGATATGTTTATAGGAGATAGTTACGGAAAGTGGATGGGGGGTGTGGGGGGGGAATAGTGACTTTACAGAAATACAAGAAAACAGGCAGAACTGTGTTGCAGTTTTGTTGTATCTGGTTACTGTTGTGCGATTTATTTTTAGTTATTTACTTTGTAGTAATTATTTATATATTCCACGCTCTCTCTTACTTTTCAGGATTTTCTTTATTTCTAAGTTTTATTTTTTTTATGAAGTTTTCAGGTTTTACCACTTCATCTTATTATGTCACTTCATGTTAAAGTCTCGGGGGTCCTGAGTCCATAAATTGTTATTTTCCTTAGTTTTCCCAAGTGAAATATTTTCACACCCTGTTTTTCTATAATCTGTCTTTCAGATTATAATCAGATGCCTCATTGGTGACCATTTGAACTTCTTGCCTGGGCCACCATTTGGTTCATGATGTGGAACAATAAGAAGTTGACAGGAAAATGTGAATAAGCCCCAAGAAGGAGATTCCACATTCTAGCATTCCTATTGGTCTAATAAAAAGTCCCACTTTTGATACACTCCATATGCTCACAGACACACACATGCACAAATGCTGTCAAAGATAGGTGGCATTGCCAGCAACTGCACTCACTGGCCAGCATTCGCACAATTATGTTATATATTTGCATGAAGGCCCACATCTGGCCTCAGTGATGGCTGGCAATATACATCCCTGTGCTTTACTGTGCTATATTTTTGCAGCTGGCCCCGCCCCCTTACCCCTTTTGGTTGTTTTTATCTGATGTTTTGCGAAAATAAATGTATGATGTAATGAATTGTATGTGTAGTACAGCTAAGAAATAGAACATTAGTAGCAAAAAAAGGAGTCTCATATTGTTTTCCAGTACAGGAAGAGTTAAATAAAACTTGAGTTGTTATCTTTGCAAAAGAGCTTCTCTGAGCTCTTTGACTAACTAGGCCAAACACAGTCCTGTTTTCTGAAGCACTGAAACAGCCAAGAAACAGTGTGAGACAGCTTGAGAAAAGGTTTTACTGCAGAAACGTTCAAAGATACATTATTTCTGCTTTGTTTTATAGCTTAAAAGACATAGTGTGGTTTTACAACTGCGTGACAGCATGATGCCATGTTATAAAAAAAAAGCTATATAACTGAAAATAAATGATGAGACTCTTTTCTTTGCCACTAACGTTCTATTCATTATCTGTACTACACATACAATTCATTATATCATACCTTTTTTGAGGGGTGTTTTAATTCAGGTTTGCTTTAACAGAGCCATGTGCATTTGTAGTAGCAACAGTCACAGCTCCAAAACATTGATAACTCATCCAGGGCCATATGCAATTCTCTTTTTCACCTGAGTTTTCACCTAGGAGATCATTTTTCATCTTTGATTTTAAATAACTTTCCAGAACTTTTCAACTAAAAAAGTACCAAAAAGTTGGTGAAAAAGTACTATCAAAATTATTTTAATCATTTTCTTGCCTTCTGGGGGCTTTCAAGGCATTTTATTGACAAGTTTAAAATATTATCTAGGAGAAAACACAGGTGAAAAAGTGAATTGCATATGGCCCAGTGTTTAGGGAATCACAGGAGTACTGTAAGGTACAATACCTTGCCTTTCTAAATGAAGGTCTATATGTACTTTTACTGGCATTGCTGTCAGAGCATATTAGGAGCTAAATAGACGTGCTGCATTGTAATTGTATTGATGCAACTACCACATGATTCCCTACTACCTGTTTTGAAATGTTTACCTTTCCAATGCTGCTGCTTTCAGTGTTCTGTATTGATTTTAATAATCTATTTATTCATCTTATTTCTGCTTGATGTTTTCTTTTTTTCACCTTATTTTTTTTCTTTCACAAACTCCTGTAACTAAGATGAGAGAACATAATTAGTGCTGCACTGTATAATCTGTTTATTAAACATGTATGAGTATCACAAAAAAAAATGACCATTGATCCCTAAGAGACATGAAAGCAGTGTGAATATATTCAGAAAATGTGAGCCACCACTCTTGGTTGTACAGAAGCAGGGGGCAAACACCACCCATACCAATCTATGTAACAGCATCCAAACACAACTATACACAAGACAAGAACAGGGCCCCTCACTGCGGCTCACCAGGTTGGTCACCTCCTCAAACGGCCGCATGAGCCTTCAGGGCATCACAGGTGGGACTGCAGCATGAGGCTCAACTAAGTTTGTGGCCCGGCAAACAATGCCAAGTCTGACACAAACTGTAAGGACTGTCAGTGAATGTGGCTGTGTTCACCTTTGCCAGCCAAATTTGCATTTTGAGAAATTTCTTATAGCAGCCCTGCCAGGGCCGGATTTGGACTTCCCAGTGCCCTAGGCCCGGTACCACCAACCGCCCCCCCCCCCCCCCCCCCACACACACACACACACACACACACACTCAGGGTGCATACACACATCAGACGATAGTCTTTGGAAAATGAAAGATCACAGAGCAATTTTACCCTGTTCCATGCAGTATGAGAGTCATACTCTACACAGTCTATTCTATTGAGCTGAACTCCCCAACAGATAGAAATCTTTGCAAGATGCTGCACACAAAGATGCTGGACTCATTCAAAAGATCAGTATCTGCAAAAGATCTGTTCCTGCAAAAGATCCATTCGTGCAAAATGCATTCAGTCTATGATATCTGCAGATCCTCATACACACTTTGTTTAACAGACATTCATCTTCAGATCAGATCCACCAGAATGGATCTTCATATTTGCAGATGATTGTCTGATCTGCAGATGAATGTCTGTTAAACAAGGTGTGTATGAGATCTGCAGATCTCAGAGACTATGAATGCATTTTGCAGGAACGGATCTTTTGCAGGAACAGATCTTTTGCAGGAACAGATCTTTTGCAGATACTGATCTTTTGAATGTGTACAGCATCTTTGTGTGCAGCATCTTGCAAAGATTTCTATCTGTTGGGGAGTTCAGCTCAATAGAATAGACTGTGTATGTATGGCTCATACTACATGGAAGGGGGTAAAATTGGTCTGTGATCTTTCATTTTCAAAAGACTATGGTCTGATCTGTGTATGTGGCCTTACGATCACTTTTTCGGAGGAGGAAATGCCTGTTTTAGTGACTCGTGTATACCTATGAATGTTTTCTCTCTGAAAAATTATGAATGATCCTGTCAGAGCAGTGAGTCCCTAATGCCTGGTACGCACCAGATAGATGGGTTGAATCAATTTTCCGATAACTTATACAAAGTCGATTAGAAAAGTGATCAGAAATCAGATTAGACCTGTCAGAAATAATTAATTCGACCCGTCTATCTGATGGGAAATTGCATGATGTGTACCAGGCATGAAGGAGCAGAGCGGCATTCATCTCCCTCTCTACTCTTCTGTAATCACAGATCTGTTGCATTTATTTTATATTATTTATTGTACTGATTCTTTCAGAGGTTTTTTTTTTACTGTTTGCCAACACGGAACAAATATATATTTTTTAAAATTTTTAGTACATGTTATTACTTTTGAGATACAAAACAGAATGTAACAATACAAATGTATACAACAGTACATTTGCAATTATAATTATAGAGAAGTTGTCTATCTCATACTACTGCAGACAGTACTGCTGCCTTTAAAATGAGCCAGCAAGGGGTTAAGATTTAGCTTAGAACTGGCTGTCATAAATCTCTCTCATGCTGGATACACACCATGCGTTTCAGCGTTCGATGCGTCCGTCGATACGCATCGATTCGATTATTTCCGACATGTCCGATTCAAGCTTTGATGGATGTTTGGTCGATTTGCCATACTTTACATGGCAATCGACCTAAAAATCATCGAAATGCGTTTGGAAATGCTCAGAAATAATTGAATCGACGTGTATCGACGGACGCATTCGACGCGACGCATAAGGGAAAAAAAACGTATCTTTCTGTTTAAGATTTACAATCCAGGGAGAGAGAGGAAAAGGAATGGCTCAAGTCATCAACAGAGTCTGACCAGCAATACATTGTTTAGCCCAGCTTGGGTTGTAAAGTGGAAATAATTCTGTTAAAATGTTTACCTTACTGGATCAGAAATTGTGTCTATATTGTGATCCATGTTTCTCTACACCCCTGGCATTAAACTGAAGCTTGTATGTTCAGGAGATAGCACTGTCTCATCACACACCACAAAGTAAGGAAAATACATGGAGCTCTGGAATTCTGACTGTGTGTGCAGCAAAGCCGGGGCGGCTTCGGAGCAGGAGAAATGATTTATTTTGACATGCAGCCTCTTATCTCTCTCAGGTCCTGCTGCCCTTTAATCCTTCTGATTTTTTACCGCCCTAGGCCGTGGCCTTTGTGGCCTTTGCAGAAATCCAGCCCTGAGCCCTGCACAAGAAGATGAAGATCTTTCTTGCCTTCATGGGCCCATATGCAATTCACTTTTTCACGTGAGTTTTCTCCTAGGAGATAATTTTTCATCTTCTATTTAATACAGCTTTTCAGCACTCTGCACTTGAAAAAGTACCCGAAAGTCGGTTAAAAAGTACTATCAACATTATTTTGTGCATTTTCTTGCTTGCTGGTGGTTTAAAAGGCACTTTTTAGACAAGTTTGAAAATATCACTTCGGAGAAAACTCAGGAGAAAAAGTGAATTGCAGATGGGCCAGGGTGTCTTAATATAATGTTGTTCAAAAATTCACGACACTCCTGCTGGACTTACACACTGCCTCCAAAATGTCCATAATTTTTATTTTTGCATCTTTTACTGCAAATAAATTGAAATCTAGTCATATCCCTGCCTGTTGCCTTCCACCCCACCCCCTCTTCTTCTCTTGGCTTCTCTTGGTGACTTGCTTCTGAAATCACTGCTCTGGTCTTTCATAGTTGCTTACTGTTTGACTGAAGGTCAGTACTATGACTGATATGCAGTTTTGCACTGTTGGCTACATGGGCACTGAAAAATAAAAGCCAAGCAAAGGAAGATGGCGCTCCAGCTGATCATTACTGCAGTATTTCTGCAGCATACTGACAAACAATTCAACATTTCGGCTGCGTTTTGAAGTCCCTCTTAAACAGGGCCGGTTTAAGCAACAATGGGGCCCCAGGGCAAAATAAACCTGGGCCCCCCCCCAACAGATACCCCGGAACAAAAATTGGCATTAAGGAACCTTTTTTGCAGCTGTATAGTCAGGGTGTGAAGCCCCAATCGGTCGGAGCTCCACATTCTGGCTACCCCAGCCTGCATGGAGGACAAGGGGTTAAAACGTTTCAGGAGGGGGGACCCCACATAATTTAAAAAAAAAATTCTCACACTCTAAACATAAAAAAAAAATTGGGAAAATAGGAAAAAATGCCAGGGATCTTCATACAGCCATATTGCGGCTGTATAGCGATCCCTGGCCAAAGCGCTGCGGCTGCGTATGGACCCCCTGGAAACCCCGTCAGGAAATTTATTGCTCTTTCTTTTGATGCATGTAAAATTACACTACTGTTAGGTTTGCTACTAAAAGTGACATTTACCGCATTTAAAAGTATACTTTTTTCCTTTGAAACGTTAAAATCGATTTTCTCAAAAACTATAAGGTCCTTTTGAAAAATTGTTTTTTCCTCTTATTCCCAATGATCTCATTAACATTTCTAGAATTTAAAGGGACTCCGAGCAGTGCAGAAACCATGGAAACATGCATATCATTTTAAAGCTCTCTTTCTCCTCTTTCCAATGATATATAAACCGCCGCCCTACGCCTTTTAGTTTTCGCTATTTTCGCGATTGAAATTGCCGCGGCCGCGATTTCAATCGCGAAAATAGAGAAAACTAAAAGGCGTAGAGCGATGATTTAGGTGTCACCAGAAAGAGGAGAAAGAGAGCTTTGAAAGGATAGCCATCTTTCCATAGTTACTTGTATTACACAGGACGACACTTTCCCCAGTGTCAGCAGCTCCATTCAGCAGAATGGAGCTGCTGACTTTAGGAAAAAGTCACCCTGTGTAATACAATGTAACTATGGAAAGATGGATATCATTTTAAAGCACTCTTTCTCCTCTTTCTGGCGACACCTAAATCGTCGACCTACGCCTTTTAGTTTTTTCTATTTTCGCGATTGAAATCGCGGCCGCGGTATTTCAATCGCGAAAATAGCGAAAACTAAAAGGCGTAGGGCGGTTTATATATCATTGGAAAGAGGAGAAAGAGAGCTTTAAAATGATATGCATCTTTCCATAGTTTCTGCACTGCTCTGAATCCCTTTAAGGTGGATTTGCTATAAACCATTAAAGTCGGCGGGTTTTTAAATGTGTATTTTTTTTCCTTTGAAACTTTAAAATCGATTTGCTCAAAAACTATAAGGCCGATTTCAATTTTTTTTCCTCTTGTAGCCACTGGGGGCCCCTACAAGCTCTGGGGCCCTGGGGCAATTGCCCCCTTTGCCTCTATGGTAGCGCCGGCCCTGCTCTTAAAGAGACACTGAGGTGAAAAAAAATATGATATAATTAATGAATTGGTTGTGCAGTATGGATAATTACTAGAATACTAGCCGACCTGCGGCGTAGCATACGCCGAGCTGGAGGGGGTATTGGGTGCAGCAGCGGGGCGGGGGGTCGGACCCCCCTCCCTCACCTGGGTCCCCATCTGCGCTCCCCCTCTAGCTTAAGTTCAGCAGCAGCCGCCGCTATTGGTAAAAGGCAGCGGGCGGGGATGACTCACCTCTTCCGCATTCCAGCGTGCGTTCCACTGTCGTCACTTCCTGCAATGCCGCCCACTGTATTGTAAGTGGATGGCATTGCAGGAAGTGACGACGCTGGAACGCGGAAAAGGTGAGTCATCCCCGCCCGCTGCCTTTTACTAATAGCGGCAGCTGCTGCTGAACTTAAGCTAGAGGGGGAGCGCAGATGGGGGACCCAGGTGAAGGAGGGGGGGTCCGATCCCCCTCCCCGCCGCTGTGCCCAATATCCCCTTCCTGCCCGCTACCCCCTCCAGCTCGGCGGCAAGTGTAGGAACACCCCTGGGGGCAGGGCGCTACTTCTTCTTGCTTGGACCAGCCTCTTCTGCTTGCTTGGACCGGTCCTGGGGGCAGAGCGCTACTTCTTCTTGCTTGGACCAGCCCCTTCTTCTTGCTTGGACCGGCCCTGGGGGCAGGGCGCTACTTCTTCTTCTTGCTTGAAGGTTGAGGCACTTACTCTATTATATATATATAGATTAGTAGCAAAGAAAATATTCTCATATTTTTATTTTCAGTTATATAGTTTTTTTTTATAACATTGCATCATTCTCTGCTGGAGTAGCTTGGACTTGCATATTAGGTTGGATGTATTTATCATCCTGAAGCATATATTTGCATTGTGAACTGCCATTTACTGCTTATGCTTTGCAGCTTTGCTTGTGCTGGATAATACTATATACAAGATTCCTGCTGGAGCAGCTTGGGCATGCATATTAGACTGGATGCAATTTATGCGTGCCAATTATACTGTGAACGCAGTTGATTTGCTGCGTGTTGAACAACAGGAACTTTATTTGCAGGCCTGCTTTACAAAGTGCACTTAGGGTTAAGGCAGGGAGCATTACCTGGAGTGGTCTCTCTCCTCTGCCAGGGTTATTACATGCAGTTGGTGATTAGGACATGTTTCCTGGGTCTTTTTAACTTATGGGGACAAACACTGTGGGCTTGATTCACAAAGCGGTGCTAACCTACTTAGCACGTCTAAAGTCTTTAGGCGCGCTAACCAGGGTGCTAAGTAGGTTAGCACCGGTTTTCTCAATTGAGAAATCCGGTGCTAACCTACTTAGCACCCTGGTTAGCATGTCTAAAGACTTTAGACGTGCTAAGTAGGTTAGCACCGCTTTGTGAATCACTCCCTGTGTGTCTTTTTTAAGATTATTAATACATTGGTTTATACTTTTGCAAAAATGAGTTTTTCTATTCCTTTTCATTTGTTTATTGGTGTGCTATGCACACAATATGTGCTCTATTTTTGATAGTCATCATTCTCTAATATTTGCAGTTTACACACTACTCAGCATTCTAAATAATTTTACAAAGCAGGTTAATGAACTTTTGACCTATCCTCTGCAGAAACAAATCAATACAGTGCCAGACACTTGAGACAATAAGCTTCAGAAGACAGAGCTCTCTGCGACTTTGAACGTCGTAGAGCTCAATGGCTCTTTTGCATAGATAACAACTGGAGTTTCTTAACTCTTCCTGTACTGGAAACAATATTAGTCTTATGTCTCGGCTCCTAATGTTTTATTTCTTAGCTGTAGCTGTAGCTGTCTACACATACAAATCATTATATTATATATATATTTTTTTTTTTTTAGCTTCAGTATCTCTTTAACTACAGTTTAGGATACCTGTATTTTTTACTTTGCTCAAAGCAGATCTTTGTTCAGTTTGTTTGTTTACAAAGAGCGTATAAGTGTGAATACCGCTTCTCCCCATGCGATCCTTGGGCAGTGCTCGACCAGATCAGCAAAATCCATGCAACGGACAGAAGAAAGAGCGATCTAAACATATCCACAAAGACTTCTTTAGTTCCGGACGTATCCAGGATCCACACGAATCACACAGTTGTTTGTTTGCACACACAGGAATCAATTATATGGCTATATGGCAATTGCACCTATCCAACCACCCTGCACTTGGTGAGTTGTTATAGTTTTTATGCGATAAAAGGATACCAGTTAAGTCACTATCCAGCCCTTCACCTACCTCCAATGTATGTATTTAATGCATATTCCTCAAATAATAAATAATTTACTTATCTAGGGATGGTTGTAGTCAGCCAACTTTGCTACGCTGTAACTAAGCTATGATTAAGGACAGACTGTCCAAAACATGTTAGCTGCATAGATGTTGCCTTGGCTGTTTATGGATACGTCCACTTACGGATAAGTTCACTTCTCGTGACAAGTGCGGACCCTTCTTTCTTCGCTGTAACTAAGCGTAGTTTTACGCAATTACGCTTCGCCAAACTACAGCTTCGTAATCAAATATTCGCTTCGTATGCATTTCGTGGACTACGTGTTAAAATATGCAATTACGTGTAGTGCGAAGCATAGTGTATGCGGATGCTTATGCCCGTATGCAGAAAATTTTACGCATTTATTCCTCTGTAATTGCTTATAACGGGAACTCTTCTATGCGTACATTACCCTTTCCAATGTGTAAATTTGTAAGCATACAATCGCACGCGGAAAATTAGATGCGAGTAACACATTCGTAGTTCACTACGCAATACACATGTTAACTACACATAGTTCGCGTAAGCTACGCTTAGCGGTACTTTGCTACACGTAAATTCGTGAGCGTAGTTTGAAACTTCACCTACGAACTACGATACGTAGATGCAAACTACGATGCGTAAATTCGCACTGGCGTAGTTTCTGCTCATCCCTGCTTATTACGCTTCGCCTCATAATGCAAGTAGATTCTACAGCAAGCTCCCCTACTTTACATGCACACACAATTACTCACACGTACTCACATTCTAGCTGAACCTTGTTATTACCTCATTTGTGATTTCCTCACAGTGATCAGATCAGGAGCCAGTGAAAACGGCCCCTGACCGGAGGAAGCTCAGTTGTTACATGACAGCCGAGTTTACTTCCTCTAGCAACAGCAATCGACTTGGGGCTGAATCTATGCTGCATCAGAGTTAGAGAACCACAGAGGCAGTGTCAATTCTACTTACTGCGGTCCAGAACCGGCTAAAGAAAACTATTCAATCAATCAAGTAATATCTTCTTGACTCTTCCTATCATCTTCTCTAATATGTGGTGCATATGAGAGTGCATGTGTTCTATTGATCTGGCAGCCAGATTGTGCCTTCATGCACAGCTGTTATTTACTGCACACAAGTTCCCGTAAACTTGATTATAGGTGCACTGTCATCCGCGTGCCACTTCTGATAGAGGGCATGGGTACAATTTATAGACATTCACTTTTTTTGCAAGCATATATTTTATTGCTTATCAGAATGGCCATGGCTAGCTGTTATTTTAGTATGCATGCCATACAACGTGACCGTCTCCCTAGGCTTGCTGTTGGAGCTTGATTTAATGTGGCAGTTATGAAACCTTCTCAGGCTGAGATCGATTAGCATGATAATGAAGCTTATACTGCAGCCTCCTAACTCTCAGAGGATATACCTTGTGCTTCAGCTACTCCTTCAACAAGTGCCACTCTACAATGAGCAGAAAACACTTTTGTTCAAAACGGAGGTATTAATGGGAGGAGGACAAAGTGGATTTTAGGGGCCTGCTGAGGCAGTCGTGCCAACTGCAATGAGAAGGAAGCAGAGATGAAACGTATCAGGATGGGATCAGACATCATAATGCCGAGTGGATCCGGGCGGTGGATAATTTTTACCAACAGTACCACAGATGCGCTATGTGAAGTACAGATAATTAAAATATTTAAGACTGTAGAGTGCTTAACAGCAGCATGTTCTGAAAGTAAGGATATAATTATATTTAAAATTCCAGGTATTGCGGTTTAGAGCCAGATTGTCATTAAAAAGCAACCTAAGCAATTTGCAAAATCAATCAAAAAATGCAAAAAGCGGCAAAGCAGTGCATTACCAAGCAGTGATATTGAATGTCAGTAGGCATGGTACATATGCTGGACTGAGCGGGGCTACACCAGTTACAGTCAGTCCTGCAATTGTGCCATATCTATTTACTGTGGAAAGCCTCAGAAAATGTTACGGACAGGAGAAAAGAGTGTCTACACAGCTATGTCTCCTCTAGCCTTGGCTTGAGAGACAGTTCCAGGGCCAGGCACTGGACTCCACTGTAAACATTGGAGATGGCTTTCTCCCTTTCTGACCAATCTTGGATAGACATCGGGAGCAAAATATGGACAAATGGATTGTATCTTAACTGAGACACAATGGGCCATATGCAATTCACCTTTTCTGCCAAGATTTCTCCTAAGAGATAATTTTTAATTATCTGTTTAAAATAACTTTTTATCACTTTGTAACTTCAAAGTTACCAAAAGTGAGTTTGCAAGCTTTTTTTTTTTTTTTGACTAGGTGTACAATATCAGAAAAACTAAGAAGAAAAAGTTAATTGCATATGGGCCAATGGGTCTGATGCATGAACCATACTGCTGTGCCCAGGCAACGAACAGCAATATTACTGATACTAACTCCAGCAGGGTTGCTATGGTAACACGTGTTACATTACTTGTTTATTGTGTGTTACCATAGCAATGCTCAGGTTACCTATATACTGCAGTTTATGCTAATTAAATGCACAATGTAGTACTCTGCTGACGTTAACACCGCACGTGGCAAAATTACTAGCAGCTCGTGCATCAGGCTCAGTATCAGGGAGAAAAAAACTCACAGAGAGTATTTTATCTTACTTAATTCAATCAGGCCATGTGCCGTGGCTGGATAACTTGTTTGGGAGCTGGGTAATGTCGCTGGGTAGCTTGCAAGGCGGAAGGGAGGCAACACCCCCCCCCCCCCCCCCTGCCTAATGCCTAATTCCAGCGGTGGGTGTCTATTTTAAAGAATTACTTGAGATCTTAACAGCTTGTTTGAAGAGATTCTATATCCAGCGCCCATCCTTTTTAAGCTTCAGTACTCAACTTATGTAATCTTGCTGGTTGTTCCTGTAAATTAGCACACATGGGGCTTGATTCACAAAGCGGTGCTAACCTACTTAGCACGTCTAAAGTCTTTAGACGCGCTAACCAGGGTGCTAAGTAGGTTAGCACCGGATTTCTCAATCAGATCATGCGCTAACTTTGCGCGCGTAAAGTTTTACGCGCGCAAAGTTTTACGCGCGCTAAGTCCCATAGGCTTTAATGGGCACTTCGCGCGGTGCGCCCTGTGCTCTGTGCAGTACGCGCATAAAGTTTTACGCGCATAAAGTTTTGCGCGCGTAAAGTTTTATGCGCGAAAAGCTTGTTTAGACGTGCTAAGGGGGTTTTCACAGGCGTGCTAACAGTTAGCACCGCTTTGTGAATCAAGCCCATGGTAGACTGATTTGGCAAAACTATATCATTGATGGTGATGGGAAACAAATTAGTAGATTGCCAGAACTCAAAGAGGCTGGATGCTTGTTGTGCTCTTCAATCAAGTATTATGGAGGATGCTGATGGCCAGCAACATGACGAGAGTGTTTTACACAGTGTCATTTGCCTGGATGCCCTACAGAGCATTTTGGCTCCAATAGTGTCTAGATCACACATTTTTTTTTAAATTAATAATTGAATAAGAGGAAATAGAGCATTCCAATTCGATAGGGATTGATTTGCTTGGCATACCGAGCCACGATTGGCTAGTATCTGGCTAGCTTAAAGGGAACCAGAGACGAAGCACCCTTGTGTATTTTACCATATATATCAATAAGAACATTAGAGAAAACTCTTACCATGCTCTCTGTTTCATCCTCACTGCTAAAATTGTCTGTTATCAGCTGTGATAAGAATCCTGGACTGAGCATTCAGTCTGGCTTTGCAGGGAATAATTATAGCTGAGTCATTATAGCAGAGCCACAAGGGGGAAGGCTTGGGCTTGAAAAGACACCAGAGAAGACAGACTAAGCTATAATCTTTCCGTAGCAAAGCTAGACTGAGTGCTCAGTCAGGGATTCTTATCAGAGGTGATAACAGTCAGATTAAACAGAGAACAATGAAACAAAGAGCAGATTAGGTGTTTACTGTCATGTTCCCACTGATTTATAAGGTAAAATACAAGAGGGTGCTTTGTCTCTGGTTCTCCTTAAGGGAGGGTTCACTTTTACAAGGCGTGCATGCCATTTCACCATGCACATTCACATTAAAGCTCCCAAGCCATGTTAATGAATGAGCTGGTTTACGTGTGATTCCCTTTTACCCCCCCCCCCCCCAAAAAAAAACAACGTATAGCAGTGCAGCATTGATCCGCACCTGTTTGTCCTTCGAAGTTGTTAGCTTATTGGACTAACATGCACATGGTGTGTGAGAAAATGATGTATACATTGCCTGCATCTTGCAAGTGGGGAAACCTCCCTCACACTAACTCTAATTATAAATTGAGATCGCCATTATTGAGATAACCTTACTCTCACTCTTATGCTAAATATGCTTCAGAATGCCAAAATAAGCATATGCATCTAAATTGGGTATCAATACCAAGAAGGCAAGTACCATGTCAGTCAGCATCTGAATCTATGACTGTACTATGGTCAGTACAAAAGCCCTGAAAGCAGCAGATAAAAATGGCCCTGCCAAAGGTGGCAAAAGTAAAAGCCATGATTAGCGGCAAGAATGTTAAATTATGGTGCCCGATAAATAGCACCTGCTAATTATCAGGAACCATCATTTAACCTCCATATCACTATTCACTCCTTTTACTATTGCCGCCTATGGCAGCAGGGAATAGGTACACTTTTTACACGTAATCAGTTGCTCACAGTTATAACTGAAAGGACAACAGATTTTCAAAGTAATGCCCATGTTTTCCTATAGCACAGTTCACACTTAACGCATTTTAACTGAAATCTTTTTCACAATGCACTACTATGGAGAAGGAAAAAAGCGTATACCAACTGATTATGTGCCTTAGGCAGTGGTGGAGTGGTTAGTGTTAGGCACCAGGTGAGGTCTTAGGGTCAGGCATAGGTAGAGGGAGGGTACAGTGTGAGAGTAGGCAGTGGGGTAGGTATGCATTACCTGGTTCCAGGTGGTTGTCTTTCCTCCACTTCCTTGTTAGTTTGCAGCTGTCCTGCAGCCAGCCAATCATTACGCAGTTCACTCCTCACATGGTGATTGGCTGACTGCAGGACTAACCAGGAAGTGGAGGAGATGCGATCACCAGGACCAGGTAATGTATGTGAAATGCTGGTAATGACATCTTGTTACTAAGGTTATTTAACATTTTAGGACATTTCTAAAACATTAGATAACTTTAGTAGCAAGACGTCATTATCGGTTTCACCCTACGCTATTTTTTGCTGCAATATTTTTAAAGGTATGCGCTCTGAATACAAATTGATTTCGACACAGAGCCTTGGACACCTTGTTAATTCCTATATAAGATTGATATCGTACAAACCTCGCTGTTTCACTGGAGGATGACTCGTTGTGCCAGACACAGCATAAAGGATCAGCCTGTTGTTGTTACAGCGAAGATGAATATACACGTTGTAAATCCATATGATTTAGTAGAAATGTCAAGTACAGATGTAGAGGGAGCTGTTTCACGATGGAATATTTTGTATCCATTATAAAATTATAAAATGACACTTGGCATGATTTGTGCATCCTGACAAAAGTTTCAGCTCAATAGATGCCACTGGGAAAACAAACAGCCTTATCATAAGCATTTGTTTTAAGACAGACTCCACAGTCTGCAGCTTTGAATTATATGTAGCCTTTGCACCCAGCGTAAGAGCATTTACTATAGAGGAATGTGCAAATCTGTTTATTTCAACCCAGGGTGATGAATGTCTGTAAGAAAGGAAAAAAATATGGAAAATGTGACGGAGTTCAAATCCCGTAGCTCTAAAATTTCAAATTTTATTTGGTACAGATTGGCAATGTTTGAATGTTTAATTTAGAGCACAAATTTTAACTGTACCTTGGTGGATTTGTCTATTAGGCAATTTATTGCTTTGCAATTTGATGCCTGACGTGCTCAATTCCAGCGGGCAAAGTTGCCCACTCTACAAAGTTTTAATGGACTTTGAATGCTATCTGTTTCTACATATTAAATAAAATGTCTTTTAACTTTGCCGAAATAAAGTGCTGCTGGCCTCTAAGGCTCCCTGTGATCCAGTGTTCCAGGAGGGAGCTGTATTTTAGCATCAAACAAGAGGTGATTGTTAATGTACTGTATGTATATTTTTTCCTAAAAAAAAAAAAAAGAACAAGGTTAAGCTAGACTATGAGTTAAAGGACAACTGAAGTGAGAGGGATATGGAGGCTGCCATATTTATTTCCTTTTAAGCAATACCAGTTGCCTTGCTGTCTTGCTGATCCTATGCATCTAATACGTTTAGCCATAGACCCGGAACAAGCATGCAGCAGATCAGGTGTTTCTGACATTTTTGTCAGCTCTGACAAAATTACCTGCATGCTTGTTTCTGGTGTACTTCAGACACTACTGCAGACAGATAGACCAGCAGGGCTACCAGGCAACTGGTATTGTTCTATTGGAAATAAATATGTCCGCCTCCAGATTCTTCTCACTACGGTTGTCCTATAAAAGCAGAGGCGGACACGTCTACCACGTTTGTTCTAAAGACAAACATGGGGTACATAATAATACAGACAATAGTATACACCAATATACAAAATACAGATTTGGTGCAAAATACAGAATTGATAATAACAGTGACAAAAGTAGCATGATGAATAAAATGTATAACAAGGTTTTAGACAAAAGGCCCTGCCCTTATGAGCTTGCAATCTAAAGGAACGGGGGTGCGGGCAACAAGAGGTGAAGTAGTATACAATAATCATACTTTGGAATTGGGCCATATGCAATTCACTTTTTCTCCTGTGTCTTCTCCTAGATGATATGTTCACGTCTTAGCAATAAAATGCATTTTAAGCCACCAGCAAGCAAGAAAATAATCAGAATAATTTTGACAGCACTATTTCACTGAGTTTCTGGTACTTTTTTAATACCAGAGTGCTAAAAAAAAAATTAAACAGAAGATGAAAAATGATTTCATAGGAGAAAACTTTGGTGAAAAAGTGAACTGCATATGTCCCATTGTGTTTTTAGGATATCTAGTAGGAGTGCAACTTGGCCAGAGGTCAAAGGGGGAATGGCCTAAGGTAGAGCTTCAGAAAAAGTATAGTTTTCTATTGTAGAAAGGTTACTGGGACTAATGTGGATTAATTCTACATTGTAAACCAGAGCAAATGGCAAAATGCCTGTTGTTTATGTACATTGGTAATGTTTCAACCCTCAATATTAGCTTGCCTTGCGCATATTAAATGTCTATTTTCCAAATAATATTATTGGATTAACTTTCAGAAACATAATCTTGGCAGCCTTTTGAAAGTGAGCGTTCATTCTTCATATCCCTTTCAGGCATAGTTACTTACATAGTTAGAATTAAGGGACAGGTTTAACCTCCTCCAACGAATGCCAGATGTTTTGATCCAGAAGAAGGTATACAATAATGAAGCCCTTTGCCAACAATGACTAATTGTGTACCCAACTGGGGGGGGGGGGGGGGGGGAATTAAAGCAAGAAGGTCAGCCATACTATCCCAGGAAAAAAAAAAACTATATATATAAGTAGATACAGAAAATACTTGTTCTACTTTCATAAAATATGATTTGGGCTATCCAAATTTTTATTTCAGTGAATTCTATATGGTAAAAAAAGAGAAAACTGTTCCAGGCATTTTCATCTTTACTGCCTCTGACTGAAGCTAATCCTGATGTAATTTCCTCCCTTACTCTTTTTTTTCCTCTGCTTGAAATGGAGTATGAAGAACTGCACTGTCATATCTAGTTTGCTTTGTAAACACATGTGAGTAGAGCATAGAGCAAATTTCAGCAGCTTCTCCAGAGGGGTGAGGTGATTCTACTTCCCTTTTGAGACTAGTGCCACACAGAACTGCCTTTGGCTAGTCAGCATGGAGCAGGAATGTGGCAGGGTAAGAAGGGAAGATAACATGGCTTTTTTTTAGCTTCCCTCTCCCTGGCGATGTACGAGAAAATAGCCAGGCTGACGGAGATAAGATTCATTACAGCAAATACATTTATGATTTTATTGGAATGATTGCAATGCAGGGTCAGGATGTAGACTACATAATAAACACAGAGCAGTGGGAAATAAGAATTTAATTGTATGGCTGACAATTCTGCTTTAACACTATCGTATTAGTTCCCTAGAGCAAGAGCATAATAATACCTTACATAATAGTTGAAGCTATCTGTTCTCCTAACATTCCTATCTCAAACTGTGTAAATTCAGTGGAACTGTAGCACAGAAGTCCAAACTTTGCTTTGTTAATTCATTATGTGTGCATTGAGCCGAATTTGAGCATGTATATGGGCAGTCCTACTAAGAACTTAGCTATATTACTTTTTTTCTAACTGTAGGAGTTCAAAGGAACCTAAAGCAAGGCTTCCATATGTATTTCCTTTTAAACAATACCAGTTACCTGGCAGCCCTGCTGTTGTCTTTGACTGTAGTAGTATCTGAATCAAACCAGAAACAAGCATGCAGCTAATGCAGTCAATGCTTCAGTTAGAGCACCTGATCTGAATGCTTGGTTGAGGGTCTATGGCTAAAAGTATTAAAGGCAGAGAATCAGCAAGACAGCCGGGCAATATGCATTGTTTACAAGGAAAAAAAATATGGCAGCCTCTATATCCCTCTCGCTTTAGGTTCCCTTTAAGAACTCAGGGCCCTAAATGCCAGTCTCTCTTAAGTCAAACTTATTGTAACGATTGCGGAATTATCTCCGTGGTCAGCGCACAAAATGTGCGCTGACACTGCGGAAATCCTCCACAAGCGTCTGAATAACAGAACCCAGCTTTGGTGCAATGCACCTGTAGAGGGGAATTCCCACCGGCAGATGGAGCTGTAGAAAGCAGAGGAATAAACCCTCTGCACTGCCACAGATGCCAGATAGGAATTGTACGAGGGGAAGGAATACAAGGCAAGATAGCCCCTAGTGAGAGAGATTGAGCACAGAGACAGAATGTATGTATGTCCACCAATCTAGTCGCCACCTGGCGACGGTGAACACACAACAGCGAAGACCAAGTGGGAAGCAATCGCAAGAATGGCGATTGCTAATAGCAACACAAGACTGAGTAAAGACAGAGCATAGGTGTAGTAAGAAAGACACAGCAAACAACAATGATCAGAACACCATGGAAAATAACAAATGCACTAGCTAAACGCGGTCGCCGCACGAGAAGCACAACAGCGACAAAACACGTTAATGGCGTGGTCTCCGCACGAGAAGCGCAACAGAGACAAAATGCGCCAACCCTGACTAACAAATGAACACAGAAAACACAAACAAACATATAACAGAAACGCTTGCGAATCGGTTGCCTTACCTCAGGCAACAGCAAGCGTTTGCTCCAGACCGACAGATAAACAGACAACAGGAACAGGTCAGATAGGATCCACTGCTCTTCCGCAAGAGCAAGTGCGATCCGCACAACAAGACAGACAGAAGGAGTAGCCAGTAGCAACCGCAGCTTTGGCTACACTCCTAGACAGAATACAGAGAGATCCACCACCTCTAATGCTAGGGCGAATGCAATCCAAACAGACAGAGCGATTTCCTGTCAGCCGCCACTGGCGACAGAACAATCGCAACAGAAAGACAGAACAAGGCAAAACAGATAATAATGACCTCACTAAGCTAGAAGGAATGCTAGTGCACTCCCAAGGATAACTACTCTAAGATAGCAATAATAGCCAACAATGAGCAGAGGGCTGAGACTCCAGGGAAGTTAGCAGGAACAAACCATCATGACCAGCAGGGAATTCTGGGAGGAAATGGTATTTATAATGCAAGCCATCAAAGGAAGCAGCTAAGCAATTTGCATGACAAGTGTATGCAAATTCCTCACCAGAACAGTAACTCTGAAACTTGCAGAGTGAAGACAGGTCTCTTTTCCAGAGACCTGCAACACTCAGACCTAAAGAATGGTCAAAAAGCTGTCTGCCTGTGCAGACAGCTGAGCAGATCATTACACTTATGTTGAACTGTAGAGTAACTCTCACTGATAACTGATTATAGCTCATAAAGCTCTCGCGTGGCTGAGAAACACTTCTGAGTGCAGTCACCAGATTAAAAAGAATTTTAATAATTTAAGATTTGTGGGAGCTTAAAAACATTCAAAATTGTTCTCATTCCCCTGAGACGGTAAAAACTTCAAATCTACAGTTTATAACTTTAAGATACAAAATATGACTAATGGCTTCCAGAAAATTCCTACTTAGGATTAGGACATTATTGATACAATGGTTTATCTAAGTTTATAAGTTTATTTTCACTTTTTTTATAAGCGCACAGAGTAGTGTTGAACGAGCACTTATCTGGAACCACAAGAAAAAAAGAAAAAAAAAACGCTTGGCCCATTAGGGATTTGATGACTGTAATTTTAATTACATTTGGGTGCCTCTTACCACCTTGTGCCTTATACCATTTGTTTGGAAGGAACCTGGTCCCCAGCATGCTTGCACGCACCTGGTCCCAGAAGTTATGTTTTTCAGAGAGCAACCACATCCAATAATACTAGAAAACACCTGAGTGGAGACAGGTTGATATTTGGTTGGTTGCCTCATTGCAACCCTTGTGTGTGAGTACCATTTCTCACGTAACTTCTTCCCTTTCTAGTTAAGTTCTGCATCATTTTGGGCTCCCTTTGTCTCTATGTTTTTTCTTCTAAGGTTCTTTACCATCGTATCCTACACTTGTGTGACACCCTTCAGGAAGTACCAGGCTGACAGCTATGGGCAACACATATATTCTGTAATTTCCACTTTGGTGACCTTTAGTCAATGTATTCAAGGTATGACTTTACAAAATCACAGAGTCTCTTTATTTACGCTATATTTAGAAGTGACCTTTAAGAGTATTTATAATTGGCCACCACTCAAGCATAGCAGTTGGGCCAAACACTGATGCAGAACACCACAGTCTCAGCAACTAGGTGCTAAGCTTTCGGGTCTAATTTTTCTCGAGAAAACCAATGTTTTTGTAGGAATTGGAAGGAAGGTGTTATTTTAAAATATATTAAGTTTCTCCATAAAACAAGAAATGAAACTTTAGGATAATAATTAAGAAAGCCGCGCTACGCTGTAATGTGAAGCACTACCACACTATAACCACTCATGCGGCCTTAGCAGTAAAGTGGTTCATGGAACACAAACTCGCAGTCACGTGCATAACTCTGCATGACTGAGCCCATATTTCTGTGTTTATACAAATGGATGGAATACCTGGAAATTAAACACCTTCTAGCGTTACCTGCTGGTGTTCCAAGTGCAAGCGTTTTGCCGAGCTCCTTAAAAGGGGAATTGATTAAAGTGCTAATAGGAGAACTCGACAGGAAAAAGTTATAGTGAATTAGCTCGCTGAGCCGTGGCAAGCATCATCTGACTTTATATATGTTTCATTAAAAGTAGCCTTGACAGCTTTATGGGGGAATGTTGGTGTTTCTGCAGCATGAAGAACCCATACCGCGTTGCCAGACCCTGTACCATGCAACTCATTTCATAGACAAATATTTAGGCAGTGAAAATGTCATTTTAAATGACTGGTTTGATAATCCTGTAAGCTTTTAAATGATCTGCCAAGTCTGGCAGTTTCGCCATTGGAGTTGAATTCCAGTAGAACATTAAATAATAATGTGTAAACATGAAAAGGTGCTTTCACACTTCCATTCATGGCCTTTTCCTCTATGGCACTTATCATAGATTAAATGAATAATTGCAAATCCTGAAAGGATGTCTTTCCATCGGTGTGAAGACGGTGTAATACGAGATCGGTAGTAGGGCCCGGTTCAAAGCTTTCCCAATCTTTATCTTTCTCTTATACAAACAGGAAAGAGGAAGATGGGGTTTTCCACTGTTTGCATTAAATATTAACGTGATAAGAAGTATAAATAAATATTCACATACAGAATCTCGAAGAATGAAAAAATAAATGGTATCAGAATTCCAAACCCTAATTTTTTTTTTAAATCCAGTTTTAAAGTGGACCTGAACTCTTGCACAGGACAGAAGGAAAACATAGATAAATGCACCTTGTATGTATTTACTTAGAGAGTTAAGCCTGTTTTATTCCCCCTCATCTGTGACTAAGCAGAAGTTAAAATTTGATTCCTCAGCTGTGTCCGCTGACTGAAAAAGCAGAATTGGTATGGTGAACACAGGATCTTAACAATATGTCTGCTTCCATTAACCTCCTTGGCGGTAATCCCGAGCTGAGCTCGGGGTATGCCGCCGGAGGTCGCCGCTCAGGCCCTGCTGGGCCGATTTTGATTCTGAAAAAAGCAGCACACGCAGCTGGCACTTTGCCAGCCGCGTGTGCTGCCCGATCGCCGCCGCTCCGCGGCGATCCGCCGCGTGCAGCGGCGAAAGAGGGTCCCCCCAGCCGCCCGAGCCCAGCGCAGCCGGAACAAACAGTTCCGGCCGGCGCTAGGGGCTGGATCGGGCAGCTCTGACGTCAGGACGTCGACTGACGTCCATGACGCCACTCCGCTCGTCGCCATGGCGACGAGGAAAGCGAAACAAGATAGGCCGCTCATTGCGGCCTATCTTGTTACTTTCGATTGCCGGAGGCGATCGAAAGTACGCTTCAGGAGCGCCCTCTAGTGGGCTTTCATGCAGCCAACTTTCAGTTGGCTGCATGAAATATTTTTTTTTTAATTAAAAAAAAACCCCATTGCAGCCTCCCTGGCAAAATAAATAAACCGCCAGGGAGGTTAAAGCAGGAAGTAGACGCAATGCAGATGTATTGCCGGATATACAGTATATCAGCCATAGCAAAGAAATGCTTTTCTTTAAAGGTCATTATGTTGTTGCTTATCTTTTAGAGCAGAGATGAAATTCTGAGTTCTGGTCCAATTTAAAAGACTGGTGAGGAATCAGAATCTCATAGCAGTAGGTCACTGGATATTAAGATCATAGGACCAGGGAATGGACCAGGACCAGGGAATGAAGGACAGAAATAATAACCTTCTGATGAGTGCATCTCATCTCAAAAGGGCCACACCTAGATCAAGCAACAGCCAAAATAAACCCAGACAGACAGGAGTAGCTATGCTCATTCTGCTGGGACAAATGGAGAAACAGGGGCTGTAGGAGGGCTGTAGGATGTGATCCATTTTATGCAACCAGTAACCCTCTGCACTCAAAACACGCATGCGCACAACAAGCTGGGATACCTAACACGATATTATTTTCCAAAAAAGGCTGCAGTCGGCACACAAGCAAACACTTCATGCTCTAGAACTGTGCTTCTGAATCCTGTCCTCAAGTACAACCAACAGTACATGTTTTGTGGAAATCTCCAGAGGTAGTTAGAGCAAACCTGAGGCAAAAAAAAACAACAACGTATGAGTCAATGAAATGTATGTGTAGCGCAGCTAAGAAATAGAACATTAGTAGTAAAGAAGAGTCTCATATTGTTTTCCAGCAAAGGAAGTATTAAAAAACCTGAGTTATTATCTATGCAAAAGAGATTCTCTGAGCTCTTCGACCCACTAGGTTGTATACAGTCCTGTTTTTTGAAGCACTTAAACAGCAAAGAAACAGTGAGAGACAGCTTGAGAGAAGGTTTTACTGTAGAAAAAGTTCAAAGAGTCATTATTTCTGCTTTGTTTTATAGCTTAAAAGACTTTCTTTCTTTCTAACTGGTTTCTACTTTTTTAGAGCGGGTTCTAAACTGCAGATATGACAGAATTATGCAATGTTATATATAAAAAAAAGCTATATAACTAAACATAAAAATATACACATAGTTACATAGTTATTTGGGTTGAAAAAAGACATACGTCCATTGAGTTCAACCAGAAAACATAGTACAACACCAGCCTGCTCCCTCACATATCTCTGTTGATCCAGAGGAAGGCGAAAAACCCTTACAAGGCATGCTCCAATTAGCCCCAAAAGGGAAAAAAATCCTTCCTGACTCCAGGTGGCAATCACATAAAATCCCTGGATCAACATCACTGGGCATTACCTAGTAATTGTAGCCATGGATGTCTTTCAACGCAAGGAAAACATCTAAGCCCCCTTTAAATGCAGGTATAGAATTTGCCATATCTACTTCCTGTGGCAATGCATTCCTCATCTTAATCATCTATTATATAACTATAAGACTGTTTTCTAGGCTACTAATGTTCTATTCCTTATCTGCACTACATAAACAATTCATTATATCATAAAGGGTTTGCTTTCACTTCAGACTGCTTTAATCAGCTCTACTGAGACACTGGTTGCCTCACCTGTGAAGGTTTGTGATTTTCTGCAAAACAAGTATTGTTGGTGGTAGGGTTGGAAAGCCCTGTCTTAGAACTATGCAAGAACAGCCCATTAATTTAACAGAGTGAGTGTTACAATGTATTGATACCTGGAGGATGAGAATGATTTTTGAGTGGTTGTGATCCCTTTGCTTAAATGTTAAGAACCAGAATTCAGCTTAAAGCTCCAGCTCCAGAACGTGGAATGTTTATTTGTGTGCTAACTGTAGCTTTAGATTAGGGGTCAGTTGTGAGAAGGGAATCACAAAGAGATGAACTGGCAAAGTACAAAATACACTGCAGTCATTTTGGGAAATAAGACCTCCCTTTCTTACAACTCGTAGTATCTTTTAGTGCTATCAATGTTCCACCTTGTTGTGTGAATGTGTTTTGAATGCAGAGGGTTAATGATTGTAAACACAGACAGACACTCCAGGTTGCCCTTGGCTGTCATTGTATAAGAAATTATTGGCTAGGGTTCAAGATGTATAAATCAGATAGTAGAATTTTATTAATGAATACAAAAAAGACACAATTTCATAGCTTGATTGCATGCAAAAATCAGCTTCATAAAATGATCAGTAAAAACTTGCGGGGCATCTAGGCACCAACAATGAGATGCTCTAAACCAGACAGCAACTATCTAATCTAGGCCGGCATCATGCGTCCATCCATACATCCATGCAATGGCGCCCACTCACTCCTAAGCGTTGCTCAACTTAATTGCAGAGCGTGATGCTTGAAAGGCTACTCCCATAGGGGCAACTGAGTCCACCTGCACAGCAGTGATAATCGATTCGATAAGCAATAATCTCCACAGGGATAATGAATAGTTTCCAAATAGGAAGTCACTCTTACCACCTCCGTTGTAGCTTGCTGTGTGGGTACCCACTTGATGATGCTGCACGATGTCCCATATGGTGAGAGGACAGCACAGCCCTCCAGCTTGTGTTGAGCATGTGCTCAGGCAGTCCCTCTTAGAGCGGTGGCCGGAATGAGATGTGCCCAACCGGGGCAATGCCTCAATGCTGCGCCAGGAAGGCAATGTCAGCGGTCGGCTGTATTCCGCTATTCCAAGCCGCGGTCTGCAATGGCGGCACGCATGGAGTATTGTATTGGCGGCTGCAGAGTCGATTCATCCGCTGATGTGGATGTGACGTGTACGTGGTGCACTAGGCCCCGCCCATCGACGCGTTTCCCGCCCCTCACAGGCGATTCGTCAGGATGTACTGATGGGCGTACTCTTTTCTTCTTTTATACGACGTGCATTCCTTCACTCCTCCTCCTATCTCGTAACTGTTACTAATATGCACTGCAGCTCCGTAAAGGTAATGGGAACTCTAAAAAGTCCCAATACTCTCGCAATGTCCTCATATTTCACGCTTCACAGGTAAACAATGTTCCACTCCACTTTGTAATGATGGTTTTTATAGCATTATGGTACTTTTTAATCCAATTATGCGGTCACCCTAGCACTGTCCTTAATCACGTTTTGTTTCAATTTAACATGAAGGGAGAGCCACGGGGGAGGGAACTTTTATAAATTGTGTTCAAGGTATGTAGTTACATGCCTCGAATCCACTCAGGATATGACATGCTTATCACATCTGTCATACTGTCATTCACTCATGGATTTGTACTCTCACTCACCTATTGCTAACTACACATAAGTAGTCTCTGTTTTATCTCTATCTCTTTCTAGTATAGATCTGTTTTTTCAGATATGACTTTAAATTGAAGTCATTATTTAAACCGTAGGGGCTAAGAGTTTGAAGTCGAAAGATCCACATCCCCTCTTTACACAGTAGTTCATTGGTCATGTCACCTCTCCTCTTAGACATATTCAATTTGTAGATACCCTTAAACAGTGTACCTTGCAATCTACTCCCATGTTTAGTGGCATAGTGTCTGCCTAGGGTCGTATCCATATCCCCATTTACAATACTACACATATGCTCAAGAATACGGACTTTCAAAGCCCTTTCAGTCATCCCTATGTACATAAGGCCACATGGGCAGGATATCATATAAACAACATTTTCAGTGTCACAATTTATAAATGACCTTATTTGAAACTCATTTGCACCTCCACTATCCCAGAACGTTTTGGCCTTATGTACATAGGGGCATGCCTTGCATTTTCCGCACCTATGCATCCCCTGAATTGGGGTTTTGTTTAGCCAAGTCCTCAGGGGTGGGCTACTTCTATATTCGCTGCTGACAAGCATATCTTTTAGATTATTAGCCCTTCTGGCCACTAACCTAGGGGTGGGGTCAATTATCTTTGCAATCTCAGCTGAACCTGTCAGTATATGCCAGTGTCGTCCCATCAATTGGTGCAGTTTGTCCCAGTGTGCCCCATACGTGGTGATTACTTTGATCCTATCCTCAGATGGGCCACTGTCCCTCCCACCCGATGGGACACTATGACCTGGCATATCCCGCCCTCCTCCTCCCTCTAATAGGTCCTCTCGATTTTTATCCCAGGCCTTTTTAAGTGCCCTTTTTAGGATCTTGTGGGGGTAACCTCGCTCACGAAACCTCTGGTACATTTCTCTAGATTCATTTCTAAAGCAGGTATCGGTGGAGCAATTCCTGCGTAAACGCAGGAACTGGCCATATGGAATCCCTCTGATTAAATGATTCGGGTGGTGGCTGGTGGCGTGGAGGAGGCTGTTGCCGGCTGTGGGTTTACGATATGATGATGTGCTTATCTGGTCACCCTCAATAGTTAGCAGCAAATCCAAGAAGGGTAATTTTTCCTGACTAAAATTGTAGGTAAGTTTTATATTACGCTCAACGCTATTGATGCGTCTTACAAATTGATCGAGTTCTTCAATGCCCTCCTTCCACACCACCAGCACATCATCGATGTACCTAATCCATAAGGCCACTCCCTCCAGAAAGGCTGGATCAGAGTAAACCACCTGTCGTTCCCAGAGGCCCAGATGGAGACAGGCGTACATTGGAGCGCACGCCGCCCCCATCGAGGTCCCCCGCATCTGTCGATAGTACCGTCCCGAGAAAGAGAAGCAATTGTTACCCAGGATGAGATGCATTGCCTCCACCAAAAAGGCATTATGGGCATATGCCTGAGGGTAGTGCTGGTATGTGTAAAATTCTAGTGCCTTGAGTCCCTCCTGGTGAGGAATCGACGTATACAACGATTCAACGTCAATGCTCACCAGGAGGGACCCAGCTGGCATCCTAAACCCCGACAGTGTCCGAAGGACATCCCTGGTGTCTAAGACAAAGGAGGGAAGTGTCATGACAATAGGTTTTAGACGAAGATCAATGTATTGCCCCAATCTTTCGGTTGGACCACCATTCCCAGATACTATTGGGCGACCTGGAGGGTTTTGGCTCTGTTTGTGCACCTTAGGTATAAAATAAATAGTTGGCTCATTGTATTCTACCACCCTCAGATATTCCCATTCTTTATGGTCAATAACCCCTGTGTATAATGCTTCATCAAGTAAGTCATTGACTTTTTGTTTTATTCGTGGGAATGGGTCCCCATCTATTCTCTGGTATGTCTCAGGATCGTCCAATTGTCTATGGGCTTCTTTTACATAGTCCCCCTCGTCAAGTAGCACTATATTCCCCCCCTTGTCACTGGGTTTAATAATAATCCCATGGGCATTCTTTAATTCTTCAAGGGCCTTGAATTCATTGGGAGTTAGGTTGCCCACCTGCCTAGAGGTAAACCAATTTGCATTACGCAGGTCTCTTTCTACAGATTCCAAGAAAACTGACAGGTATTTGTTGTTATGTATTGGCGGTAGGAAGGTGGATTTTACTTTTAAATTCGTGTTTGGGGGTGGGTTTTCCTCAATACCGTCGGGAGTCAAGGGCAATAGGTCATCGGGGTTATTGCCAGCTCCATCCCATAGGGACTCCAGTGCTGCTAGAGCCTCTCTCTCGCTTAGTGTGAGGCCAGTATAAACCGGGGCAACCTGCATGTTGTCTCTCCCGTCTCCATATGTGAGTTTTAACATAATCTTCCTCACAAACATGTAGATATCTTTATATACATCAAACATGTCACCTTTAGACACTGGAGAGAAAGAGAGGCCCTTTTCCAATAATTGCACATGAGTGTCACTCAGGGTGAAGCTGGACAGATTGATCACCGCACCCGTTCCCTCTATCTGTGCTTTTATTTCTGTCTTTGTGCTTGTCCCCTCCGGGTCTTTACTCCCATTCCCTCCTCCTCCACGTCCTCCTCCTCCCCCTCCGAGCTGTCTGTTCTTTCCTCGTTTTTTGATTTCTTAGATCTACCTGACTTCTTCTGCTGGTGTTTCTTTGTCTTTCTATTCCTATTTTGGTTCTTCCCCCGGTTTTTATCTTCAATAATGACATCCTGCCCCGAAAAAGTAACTGACCTTTTACTAGACGCTGATTCAAGTGAGGTATCTGTTTCACCCTCTGAGAGATCATGCCCACTTTCCCCCGTGTGCCTCCTTTTTCTCCTATGTCTCTGCTTGTTTTTAATACGTTTTCTTGGATCTAGTGCTTCATCTGAGTCCCATGCCTGAAGGTCTTTTTGGAATTTGTTGCTTTTTTGTCGTTTAATCATTACTTGTTTTTTCTCAATTGATGTCTTAAGGGAATCATTGAGGCTGTTGAAGGCTTCATGGTTACAAAAATCGTCAAGTGTGGCTGCACTTTCTTCTATCTCCTCTATTACCTCCTCCAATTGTAATTTCTCTTCCTCCACAATCATTTTTAGTACTTCTAAGCCCCTGGCTAGTGATCTCTCCTTCCATTTGGTCACAAAGCGATCTGTTAACAGATTTTCCGCTGGCATGATCCGGTCTAACAGACCATCTGGAATCACGCCTGCCTTATAATAAGATTCTAGTAGCGACACATTCCATTTCCGCTTCAGCTGTCTGTGAAGCAGAGCACCATGTTTTTTAAAAAGATTTTTGAGATCTAATATATCGCTATTTTCAGCATTCTGAGAACTACGGGCAAAAGTTGCCTCAATCTCCTCATCTACTTCTCTAGAGATCATATATGCCATGGTGCTCCAGATCACAGGCGTTACGCTCAAAAACGGACTGGATTGTCGTGGGAGGACAGCTGTCGGGGGCAGTACACTTCAACACCGTGGGGACAGTTAGAGGATACTCAGGAGACAGTGATTGTCGTAATATGAATAGAAGAGAAGAGCATAAAAATATTAAAAATGAAGATACAATCTCTGATGCATCTGTATGAAAGTGCCTTTAGCTTGGAGATAGCAAGATACAGAGCCAGTGGATACTAAATCCTAAATGTAAGTCAAAATAAGAAACGCTGTCTCCAAAAGCAATGGTGGCTGCACAAATACTCATTATAGGCCTACCATACTACTCCTGATTAGGCATTATACTGCTATACATCACCCTTCAAGTATGCAATTGTATAAGAAATTATTGGCTAGGGTTCAAGATGTATAAATCAGATAGTAGAATTTTATTAATGAATACAAAAAAGACACAATTTCATAGCTTGATTGCATGCAAAAATCAGCTTCATAAAATGATCAGTAAAAACTTGCGGGGCATCTAGGCACCAACAATGAGATGCTCTAAACCAGACAGCAACTATCTAATCTAGGCCGGCATCATGCGTCCATCCATACATCCATGCAATGGCGCCCACTCACTCCTAAGCGTTGCTCAACTTAATTGCAGAGCGTGATGCTTGAAAGGCTACTCCCATAGGGGCAACTGAGTCCACCTGCACAGCAGTGATAATCGATTCGATAAGCAATAATCTCCACAGGGATAATGAATAGTTTCCAAATAGGAAGTCACTCTTACCACCTCCGTTGTAGCTTGCTGTGTGGGTACCCACTTGATGATGCTGCACGATGTCCCATATGGTGAGAGGACAGCACAGCCCTCCAGCTTGTGTTGAGCATGTGCTCAGGCAGTCCCTCTTAGAGCGGTGGCCGGAATGAGATGTGCCCAACCGGGGCAATGCCTCAATGCTGCGCCAGGAAGGCAATGTCAGCGGTCGGCTGTATTCCGCTATTCCAAGCCGCGGTCTGCAATGGCGGCACGCATGGAGTATTGTATTGGCGGCTGCAGAGTCGATTCATCCGCTGATGTGGATGTGACGTGTACGTGGTGCACTAGGCCCCGCCCATCGACGCGTTTCCCGCCCCTCACAGGCGATTCGTCAGGATGTACTGATGGGCGTACTCTTTTCTTCTTTTATACGACGTGCATTCCTTCACTCCTCCTCCTATCTCGTAACTGTTACTAATATGCACTGCAGCTCCGTAAAGGTAATGGGAACTCTAAAAAGTCCCAATACTCTCGCAATGTCCTCATATTTCACGCTTCACAGGTAAACAATGTTCCACTCCACTTTGTAATGATGGTTTTTATAGCATTATGGTACTTTTTAATCCAATTATGCGGTCACCCTAGCACTGTCCTTAATCACGTTTTGTTTCAATTTAACATGAAGGGAGAGCCACGGGGGAGGGAACTTTTATAAATTGTGTTCAAGGTATGTAGTTACATGCCTCGAATCCACTCAGGATATGACATGCTTATCACATCTGTCATACTGTCATTCACTCATGGATTTGTACTCTCACTCACCTATTGCTAACTACACATAAGTAGTCTCTGTTTTATCTCTATCTCTTTCTAGTATAGATCTGTTTTTTCAGATATGACTTTAAATTGAAGTCATTATTTAAACCGTAGGGGCTAAGAGTTTGAAGTCGAAAGATCCACATCCCCTCTTTACACAGTAGTTCATTGGTCATGTCACCTCTCCTCTTAGACATATTCAATTTGTAGATACCCTTAAACAGTGTACCTTGCAATCTACTCCCATGTTTAGTGGCATAGTGTCTGCCTAGGGTCGTATCCATATCCCCATTTACAATACTACACATATGCTCAAGAATACGGACTTTCAAAGCCCTTTCAGTCATCCCTATGTACATAAGGCCACATGGGCAGGATATCATATAAACAACATTTTCAGTGTCACAATTTATAAATGACCTTATTTGAAACTCATTTGCACCTCCACTATCCCAGAACGTTTTGGCCTTATGTACATAGGGGCATGCCTTGCATTTTCCGCACCTATGCATCCCCTGAATTGGGGTTTTGTTTAGCCAAGTCCTCAGGGGTGGGCTACTTCTATATTCGCTGCTGACAAGCATATCTTTTAGATTATTAGCCCTTCTGGCCACTAACCTAGGGGTGGGGTCAATTATCTTTGCAATCTCAGCTGAACCTGTCAGTATATGCCAGTGTCGTCCCATCAATTGGTGCAGTTTGTCCCAGTGTGCCCCATACGTGGTGATTACTTTGATCCTATCCTCAGATGGGCCACTGTCCCTCCCACCCGATGGGACACTATGACCTGGCATATCCCGCCCTCCTCCTCCCTCTAATAGGTCCTCTCGATTTTTATCCCAGGCCTTTTTAAGTGCCCTTTTTAGGATCTTGTGGGGGTAACCTCGCTCACGAAACCTCTGGTACATTTCTCTAGATTCATTTCTAAAGCAGGTATCGGTGGAGCAATTCCTGCGTAAACGCAGGAACTGGCCATATGGAATCCCTCTGATTAAATGATTCGGGTGGTGGCTGGTGGCGTGGAGGAGGCTGTTGCCGGCTGTGGGTTTACGATATGATGATGTGCTTATCTGGTCACCCTCAATAGTTAGCAGCAAATCCAAGAAGGGTAATTTTTCCTGACTAAAATTGTAGGTAAGTTTTATATTACGCTCAACGCTATTGGCTGTCAGCAAACAGGAGTAGCAAGGAAAGGAAGAAATCTTACAGACTGATTTGCAGAAAATATTCTGTTTATGAAACTGTCACATTAGTCAATAAACTCATCAATACAAACAACGTTTAAAGAAGGATTGTCAGCCACAAAATCAAATTCCATTTACCCACTGCTCTGTGTTCATTGTGCAGCCTGGAACCTTACCCTGCATTGCAAGCACTCCAATCTAATCAGAAATGTTTCTGCTGTAATAAATCTCATCTGTCAGCCTAGCTCTATTTGGTACATTGCAGATGAGAAGGAAGCTTGTCATCTCCCCTCCCATATTCTTGTTCCTCACTGATTGGCCGAGGGCAGTTCAGTGTGACATGAAGCTGAAATCTGATTTTGCTATGCTCATGTTTACAAAACAAGCTAGCTAGAGAAGATTCTAGGAGAAAAAAAAAAGAGTAAGTTGGCTTCAGTCAGAGAGAACCAAAATGGCAAATGCCATGAACAGAATTATCTATATTTACTGTATAAAATTAATTGAAATCAAAATGTGGACAATGCTATACATCTGTTATGTAAGTAGAACAAGTAGTTATCTACTTATATATGTGTTTTTTTTTCCCTGGCATAGTATGACTGACCCTGCTGCTTTAAGTTGTATAGGCGTGGGATTCATTTTATGCACCCATAAGTAGTTAACAGTAAGGTCAGGTGACTGAAATAACTAACCCCTCCTGTTAGATGGGACAAGTCTAGGCTATTCAAGGAATCATTATAAGAACATACTCCTTCTTTTCATGCCCAGCAATTTTTTTTATCTTACGCACATTAATATTGTCTTAATAAACATGCATACTGCCTTAATAAAGTTTACGCCATTCTCCTATTTTGTCTTTCTCATATCTTTCCCATAAATCCTGGCTAAAATAAATATGAAGAACAGTAAATCTTTCATTTTTGTTCACAATGTTATTGCTCATTACAGATAAACTGCTTTCTCTATGTTGCAGTTTATGACATTTCAGCGGTATCTGAGTTTTTTTTAAGGTGCACACAAAATGACTGAGTGTATCTATGGATCAATCAGCAAATGCTATGTTTTCCTTGCTAGTTAATTAACCCAGCTGGAATTATGACTTCTACCTGGGCCATTATTATTAAGTGGAGCTATGTACATGATGTTCTCTTCCTTTTATTTCAAGAGCCAAGTAATTGCTTTGCTAACACGGAATACACCAGGCCTTTATAGAAAACATTAGGAGTTAAAAAGACAACTTCCAAAGAGAGCGCAGATATTTTCGTGTGGAAATAACTCAGCGCAGAGACAGATGATTCCCCCATGGAGTGAGGTAAGAACATTTTACTGAAAACAGTATGCAGATAAGTACCTTCATGCTGCCTGCTTGCTGTCCCAAACCTGTTCCCCTTTTACGATTGCTCAAGCTAAATGTAGCGGGGAACGAGTACCACTGTGAGTAGCGGAGGAAAACAACAGGTAATTTTGCTGCCTTTCTGGTGATTGGGTGTGTGCTACATCTAACGTATGTATTATTAGGAAGGGTCTTAAAGGGACACTTAAGTCAAACAAAAAAAATGAGTTTTACTCACCTAGGGCTTCCAATAGCCCCCTGCAGCTGTCCGGTACCCTCGCCGTCCTTCTCCGATCCTCCTGGCCCCGCCGGCAGCCACTTCCTGTTCGGGGGACAGGAGCTGACAGGCTGGGGACGCGAGTGATTCTTCGCATTCCCAGACACATTAGCACCCTCTATGCTGCTATATGGTATATGATATATGCTATAGCAGCATAGATGGCGCTATTGTGGCCAGGAACGTGAAGAATCACTCACGTCCCCAGCCTGTCAGCTCCTGTCACCGAAACAGGAAGTGGCTGTCGGCGGGGCCAGGAGGATCGGAGGGAGACGGTGAGGGCACCGGACAGCTGCAGGGGGCTATTGGAAGCCCCAGGTGAGTAAAACTCATTTTTTTTGTTTGACTTAAGTGTCCCTTTAAGCTTTCTATTGATAGAGGAAAAAAGAAAGTCTAGGTTTTTTTGTTTGTTTGTTTGTTTTTTTAAGAGGAACAGTAACAAAGTAGAGTAAAATGCAATCAATTATTCAAGATAATAACTTTTACATTATAAATATCCTGGTTTCAGCATCAGAGGGACACTCTGTAAAGCTATATATTGATATATATTGTTGTTTAGCCTCTTGGGTCCATTAGGGTCCATACACTGAGGTACTCGTGCCAGTATATGCTAGAAATAGGTACATCTAGCATGGAGGGCTATTTTCCTAGGCAAGGAAAAACAGTACACAGAAAAGAAAACAAGAACATGGACAGGAAATAGGAAAATAGAAAGGAGAGAGGAGAGACCAGTGCGAAACCCAGCGACTGCCCCAAAAATGGAAAAAAAAACAACCTTCAAAATGCCAAAGGCGTACATAGTAGATAACACACCGTGTGATCCCACCCACCCAAGGAAAGGAGTAAGGCACTACGTGGCCATAACATTGGTATATGGTGAGGATTCCTTAAATTCAAACCAGCCAAACCACATCTTCAAGAATTGCTCCTGCCTCCCCTGTATAGATGAGGTCAGGTCCTCCCTGTTTTGAACCCTATCCATCTTCTGGAGCCATTCTTGCACCGAAGGGGGGTACAGTGACTTCCATCGTCTGGTGATCAGGGCATTGGAGTGTTAGTTGAATGTCTATTAAGGGTTTTCTTGTATATTGTGATGGACCAAGATATATGATATAGGAGAAAAAAGTCAGGTGAGTGAGAAGGGAGGTAGTCCATCATCACATGCATCAAATCCCTCACATTGGACTGGATCTAAATGAGATTACTGCAGGACCAGAATATGTGAAGTAATATACCTGGGCAGCACGGGGGCATAGTTAGGCAGCACGGGGGCATAGTGGTTAGCGCTCTCGCCTTGCATCGCTGGATCCCCGATTCGAATCCCAGCCAGGTCAACATCTGCAAGGAGTTTGTATGTTCTCCTTGTGTCTGGTTGGATTTCCTCTGGGCATTCTGGTTTCCTCCCACATCCCAAAAACATACAGGTAAGTTAATTGGCTTCCCTCTAAAATTGTCTCTAGACTACAATACATATACTACACAACATAGACATATGACTATGGTAGGGACTAGATTGTGAGCTCCTCCGAGGGACAGTTAGTGACAAGTCTATATATAATCTGTACAGCGCTGCGGAAGATGTCAGCGCTATATAAATACTAAATAATAATTATAATAATTACCTGTCTCCAAACAGCACTTTCAGCACAGATGTGAGGTGTCAGGAGACATTTCATGGAGTCTAGAGGGCCTCAAACACCACCTTATAAAATTGTTGTGGCCTGTCTCTTGGCTCCTATAAAAAATGGATCACTTATGTGCAAATATTAGAATTTTTCTCCACTGCTGACGCTTCCAATTCCCTTACCCATTTTTCTTTATAAGCCTGCGAAGGGGTCTTTGGGTCATTTAAGAGAGAGTATACAAGAGAGATAGTGCCACCTATGGGACCCTCTCCCAAACATGTAGTGGGCTGTGGGTGTCAGAACACTCTCTAAGAAAAGGCACAGGAGACAAAAAAGGGGAGCCCATTTGTGCAGTATGTAACAACAATGTGGTAGTGGAAGAAATGTGAAAGAACTACTCACAAAGGTGGATTGCAGGGAGGCAACTGACCACAGGAAGCAGGTGGAGACAATAAACCCGACTCTACTCGGGGAGGTCACCTGGATGAGGTCGCTCTCTTTGAAGAAAAATAGGAAATTGGTCTCAACCGTGGTAAAACCACTGGTATTCTGCTTCCACCCCCGGACGATTGGCGTTTGGGGGTATATAAAGCACAAAATGGTTTAAAGAGGTGCCCTGATGTGTAATAAAAGCTTTAAAAACAGTTTAAAACCGATAAAGAAAATGAGGTAGCTCTTATTACACACCACAGCGCCTCTTTAAACAATTTTGTGCTCTCCCAAACATGTCTGTTTAAATGAGGAAAGGGGTCTGCTAAACTCAGCCCTAGAGCCCTAAATCAAGGGCAGGGGAATTTAAGGTCTGTTGCAAAGCTGAGAGGGAGACCTACTCCCCACCAGTCAGGAAATGATGGGCAAAGGGTGGTTTTCCCACACGCCTTGAGGGGCTACTCCTGGGGTTGAGGCCTAGGGAAATGATCAGGTTGTCGAGGGTGGAAAGAAGCAGCAAAGGTCATGGGGAAATAAGTGGGTGATCCCTGTGTTTTGCTAGCGTCTTGAGTGTCTGGGCGATAAGTTCTGCAGCTGGGCCGTATGTTTTACGGGACAACCATCGGGCTTCCCTGAGATGTGCACCAACCAGTTCATCCTCCATGCCCACCCACCGCTTATTATCCACAAGTCTTTCAATGATTCTAATCAAGACCATAACAGCATAATAGAGCCTTAGGACCGCTATGCCCCTAACTCCTTAGAGACGGTCTGAACCACATATCTTATGCTAGGTCTGCGGCTATTCCAGACAAATCTGAAGAAGGTCTGAGTCACCTATTTGAAGTATGATTGTTATCTTTATGATACTTGTCCTGCCAAAGCACGGCAATGGGGGTTTATCCCTTCTCTAAAGGTCTTGCTTAATGCACTACAGGGCCAGTAGAAAATTATGGGATAAAAGATTTCTAGGATCTTGAGTGTCAAAATGTTCTGCAGCCAGTCCATACGTTTTACGCATGGTGACGACCATGTGCCCCCCCCCCCCCTTAGATGTCCACCAACCAGTTCACCCTCCATCCACACCCACCACTTTGGGTGATATTAACACCCAAATATTTCAATTTGTGGGCCGGCCACTTAAATGGGAAATTACTCTGGAGTGTGGATTTCAGAGAACCTAGAAGCAACACCGCCAGTGCCTTGCTTTTATCGTAATTGATGAACATGTTTGACAGAAATCCATATGCATGGAACTCCACCAAAAGGTTTGGCAATGTGATGTGAGGATTGGTAAGTCATGGAAGAGTGAGATTGGAGAACCCTGCCAGTCCAGGAAGCCTACCCTATGGGCAACCACTATGATATCCTCCTTCTTTCTGTAGTTGTGCAGCCTGTAGATAATATCCCTAAGCTGTTCTTGCTCTGATGGCACAACCCGGCAGGCTCTATGCACTCTGTCAAACTTTAGATTCTGGCTGGCAGGTCGAATTAGTACGCCATTAACTACTTAAGGACCGAGCTGATTGAAATCTACACCCTGTTTTGGTGGTCACCTGGCTGGCAAGGCATAGATTTCAATCAGCCTCCACTGCGCGCATCCGCTGTTTCTGTTTCTCCCGCCGATCTCGCTGCTTATTCCCCGCCATTTCTCACCACAGCTCACTGGCTCTGCCTGTCGGTATGATGACAGAGCCCTGTGAGTGGGTTAGGAGATGATTGAATTGGCTCCTGATCCTGTCTATCAACGTAAGCTGCCCCCATTGGCTTACATTGATAGGCAGGGTCAGGAGCCAATGAAAGCGGCTTCTGACCGGCTCACAGGAACTCTGCCATTATAGAGACGCAGAGTGGGTGGCCCAGGTTCCGGACGTGCAGCGGTGATGGCGATTGCAGTGGGTATGTGCGGTGATTTGTCATTTTCCGTCGGGATTCCGCCATTTCTGTACCACCGGTCTCTGGTCCTTAAAGTGGATTCGAGATGAACTTTTACACATTGCATAATTGTGTTCCTTTCCTATTGTTTATAGGGCATTCCTCAAGCCAAATACTTTTTTGTTTTTGTTTTAATACTCTAATTCCCTATAAACCTACCGAGCCATGCCCACAGGTTTTCAGAGAGCCAAGGCACTATCAGACAGTAGCAAGGGCTCATGGGAGCTCAGTCTGGGCAGGAGGAGGGGGAGGTATTGCTAGCCAGAGATTTCAGAGGCATAGGGGAGGAGGGAGGAGGAGAGGGATTAGGTTTTTTTTGCTCAAGATGCAGATAAGCATGCCTCTGTGTAATGTTTACAAACAACATGGCTGCTGTCATTGTATCACAGGAAGAAATAATCATATTCTATTAACGCTGTTTGCAGCTAGATTTGCTGTGTAAACTTTCTAAACTTTAGATAAGATATATAGACAAGTTACTTGTTATAGTTAGTTTTTCATCTCAGATCCGCTTTAAGGGGGAAGAGACCGTTGGTACTTAAGTGGTTAAAGAGGGTGCAGAGGGTAGACAATATATTGTCAGGTCTCACCAACTCCAGGACTCCCCAGACCATGATGTTGTTGTGGCGCCCACGATTCTGGAGATGCTCCACCTGGGATCTCAGCATCTGGTTGCAAACGAGCTGCCGCTCCCCAGCCTTCTTCAGGCAGGTGACCTCTGCCTACAGGGTTGCTAGATCCATTTGAACCATGGACACACAGTCAGAGATGTCTGTCCGGTTTGTCCCAGTCTTTGTGAAGGACACAAGGCGCTCGATTCACAAAAGCGTGCTAAGTGTCAGCACGCCAGTAAAAAGCCGCTTATCACATGCAAACTGCCTCTTCGTGGGCTAATGCTAAATAAAGTTTAGTGCGCATAAAGTTTTGCACGTGTAAAGTTTTATGCACACTACTTTGCGTGCCAAATCTGCCGCTTCGCATGCTAAGTAGTGTGATAAGCATACTTTGCACATGAAGCAGCTGATTTTGCGAAGTAGTGCGCATAAAACTTTATGCGCGCAAACTTTTACACGCGCTAAAATACCACGCGAACAATAACAGCTTTGCCGTGCAAACTACTTAGCACCCTGGTTTGCACATGCAAAGCTTTTAGGCGTGCTAACTGTGTTAGCACCCTTTAGTGAATCAAGCCCCATGCGCTCTGTTTGCTCATCCAGGTCCTGCTTCATGGGTAAACCTCTGAGATATTTCCAAATGTCCTCTAAGTTGCACATTGCAGACGGGCCTGACTTAAGAGAGCTTGAGGTCGTGGGCATAGGAGTAGCAGGAACCGCCATATTTGAGGTCTCCCCAACACAGCACATGGCTTGGAAGTATATGGTCACTGGCTTCTGGGATGTAGCTGGAGGACACTGATCTTTCTTTTTAGGCCTGTTGTCCTTTTCCATACCACTGTGGCTGAATTTGGGGGTTAATGTGTAGCGGAATGAGCACTTAAGGTACACAGGAGACTGTAAGCTCAGCAAGTACATGTCCGCACTCCTCCATTGCCTGCTCCGCCCCTCGACCAAATCAGATCAGTCATAAAACAAGTGATACAATGAGTGTACAAGACCGTAGCCTGATGCATTGAGTTTTTCTTATCAGTACATTAAACAGACAACAAGCTCTGCAAAATACCCAAAATGTAGAAACAGTTCCCAGATGAGCTGTTGGTTACAGGCTTCTTAATGCAGACATTTAAATTCTACAAGGCAGATCTTGCACCATTACTGCTGAGTGGTGCCGTGATTGAACACCTACTGGAAGTACTATAGTATGCAATATTAGCATTAATATTAATATAAGAAGTCTTCTAACTCTGGTTCACACTTTATTATTTTATGCTTACAAAAATATGGCTATATCTGTACCCCTTTCAACTCTCACTTGCTCATAATTAAGATGCATCTCAGCTGTGTTCCTTTTATGACTGGCCATTCTCAGAGAGACTTCAGCATAAATAACCTAAATACCTTACATATACATAAATAACTTAAATACCTCCATATTTATATCTGCTTTCAGAAAGGACTGCATACTGTGTTTCCAGAGACAGAGATGAGGAAAAAAATAATGTCCTAAAGTTCAGTCAAATTTGCAGCACAGTGACAGAGGAGATCGCATTACCCGGCTTCAGGTAGGTGGCTCCAGCAATATTCATGCATTTCTTTTGTGCCCATTTGCTATAGCTCACTGATGGTCTCACAGAGCCAACTGTGAAACACAATAGTTATTTCAGGCCAGCCTTTTTATGTTTGTTTGCTTGTTCTTCTGGGTTTCTCTTTTGTTGTTGGAAGCACAGAGATAAACTGTTATAGAAGATGTGAAGAAGGGAAGAGAAAAAAAAGGAAATAAGGACCACATTGAGACTAAATTGTTTATGTTCTTTAAATATCTGCCTGGCCTGTTTTATTCACTTGCTGGTTCTCTAATTAACTGTTCAGTGTCTGCATCATTGCCTTGACAAACTACAGGAGACAGAACCATTACCACACTACGGAGACTGTTCTGGCATTCAGCAGACCAAGAGACTAGTCATTTAGCATCCTGAGGGAGATGAGATGACCAAAAATATGCAAATGGCTGGGGTTCACGAGCCAGTTCAGGGTTTTTCATAACATTTCATCCGCTTCCATCATAAATAGATTTTTTTTTTTACTAAAATCAAACTGTCACATAATACATCTGTACCACCCAGCTTCTCAACTGCTACAACATTCATAATGTTCTTCCTACTGAGCAGTTCTATGTATTTTTAAAGAAGTTTGTTAACTGTTGTGTTTAGTAGTCATGTAGACAGGCTAGCTGAAACTAGGTTTATTTACAGTATTTCCCAACTCTCTACATAAACAGCATTTTCACTCTGTGTTTTTAGCCATGGCATAACAGTAACTAATGGTCCACAACAGTCTAGATAATCTTATTAGTTATACAAGTAGAACAGTGCCATCGACAGACCAGATGTACAGACATCACAATGACCAAGATATGACTGTACTCTAGCATATATGAGGATCTTCCAGCTGACAGAAAGTTTCTGGGAATCTGATAATCGCAATGTACACCTGACAAATTGTGGCGGAATTGCTGCACAATTGCGGTAGCAGAAATGGCAAGAAACGCTTTTGTGATCATGTTTCTTAGTGCAAAATAGCCCTAATATGTGATCAACCGCCAAATGGCAACTGCAGGGGAGGATATACTCCTGCTCTCTCATTAATCAATCTGATCATAGCCCTTTTACAGGGTCATGCAATATATCTAACTAAATGAGGCATTGCATCATAGGGGTGATTATTATTAAAAAATATATCAGCTTTAGGTAGCCACAGGTGCCCCACAGCATTAGGTGGCCAAAGGCTCCCTCAGTATTAATAAGGCAGAGATGCCCCAATATAAGTTAGTCAGATGTATGCTCCAATCTTAGATAACCAGAGGTGCCAAACAGTAGTCAGAAGTGCTGCACAGGCGCAGAACGGTCCCAGCCACAGGGGGAGCGTGCCGTGCAGGCACAGAACACCACAACTGGCCCTGAGTTTAAAAGATACCGGAGGCAATCCTGCCACAATGGAGCGTCCGGGAAGGATGGCGATTGAGCTCACTGTCTTCATGGGGCTAGAGGAAGTATAAATTAGCCGCAATGTACCGTCTCAGGTACACTTTAATATACGACTCCATAACAAATGTCAAATAGGTAGAATCTGTTGCTTTGAAGTAAGTTTACTTTGTTTACTTATTACTATCCGAAATTTTCCTTCACCTCATTTGACCTGAATATGGTACCTGTAACAGCAAATGAAACATCATCTACAGCATAAAAAGTGTCCAGCTAAAAATCTCTGAGAAAAATCATTATGTTGTTGTCATGACATGAAATTAGAAATCTAATTCACAGATCATCGGTCTGGCTTTGCGAATTTTGATTAAAATAACTTTTAAAGCACTAAACTTAAGAAATGAAGAAACAAGCCGTGTGCATCAGTTGTAATTTCTGCCAGTAACTGCCATCAAACAAGTGTTCCTAATGTAGTTTTCCTTCCCACTTAATTAGACACTATTGCAGCCCCATTAAAGAAAGGCCATTTGACTGTATGTAATTGAAGGGTTGCACATTCACCTAGGATAATCTGCACTCAGTTTACCATTGCAGCAGAATTAATATGTAATGAGAATCTTGGACAAGAATTACAGTATTTACATTGAAATGGTGGCTTCTTATATCTTTTTAAAGGGTTTTCTTAATGTGGATTTTGTACAGTTGCCTGGAGGCTAATTGCTAACTCGGGAAAAGTGCCGGCGCGCATCTCACACCTCCACCTTTTCCTCTCCTCCCATCGACAAATTCACATCAAGGCTTCAAGACCTGGATGACGGGAAGAATTTAAAAAGTCAAATAAAAAAGTAGCCTGTCTGCGAGCCAAAGCTTCTTTCCCAACGCTTGCATTAATAATTTATCTACTCCTGTTCTCTGAGAGGCATTCGCAGTGCCAAAGAATTCATTTACAGCTATTTTATTAACAAGAGAGAAACCATATATTTTTATATTCTCTTGTCCTGTACAAGCTCAATGTGTATCTGTCACTGGGAGGAGATAGACTGTCATGAAAGGGAGAGCATTTTCTCATAAAATCTGATAATTATGCCTGCCGCACTCAACTGCAGCATTCCGTGAACAAGATACAAATATCTGTTGTTAAAGTGGATCTGAACGTTTGCACAGGACAGAAGGAAAGCATAGAGAAATGTTCCCTGTATGTATTTAGAGAGTTTAGTCTCTTTAATTCCCCCTCATCTGTGACTTATAACAAGTTGTAATTTGATCTCAGTTGAGTCAGCTGGCTACTATGGCAGAGCAGCTAACTGGTAAACACAGGATGTTAACCATATGTCTGCTTCCACCAAAGCAGGAAGCATACACACTGCAGATTTATTGCAGGATTTTTATCAGCTGTAACAAAGAAGTGTTTTTCTTTTCATGTGGGTATGTTGTTGCTTATCTTTTAGAGCAGAGAGGAAGTTCAGGTCCGCTTTAAAGTGTAATCATGGGTATTTTTTTATTTGATTAATATGAAACATTGCATTAGGGTTTTATTGCTACCTGTGTCCCCAATGAGGTCATATTCCAGCACTTCTTGCAAACAACATAGTGGGAAATGGGGTAGGAAATAAGATGTACAGCTCTTTTAAAGAGTTCTTGGTCCATCAGTTCAGTGAATCAGTCTGCTTGTGTGAACTAGTAAAGGGGTCGAGGAATATTTTTCTATTTTACAAACTTGGTTTGTCCCTTCATGCACAGTGAAACCAAGATAAATAGATAAATTTACCAGAAATAATAGCAGACATGTTCAAGTCAGTGCAGATATATTGCTTCAATGTGAGACGTCAATGTGGGAGCATGAGATAAAAATAAAAAATTAAAACAAAAGTTTGCTTTCTTAAAACAGAAAGAATTTGCGATAATTCAGGTTGGAGTGAGCTTGAGATGTCTCCCAGGCACCACTGCTGAATATATGCAACTTAACCATTCTACCCTTAGAAGCTAAACACACCTCCACAACCGCTGGAATGCAATGATGTGTCAGCTTGTTAATTTGTACAGAGCCAGAATAATCCAACATGCATACAGACTGTTTCAGATTGTTTGAACCTCATTAGTGCATGGCATGGATTAATTTGGCTCTGTGGAGTAGGGCTTGTAACACCGAGAGGTACAGACTAACCAGCTAGCTCATGGTGAACCAGAACTCATTGGAGTGTGTAAGGGACTACAATGGTCTTAAAAGCCCCCTTACTAAGATGTTAAGAAAAACAAAAGTTTGCTTTCTTAAAACAGAAAGAATTTGCGATAATTCAGGTTGGAGTGAGCTTGAGATGTCTCCCAGAGCACCACTGCTGAATATATGCAAATTAACCATTCTACCCTTAGAAGCTAAACACACCTCCAGAATCGCTGGAATGCAATGATGTGTCAGTTTGTTAATTTGTACAGAGCCAGAATAATCCGACATGCATACAGACTGTTTCAGATTGTTTGATCCTTATCAGTGCATGGCATGGATTAATATGGCTCTATGCAGTAGGGCTTGTAACACCGAGAGGTACAGACTAACCAGCAAGCTCACGGTGACCCAGAACTCATTGGAGTGTGTAAGGGACTACAATGGTCCTAAAAGCCCCCTTACTAAAATGCTAAGAAAAACAAAAGTTTGCTTTCTTAAATTAAGGACCCTACTACTCCTTCTCCAAGTAAGCATACCCCAACACAATAACAACAAATGTAAGGGTCTACCTAATAACTGAAACCTGGAAATACCTGTTTGGAGGGTGCTGTTCATCACTGTGTTTGTTCAGGGCGGGTTCTAGACTTTTTGCTGCCTAAAACAAACTTGTAAGGATGCCCCCCTCCCCCCCAAAAAAAAACCTCCACCCCATTTGGAATGATTGCACAGCAGACAATCCCCCCCCCCATTATAGCCGCAGCTCCAGGTATAGGTGCTCCCATTAGTGGTAGCCAGGTATAGGTGCTCCCAGTATAAGTAGCCAGGTATAGGTGCCCCCAGTATTCGTAGCCAGGTATAGGTGCCCCCACTATAGCTAGCCAAGTATAGGGGCCGAACTGCCCCCTGTATAGGTAGACTGTTGACACAGGTCACTTACTATGCTCCAACTCCATCATTTGTCCTGGGTGACAGGTAGCGGTGTCTGCATCTCTCCCATCAGCAGGTCTGGGTCTACCCCATTCATCAGCAGCAGCTCCTCTGGGCAAACAGCAGGCAGATGAATGGTGGACAAACAGCAGCGACACTTCCGGTGTATGTCTGGCACCGCCCTTAGCCATCTGCCTTCTGAATGATGGGCTTCAGGCTGCGTCATGGGAGATCCACCCATGTTTTTGTCATTGTGGTGTAGTCTGTAGCTGAAGTAGGTATGAGCAATAGGGATGGTTTGAAATGGGGATTTCCAGTTCTACAGAAAGTCCAATCAATGAAAATGCAGAGTACCGATTCCATGGAAATCCTAATTTCCAATACCGATTTCCACAGAAAAGGTTTCTTTTTTTTCATTATTATTAATAAAGGTATGTAATTTTAATAAATTATATTTTGCGGCTGTCTGTAAAGTTATTTGGGGGACATGCTGTCAGTTGGTTAAAAATTTTGGGTAGAACCATACCTTATTGATATTTGGGGAACATGGCATGCATATGGAGACCTACAGCCATATGTTATATTTCCAAGCCATGCTTCACTCGATCATGCTTCCTTGTGCACTCCTCCCCCCCCCTACCTTCTCCCCCAGGAGGGGTTTCAGTGTTTGCCATAGGTACCATTTTCCCTAGGTACGCTAACAGGTGTGTGGCCAGCTTGAGTTGAGACTACTTTGCATTGCAGATACTTGTCTATGTTACCAAGCTTTTGACAATATTTTGATCATTATTAAAATTCTATGAATTAATGGCTCCCTGTAGTATCCTTTTCCTTCTTCTAACCAAGAGTAAATGATCCATATCTTCCAGAATGTAGGATAAAACATCTAAGCATGTACATTGTGTGCTTCTATTTTCAGGGAACCATTGCATTTTAATTGAGCTGAAACAGAATCTATTCATTCATTATTAATACATTTAGGCGTGTTGCTTGCCTCCAAGTTGTATCAAGTCAGTTATAGGACTGTGGTGTGGTTTGTGTTCTGGGCAGAGATTTCACTTTCAGCACTTCATCATTTACCTGTCCTCAACTTCATACCACACCACAGGGTGGAGGGAAGACGTCGGTGTTTCTTCTGCACTATTGGTTTAATGTTCATCTGTATCACATACTTTAAACAACATATCTAAATGCTGAAGTCAGAGATTCCACATCATTCCTTATAGTACACTCTGTCCAATACTGAATTACATTATGGTAAGCTGCCAAATAGATTTTATTAGTGGTAATTCAGACAGGCTAAGGGAACCTTTTTCCTACTTGCAGTAGGAGTGCCTAAAATGAAACGGTAAGAGATCATATATTGGTATACTTTGAATAGAGGACTTCATGCAATGGTATTGTACATTGGCACGAAACATTTTATATAAATCTTTATTTAATTAAGCTTGTAACAGGAAATTTCCCAATTAAGTTAGTCATGAGCCAAAATTTCACTTTTCCGTAGTTACAACACAAAGATTGTAATTTGTAATTATCAGAAGATTCATTATTTGTAATTGTGTGTCGTAATTTTACATTAAATCATAATTGTATGTTTCATTCTTTATTCTGTAATTTAGCGTAATTACAAAAGAATGACATGGAATTACAAAACTCCGGGTAACACAAAATTGTAATTTTGAGTTTTGCACAAAAATTTGTCCTGAAAAATACTCTTAATTACGGTATGAAAATTTTAATTATCAGGAAAATGTAATCGTGAAAATGATTGTAATGACAAAAAGTTTGTGTATGGTCGTATTTACGCTAAATTTTTTATAATTTTTCATTACGATCATAATTAAGAAAATTACGTAAGGTTTTGTGAAATTGTAATAAACACATTACGATCATCGCCAAATAGAAGAACACATTGAAAACTCTGTTGTAATTAATGATGTACATGAAAATAGACTGTAGTATGACTGTCAACAGTAGGGATGATCAATGAGATGTAAATTCTTCCAAAATTATGCAAATTTTTATGTAAATGTATGCATTTTGAAAATGAATCAATCAATTTAAACCCAGGTTTAAACTGATTGGTCCATTTTCAATTTGCATCAACTCGGAAGAATTTGCATATCTTTGATCATCCCTAGTCAACAGATATTGAATACTATGAGCAGATTGTGTAGGCAAACCCTCATGGAGGTGGTACATTTGGTTAGTGATTCTCTATTGGCCAATCATAATTTAAAGTGTGTACCAGGTTTAAGACCACTGTTAAAATGTATAAAAAATTGAATTTGCAGACAACATGTTTCAAAAATATTTTTAAAAAATGGGATGGCAAAAGGAGACTGGAAGATGTTTGTGGGAGATTTTACAATGTATTAGGTTAACTGGCAACAGGTCAATATGTGACAAAGTAAAAGAAGGGCATAAATGAGTGGCAGGTTTAAGTAAAAACAATTGAGTAATGTATAAACTATTGGATAAGAGTAAGATATTTACCTCTCTACCCTATTTAGTGGATAGCAAGTCATCAGGTCAAAAGCCCCATGAGATGGGGTTTGAATACGAAATGTATACATTTCTTACTTTAATGGATTTTTTTCCTTGTTATATTGTTGAACTATAAATAAGGTCATGTGTAGAAAAATTGATGCTTTCGAATTGTGGGTGTGGGGAAAGCTACTGAGAATTTCCTAGACTGATAGAAGATTTAACCAAGCAGTAAATTCCAGTCTAACCAAGAAATAATCCCAGTGTGTTCACTAAAAGGGTTAAAGGGAATCGGAAGTGAAAATAACACTATAAACAGTACACAGAAAACTCTGCACCTGTCCTGGGTATCGGGATCAGGTCGCTCCACCATTAGGCAAAATTGAATGCTCCCACCTGTGTTCTCCTTGATGTAGCTCCAACAAAACGGGCTAACAGTTGTAGGAAGCAAAGAGACACTTGAAGTTAGTGCAAAAAAGATGCAGACCGAACACTGTCTCATCATTGCTTTATTGCTTTCATCAGAGGTACAGCCATCCAGGTACACTTTAAATATGCATTGCATATACATCAGCTTGTGAATGGAGTGGAAAGTGGGATGAGATGGGTGCATGTTTTTCCCCCCTCAGTGTCACTTTAATACTACTATTAAAACAAAAATACTTTGGTCATGGAATGAGAAGACCAAATTCTTTGGAGAAAGTCTTGATGCTTGGAAAAATTAAGGGTAAAAGAAGAAGATGGCAGAGAGTAAGATGGCAAAGCTATGAGCATGCCTATGTAATAGCTGAAAGAAACAGTGATTGACAGTCACATCTGGCAAACAAAAGTTCATATGCTCAGAGTACATAGAGTCAGAGTTGACTAAAAAAAAGTAGGAGGAATCTTTAGGCCTTCATCCAGAAACACCTCCATCCCCTCTTGACCCAAGTTCATTTATAACTGACTGAGATCAAGTGGTTTGATGGATCAAAATTTTAAATTATTTGTGTAAGTCCTGGATGCTGCAGCCTTAAGACTAAGGAGAAAAAGAGCCATCTAGCTTGTATGTGGCACACCGTTCAAAAGTCAGCATCCGTGATGGTATGGTGAAACTACATCCATGAACATGGCATGGAAGACTTGCACATCTGGGAAGGCACCATAAATGCTGAATGATGTATACAGGTTATGGAGCAACTTATCCAGGCAATGTATTTTCAAGGGATGCCTTGCTTATTTCAGCAAGACAATTACAAACCATATTCTGCAAATATTACATCAACTTGGCATAGGAAAAAACTGTCCTACCTGCGGTCCAGACCTGTCGCCATTTGAAAACATTTGGCACAATATAAAATGAAAAATACAACAAAGGTTAGACAGTTGAGCAGCTGAGATCCTATCTCAGGGAAAAATGGGATAACATTTTACTGTCAGAACTTGGTCTTCTCTCTTCCTAAATGTTTACAAAATCTTTTTTAACAAGGACATGATGAAACCCCGAGCTAATTGTTCCTGGCATCAAATTCAAAATAAAAATATATTGTTACAAAAATAATATTTTTCAGCTTCCAAATTTGATATGTTGACTTTTTTACTGTTTCAGTTAAATTTAGGGTTTATAGTATCTGCAGATAATCACGTTTTGCTTTTAATTACATAGTAAACAGCATCACAGCTTTTTTAGAAATATTGTTGTACATAAATTGACAATCGCTAAGGCCCCCTACACACTGCAAATCTGATTTGCAATTCTGATTTTCCCTGGATGCTATAAAAACAAGAAGGAAAATGAAGCAAAAACGCAGCATGCAGTAACGATTAAAAATCGGAATCACATGTTAAGTCGAATCAAAATCACAATTCAGAATTGCATGTAGTATGCAAGAGCCCTAACAGTGCTTGAGTGTGGTGACTAAACCATTAGCTCTCTTGTCCTGCAACTGTCAAGTCGCCCCATAAGGGCGCAGGGGCCCTTACGGAAAAAATGGGTGCCTATGATAAAAGCCACATTTTGCGGCATGATAGGGAACACAGAGAAGGTTTGGATCAGCACCCATCAAATAGAGAGAAGCGTGTGCCCAAGCATATGGCAATCCACACCACTGGAGCCGTTAATTCAGTAGATCCACATGGAGCAGGCACCAGCAATAAAAGTAATCGTCTCTTTATTGATCACATCAATTAAAATCAGCAGTGATGTAACAACGACAGACCGCTGTTTCGAGCCATCGTGCTCTTTATCAAGTTGTCAAAACTGCAATACAAACATTCACCTTCCACCCCTCCTTATATACAAAAGCAGCACCAATCAGTGGTCAGTGTTTGAATCAACCAATCACAGTGCATAAACAGCATGGAGGACCTGATGGGGAACTGTGTGATACTCCAAAAAGCACACCCCTTTAGATCAAACCACTCCCACTGTATATGAATATAAGAGATTAAAAGTGCTTAAAAATCTCATCTACTGGAGACAAACTGTTCTCCTGTCTCCCTGATTTCACAACTAAACACGGGGAAGAGCCTCCAGCCAGCCGCGTTGACTAAAGTATCAAAACGCCGTTCTCGCCAGTTTCAGCCAATCCGCTGTGGCAAATGTCGGGCAATGAAAGGCCCCATAGCCCGAGACGGCGACTAATCTGCATCAACATGCGTCTCGGCCAATGGACTACGCGTACGTCACGACGCGTCACAAGCGGCAACCAATGGGCAACGCGTACAACACGACGCATGAGAAGCGACGACCAATCCGCATACACATGCGGACCGGCCAATGACTGATGCGTACGTCATGGCACATCAGGAAGGCGGCCAATCCACAGCCACTAGCAGAACAAAGTAAACAATGCGTGCAAAATGACGCAACAGAGCGTTGACCAATGGGCAAATAAGCACAAAAGGCCATTCACGCGTCCTGAAGCCTGCATAATTGGCAAATGGAAGGACCCGCCTCCTCAAGAGAAAACGCTTCACATTGGTTGCCCTAGCAACCATATATGATGACTAAAGGCATGATAGGGAGATTTGGGTGCACAGTTGCAAGTGGGCACCAAATTTTCCCTTCTTTGCCGCAAATTGCAGCTTTTAGAATAGCCGCAATGTAGTTATCAGCAAGCCATTTCTTTTTCCCCAAGCCTGTCCACAGAAAATGGCTCCTCTTGCCACTAATCAGGTGTGTTCGGGTGCCGAATTTTTCCTTCTTAGCTGCATATAGCAGCTTTGCGGAAGAGAGGAGTAGCTTTAGGAGGGTAGTTTAGGGCTAGGTGCCACCAGGAGGGGTTAGGTTTAGGCACCACCGGGGGGAGGGATCTTAGGGTTAGGCACCACTGGGGGGTGAGGGTTAGGCACCACCAGAGGAGGTCTTAAGGTTTTTTTTTTGTTTGTTTGTTTTTTTACATTCAAAATTTTTATGGATGTCATGAAAAAGCATAACAAGAATAACAGAAAACATTGACAAAGTTTGGGTTTTGCAATACAAAGGATAAAAACAATTATCAACTGGAGGGATAATTATGACATCTTAACATAGCAAACTTTTAAAGCAAATGGTAGCTGATTCTTGTTGAGGAAGTGTGAACATATACCCATATAAAGCATTGCCTATTAGATTGATAACATTTATTTATAGGCATGGCCTTAGCAAGTTAAGTCAATCCAGTTGTGTGGAAAAGTAAAAAACCTCAAAAGAGGGAAAGTGAAGAAGAAAGAGGAGAGGAGGGGGGATGAAGAAGAGAAAAGGAGGGAAAAGAAGAGAAACGAGGAAGAGGAAGTATGTGGGGGGATTCATATCCTAGGTCTCTACTTCGCTCTTGTATTCATCAGAGTACTTAAACAGTTCCCAGCATGCCCAAGTATGGACATAGTGATCTGCTTTGTCCTGTGCTGAGAGAATAATCTCTTCCATTTTGGCAATTTTATCCACTCTAGCCCATCACTGGGTGATGAAGGGTGTCTCCTGCCTTTTCCATAACAATGGGATTAGAGCTCTTTCTGCATTGAGTAGATGGACCAGCACATTCTTTTTATATGATTTCTGGGGAATTGAGCTACAATGTAGAAGTGGTGCTTCGGGAGTGAAGGGGAATTTTATTGAGGAGATTTCAATTGACCATTTGTGGACCCCTTTCCAGAAAGAAGACAGGTGGGGGCATGACCAAAAAATATGAAAAACATCTGCTTTGGGAGCGGAATATCTCCAACAAGAGTCTGAGACCCCTGGCGCAATTTGCTAAGTATGGCCGGAATTCTGTACCAAAAGGTAAGGATCTTGAAGCCTTGCTCCTGGGTAGAAACATTTAAGGTGGATTTGTGAAACAGGGATATGATAGTCTGCCATTGCTCGTCAGCAGGGCCGGATTTGTACTTTTTACCGCCCAAGGCCAACTATACTGTCTGTATGGTTGTTCTCTCTGTGTGCCCCAATGAGCATTTTACTTACTTTCCATCATTGGATGTCACAGACAATAAGTATTTTAGTAATATGCATATAGATTATAAGTTGTGTTTTCCTTAAGAACTGTATGTTATGTTTGCCATTTTGTTAATGATGGACCCACTGTGTAACCATGAGAATTAGGCTGATATGTACCTGCAGGGATAGAGCTTACAGGTCTTTCAGGGACGACACAAGTACAGGACACAGAGTACGAAGGGTTAAAGTTGTCCTTGTAGATGGGGATGGCTGCACAGAACAGCTTTACTGCCCCTCACTGAGCCGCCCCTAAATTTCTGGTGCCCTAGGCCATGGCCTATGTGGCCTTGCCAGAAATCCGGCCCTGCTCGTCAGTCAGAGACTTCCCTAAAACTTCCTCCCATTTAGTTTGATATGAAAGGGTAGATGGTAAATCCAAAGTGACCAGAAGGTTATATAGCAGTGAAATGGTATGTCTATGTGGACCAGACTGTATCAGGGATTGCTCGAGAGGGGTCAGAGGTCGACAAGCCTCTGATTTGCGTGAATGATCTTTCAGAAAGCTACGCAATTGTAAATATGCCCACATTGGAAATTTGTTAGAGGCCACTAACTGATTGAGAAGATTGATATTTTTAACTTCCTTATTCTGGACGAAGTCTCTTAATCTAGGGATGTTAGGTGAAGCCCACCCATGGGCAAAAGAGGAGAACTGTCCCGGAGGAAATAGGGGGTTATCTCGAACCGGTGTTAGGGGACCAATAGAAGAGGAGCTTTCCACTTTGGAAAACAGATTTCTAAAGATCTTAATGGAAGATGAAATAAATGGGCGGAATTGTGCACAGAGTTTAGTTCTGGGGTCATTAATCCAAGGGAGAGCTTGCAAGGATACTGGTGAAAAGGTTTTTTCTATAGCTACCCACTGTTTGCAGGAGTTAGGATCACATCACTCATAGAGTCTGCTGAGAACCGCTGCCTGGTGATAAGCCTTAAGATCTGGGAGTCCTGCTCCACCTTGGTCCTTAGGAAGCTTAAGAATACTGTGGCGTAATCTTGGGGTTTTGTTGCCCCAGACAAATTTTGAAATCTTTGATTGTAGGGTGGATAGGAAGGGTTTAGGTAGGGCGATAGGTAGGACTTGACTTACATATAAAAATTTTGGGAGCAAGGTCATTTTCACTGATGCTATTCGTCCAAACCAAGACAAGTAAGGCTTAGTTCCCCAAGCAGCTAGCTCAGCAAGGAGTCCAGAGTGGAGCGGCTCGAAGTTAAGTTTAAAAATTAATGAGAGATTCCTAGGGATAAACACTCCTAGATATTTGATTGCTTGGTTAGCCCATTTGAAAGAGAAAGCACCTTTACATTGAGTGATTGACTCTTGAGTTAAGGAGATGTTAATCGCTTCAGATTTCTGGTAATTAATTTTGAAGTTAGAGATTAAGTGAAACTCTGCAAAACGTTTCATGAGGATGGGAAGGGTAATAGAGGGATTGGTAATGAAGAATAAGAGGTCGTCTGCAAAGGCTGCAGCCTTAAACTCCTCTCGAGCAATCTGCACCTCTTTAATATCTGGGTCCTGTCTAATCATGTTTAGGAAGGGTTCCAGTGTGATGATAAAGAGAAGCGGGGAGAGAGGACACCCTTGTCTTGTACCATTGGTAATCTGGAAGGAATCAGAGAGGAAGCCATTTACTTTGACCCTTGCCGAAGGTTTATGGTAGAGAGTTCTTAGCCACCCCAAGAATTGCGAGTGAATCCCCATGCCACTAAGTACCGCAAACATGTAGTCCCAGGCGATTCTATCAAAAGCCTTTTCTGCGTCAGTTGAAAGAAGGATGCCTGGGACCCCATGTTTCTGAAGGTACGCAATAAGGCCAATCGTTTTCATCGTATTATCTTTCCCTTCTCTGTCAGGGACAAAACCCGATTGGTCAAGATGGATAAAATCAGGGATGTACATTATAATGCGATTTGCTAAGATTTTTGCAAAGAGCTTAGCGTCCACATTAAGCAACGAAATGGGACGGTAACTAGCACATTGTCCCGGGTCTTTACCCTCTTTTGGGATTACTGTTATGTGGGCACTGAGAAAGTGGATTGAGGGGATAGTCTCCTGATCTAAGTCATTAAAAGCATTAACAAACCGCCTAGCTAGTATCTTTTTGAATAGTTTATAGTAAGCCATGGTGAAGCCGTCTGGGCCTGGGGATTTGCCCGGTTTCATGTTCTTCAGGGCCCCAAGAAACTCCTCTTTAGTAATGGGGGTTTCCAAAGTGGCCGCGTCCTCATCTGAAAATTTCTTAAGGCCGTATTTAGAGACAAAATCCCGCAGAATGGATTCCCTGTTATGAGTTGTTGATGCAGAGTTGTTTGGGGAAAGATTGTAGAGGCTTTCATAGTACTTGCGGAATTCTTCAGCAATCTTATCAGTCGAGTAAAGTTTTGCTTGCGAGGAGGAGCAGATTAATTTAACCCTTGACTGAGCAGATTGTTTACGAAGAGCCCTTGTGAGCAGTTTCCCACATTTGTTGCCTGCCTCATAGAAAAAAAAATTTTCATCAACAGTTTACGTTTGGCAGTAATGTTTAATTCGGCCAATAGTAGGGATCTAACTCGGGTAAGTTCCTGAAGAGTTTGAACTGCTAAAGTCTGTTTATGGGATGCTTCTAAGGTTTTAATCTGTGACATAAAGTGTTCTATTTTAGCTGTTCTCTCTTTGTTAAGTCTGGAACCTAAACTAATTAAATGCCCCCTAAGGACTGGTTTGTGGGCCTCCCATAATAGCATTTTATTGGAGATGGAGTCGTCATTGGAATTGAAGTAGGATTTAATTTCTTTTGCAATGGTTACTTGGTGTTCGATTTCAGTGAGAAGAAAAGGGTTAACTTAAGACGCCAATTCCAGGACGTGAGAGTTACTTACGGGAATTTTAAAGTGAGAAAGATCGGGTTGTGATCAGTGAATGTCTTTGTCCCTATTTCGGCAGATTTTAAAAAGGGCAGGTCTCTTTGTTGCAGAAAAAGTAGTCTATGCGTGTATGTTTATTATGCATACCAGAAAAAAAGGTGAAATCTTTAACTGTGGGGTGAGAGAGTCTCCAGACATCAAGCAGTGCCAGATCATCAAACCTATCCTTCATGTACCGAAGAGTTTTATATGGGATTGAGGAGGCGCCATTTGAAGTGTCCAATAGGGGTTCCAGGGAGACATTTAAGTCACCTCCAACAACTAAAATTCCCTCTTGGAATTGTAGTTTGTGTAAAACTTTTGTAAAAAAAAGAGGGTTGCTTTTTATTGGGGGCGTATAGATTGGCAAGGGTGATGATTCTGTCCCCTGATTTGCCCTTTAAAGAGAATCTGTATTGTTAAAATCACACAAAAGTAAACATACCAGTGCGTTAGGGGACATCTCCTATTACCCTCTGACACAATTTCGCCGCTCCTCGCCGCATTAAAAGTGGTTAAAAACAGTTTTAAAAAGTTTGTTTATAAACAAACAAAATGGCCACCAAAACAGGAAGTAGGTTGATGTACAGTATGTCCCCACATAGAAAATACATCCATACACAATCAGGCTGTATACAGCCTTCCTTTTGAATCTCAAGAGATCATTTGTGTGTTTCTTTCCCCCTGTTCTCATGCGCTGAAGTTTCAGGCTGCTTGTTTCTTCCTGCAAACAGCTTTGCCCTTGTCTGTAATTCCTCAGTATGTGAAAGCCCAGTCAGCTCAGAGGACGATTTATCCAGCTTGTAAAAGGTAAGAGAGAAGAGAGAAGCTGCTCTAATCCTAAATAACACACAGGCAGTGTGCATAGAGGGGCCTGGAAGGGGGAGTTCATAGCAGAACCACAACACTGAAGAACTTGGCAGCCTTCCAGACACAGGCTGACAAGTCTGACAGGGGAAAGATACATTGATTTATTACAGAGACTGTGATAGTATAAAGTGCTGCAGTAAGCCAGAACACATTAGAATAGCTTTTTGAACTTGTAGGATGATAAAAAACAGGATGCAATTTTTGTTACAGAGTCTCTTTAAGAACAAGTACCTCCCCTCGGGGTCTACTCTAGATTCAGTAACCGAGAACTCTATAGATTTATGAAGGATGATCGCCACTCCCTTCTTCTTACCTTCAGATGCTGTTGCATGAAAAATGTGGGTGTATCTATGGTCCTTAATTGTGGGTATGGACCGTTTCTTGAAATGGGTCTCTTGCAAAAAACCCACCTGAACTCTTTCTTTCTGGAGGAACCCCAACACATGGGACCTTTTCTCCGGGGTGTTTAACCCATTTACGTTGAGGGATAAAAATATAAACAAATATTTTGGATGTGGAGTTGTATTATGTGATTGCACAGGAGTAGTCATTGTGGAAGGTACTAGAGACCTAGGATATAGGTATAGAAAGAGGAAAAGAAGGGGAGGGTGGTAAGAAATGAATAAAGAAAAGAATAAAGAAAGAGAGAGCCGGGAAGGGTTAGTAAGAGAAAAATAGGAGAGGAAGAGGATAAGGGGAGTAGGGGAGTTAAGAAGAAATGAAGAAGGAGAAAGGGATATACACAACCACACAGGAAGTCCTATACGGATATTCCTGTAAACACTTTGTGGAGATAATTAAAGTTGTTGACCGGTGTCAACTTGGGGGAGATGAAATCAGCAAGGAGAATTAAATGGGCTACAATTATTCTAAAGCTCCCTTCCGGCCACCTAAATAACTAAAAACAGAACTTAAACAGGCCTATTCCCTGTCCCTACTAAGACCCTTTCAGGAAGGATCATGTCTCCCAACGGATATTCCTTAAAAACAATGTGTCCTAAAAAGCATACTTAAAAGTTTTTGAGCAAATCCTAGTTGTGAAGGAACCATAAACCTACGACCATCGAAGGACATTGTATCTAAAGGCCCATTCTTTGAGCAAGATCTTAATGAGGAGGTCGCTCCATGTCCAGCCCTAATCAAATGGGTCATGGATAATGTGAGGAATGTCATCAAAATCTCAAAGAAGCTCCATAGTGACCTTGACCCCATACTCTCACATCATCCCAGAATCTCCTATCACATAATACTATTACTGACCTCGCACATGCAGTTTAATGTAGGTCTGGACTCAGAGGAGGGCAGCCCCGCCACGTCCGGCCCATAAAACTGAGCCTTGGACAACTGGCGGGGCACCCCCCCCCCCCCAAAACCCCAGCAGTATCACCCCCTCTAGTATGCAGCGTCGCTCTTAGTATGCGGCGTCGCTGATGTCTTCACCTGGTTAATATTATTTCCTTGACCTCCCCCCCCCCCCACAAACATGTCACAGTAATAATGCAGTGTTCTATCCTGAGCAGCATAGGTAAACCATAATAAGCTGTTGTAACATAATCATAGAGAGGAGCATGGAAGCTCCTATGCCACAATGATATTGTGTTGTTATACCATGGAGTGCATAGGCGAACCATAGAGAGCAGTTGTAGCATGATCATGACTTAGTCATTAAATAAATACTGCATCACTCCTTGAAATGAGCATGAATCCTCCTGTAAGGTGTCAAAGGAGAGAACAAAAAAGGGGGAGCTCCACCAAAGTTAGAGGGGTCAGGTGTAGGTAGGACATGTCCCAGGGGAGCATAGGGGAAGTCAACCAAAGGAAGTAACACTGAAAAAGTAGAAAAATGACAGTTTGTGGATCACTTATCGTTCTTGTGACGTCTGCGTGTGGATCGATGGTCGGATTCGTCAGAGGAGGAAGAAGAGTTTGATTTAGATCTCTTGGGCTGTTGTGGGCTAGCAGGATTGCTGGCAAAGAATGAATCTCTCTCTTGGTAAATCTCATCAGGGAGGAGAAAGTCCGCATACCATTCCGGAAGATCCGGACATTGAAGGCCCAAAACTTGGCAGAAAGCATAGAGTTCATCAGGGACTCTCAGCGTAGCCATTTTGTTGCCCACAGACGCCACGAGGGCAAATGGAAATTTCCATCTATACTGTATCTTTTTGTCCTGCAGCAATTTCAGTAATGGTTTCAAAGCCCTTCTATTAGCCAGGGTAATAGGATATAAGTCCTGGTAAATACCAACTGAGGTGTCATTAAAAATAATGTCCTCCTGGTTTCGCGCGGCTCTCATAATGGATTCTTTTAGTGGAAAAGATTGCAGACAGCAAATTACATCTCTCGGCACTTCTCCATCTCCCCCCCTTGGTTTCAAGGCCCTGTGTGCTCTTACGAAGTCTATCTGTTCTTCTTTGGGCTTCTCAAGGACTCCATTAAAGATAGCCGTGAGGGCAGGTATTATGTCACTGGGCGAAACCGATTCAGGAAGACCTTTTACCCTGATATTACATCTTCTTCCTCTGTTATCTAGATCCTCGATCTGTTGGTTTGCTTCAATAAGTTTAGCATTGTGCATGCATATAGCCCTGGCTGCAGCGTTTGTTGTTTGGGCTCTATGTCTACTCTCCCGCTCTATCGTGTCCACACGCCCCGCAATGGCCGCCATCTCCTCTCTGAACTCGGAGGTAGCCACTACAAGCGCAGATTTTATGTCCGCTGCTAGGTCTCTCATGTCTCTTACCGTGGGAGAGCGATCGAGACTGTCCTCAGAGACCGCAGCAGGAGCGAGGTCTTCCGCTTGATGTTTGGCGGGCTGTGTGCCTTTGGTGGACGCCATCTTGGGAATAGGCCTCAGTGCGCAGAGATGCGCTTTGGTTCCAGTTTGTCTTAAAAGTAGACAACTCGGGACGAGGTGGGATAGTTCCAGGAGGGGTCACAGGTAGAAGGGACAAGGCAACCGCTGTTTAGGAAGCAGATGATAGCAGCGTAGGTGGCCTCTCGGGGAGATTTAGAGCAGAGCTCTAGCTCTGTGCGTCCATCTCTCTCCGGCGCTAAGCCACGCCCCTCGGAGGTCTTAAGGTTAGGCGTCACCATGACGGTCTTCGGGTTAAGCACCACCAGGCATGGTTTAGGATTAGGCGCCACCAGGAAAGGGTTCTGTGTGAGAGGAGGGTAAGGTTTAGCCATAGTAAAATATTGGTAAATATTACTGATATTTTACTATCAAAATCCAGTGACAGAATATTGCTAACTTTAGCGATATTTTACTAGTTGCAATTCTCTGTGCCCTTTTTCCAGGCACCTTTATTTCATGTATGCAAGGACTGCATGTAGTTTATACATGTTCTCCTGATGCTTCCAAGGGTTCCTCTGGCTGCTTCCACAGATTTTGATGCTTTCCAGGGGAAAAAAGCCATTTGTTTGAGCAGATAAGTGCAGTGTCATGCTAACCATAAGCCCATGGGTGCTGCTCACTTTTGGTGTAGCCACAAAGGAAAGTGCCCTCTGTGATGTTCAGTGGGAACTATGTATTCAAGATTTAGTTTATTCCAGCAATGACTACTTTACCCTCCAGCCTACTGCATCTCCTGCTGATCTGTGCACTGTAATGTGTGTTCTGAAGCTGAATCTATTTGCCTTGTGTCAGGTAGAGCTGTGTGCCACCCAATGGCCAACAATTAATTTCACATATAAAAGTACATGAATACACGGCAGGTAGCTCACTGAATAAGTGGCTTCTTTTATTTTCATAGAGCATTGGCAGGAAGATGGGAAGAGAGGGCTGCAGCTTTAACGTTGACCGGTGTTTATAAACAACAGTGCTGCCATTGCTATTTAGTAAATGGTAAAGCAGCAAAGAAATACTATTTGTATTATGGATTTGAGCTATATAAAGCAAAGTAGGAAGAAGGAAGGACTAGAAGACTTACAAGTACATTATTTTTTTTTTAATTGCTAACTGATACAAGGTCACAATGGAGTCAGAGAGTACTGGGAGGAGACGAGTTCCTGAAAGAAGCAGGGGGAGCTTGTCGTCAGAAACAACTGGTGGCAGTGACCAGCGGCATGTATCGCCAACTATGTACAGCCAGCCAACATGCCCTTCAATGTCAGCTGCTGATGCCACCATAGTGCCATCACCCCAGGGGGGCTCTGCGGTTTGGAATTTTTTTAATATGTCTGCCTCAGATCGGAGCAATGCCATCTGTTCTCTCTGCTTCCAAAAATTGAGCCGTGGAAAGGCCAACACTCACGTAGGGACTAGTGCCTTATGAAAGCACATGGAGAAAAGGCACAAACTGCAATGGGAAGAGCACCTCAGCAAAAGCTGCACACAAAAGAAAAGCCACCCTCCTTCTCCTCTTCCTTCTTCAGGTGCAGCATCTTCAGCTGCTTTCTCCCTTGCACCTTCACAGCCACCCTCCTCCACTCCGCCTCTGCCCTTGAGCGGTTCCTGCTCCTCTGCCCACAGCAGCCAGGTGTCCGTGAAGGAAATCTTTGAGCGGAAGAAGCCAATTTCTGCCAGTCACCCCCTTGCCTGGCGTCTGACAGCTGGCGTGGCGGAACTGTTAGCTCGCCAGCTGTTACCATACCAGCTGGTGGACTTTGAGGCCTTCTGTAAATTTGTGGCCATTGGGACACTGCAGTGGAAGATACCAGGCCGCAATTGTTTCTCAAAAAAGGCAATACCCAAGCTGTACCGTGAAGTTTAGAGGCAAGTGGTGTCATCTCTGGCACACAGCGTTGGGTCAAGGGTCCACCTGACCATGGATGCCTGGACTGCCAAGCACGATCAGGGCAGGTACATAACTTACCCAGCCCATTGGGTCAACCTGGTTACCGATGGCAAGCAGGGAGAACGTGGCTGTGCAGCTGACCAACTTGTGACACCTCCATGGCTTGCAGGCAGGCCTCCTGCCACCTCCTCTCCTCCTGTTACATCCTCTTCGCTGTCGTCCTCCTCCTCCTTGGTTGAGTGGCAGTTCAACTCTACTGGTGCTGCGATCTCCTCTCCAGCTACACAGCCCAATCTCCCAGGGCCTATGCTGCATGCCAGGTACGACGGTGTCACGGCATTTTAGACATGTCTTGCCTCAAAACAGAGAGTCACACTGGGCCAGCTCTCCTGGCTGCTCTTAACAAACAGGTGGATCAGTGGCTGACCCCGCACCAGCTGGAGATCGGCAATGTGGTGAGTGACAATGGCAGCAATCTCCTTTCCGCTTTGAATTTGGGAAAGCTGACACATGTACCTTGCATGGCACATGTGCTGAATCTAGTCATTCAAAGATTTGTGTCAAAGTACCCAGGCTTAGAGGACGTCCTGAAGCAGGTCAAGAAGTTGTGTGGGCATTTCAGGCGGTCTTACACGGCCATAGCATGCTTTGCGGACATTCAGCGGAGAAACAACTTGCCGGTGAGAAGCTTGATATGTGATAGACCGACTCGCTAGAATTCGACCCTGGTAATGTTCTCTGGCCTGCTAGAACAGGAGAAAGACGTCACCCAGTACCTGTACAATTACAGTAAAAGGACACAATCTGGGGAGATGGGGATGTTCTGGCCCAACAACTGGAAACTGATGCAAAATGCATGCAGGCTCATGTGGCCGTTTGAGGAGGTGACCAACCTGGTGAGTCGCAGTGAAGGCACCCTCAGCGACTTGATCCCGTACGCTTACTTCCTGGAGTGTGCCATGCGTAGAGTGGTGGATCAAGATGTGGAGGAGCATGAAGAGGAACAGTTATGGCAGGAACAGTCGTGGGAGCAATTTTCATCAGAATCAGATGTTTCCTCAACACCTGCAGCAGCACAGAGGGGGGAGGAGGCAGAAAGGATGCAGCACATGCAGAACAAGCTGGCAACTATGCTTTACAATGTGTTTAAGGGTGATGTCACAGCACAATGCAATAAAGGTACCACTGCCAGTAATCCTTCTCCCATGTCCACGCAGGCAAGGACAGGACACTCCAGCGATCTCATGGTGATGTCGGACATGCGGACATTCTTTAGTCCAATGTCTCGCCTTAGTGCTTCCGGATCTACCCTCCACCAACGCCTGGACCGGCAGGTAGCCGACTACCTGTCCTTAAGTGTGGATGTAGACACTGTGAGCAGCCATGAACCCTTGGACTACTGGGTGCGCAGGCTTGACCTGTGGCCAGAGCTGTCCCAATTTGCCATCCAACTTCTCTTGCCCTGCCTCAAGCGTCCTGTCAGAAAGGACCTTCAGTGCAGCTGGAGGCATTGTCACTGTGAAGAGAAGTTGCCTAAGTTACAAAAGTGTTCAGTACTTCACCTTTATCAAAATGAATGAGGCATGGATCCCGGAGGGCTACTGCCCGTCCGAAGACTAAGTCAGTCCCCACACACAGCATCTCTGCCTGCACAGCATGTGACTGGCTGCCTGCCCCAAGACTAAGTTGCTCCCCACACAGCATTTCTGCCTGCAGGCCGCTTGAATGCCTTCTCCGTCACCACCAACAGGGTCCAGGACTCCAGACGGATTACTGAATTTTTAAGGCTGCTGCTAGCAGCGGCCGCTATACTAATTTTTCTGGTGCGTGTACATGCGTGCCTAATTTTTCTGGCTGCACTGCAGCTTCAACAACAAAACAAAAGGCATGTACATGTGTCCATTCCCCTTCATGATCATTACCTTGCCACAGTGAAGAGGCTTGCGTATCACAATAAAGCAATGACCGCTGGCTATATGAGTGTCTCGGGGGGGGGGGGGGGGGGGGGCTTGAAAACCGCCACGGCCTGCACTCTGGCCGTGGTGCGGACCAGTCTAGCACGGCCGTCACTACGCAAACAGCTGTTTGCAGTGCATTACACAGTTAGTTTGGTGTGTCAGTGTGAAGCAGTACTCTAATTACACTCCCTGATTGATGTATACACATGCAAGATGTTTTAAAGCACTTTAGGCCTCCAATTTAGCATTCAATTTGATTTCTTCCCTTAAAACACTGCTTTGCGTCCAATCCGGACTTTTCCCAGGCACGTTTGGCATGTATCCCACTATGCCATGCCCCCCTCCAGGTGTTAGACCCCTTGAAACATTTTTTCCATCACTTTTGTGACCAGCATACATTTTTCTAGTTTTCAAAGTTCGCCTCCCCATTGAAGTCTATTGCGGTTCGCAAAAGTTCGCGCAAACCGAACCTTTGCGGAAGGTTCGCGAACCGAAAATCGGAGATTCGGGCCATCTCTAGCTGTAATAGGAATTATGTCTATAGTGGTGCCCAGGCAGTATTTTGGGTGCCATCAAGACATGGAGCTCAAATGATGTTAAAGACAGTTAAACCTTTGTACACTCACATGCAAATGTTCATACAAATGCATTCACAGATTTCAACCATCCAGGAACCACTGCATCTCTAGAGCTAAGTTAAAAGCTTAGTACAGAAGAATACATTCTGTTGCATTGTCACCTACACTGCACAGAGGTACCCCAGTATTCATAGGTGTCCTTTTTGTGCTTTTTTAAATTATGTTAAAGGACTTACGAGGCCAAATTTAAAAAAAAGTTCTGTACCTGCATACATTTTGAATGCACAGAGGATGCCATCCGTGCCCTCCGTGCAGTTCTGCCGGGTACCCGCTGCTTAATGTCCCCCTGGGCCGGCTCCTGACCCCATAGCCCGGGTCGGGCTCTCATACCTTCTCAAAAATGGCAGTCGGAGGTTGCCGCAGATGGCGTCCTTCGTGCATTCAAAATTCATGCAGGTACAGAACTTTTTTTTTAAATGTGGCCTCGTAAGTCCTTTAAAAACAGTATAATTCAATCACCAGCAATAGCTGGCAGACGAATGTCGTGTTACCCCACAGTCCACACTGTCCTGTAGGGGGAATAGTAATTAACGCCGCCAGGACTTTTGCAGTAGCAGGATGAGCTATCTTTTGGCTTTACCCTGCGCTCAAATTTACCTGCGCCTTAATTACACAAACACTATGGTTAGACCTTATTGCTTGTTTCCATTTGCAACGTTGCACGTGACTCCACGGGGCAACACTTGCGATCCCATTCATTATACTGCATGGTACCAAGGGAGCAATCACCCTGAAATGCAGGCAACTGTGTGCTGTGATGCAGTGTTGAATCACAGCGCATGTATGGAAACAGCAGACAGTGCAGCCTATGTCTGCTGTCCCTGCGATCATGTTTCAATAAGCGTGCTTGAAAGCGTGCTATATAGAAACAAACCCTTAGGAAGGAATTGTAAAGATATAAGTGAGCAATGGGAATAAATGTTGAAAACCCTGCCAAAAGCAGTGTTGCAAAGTTGATAGTAAAATATCAGCACCTCTTTTACACTTCTTTCCATTCAAGACTTCCTAAAAATACAAACCTAAAATTAAATTGTTAGGTGCACTTATACTCAGAACCACCTGATCTGCATGTTCATTTTGGGTATGGACTCAGAAAAGCATTAGAGGCCCCAGTATCAGCCCCAGAGAGACACCAGTGTAATTTCCTTAAAAGGCATTAAGCAATGACACCCTCCAGATCTCTCTCACTTCAGGTTGCTTTCAATATTTGCATATAAAGTAAGCGTGAAAAGTCTCCAACAGTTAATGCCAGATTAAATTAGTTCTCTTTGCCTCTGATCAGTATAATGGGAGCACACAGTTCCTATATGCTCTGTAGCAAGATTCCGTAGAGGAATAAGCATGGAAATAAAGCATCTGGCAAAGCTCGCAAACATAATCTAATACTTGTCGAAGTAAATTAAAAATTAGATTTTTATGCAGGAATGCCGCTGGATGCCTTATTCTTTTTCTATGAAGAACAGGCCACATGATTATAATGTGAACATTAGTAACTCTGATGTGAATTAATCTTGCATTTCCACAATACATCATGAATTGCCTAGAGTTGTTTGAGTCTATCAGATGGTGAGATAACTGTGTTTGGTGGATTCCTAAGGCACCGGGCCTGTGGTGAAGGCTGAATTTAATAAGCTGTGTGTTTACTCTTTGCCGTATTGCTGCTCTGTTTTCCCTTCTCTGGTATGATAAACAATCATGCATTCTTGCTTCGGTTTGTGATGGTCCAGTTAGTTTACCACATGCAAAAAGAAAAAGAAAAATGTGTTCAATTTAAAAATTCCCATTACCGCAAACATGAAAGATATAGAATTAATGTCGTTTGGCACTAAAATCCAGGACTGTAATAAGAGAGGAGTCTTAAGTTTCTAGGGTTTTAACCCTTTCCAATGCTGCGTCGGACAATTTCACACATTGGCTTTTTCCAGTTCAGGCCCAATGTCAGCATAGGAAAACATGGCTGCCGCCAGAGGCTCTGTTGCTGGATAAAATTTGGCACAGCGTCATACTCTTTAGATTAAAGTGTTGGACTAAGTCCTACACCTTGATAGCCACCGACTGTGTCATGTAATTTAAACATTAAGTGGTCCCATTTAAGCTGGCCGCTAGGGGTACTCATGCCAGATCTAGGCCAGCATGGCATCAGCCTATGTGGAAGTGAAAAGGGGGAACAAAACCAAATACAGAGGAATAAAGTTCTTCTTCTGGTTAGTATGACAGAAACCTACTTGGAAGCATACATGTAAAAGTGTTTAATTTTAACCACTTTCTCCTTCTGGACGTAGAGCTACGTTCAGGAGGCCATGTGTACTTCCGGCCGTGGATCGTTAGCCCAGGAATCAAGGAATCGTGCCATAGTGCCCGATCCCTGATTCCTCTCCCCTGCAGAAAAAGCGATAGCTTCTCTCGGAAGCCTTGGTTTTTCTGCCTCCTACGTCCCCTATGTCCCTCTAAGCGCACATGTTACACTTAGAGTGAAGTCATGTAAACAAACCTAAGGTTGCGATCTTGTGGCCAAAAAGTAAAACAGAAAAAATGCACTTTTAATTCCAAACATTGTGATAGGGACATCATTTAAATAGTGTAATAACCGGGACAAACGGGCAAATACAATACGTGGGTTTTAATTATGGAGGCATGTATTATTTTAAAACTATAATGGCCGAAAACTGAGAAATAATGAATTTTTTCAGTTTTTTCTTATTCCTACTGTTAAAATGCATTTACAGTAAGGTAGCTCTTAACAAAATGTACCACCCAAAGAAAGCCTAATTGGTTCATTGTGATAAGTAGTGATAAAGTTATAGGCTAATGAATGGGAGGTGAACATTGCTCAGATGCATAAAGTAAAAATGATTGCGGGCTTAAGTGGTTAAATTAGGCACAGGCAATGCCCAATAGTACACAGTGTGTATATATATATATATATATATATATATATATATATATATACTAGATGGACGCCCGGCGTTTCCCCTGGTATGTATTTGGCTGGTGTAGGCCCCACCCCTTTTTCCTAACCCTAACACACAATTACTTAATTACTTAATGACCAAGTTTGTGAGCTTTGCGGTCTTTGGCATCAATAATTTGCATTGAAATAAAATAAATCTGATTGGCTGTGGCTCCACCCCTTTTCTGCATTTGAACCCAAATCACCCAATGGCCAAGTGTAACAGGTACAGGTGATTAACAGTGCAAGAGGCTTATGCCATTAACAGTGCAAGGATGGCAGCAATTAAATATTCCCCTTAAAAATCAATAGGTTGATTTTGATTGGCTTTTGTACGTTCCACCCACTTTTCTGAATATTAATCCCAGTCACCCAGTGACCAACTGTGCAAAGTTTGAGAACCCTACCATTAACAGTGTAAGAATGGCTGCAGTTTACATTTTCCCAATGAAATTCGTATTTTTCTCCATCCACTGATTTCCTGGCATTGTTCGGGTATGTATTTGGCTGGTGTTGGCTCCGCCTACTTTTTCTAACCCTAACACACAATTACTCAATGACCAAGTTTGTGCGCTTTGCAGTCTTTGGCATCAATAATTTGCATTGAGATTAAACAAATCTGATTGGCTGTTTTTAGCTCCACCCCTTTGTCTAAATTTGAACCCCAGTCACCCAATGACCAACTGTACCAGGTTTAAGGCTTATGCCATTAACAGTGCAAGAATGGCAGCAATTACATATTCCCCTTGAAAATCAATTAGTGAATTTTGATTTTCTTTTGTAGGCTCCACCCACTTTTCTGAATATTTATCCCAGTCACCCAGTGACCAATTGAGCAAAGTTTGAGAACCCTACCATTAACAGTGTAAGAATGGTTGCAGTTTACATTTTCTCAGTGAAATGTGTATTTGTCTCCGCCCACTAATGACCCGGTATTGCCCGATTATGTATTTGACTGGTGTTGGCTGCGCCCACTTTTCCTAACCTTAACACACAATTACTCAATTACTCAATGACCAAGTTTGTGAGCTTTGCGGTTTTTGGCATCCATAACTTGCATTAAAATGAAACAAATAAGATTGTATGTTTGTGGCTCCACCCCCTTTTATCAATGTAAACCCCAGTCACCCAATGATCAACTGTACCAGGTTTGAAGCTTGTGCCATTAACAGTGCAAGAATGGCAGCAATGAAATATTCTCCTGAAAAATCAATAGGCAATTTTTGATTGGCTTTTGTAGGCTCCACCCACTTTTCTGAATATTAATCTTAGTCACCCAGTAATTAACTGTGCAAAGTTTGAGAACCCTACAATTAATAGTGTAAGAATGGCTGCAGTTTACATTTTCCCAGTAAAATTTGTCTCCGCCCACTTATGACCCCATGTTGCCCACTTATGTATTTGGCTGGTGTTGGCTGTGCCCACTTTTCTAACCCTCACACACAATTAATCAATTACTCAATTGCCAAGTTTGTGAGCTTTGTGGTGTTTGGCAATAATTTGCATTGAAATGAAAAAAATCTAATTGGCTGTTTGTGGCTCCACCCCCTTTCTGAAACTGAACCCTAGTCACCCAATGATCAACTGTACCAGGTTTGAGGCTTGTGCCATTAACAGTGCAAGAATGGCAGCAATGTAAATATTCCCCTTGAAAATCAATAGGTGAATTATGATTGGCTTTTGTAGGCTCCTCCCACCTTTCTGAATATTAATCCCAGTCACCCAGTGACCAACTGTGCAAAGTTTGAGAACCCTACCATTAAAAGTGTAAGAATGGCTGCAGTTTACATTTTCTCAGTGTAATTTGTATTTGTCTCTGCCCCTTTTTTGGTTATGGGAAAAAAAGTATCCTATACTTTATTCCAGGTAGTGTACTATGTGTGTGCCAAATTTCATTCAAATCCGTTCAGCCGTTTTTGCGTGATCGATGTAACAAACATCCAAACATCCAACCAAACATCCGAACTTTCCCATTTATTATATTAGTAGGATATATATACTGTATATGTACCTGGAGTTTGGGTCCATAGTATCTAAACTCAACCACCGCCACCTGGTGTCCCGAAATCTAATCTCCGGAGCTACCATTGATGGCCGCTGAATTCACTGGTTCCTCTACCATCAGGCTCATTCTATTGTTATTGATCCTTATTCCGTACTAATTACACTCTCACCCTCTTCAAAAATAATTTATCCGGTAACGTAAAAATTGTTTTGAATGTAAGAATTGTTTGAATGTAATTGACCATCACTGTTGATCCTTTCTAATCCTGTGCTTCATTTTTCTGTCGGTGAGTGCCACTGCCTTCTGCTTCATTATATTTCACTTTGACCAAAGATGCCCATACATCAGACAATGTATGGGCACTCGAACAAGAGACAGATCTCTCCCTGATCAAATCTGATTGTAGAGAGATCATCTGCCCATACACCAGCAGCAGACCGATTTGGCACCGCATATTCCGCCCCCGTAAGCTGTCCCCCCAGATTACATGCAACACAAACCCTGTTGAGCCCTCCCCCCAAGAAGAAAATATTTAAAATAACAATTATAAGCAGTGTGTCATGTGACAGACATTAGGAGCTAAAAAGAAATAGGCTGCACAATGGATGACTACACTGAAGAGAGGACCTGACACCAGCAGCATGTAAAGTATTCATTCACTGCTGCTGCTGATGCTCTGAAAATAAGTACAGAGGCATTCGCCCCTTGCCCCTGGGCCCTCCACCAGCAATGGCAGGGGACATGAGGACTATCGTTATGCCACTAATGACCAGTATAAACTATGTCTAATTGTGGACTCACGCTTGTGGGCAATTATTAGCAGCAATTCTTGTATGTGTGACAGTATGCTCGCACATTGCACCATGATTTAACTCAAAGGTTTGTCCTCCTAATACATCCACGTGCATGGCACTTCACATCCCCACAAGGGAGCAAGGGTCGTGAGTCATGGCTTAACACAGTTCCAGGTACACAGCAGTGGAGAGTGGACACCATCAATAAGGGCAAAGGTTTTAGACTTAGCCATAACTCCAAGAAGCTGAGGTCATCAGGTGAGCCACAATTAGAGATGGCCCGAACGGTTCGCCCGCGAACGGTTCCCGGCGAATTTTGGTGGTTCACGTTCACCCACTAACGCAAACTTTATGGCGGTTCGATTTGCCTCCTATACTACATCATCAACTTTGACCCTCTACATCACCGTCAACGGGCACATTGTAGCCAATCAGGCTACACTCCCTCCTGGAGCCACTCCCCCCCTTATAAAAGGCAGGCAGCATCAGGCATTGGACTCACTCGTGTGCCTGCATTAATTAGAGAAAGGAAAGCTGCTGCAGACTCTCATAGGGAAAGCTTAGTTAGGCTCTTGTAGGCTTCTTAGCTTGCTCCTTGCTGATTCTTATTGCTAAAAAAGCACCCCTCAACAGCACTTTTTAGAGCTAATCTTGTTCTTGTGATCCTTTTTTTTTTTGTGTGTGTGTGTGTCCCACTGACTCTTTTGTTGCATAGACAGCCTTGGTAATTCCTATTGTGTGTGCCACTGCCAGGCCCAGCACATTCAGTGGCTGCCTGTGTGTGTGACAGGTGCACATTGTAATACCCATCACTGCATATACCTACTACCTGTTATTCACTCTGTTGGTGGGTAGCGATGGCCCGAACGGTTCGCCGGTGAAGGGTTCCTGGCAAACTTCGGTGGTTTGCGTTCGTGGACAACCGCAAACTTTTCCGGAAGTTCGATTCGACCCCATAGTGCATCATGAGGGTCAACTTTGACCCTCTACATCACAGTCAGCGGGCACATTGAAGCCAATCAGGCTACACTCCCTCCTGGAGTCCCACCCCCCCTTATAAAAGGCAGGCAGCGTCAGGCTTTTCACTCACTCGTGTGCCTGCAGTAATTAGAGAAGGGAGAGCTGCTGTGCAGAGACCTATAGGGAACGCTTAGTTAGGCTCTTGTAGTGTTGGGCGAACAGTGTTCGCCACTGTTCGGGTTCTGCAGAACATCACCCTGTTCGGGTGATGTTCGAGTTCGGCCGAACACCTGACGGTGCTCGGCCAAACCGTTCGGCCATATGGCCGAACTAAGAGCGCATGGCCGAACGTTCCCCGAACGTTCGGCTAGCGCTGTGATTGGCCGAACGGGTCACGTGGTTCGGACCCGAACGCGCTCTGATTGGCCGAACTGTCACGTGGTTCGGGTAAATAAATACCCGAACCACGTCATATCTCCGCCATTTGTCTGTGGGTTTAGCTTTGGGTAGGCAGGCAGGGTAGTTCGCGCTCCAGCCACGCTAGCCAGGGTCCCCCCTGTCATTGTGTCACTGCTGGGAACAGTAGTAAACCGCTTGCTCAGCCACACTATATAGCATTCTGTTTACTGCCACTCTGTGTACCTCGCTCAGCCACACTATATAGCATTCTGTTTACTGCCACTCTGTGTCTGCTGGGAATAGTAGTACACCGCTTGCTCAGCCACACTATATAGCATTCTGTTTACTGCCACTCTGTGTACCTCGCTCAGCCACACTATATAGCATTCTGTTTACTGCCACTCTGTGTCTGCTGGGAATAGTGGTACACCGCTCGCTCAGCCACACTATATAGCATTCTGTTCACTGTTCTGTGTCTGCTGGGAATAGTGGTACACCGCTCGCTCAGCCACACTATATAGCATTCTGTTTACTGTTCTGTGTCTGCTGGGAATAGTGGTACACCGCTCGCTCATCCACACTATATAGCATTCTGTTCACTGTTCTGTGTCTGCTGGGAATAGTGGTACACCGCTCGCTCAGCCACACTATATAGCATTCTGTTCACTGTTCTGTGTCTGCTGGGAATAGTGGTACACCGCTCGCTCAGCCACACTATATAGCATTCTGTTTACTGTTCTGTGTCTGCTGGGAATAGTGGTACACCGCTCGCTCAGCCACACTATATAGCATTCTGTTTACTGTTCTGTGTCTGCTGGGAATAGTGGTACACCGCTCGCTCAGCCACACTATATAGCATTCTGTTTACTGTTCTGTGTCTGCTGGGAACAGTAGTACACCGCTCGCTCAGCCAGAGTATATAGCATTGTGTTTACTGCCACTCTGTGTACACCGCTCAGCCAGACTATATACCATTGTTTACTGACACTCTGTGTACACCGCTCAGCCAGACTATATACCATTGTTTACTGACACTCTGTGTACACCGCTCAGCCAGACTATATACCATTGTTTACTGCCACTCTGATTCTGCTGGGAACAGTAGTACACCGCTCGCTCAGCCAGACTATATACCATTGTTTACTGACACTCTGTGTACACCGCTCAGCCAGACTATATACCATTGTTTACTGCCACTCTGATTCTGCTGGGAACAGTAGTACACCGCTCGCTCAGCCAGACTATATACCATTGTTTACTGACACTATATAGCAGACTATATAGCATTGTGTGTACACCGCTCAGCCAGACTATATACCATTGTTTACTGACACTCTGTGTACACCGCTCAGCCAGACTATATACCATTGTTTACTGCCACTCTGATTCTGCTGGGAACAGTAGTACACCGCTCGCTCAGCCAGACTATATACCATTGTTTACTGACACTCTGTGTACACCGCTCAGCCAGACTATATACCATTGTTTACTGCCACTCTGATTCTGCTGGGAACAGTAGTACACCGCTCGCTCAGCCAGACTATATAGCATTGTGTTTACTGCCACTCTGTGTACACCGCTCAGCCACACTATATAGCATTGCGTACTCTGCCAGTCAGTGTGTATATTGCTGGGATCAGTAATACTCCACTCACCGTCAACCACTATATGAGCTCAACATGAGTTCCCCAGAGACCTCCGCTGTGAGCAGCACTCCCAACAACAGCAACAGCCAACGCCCCACGCAAGCTATAACATCCACCCCAGCAGCCAGTGGTCAGCAGCAGCCCTCCCCGGAGGAGAACGTTGTGTCCATCAGTCCGTCGCCAGAGCGATTAATGAGGGCTGCCATTGAGGAGATGATGGGGCCTGATGTGGAGGAGGAGGTCTGGCTCAGGCCAGCATCCCAAGTTAATGTTGAGGACGATGAGGGGTCTGTGTCTGGGGATGTTGGGGTGGCAGAGGTGGTGGGTGGGTCAGACTCAGGAGAAGAGTTGTATGATGAGGATGATGATCGGGACCATCTGTATGTGCCTCAGAGTCCGACCCCGGAAAACATGTTGTATCGTGTGTTTAGGTACTAAAATCTGCGTTCCCTCCCAGTAGTGTTGGGCGAACAGTGTTTGCCACTGTTCGGGTTCTGCAGAACATCACCCTGTTCGGGGTGACTATATAGCAGACTATATAGCATTGTGTTTAATGCCACTCTGTGTACACGGCTCAGCCACACTATATAGCATTGTGTTTACTTCCACTCTGTGTCTGCTGGGAACAGTAGTACACCGCTCACCCGCCACTGTATAGCATTGTGCTCTGTGTCACTGCTGACAATAGTGGTACACCGCTCACCCACCACTGTATAGCATTTCTGTACTGCCACTGTACTGCTGCCAGTCAGCGTGTACTTTAAGGATAAGTGAAATGAGGAAGAAATCCGGTGAAAGAGGGAGGGGCAAGGGAAGAGGTGTTTCCCCTGACGGTTCACGTACAGGCCACAGGGGAGCACCCAAGAAAACCCACTCAATACTGCCCATGTTGTCCAGGACAACAACCCTCACAGATCCAAAAGAACAGGACCAGATAATTACTTGGATGACCTCTCAAGCGTCCAGCAGTGGGTTAAGCAGCACCAGCACATCACGCACGAGGTCCGAGTCCTCAGCCAGTTAAAGTCTGGGCTTTCTTTGAAGACTGCACTGAGGATGTTACCATGGCGATTTGCAAGGTGTGCAAGACCCGCCTGAGCAGGGGGAAAAGTATTAACAACCTCTCCACCACCAGCATGAGCCGCCACATTCTATCCAAACATCCCACTCTGTGGGCAAACGCGGCAGGACAGGGTACCACCAGCAACACTGCCTCCCTTGGGTTCACCAGACTCACCACCAGACCCGCCTCAGCAGCAGCAGTAGCCCAGCCATTGCGTGGTTCACAACATTCACAAACATCAGACGATGCTGACACTGTCACTTTCCGGACTAGTGCTCTTGAGGTCTCCCAGTGTTCATCAAACACAACAACCAACAGCCCTTCGGTGTGCAGCGCTACGGTTGAGTTGTCTGTCTCTGAGATGTTTGAGCACAAGAGGAAATTGCCAGCAAATGACCCCCGGGCCGTGGCAGTAACAGCCAGCCAGCATAGCCAAGCTTCTGGCCTGCGAAATGCTGCCATATCGAGTGGTGGAGACAAACAGCTTCAAGGGCATGATGTCAGTGGCCATCCCACGTTACGTGGTTCCCAGCCGCTACCACTTTGCGCGCTCTGCAGTGCCTGAGTTGCATGAGCACGTGGTCAGCTAAATAACCCGAAGCTTGAAGAATGCCGTTGCCTGCAAGGTTCACCTCACCACTGACACCTGGACGAGTGCGTTCGGCCAGGGTCGATACATCTCCCTTACCGCGCACTGGGTGAACCTTGTGGAGCCTGGCAGCGATTCCTCACCTGCTACGGCGCGGGTGTTGCCCACGCCGCAAACAGCTGGATAACAACAGCAGCACCTACCTCTCTGACTCCTTCTCCTCCAACGCATCTCAAAGCTGTACCTCATCCGGAAATGCTAACCCAGCACCAGCAGCAGTAGGATCGTGGAAGCAGTGCAGCACAGCTGTTGGCATGCGTCAGCAAGCGTTGCTGAAGCTGATCTGCCTTGGGGATAAGCAGCACACAGGGGAGGAAATTTGGAGGGGAATAAAGGAACAGACGGATTTGTGGCTGGCACCGCTGGACCTGAAACCGGGCATGAAGCTAGACACCTGGCACGAACTGGCAATGTACGCAATAGAGGTGCTGGCTTGCCCGGCAGCCAGCGTTATGTCGGAACGCTGTTTCAGTGCTGCCGGAGGCATCATCACAGATCGGCGTATCCGCCTCTCCACAGAAAATGCAGACCGTCTGACTCAAATTAAAATGAATCAATCCTGGATTGGAAACGACTACGCAACACTCCTGGACCCCAACCAAGTAACATGACCGATGAACATCTGGGATGGTTTAGCGTTTCCGGTCCCTGTTTATTGAACCTCTCATCTGTATTACATTTATGACTGCATGGCGGCAAAAAGCATTGCTGCTATATCCGCACGCTTTTTGTCCTCATGCAAGGCCTGGGTTGTTGTGTCTCACAAAGCGTGGCCTTCTCCTCCTGCGCCTCCTCCTGTTCCATCACGTGTGCTGCTGCTGCTGCTGCTGCTGCTGGGTTACCGTTGCCGGTCCCTGTTTATGGAACCTCTTATCTTTATTACATTTATGACTACATGGCGGTACAAAGCATGCTATCCGCACGCTTTTTGTCCTCATGCAAGGCCTGGGTTGTTGTGTCTCACAAAGCGTGGCCTTCTCCTCCTGCGCCTCCTCCTGTTCCATCACGTGTGCTGCTGCTGCTGCTGCTGCTGCTGGGTTACCGTTGCCGGTCCCTGTTTATGGAACCTCTTATCTTTATTACATTTATGACTACATGGCGGTACAAAGCATGCTATCCGCACGCTTTTTGTCCTCATGCAAGGCCTGGGTTGTTGTGTCTCACAAAGCGTGGCCTTCTCCTCCTGCGCCTCCTCCTGTTCCATCACGTGTGCTGCTGCTGGGTTAGCGTTGCCGCGTGGTCCCTGTTTATTGAACCACTTATCTTTATTACATTTATGACTGCATGGTGGTACAAAGCATGCTATCCGCACGCTTCTTGTCCTCATGCAAGGCCTGGGTTGTTGTGTCTCAAAGCGTGGCCTTCTCCTCCTGCGCCACCCTCCTCCTGTTCCATCACGTGTGCTGCTGCTGGATTAGCATTACCGGTCCCTTTTCCTGGAACCTCTTATATGTATTACATTTATGACTGCATGCCGACAAAAAGCATGTTACCTGTGCAAAGAAAACAGACATTTCCCGCATTTAAAAGACAGTTTTCCCTTTGAAACTTTAAAATCGATTTTCTCAAAAACTATAAGCTCTTTTTGCTAAATTTTTTTTTCCTCTTGTACCCACTCCCAAGGTGCACATACCCTGTAAATTTGGGGTATGTAGCATGTAAGGAGGCTTTACAAACCACAAAAGTTCGGGTCCCCATTGACTTCCATTATGTTCGGAGTTCGGGTCGAACACCCGAACATCGCGGCCATGTTCGGCCTGTTCGGCCCGAACCCGAACATCTAGATGTTCGCCCAACACTAGGCTCTTGTAGGCTTCTTAGCTTGCTCCTTGCTGATTCTTATTGGTAAAAAAGCACTCCTCAACAGCTCTTTTGAGATTATATACAGCCCTGTCAGTCAGTCGCAGCTGGCCTTTGGCCCCTTGGTGCTATAATTACTACTGTGCCAGTGCCAGGTGCACATTATAATACCCATCACTATGTATACCTACCTGTTGTTCACGGTGCACCCACCTACCTATGTGAGTGCACACAGTGTCACTGTGCCTGTCCGGTACATGTCTGTGTGTGACAGGTGCACATTGTAATACCCATCACTGCATATACCTACTACCTGTTGTTCACTTCAGTGCACCCACCTACCTACGTGAGCGCATGCAGTGTCACTGTGCCTGTCCGGTACCTGTCTGTGTGTGACAGGTACACATTGTAATACCATCACTGCATATACCTACCTGACAGTCACTGTTGTTCTATCATTGAGCTACCACAGCCCAGCGACCATATGGGCTTGAAAACTGCCACGGCCTGCACTTTGGCCATAGTGCGCACCAGTCCAGCACTGCCATCACTACACAAACAGCTGTTTGCGATGCGTTACACAGTGAGTTTGATGTGTCAGTGTGAAGCAGAACTCTAATTACACTCCCTGATTGATGTATACACATGCAAGATGTTTTAAAGCACTTTAGGCCTGCAATTCGGCATGCAATGTGATTTCTGCCCTTAAAACGCTGCTTTGTGTCAAATCCAGATTTTTCCCCGGGACTTTTGGCATCTATCCCACTCTGCCATGCCCCCCTCCAGGTGTTAGACCCCTTGAAACATCTTTTCCATCACTTTTGTGGACAGCATAAGTGTTTCTAGTTTTCAAAGTTCACCTCCCCATTGAAGTCTATTGCGGTTCGCGAAAGTTCACGCGAATCGAACGTTTAGCGAAGGTTCGCAAACCCAGTTCGCGAACCTAAAATCGGAGGTTTGGGCCATCTCTAGCCACAATAAGCATTTCCTGCCGAGTGCAGCAACACCTACTCCAGAGGCAGACACAATCACAGGTCATGACTATCTGACAGAACAATAATAGCCGAGTATTTAACATGATTTTTTAATCAGCAATAATAATTAGAAATGCATTGGGATTGAAACGAGGGAGGGGGTGGGCAGCTCACCAGGAAAATCCTGGAACCGGGCTTTAATTCTCATAATGTTAACAGCAGGTGGGAGAGGAAATTCATTTGAAGATTATTGTTGGAGTCCCTCAAGAGATAATAAGAGCTGCTTGGTATTGGTTTGGCTCAGCTTTGCCTGTAAGTGTTTTTCATGAATATGATAAATGGTGACAATAACGGCATATAGACAGATCTTGCAGGGCTCAGTGTGTAGAGGTGGCGTTTCATATTAAGTCACCTATAAGTAAAAGCCTGAGGGTATATTATGCTTGTTCGAAACACCAAAGACAATGCCGGAATTTTAAATTACGCACTGACCTTCAAGAGTCGCTTTCCCTCCCTGATTCTCAAGAACAAACTTGTAAATTGCCTATTTGGCGTTGGCTTTCTGTGGCTCTTCTACACTGTATGACAATGCGGCAAGCTTGTGCGGAGGAAGAGCTGCAATTATGAAAATTACATTAAAATATTGTGCAGCCATTATAACGAAAATAGAAGCATTAATCTTGAACTTTCATCTTTTCTTAAATGACACTGACACAGTGAAATTGTTTACAGAATACAAAAATCCCCAAAGCAGACCCCAAAAATGATTTGCATAGCATAACTTGAGCTTATTACATTACATCCATCAGCGGAGCAGCACTTTCAAAATAAAACACAGCTGAAACGCTGAGATGGAGACATTTGTGGAGTGTAATTCAGGGTTTCGGATTTCAGTTCAGGGAAAAGAGGTAAATAGCTTATTATCATTATCTTTTATGAAGCACCAATGACTTGCGCAGAGCTGTACATTAACAGCACTTTAAGGTCATTAAAGGCACATTTCTAAATATACCACCTAATAGTATTGTTGAATAAAATGTAACTTGTTCCAAAATACCAGTCAGATTGGTTTGGTTCAATTAGAACAACATGGATGTTTGGTGCAGATTTTGTAGCTTGGTTGGCTATCCCGTAATCCCTTGGTCCACCAGTTAGTAGTCAGATAGAGCAGGGGAGTCTGGCAACCATATTGGTGGTTGCAGGGGGCCTGCTGAATGCCTTCGTCTCTTGGTGTATGTCACATCCAGGTCCTGACGTGTGGTGTAACAGTACTTTTAGTGCATGGTCTTATAATTAGATAAATAAGAGATGGTTAGCTAGGCTAGGTGTGTGTGTGCAGGATGGGGGGGGGGGGGGGGGGTTAAATAGCAAAGCATCAGTCAGTGTTGGAGAAGAGCTGTGTTGCGAAACAGGGAATTTGGGCACATGATGTGACTGGCATTTTGTGGCACTGCCAAAGCACACAATGTAATTAGCAACGTTGGCGATGCCAACAAGGTAATTTGGGCATGAAGAGCTAAACTCCAGCTAGCGGCTTAGAATACAGGAGTGGCTGAAGTCGGAGTTTTGCTATTATAAAGCTAAACTGTAGCTATGGATAGTGGTGGTGTTAGCGGTAATGGGGGCTCGGCCATAATATAGCCAAGCACCCTTTGGATCTGGCATTCAGATCACATTGATTTGGGTGCTGGAAATAGTGGTGGATGGATGCTGGATAGTGTACTAGATAAGGGCACAACCTTTGATGTGGAAGACCAAGGTTCGAATCCTGGCTAGGGTCAGGACCTATTCAGTAAGAAGTTTCAGGCAAGACTCCATAACACGGCAGAGTGGCCTCTTAGGCGTGCAGGAAAAAAGCACTATACAAATGTTCGGATTATTATTATTATTATTATGGATGCTCGGCTATAGTATAGCTGAGAGTCGGAAATGCAGAATATTGGTGGAGGCAGCGAGGTAATTAAGCGGGTGTCCAGGGTTCAGCTGATATGTAGCTAAATCCAACCTTGGCCATAGGAAAGTGTTAAGTAGGTCGAGGTGGTGGTGGGGGCAGCAGGGGGGGGGGGGTAATGTTAGGAGTAGGTTGGGGAGATAAGTGTGAGAGTCAGCTTAGTTAAGGTGATTGTAGAATATCAGTAATATTACAGCATCCATATTCGTGTGTGTCCTTATTCTACGTATGCACTGTGCTGTGTGATGCTATTGATATGAAATCAGGTGCTTAATCAGCTCAGTTGACTCACACAGCATCTAAATGGCACAGTCAAGTATCTTAACACATTTAGAAAAAATAAATCACAAATCTTTTATTTCCTAAAGTAACTGCAATTCATATACAGTAGTTGTCTTGGTTTTATTTAAATAACAAGGACTTTCAATTCTTTTAATATAAAGAAAATTCAAACTTTTGAAACCCTTTTAATTGTAACTTAGACTAACTAAAAGAAAACATGTATACACATCTGGGGCTTCCTCCAGCCCCCTTCAGGCTGATCGGTCCCTCGCTGTCTTTTCAGGCCGCTTAGGCCCTGCACTAGGTGACCCGGTAATTCCATCAGTCTGCACATGCGCATTCCGGACGCACACACTCCCCCATCGCGCTCCTGGGGCAGGGAGTAGAAGGGTTGTAGAGAGGAGGCACTCCTTCCAATTTCAGATTGTGATGTGCTTAGGCTGTCCGTAGACCATGCGGATGTATTTCAGTAGAAGATGAAGCCGGCACCATCAATGTAAAATATATGCTCTTTTTATTTTAAGGTATCATAGATACAATCTGTCACACAAACGTGCAAGGTTTCGGGGGCGTATCCCCTTTCTCAAGCAGATCACCTATATATTACATTGATGGTGCCTGGGACAGGGAGTGTTTTGCAGATGCAGGACTTTCCTGTGATGGCAGCACAATGAGGTGCGCCCGCTGGGCCATGCATGCACAGTATGCCCCGACTGGTGGAATTACCGGGTCACCTAGTGGAGGATCCAGGCGGCCTGGGAAGACAGCGAGGGAGGGACTGATCAGCCTGAAGGGGGCTTTTAGTTAGTCTCAGGTTTCCTTTAAGTTTGTTTATTATGCATGAAATCATAATTGATTAGAAATCCAAGGAATCAAATGATTGCTTTTGCATTCTGTTGAGCTCACCAATAATATGGTCTTGTGTTTATTCTGAAGCCTTATCTTCTTTCTCACATAATGCAATACACTGTCCTTCCTGCCTCCATCCTGTGAAAGACTAGCGTTTATGTGTGGAATGAACTTGTGTTCTGCTGTAAGAGAAAAATAAACTGTTTTTGTAGTATCTGGTCCCTGTTGCATGACCTTATTGGGAGATTATTGAAAGTTGTTATTCTCCTAAACTGTTATTGTTGGTTATATGAGGACTTTACATTTTCTACTACATGGATTATTTGGAGTTTATATGAAATACATATATTTTCAGCTATTCCTAGATGCCGAGTTTAGCTCTCCCACATATCACAGAAGCTCATTAGGAGTTCTCTTCACAGGAGGCACCAAGTAACACACAACACGGTGAGAGCCTTCATTACACCACAATCACCTCAATGGCAGATGAGATGAGAGGAAGTATTATATAGAAATAGTGAACTGCTGTTTCATTCTGTGTACCTGGATCCAGGTCTGCTTGCTGAAGCAGTTATCCTTTATGATTATGTAGCTGGATACAGAGGTGCCAAAATAGGATAAAATATGATAAAAACAGTTCAAAAATAGGAAGTAAGTGGTAAACTTACCTCCCAAAATACAAGCCTGCTGGAGCTTTTTTTAATTAAAGTCTGATTCATGCTTAATTTGACTTTCTGAGCCTATATTGTCCACCACTACCTCCTATTCTTAAACTGTATTTAGTATATTTTATCAGGATCTGTTGAAAAGGGCGCCTGAACTGCCTGTATGAAAAGGGCACCTCCATAGACATCATTGTTATTTCTGCAAATATCGGCTACAAGGTGGTGAAAAGAACGGCCGAGTTTTGATATAGGCTACAAGCGGGCGCCCCCTTGGTAGCCCATATTTTATTTGGCTACTTTCGGCTACAGTAGGGCACCCCTTTGTAGCCCATATTTTTTTCGGCTACAAGGTTTTAGGCTGCAGTAGGGTGCCCCTTTGTAGCCCATATTTTTTTGGCGACAAGGTTTTTGTCTACAGTAGGGCACCCCTTTGTAGCCCATATTTTTTTCGGCTACAAGGTTTTCGGCTACAGTAGAGCACCCCTTTGTAGCCCATATTTTTTATTTGGCTACAAGGTTTTTGATTCTGCTACAAAAGGGTGCCCCTTTGTAGCTCATATTTTATTCAACTACAAGGTTTTTGATTCTTCTACAAAAGGGCACCCTTTTATAGCCCAGATTTTTGATTCGGGGGTGCAGGGGGGGGGGGGTTAGGATTAGGCATCACAGCGGGGGGGGGGGGTCTTAGGGTTAGGCACCAGTAGGGGGTTTAGGGTTAGGTACCACCTAGGGGGGTCTTAAGGTTAGGCACCACCTGGGAAGTCTTAGGGTTAGGCACCACCTGGGTGGTCTTAGGCATCACCAGGGGAGTCTTAGGGTTAGGCACCACCAGGGGAGTCTAAGGGTTAGGCACCACAAGGGGGGTTAGGGGAAGGGTTCTGTATGAGAGTAGGGAGAAGTTAGGTCATAGTAATCACTTTTCTCAGCTATATCTAGAGCCCTTTTATAGCCCACCACATTTTGCTATAACATCAAACTTTTTATAAACTAAAACTAGCTTTTTCGGCTACACCAGGAGCCCTTTGTAGCCGAATTTGGCATATGGGCTACACCGGGTGCCCTTTGTAACCGAATTTGGCATATATGGGATACAACAGGCGCCCTTTGTAGCCGAAGTTGGTATATGGGCTACACCCGGCGCCCTTTTTGCCAGGCACCCTTTTCAAACAGATGCATTTTATCCTATTTTGCTGCCTCTGTACCAGCTACTTAATCATTACTAGTCCACCCTTGGTGAAGGGGTGTTGAACATCCTCCCCATTCTTGTTGTTTTTTTAACACTTAGGGTGAGCGTCATCTTAACCCGAGTGGGTCAAGTCTAATCTTCCCACATGCCTACTTAGTGGCTACCTGGGTGGTAATCCACCTTTGTGAGTATTATTTCACTACTTGCAATTATTGGAGATTGCCTAATCAAACTTACTACACTATCAAGGGCTTTCGATTGTCTCCCCTTTTAATTTACACAGTCATTTTTATGTTCATTACCAAGCATACGCTACCTGCTTAATTATGGTGTGAGCTTAATGGCTAGTGTTTCAAGCTTGAGCCACCACTGTAGTGCCAATATGCCCTCACTGTCTATTTTAACTTAATGCAGCCATATACAACTCCAATAAAATGTATAGGAAAATATACAAATACAGAAATATTTCTCTATTCATTCAGGGCAGCATGGGGGCATAGAAGTTAGCACACTCGCCTTGCAGCGCTGGTTCCCCAGTTTTGAATCTCAGCCAGGGCTCTATCTGCACAGAGTTTGTATGTTCTCCCCTTGGCTGTGTGGGTTTCCTCCGGGCACTCTGGTTTCCTCCCACATCCCAAAAACATACAGATAAGTTGCATGATATAGACATATAACTATGGTAAGGATTAGATTGTGAGCCCCTCTGAGGGACAGATAAGTGACATGACTATATATACTCTGTACAGCGCTACGGACGATGTCATCGCTATATATAAAAGTATATATAGGATACAAATACTAAATAATAATTCATTTGCAACCATCTCACAGCTCAGAAGACGGCCCAATATTTATCAAATAAATGGTGTTCTTATGATCTCCTGCCTGGGAGGACCTTAGGAAATGAGGCCCATTGCCCTTGAAGAGTAGACATCCGCATATTCAGTTATTATAGGAGTACAATATAATCTTGGTGTATTGAATCTCCTTTGTCCTTAGGAGGAGACAGCATAGGAAGACTGAAATAAACTACCTGAAATTTTACTGATTTTACTTCAGAGATGTCTGTCAAGAAGAACAATTTAAAAAATCTTATGGAATAAAAAAAAAAAAGAAAAAAGCTAAAAGCTCCTGCAGACTTTTATAGCACCTGTAAAACAGTAAGGATTAAATGAAACAGTGCATCAACAGCAGCAGCCGCCCTTCTAAAAACTCTTTCTCCAAAACACAAAAGAACTTTCATTCGTAGTATCCATATTTGGCATTCAATCATCCATTATTCTTCCGAGACAGATTTCAGAGTAATTGCTGCTCCTACAGACTCAGAATGGTTTTATTTTAGATCAGGGTGTTGAGCGAGAGTTGATTGACACATGCTCTGTAGACAAATCAGCCTTCCTACTTTAGACTTAAGAAGTCATCAATCAATCATCATGTTTACCTTACAGAGAAACAACCTATATCATGCAGGGTATCTCCTTCGCTACAATGGCACTAGATTATTTAAGAAAAAATAGTAGAATAATATATATTTCAGATGAATATGGGCTTATTTAAAGGTGAACTTAAATCCCTCCACTCATTACTGATAATCATTTAAATTAAAAGAAGAAAAACTTTTACATTTAAGAAGAATCAATTGTATGTAAAGAAAGCAGACCTGCAGCTTTTACATATTGATCAGACGGGTGATAGGAACATGGCTATTGCAGTGAGTTTGCTTTGTTTAATATCTCTCACTGTGTTCCAATTTCAGTATGCTGTGACTGAGAATATTATTGACTTACCCCACTAATAACTTCTGTGCCACTCTGCTTACACGCTGTTCCACACATGTCATTGCCTTTACCCCTGCAAAGATAATTTCTGTCAAAGTCAGAAGCCCAATTTTTTTAAAGCCTTACTTATTAAAGAACGATCTACATTTGGAGCAATTGGACAATGAAGTGCCACTCTAACAAAAAGCTCCATTAGCTGTGACTGTGTTAACTCCTCTAGACCTGTAACCTCTTACTGTCCTCCAGAGCCAGCTCCAGTGAATAAGCCCCAGATACAATCTCACCCAGCAGGAGTTAAAGAGGAACTAGAGAGAAAATAATGTAAACTACTGTATGTAATAAAATTGCTTTTTTGTTTGTTTACAATATTCATTTGTAAATTATTCAGCCAGTGTTTGCCCATTGTAAAATTTTACCTCACCCTGATCTACATTCTGGAATTTATCACAGGTGGTACCATCTTTAGTCCTGTCAGGTGCAGCTCTGCAAAAAGTTTATTTCTGAGAATTCCTGGTTCTCCCAGAATGCTCTGGGATAAGAATTCTGCAGAACTACACAACCTAGGCTGTGACATCACTGGGAGGGGAGGGCCACATACCAATATACAGCAATATAAAGATACAGGAAGTGTTTCTGATGCTAATTAACATAAAAGAGGGTGTCGTGAATAATTTACTACATTCTGTTATATGCCACTATGGTGCTATTTTGAGTTCTGTAAGTTGTGTAGTGGGGTCTTCATGGAATGCCCTTACTTTTTTTTAGCACACTCCATAGACAAATGATGCACAAACACAGGGCCATCCAGATGATCTAAAAGAAACTGTTATTTGTCAAACCAAGCCACTGTCTTCCATTGCTCCCCAGCAGAAAAAAAAATGTTTGACCCTTATGTGCCTATTGCTTTTAGTAGTGGACATGTATCAGTATGGTGTCCATGCAAAAAGGGCGTCGGGAAAAAAGGGCGCGTGGTGTAAACGATAAGCGGTAATAGCATTTATAAAAATATTGTGTTGTATTTCTTTGACAATAATGTTTTACAAATTAAAAAACATTTAATAATGTCTATAAAATCACACATTGTGAAAACGATAATCTTCCCTGTTTTGAAAGTGAAACTTTTAATTACGTTTGTTAAAAAACGATAATATATGTATAATCGTTATAATTACATAATATTGTGTATAACCTTCATTTATTATTTCTTCATGTAATAAAATCAGAAAATATTGTTTATAACAATGAAAAAAAATATATAAGTGGGTTTGTACTTCGTAATAACTGTAGTAAACATTAATTAATATTACCAACATTTTACTACAACTAAACCTAACCCTACTCTCAGACAGAACCCTCCCTCTACCTATCCCTAACCCTTAGACCCTCCTGGTGGTGCCTAACCCCAAAACCCCCTAGTGGTGCCTAACCCTAAATCCCCCCTGGTGGTGCCTAACCCTAAGACACCCCTAGTGGTGCCTAACCCTAAATCTCCCCTGGTGGTGCTTAACCCTAAGACCCACCTGGTGGTGCCTAACCTTAAAGCCCCCTGGTGATGCCTAACCCTACTCTCACACAGAACCCTCCCCTCTACCTATCCCTAACTCTTAGACCCCCCTGGTGGTGCCTAAACCTAAGACCCCCCTGGTGGTGCCTAAACCTAAGAACCCCCTGGTGGTGCCTAAACCTAAGACCCCCCTGGTGGTGCCTAAACCTAAGAACCCCTGGTGGTGCCTAAACCTAAGACCCCCCTGGTGGTGCCTAAACCTAAGACCCCCCAGGTGGTGCCTAACCCTTAGACCCTCCTGATGGTGCCTAACCCCAAGACCCCCTAGTGGTGCCTGACCCTAAATCCCCCCTGGTGGTGCCTAACCCTAAGACCCCCCTAGTGGTTCTTAACCCTAAATCTCCCCTGGTGGTGCCTAACCCTAAGACTCCCCTGGTGGTGCCTAACCTTAAATCCCCCTGGTGATGCCTAACCCTACTCTCACACAGAACCTTCCCCTCTACCTCAGTGCTGGTCGTAATGGAAAAATCTACGCTTACGGATCATTCCGCATAATTTTACGCTATTACGCATTACGCAATTACGGTTACGGCGGAGGAAATTATCTACGGTACATCACTGTAATTACGCGTAAACTTACGCAGTTACGCGTAAGGATACCGTAATCTACGTCTGCACCTACGAAACTACACATTGAAATACGCTTGTACCGCGCATGTGTGAACCGGATTGCCAACGATGCGTATGGTCTAGTCGGCAAGCGTACAACCATCTGCAACTGCTCCGTAACCACTGCGCGCGCGCATGCGTACTTTGCCTCCGTACGCGTACGTACACGCGTACGTCACAAGCGACGTTTTGATTGGCTGATGCGTAGAAACAGGAAGTTGCCCAGAGCAGGCACCGGCGAACGCGTGGAGAGGACGCATCACACGCATCACAGCAAGCTGACTGCCAAGATGCCTCCCAAAATCCCCCTCAGGATGAAAGTCATGCTAATTGAGGTAAGCAATAGCAATCTATTAACAGAATGTATAGTTTTTGGCTACTGTTTCTGACTGCATTTCTCTAATCTTTATATGTCCCATCATGTAAAAGGATATCATAGGTGTTGTAGTAGAGAATTGTTTTTAGTTTATCTCTGTAACTTTGCATTTGTAGCAGTACTGTTAATAGTAGAGTGAGACATATTCACTACAGTGACCTGTTTTTTCTGGTTCCAACCTGGGACAAGTGAAGGTGGGGGGTGGGCTGTGGACGGCTGGGGAGGGGGTCGCAGCGCGCCGGAAAACAGGCCTGGGGGGCGTGTGCGGCGCGCATAGTGCGGGGCGCACTATGCGCGCCGCACACGCCCCCCAGGCCCGTTTGTTTTCTGCTAAAATGTGGCCTAAATTGCGTTTGTTTTCTGCTAAAATTTGGCCTAAATTGCGTTTGTTTTCTGCTAAAATGTCTACATTTGCTGCTTTGGGGTTACGGTTACGCTCCGCCCATACAATGTCATGACCACGCCCATTTTTTGGCACCCCGCCAAAAAATGGGTGTGGTCATGACATTGTATGGGTGGAGCGTAACCGTAACCCCAAAGCAGCAAATATAGACATTTTAACAGAAAACAAACGCAATTTAGGCCAAATTTTAGCAGAAAACAAACGCAATTTAGGCCACATTTTAGCAGAAAACAAACGCACTTTGGGCCACATTTCAGCAGAAAATGAACGCACTTTGGGCTGCATTTCAGCAGAAAATAAACGCAATTTGGGCCGCATTTCAGCAGAAAGTAAACGCAATTTGGGCCATATTTTAGCAGAAAACAAACGCAATTTGGGCCACATTTTAGCAGGGAAAAAAATCGCAATTTGGGCCACATTTCAGGCAAGCATCACGCAAGGCCTTTCAGCCCGCACGTCATCCCCAATCCAACCAAAAACAGTATTGCCAGGCACAACAGTCAGTAGAGGAGAATTGAGAATCCAGGTGAGAGGTGTCCATATTAAGGGGGCATTCTGCCAATTTATGTGAAATCCTGTCTATTTATGTGCCTCATGACTGCTGAATTTGTCTTGTTGGGGGCCTCATGATTGCTGAATTCGTCTTGTTGAAGGCCTCATGATTTTTTGGGGGCCTCAAGATTGCTGAATGTCTTGTTGGGGGCCTCATGATTTGTTGGGGGCCTCATGATTGCTGAATTTGTCTTGTTGGGGGCATCATGATTGCTGAATTTGTCTTGTTGGGGGCCTCAAGATTGCTGAATGTGTCTTGTTGGTACTTGGGAGCCTGATGATTTGTTGGGGACCTCATGATTGCTAAATTTGTCTTGTCGGGGGCCTCTGGGAAAAGCTGAATCATTATCCTATGAGACAATAGCATTAAACCTACTTTTTTGCTTTTTAAAACGGAAAATAAAACTGTGAGGTTCTAAAAAACGAATACATTTTTCAGGAGTAGGATGAAAGAAATTGTTTATCTTCACAGTTTATTTGCAACTTGGATTTTCAATAATGTTCATGTATGAGTTAAAACGTTTGTATGAAGTTTTAAATTGCTGTTGCCACTTTGCGATAGATAAAGTGACTTTTGGGTTGCAGTTTGGGCACTCGGCCTCCAAAAGTTTCGCCACCACTGTCCTAATCTAATGTCCCACATTGCTAAGTTAATGAAAATTTGTCACCACCCTTGGCCACACCCACATTCTGGTCCATGGCCGCACCCATTTTTGGGGGAGGCGCGTACGTGCGCCGCACAACATAACCCTCAGGTTTTTCGGCGCACACATCTTCTCAAAAATTTGCTGCGCACCACTTCTTCCCTGCCTTTTTGCACCCCCCCCCCCCCCTGGAAAATTTTGTGCGGACGCCCATGGCTATGAACTGGCACAAAGTCTATAGACGCCGCGGCCAGTTCATGGAATCCATTCAATTATATATTTGATTCTTGCTGTCACAGGATCTTCTCTGTCAGTCAAATCACAAATGAAATGAAATGACTTAGTTATTATGGCTAGCAATGTCAGCAGTTATAGGTGGCACTAGTCATCGTTGATCCCTAGTATCTGCCCGAAGTCATAGTTGGTTGCTTCCCACAATTTTTGAAAACTGTCATTATGAATAATATTATAATCTTTTACATTATGCTGTAAGTAAGAAGATTCTTAATTAATTAAGGTATAATACAGTGGTCATTAATACTGTAATATTTCTTTTTCAGGAATTTACAAGAGGCCGGTATGACCTCACCACCGCTAGGGAAAAAAGAGACGTGGTGAGAAGGGTGCAGGGGATCCTGAGGTCCGATTACCAGAGGGTCCTCACCACCAAGCAGGTGCAGATGCTTTGGAGTGATCTAAAGCGGAGGGACCAGGACCTGCTGAGGCGGGTGGTTGCCCAAATAGGATGTAAGTCAGCAAACTATTAGTTTATGTATGTCTATTTTGGGTTTTATATGCTGTATGTATTTATCCTAAAAATTAATTCCATGGGCTGAATACTATAGAGTTGTGCAGTATGTACAGTTACAGTATATATCCGTAAGGTATTCACAGTGCAGCACTTTTCCCACATTTTGTTTTGTTAGGGGCTTATTCCAAAATGGGTTAAAACATATTATTTTGTGCTCCTGTGTGGGCATAGTGATGATATTTGTGCAATATGTACTGATTATACTGCATTCATGCAAATAAAGTTATTAAGAAAAATGGGCCCCTAGGCTTAACATTGGTTTTTGATAACCACTGATGATCAATTAACTTTTTTTTTTAGAAAAATTTGATAGGTGCTGTCGTCCATCTGGACCCTATATCCTCTCCAGGCCCTAGGCAAGTGGCTAGGTTTGCCTTGTGGATGGTCCGGCTCTGTTGCACAGCAATTTTTTTTTAAAGATCTCTCCAGAGCTATTCAATCGTATTGAAGCCTATGCTCTTGCTGGGCCACTCAAGGACGTACACAGAGTTGTCTCGGAGCCACACCATTGATATCTTGGCTGTGTGCCCAGGGTCGTATTCCTACTACAAGATGAACCATTGCCCCAGTTTGCGTTCCAAGTGCTCTCTTTAAAGTGATCCTTAAGCCTGTAAAAAAAAAAAAAAAAGATTTTTACTCAACTGGGGCTTCCCTCAGCCCCCTGCAGTCGATCGGTGCCCTCGCCTCCTCGCTCAGATCCTCCTGGAGCCGACGGCGACCACTTCCGGTTTCGTTGTCAGGGGACCCGACTGGCATTGGGAACGCGAGTGATTCTTCGTGTTCCCAGCCAAAATATCGCCCCCTATGCTACTATTACGTCCAGGAGGCCGCAGTAGCGGCAAAGGATCTCTTTAAAGCCTATCCTAGTTTTATTTTACTGTATTGAAGAGTCATATTCTTTCATGTATAATAAATACATTAAAGGAATAAGAATATGATTTTTTGTTCTGTGTTTAGAGTAAGGTCCTTATCAAAGTTCACTTGAAAATAGAAATAAAAGTAATTGTAGTTCAAACAATAAAGTTATTACTTTTTATCCATTTTATCATATATTTTGATTAAATTGTATTATTCATTACTCCTTACTACAGCTGCAAGTGGTGCCCGCACTGCCCGGCCCCGGGGAACCTCTGCACCCAGGCCTTCTTCGTCAAGAGCCTCCGCACCTGGCCCCAGCCATCATAGCCAGAGGGCTTATCTGAGTCGAGCCAGGACACCGCTTTATGGTAAAATTCTCTTACTGTATGATTAACATTGCATACTATGGAAAAGCAAGTAAATGCTATGTTATATGTATTACATTACAGGTTCTTAATTTTAGGGATTATCTATGAGATTGAAATATGTACAAGTTGATGGATTGCTGCTGGGTTTACCTATTTTACACATTTTTTTCTACAGTTCCTCTATCAACATATACGAGGCTGAGGGGCCAGGTGAGGCGGCTGACAAAGACGAAGAGGAGGCATGAGCGGGAAATCCGCTTACTGATGCAGCAGATGCTTGAAATGCGTCAGCATATGGCGAATGTGGAGGAGGAGGTCCGCCAGTTGAAGGGGACAGGGGGTAGGGTGGACTGAGGGGTTGTTTTTTTTTGTGTTTGTTTTTTTGTTAAACGGTTTTACTGCTGGCAGGTGATGTAGCTGCTGCATGGTTTTTTGGCAGTTGGAAACAGCTGTAAACAGCTATTTCCCACAATGCAGCAAGGTTCACAGACAGGAAACTGCCAGGAGTACGTACTTTTCATGTTTCTTGTGGGAGGGTTTGTACATTTTTTGAGTACAGATTCTCTTTAAAGTGAACCTTCAGACTAAAAATTGACTCAGCAGCACTTAAAAGGCCTGGTGTTTCTTTAACAGTTTCACAGCATCAGAACTTTGTTTCTCTTATACAAGCCTCATTTTTAGCTGTACAGAAGAAAACTGCCCGGGCATTTTTCCCCTGAATCCGGGCAAAGCATGATGGGATTTCTGATGTTGTTTTCGTTCTGCTGTTTTGGTGCAATTTTTTTTTTTTTTACATTTTGAATTTGACATTTGAAGCCTAGGGTGTGCAGCTGGGAGGGGTGATCAGGACACAGGACAGTTGGAACTGTGTCTCCTGTTCCCTGTCACCTCCTTTCAACCAAAAAGATGGCTGCCCCCATGACAAAGATGGCTGTCCCCATGAATCACAAACATTTGCCTGTTCTTTTAAAACAGGGTGGGTAAGAGATTATATTACCTATCTATTCTAATTAACATAACTAATGTAACTTAATGACAGTATGTTTGTTTAGGCTGAAGTTCCCCTTTAAGAAAAAAAAAAAAGAAAAGAAAAACAGTTTTCACAAAAAAAAATATTTTTTTCTTAAAAAAGGATACATTTCTTCTCTTTTGTTGTACGATCTCTGACACTGACACATTGTGTTGGACTAAATAATCGCAAAAGAAATGCAATGACATTGTTAATACAATGCATTTCTAAAACATATATTTATGCAGAATACTTAGTTGTATGTGTCACATTGCTTGTGTGATGCAATCCCTCAATTTTGTAGATCTTCTGTGTCCAACACAAAGCACCAGTGTGCAAAATAGACATTTAAAGTGTAAAGAGTATATGTAGCAATTATTCATTGCTTTTTAGTTCTCTTTTACAGCGCATGCAGGTTCAGGCTACTCTACTTTCTTCCTCCCCTCCTCTCTGTGGCACGCGTCATAGTGCACGGAACTATGATGCGATGCAGAGAGTCGGAAAATAATTCGAGGAGACAGAGACTGCGCATGTGCTGTAAGGACCCACAGACATCATTTTTCATGTTTCAGCTCTACTTTCTGTAGGAGCCATGTTTTCAATAGCATTGAGAGTGGGCATACCGGGATGGAGAGGGATTAAGAGAGGAAGTGTATACACTTCATATACACTTGGGTATACTTAAAGGGACTCCAAGATCAAATTAAACGCAAAATGTGAACTTACCCGGGCTTTGCTGTAGCCCAGTGCTGGTCTGTAGTTCCCACGACGTACCTCCGGGTCTTCTCCCAATGCCTCTTCAGAAATGGTTGGCTGGCGGATCCAGGCGACACTCGGGCCGATTGTCGGGCTCCTTCTTCCGCATACATCACGCGTAACGTCATTACGGCGTCCGGCGTCACAGTACGGCGCATGCGTGGTTTAATCGCGCATGCGCCGTACTGTCACGCCGGCCACCGTGATGACGCGAGGCGGCCGGCGTAATGACGTTACGCGTGATGTATGCGGAAGAAGGAGCCCGACACTCGGCCCGAGTGTCGCCAGGATCCGCCGGCCAACTACAGACCAACACTGGGCTACAGCAAAGCCCGGGTAAGTTCACATTTTGCGTTTAATTTGATCTTGGAGTCCCTTTAAAAACATACCCTGTGCCCCTGCTCAGTGTCCCTTTCAGGGGTTCTTTCTTTAGGGTGGGGGAGAAGAATTTGGGCCTGGTTTGCAGGAATTACAAAATACTTACCGAGCCTCCAGCGGCGTTTTGTAGCCTTCCTGAAGCTCCTAGCATGCTCCTATTGGCTTTCCGACGTACTCTGTTCACGGCAGCAGGCGTATCACTCGACTCTAGGCAGGTCAGGTAACACGCCGGCTTCCATGCAAGGAGGATGGCAGAAAGCCGCTAGGAGTTTCAGGAGGGCTGAAAGATGTTGCTGGAGGTTTCAGTGAATATTTTGGAGCAGGTTTGCGTTTTTTTCTGCTGGTGGTTCAAGTAAGCAACCGACAAGCACATGAATACGGCTTCAAGTGATCACAGCTGGTGGATATTGGGGACATATGTATATACAGTATATGTATAAATAAAAAATATATATATATATATAGATATATATATATATGCATTTGATAATAAATCTCCATGCATGTATATCTGATACACATATAAATAGAGGTAGCCAGACCTCTCCATCCAGTTAAATATAGGTAGCCAGACCTAATCCCCCACCCTCCCAAGTAATTCATAGGTACCCAGACCTCTCCCATCTCCCCCCAGTAATTCATAGGTAGCCAGACCTCTCCCCTTTCCCCCCAGTAATTCATAGGTAGCCAGACCTCTCCCCTCTCCCCCCCCCCCCCCAGTGATTCATAGGTAGCCAGACCTCTACCCTCTCCCCCCAGTAATTCACAGGTACCCAGACCTCTCCCCTCTACCCCCAGTAATTCATAGGTAGCCAGACCTCTCCCCTTTCCCCCCAGTAATTCATAGGTAGCCAGACATCTCCCCTTCCCCCCAGTAATCCATAGGTAACCAGACCTGAACCCCTTCCACCCTCCCCCCAGTAAATCATAGGTAACCAGACCTGAACCCCTTCCACCCTCCCCCCAGAAATCCATAGGTAACCAGACCTGAACCCCTTCCACCCCCCCCCCCACTAATCCATAGGTAACCAGACCTGAACCCCTTCCACCCTCCCCCCAGTAAATCATAGGTAACCAGACCTGAACCCCTTTCACCCCCCCCCCCCACTAATCCATAGGTAACCAGACCTGAACCCCTTCCACCCTCCCCCCAGTAAATCATAGGTAACCAGACCTGAACCCCTTTCACCCCCCCCCCACTAATCCATAGGTAACCAGACCTGAACCCCTTCCACCCTCCCCCCAGTAAATCATAGGTAACCAGACCTGAACCCCTTCCACCCTCCCCCCAGTAAATCATAGGTAACCAGACCTGAACCCCTTCCACGCTCCCCCCAGTAGTTCATAGGTAGCCAGACCTCTCCCCTTCCCCCCAGTAATCCATAGGTAACCAGACCTGAACCCCTTCCACCCTCCCCCCAGAAATTCATAGGTAACCAGACCTGAACCCCTTCCACCCTCCCCCCAGAAATTCATAGGTAACCAGACCTGAACCCCTTCCACCCTCCCCCCTGTAAATCATAGGTAACCAGACCTGAACCCCTTTCACCCCCCCCCCCCCCCCACTAATCCATAGGTAACCAGACCTGAACCCCTTCCACCCTCCCCCCAGTAAATCATAGGTAACCAGACCTGAACCCCTTCCACCCTCCCCCCAGTAAATCATAGGTAACCAGACCTGAACCCCTTCCACGCTCCCCCCAGTAGTTCATAGGTAGCCAGACCTCTCCCCTTCCCCCCAGTAATCCATAGGTAACCAGACCTGAACCCCTTCCACCCTCCCCCCAGAAATTCATAGGTAACCAGACCTGAACCCCTTCCACCCTCCCCCCAGAAATTCATAGGTAACCAGACCTGAACCCCTTCCACCCTCCCCCCTGTAAATCATAGGTAACCAGACCTGAACCCCTTTCACCCCCCCCCCCCCCCACTAATCCATAGGTAACCAGACCTGAACCTCTTCCACCCTCCCCCCAGTAAATCATAGGTAACCAGACCTGAACCCCTTCCACCCTCCCCCCAGTAAATCATAGGTAACCAGACCTGAACCCCTTCCACGCTCCCCCCAGTAGTTCATAGGTAGCCAGACCTCTCCCCTTCCCCCCAGTAATCCATAGGTAACCAGACCTGAACCCCTTCCACCCTCCCCCCAGTAAATCATAGGTAACCAGACCTGAACCCCTTCCACCCTCCCCCCAGAAATTCATAGGTAACCAGACCTGAACCCCTTCCACCCTCCCCCCAGTAAATCATAGGTAACCAGACCTGAACCCCTTCCACCCTCCCCCCAGAAATTCAGTTTCAGTATATTTTTTTTTTTTTGGGAGTGCTCCATGACAGTGGGAACACTACTATCTATAATCAAAAGAAGGTGGTAAATTATAAAAAAAAGTGTGGAGTACCCTAACGGTGGGGACACCCAAGGCATTGAACAGGAACAGGTGAGTTTTTTTTTTTTTTTTTTGTGTGGAGTGCTCCCTGACAGTGGGAACACTGCTATCTATAATCAAAAGAAGGTGGTACATTATAATAAAAAGTGTGGAGTACCCTAACGGTGGGGACACCAAAACGAATTGAACAGGAACAGGTTAATTTTTTTTTTTTTTTTTTTTTTTGTGGAGTGCTCCCTGTCCTGACAGTGGGAACACTACTATCTATAATCAAAAGAAGGTGGTAAATTATATAAAAAAGTGTGGAGTACCCTAACGGTGGGGACACCCAAGAAATTGAACAGGAACAGGTGAGTTTTTTGTTTTTTTGTTGTTTTTTTTTTGTGTGGAGTGCTCCCTGACAGTGGGAACACTGCTATCTATAATCAAAAGAAGGTGGTACATTATAATAAAAAGTGTGGAGCACCCTAACGGTGGGGACACCCAAGAAATTGAACAGGAACAGGTGAGTATTTTTTTTTTTTTTTTTGTGGAGTGCTCCCTGACAGTGGGAACACAGCTATCTATAATCAAAAGAAGGTGGTAAATTATTTTAAAAAAGTGCGGTGCACCCTAACGGTGGGGACACCAAGAAACTGAACAAGAAAAAGGTGAGTTTTTTTTTTTTAATTCAGCAGAAGCCTTTTTTGGTGGCTGGTAGTAGGCAAAGTCCTAGCTTGTGGCCCTGAGAGGAGCAGCGGCTCAGTCATATAGTAAGTTGACCATCACCCTCAGTAAGCCCAAGCCATTTTGGTGGCAGGTAGTAGGCAAAGTCCTAGCTTGTGGCCCTGAGAGGAGCAGTGGCTCAGTCACACAGAAAGTTGACCATCACCCTCAGTAAGCCCAAGCCATTTTGGTGGCAGGTAGTAGGCAAAGTCCTAGCTTGTGGCCCTGAGAGGAGCAGCGGCTCAGTCATATAGTAAGTTGACCATCACCCTCAGTAAGCCCAAGCCATTTTGGTGGCAGGTAGTAGGCAAAGTCCTAGCTTGTGGCCCTGAGAGGAGCAGCGGCTCAGTCATATAGTAAGTTGACCATCACCCTCAGTAAGCCCAAGCCATTTTGGTGGCAGGTAGTAGGCAAAGTCCTAGCTTGTGGCCCTGAGAGGAGCAGCGGCTCAGTCATATAGTAAGTTGACCATCACTCTCAGTAAGCCCAAGCCATTTTGGTGGCAGGTAGTAGGCAAAGTCCTAGCTTGTGGCCCTGAGAGGAGCAGTGGCTCAGTCACACAGAAAGTTGACCATCACCCTCAGTCAGCCCAAGACATTTTGGTGGCAGGTAGTAGGCAAAGTCCTAGCTTGTGGCCCTGAGAGGAGCAGTGGCTCAGTCACACAGAAAGTTGACCATCACCCTCAGTCAGCCCAAGACATTTTGGTGGCAGGTAGTAGGCAAAGTCCTAGCTTGTGGCCCTGAGAGGAGCAGCGGCTCAGTCATATAGTAAGTTGACCATCACCCTCAGTAAGCCCAAGCCATTTTGGTGGCAGGTAGTAGGCAAAGTCCTAGCTTGTGGCCCTGAGAGGAGCAGCGGCTCAGTCATATAGTAAGTTGACCATCACCCTCAGTAAGCCAAAGCCATTTTGGTGGCAGGTAGTAGGCAAAGTCCTAGCTTGTGGCCCTGAGAGGAGCAGCGGCTCAGTCATATAGTAAGTTGACCATCACCCTCAGTCAGCCCAAGACATTTTGGTGGCAGGTAGTAGGCAAAGTCACCGGAAAGGTGGAAGACCAATAAACAAAACAGCAGCAACATCAGGGACAACAGTAAACATAGCAGGACATAGCAGTGCTCCATGAGGGTAGGAACACTGAAATACTTTTGCAGCAGGAGCAGAAAAAAATGAAATTGTGCAGTGCACTGTAACGGTGTGAGCAACGATATCAATAAAAGGTTTTTTTTGGGGGGGGGGGGGTTTAACCATAGAGCTCCATAAAAGTGGGAAGACTGCTGTACCTTTGAATCAAATTGTGCAGTGCACAATAATGTTGGGAACACAACTGAACAATAAATATTTAAATATTTAATGTTATCTTATAGACACATAGGTATATCAGAGGGAGTTGAAAGCGATCTCATTCAGTTTCTGTCTCTGAGGGCAGGGGCTGAGTATTCACCATCAATCCAGGACTGATTCATTTTTAAGAAGGTCAGTCTGTTCACTGAATCTGTAGACAAACAGGATCGCTTTTCAGTAACCACCCCACCTGCCGCACTGAATGCACGCTCAGAAATGACGCTGGAAGCCGGGCATGACAGAAGTTGAAGTGCATACTGCGCCAGCTCGGGACAGGTTTCCAGTCTGGCGGACCAAAATTCCATAGGGTCCTCTGTGCGCATACTGTCAGATGCACCAAGTGACCCCATGTAATCACTGACCATGCGGCTCACCCGCTGGTGAAAACTTCCTTCTACTGTTCTTGTTGTTATTGTTGGACGCTCAGAGAAGTAAAAGTTTCTCATTGCTCCAAAAAGGTCTCCAGGAAGAATGGGTCTGCTAGGCTCAGCTACTTGCTGGGTGCGATGAGTGGGGATAGCTGTGATCTCAGACTGTGGAAAGGCCTCCTGCACATGACGTATTAGGGCCTGCTGCAGCTCACGCATCCTCTCCTCCTGCCGGCTTGCTGGAATGAACTGACCCAGTTTCCCCTTGCATCGAGGGTCTAAAAGGGCGGCCAACCAGTAGTCATCCCTCTCCTTAATGTTTTGGATCCGGGGATTTCAACATATGAACAGCCATGGGGAAGAGATGAGCCTGCGCCTCCAAATCATCCGGTCTGCTCAACACATCAAAATCCTCTGACTGCTGCTGCTGCTCGTCCTGCCTTCCAATGTCTACCCACCCATGAACCACAGATGCCGCACTGGCCTGCTCTCCCTCCTCACAATGGTCAGGCACCTCAAGTAAGTCCCGCGTGAAAGTAAGCTCCTCCTCCTCCTCATGTGCCTGAGTCTGGGTGGCTTGGAGCAAGCTTTGTTGTTCAAGCTCATCAAGCGCATCCTCCCCAGCTGCCATCAGGCTACTCAGACTCTCGTCCAGCATGTACACGAGAGGGATCACTTCGCTGATACAGACTTGTGCCCCACTTACGAATGTTGTAGCCTGATCGAATGGGGACAAGACACGGCAGACTTGATACATCAGCCGCCACTCTTCCTGGGTGAATCGGGCAGGTGCTCCCTGGGTGCCATGTCCTCCTCAGAGGTACTCTGCAACCGCCTTTTTCTGCTCGCACAACCTATTCAGCATGCGAAGTGTGGAGTTCCACCGTGTTGCACTGTCTGCAATGAGCCTATGGGGGGGCAGGCCATGTTTCTCCTGCAATTTAGACAGCGAATCTTTGGCATTTGAAGAATAACGTAACTTCGATACAACTCTTCTTGCATGCTGTACCACATCACTCAAACCTGGGTAGGTGCGTAAAAAGCGCTGCACCACCAGGTTGAGTATGTGGGCAAAACATGTTGCCCTGATTCAGGGCGGCAATCAGATTTGCTGCGTTGTCACATACAACATGACCAGCCTGGAGTCTTCTTGGGGTCAGCCACTTCTGCACCTGTCCGTTGATAATGGCCAGGACATTTGGTGCAGTAAGTCTCTGCTGCTCAACGCTGACTAAACCCAGAACCGCCTGACAGCGTCGATGTACCACTCTGCTGTGGCCTTTCCCACGGGCACGCTTACTGGGGGCCTCAGCTGTAGCGGTTGCGACATGACTAGAGGCAAGTGTGGAACTGTTCCCCTTGACACCACGGGGCGGCGCAACCAGCTCATTGGCCGCCCCAGGACTGGAACCCTCCTGTTGACATTGGAGGGTGACCCAATGTGCCGTAAAGGACATATAACGTCCCTGGCCATGACTGCTGGTCCAGCAATCCGTCGTGAGATGTACCCTGTTGCCTACAGAATAGTCAAGGGACAGGGTCACATTATCCACAGTGTGGCGATACAGATCAGGTATTGCTGTCCTAGCAAAAAAATGGCGGCTGGGGATCCGCCATTCTGGTATGCCAAACCTCAGCAGCTCGCGAATGGCTGTACCCTCCTCTACAAGACTGTAGGGCAATAACTGCTGGACCATAGCCTGTGACAGCAGCCCATTCAACCTCCGGATCCTGCTGTGATGGGAAGGCAGTGGCTTTGTCGACCTTATCGACTCAGTAATTAAGGGCTGGGTGCTGTGAGCCACTGACGAGAAACGTGCAATTGAGGTAGCTGACATGTGGCCTCTACTGCCAGACTGTGTTGCGGAGTGAAGGCAGGGGGAAGGGGTGCCGATGTCAGAACCTGAATGGGAAGAAGGATGGGGCACTGTGCGGGGTATTTTACCCATTGCTTCCTGAACAAGCTGATTTTCTCTCTTATGCTTTTTTATGTGGGAGAGTGGTCCACCTGTGTCCGCTCTTGACAAGTCCTTCCCTAAACGCACTTTATGACCACAAATGTTGCATATGACAATGTGGGGATCAGATTCATCAACGGTAAAGTACTTCCAAACTGGGGCTTTCTTAGATGATTTTTTAACTGTTTTTTCAGTCTCAGGCACAACAATTTGGGAGAGGGTGCTTTCAGATGCAGGCTCAGGCTGTGGCTGCTGCCTCGTTTGAAAAAGCCTACCAGAGGAGCCACTGCTTCCACTAGGTCTCACGGTATGCTGATGCAGCCTCTGCGGCTCTGAATCATCTGAGCTGGCATCATCATGATGTTCAGGCGGGTCATAGTCCCTATCCAGATCATCGTCACTACATCCCTTATAAGAACCCAGCTCATCATCATCAGGATAATTGGTAGAAAGAAGGTTGGGAGAGCACTCATCCTGGATGTTATGTTCTCCCATTGAGGACTGAGACTGATCGCGGGCAGGGTACAAGTTGTCATCATGATCATCACCCGCCAATCCCTCATCGATAACATTCTGAGGTTCATTAAAAAAATTCTGGGCATCAGACTCTAGGTTTATGTCGGACTGCGAAAGAGCTTTGTCCACAAGGTCTGCAATATGTGCAGTATATGGAAGTGAAGGCTCATTTTGGATGTTGGTGGCAGATCTTTGAGCAGGCATGGGTGTGCTGCTGGTACTGCTGCTACTCTCCAGGGCCTGAAGATTGGGGGACTGAGAACCGCTATCTCTCGTCACAAACTCCACAATATCAGCAGCCTGGCTCTCCATAATGGGGCGTCGTGGGCCCTTCATCATCCTTGAATCGCGAATAAGGTTGTAGACTTTTTTTGGAGTTACATCTTCACTCCTCACTGTGCCTGTTGAGGATTGGCCACTACCTCGCACTGATTGTCCACTACCAACTGACTGTCCCCTGCCAGTTTTGGACTGACCCCTGCCGGGTACAGTGCATCCCCTGCTTGGTGCAGAGCGTCCCCTTCCTGCTGTGAAATAGGGATGTACTTTTTGGGCTGCTGGTTCTTGATCACTGCCTATCAAGGTGTCAAACAAACATCTTTTTGCAGTGGGTTCAATTCCTCGGCCACGGGAACGGCCTGCTCCACCTCTGCCAGACATTGTAGGGAATATGTTCAGCAAGTGCCAAACGTTATTGTTTTATTGAAATGTAGGGGAAAGTGACAAATGATAAACGTATAAAATAAAATAAATCAAATTAAAATTTCAATGTAATGAGGGAGGAGAGGACTGGAGAGCTAGTCCAAATTATATATCAATTGCTTTTGGACAACGCACTTGAAATAAATCCCCCCACAAAAAAAATGAAAATAAAATTCAATCAAATCAAATAATAAAAAAAAAAAAACCCAAATACAATTCACTCTCAGCACACGATCCCTGAATCTAACTGATTTCACTCTATTACATATCACAGGCCCTCTCTTGTCTCTACAATCTACGCTTTCACTGTAAAATCACAAGCCCTATAATCAGTTTTCCCTGCCTCTAACACTAAACAGCAGAATTCTAACCCTAAACAAAGCCCTAACTACAATCATCAACTTCCTAACACAGGCTTACAATCACACAGATCAAAGATCTAAGAAAATGCAATAGAATTGCACTTAATATGGATGTGTAAAACTGTATCACTCTCTGTCTCACTCCTTCTCCTCAGAAAGTGAAAGCAACCCACAAAGAACACAGATCATGGCTGACAGCTTATATACTAAAGGGCGGGAGAAGATACTATTGGTTGCTTAGGATGTAGCTCCCAAACAAACTTGATAACTGATTGGCTACTCTTAGAGAAGGGGAGTTGTGCCTACGAAATTACGCGTAAAATTACGCGTAATTCAACGTAAAATTACGCATGCCTACGCTATTACGGTAGGCGGCGTAATTACAATACCGCTTTACGGCTTACGCGTACATACTTACGCGTAAGCCGTAAATTACGCGTAGCACTTACGCGTAAAATAACGGTAAATTACGGTGCGTAATTACGCGCATGCGTAATTTCGGCCCAGCACTGCTCTACCTATCCCTAACTCTTAGACCCCCCTGGTGGTGCCTAACCCCAAGACCCCCCTAGTGGTGCCTAACCCTAAATCCCCCCTGGTGGTGCCTAACCAACTGATTAAGTGTAAACAGGCCTTACCAGTTCATTACACTGCCTTCAAAATAGAGAGACTCAGGTAAAGTGGCATGCAGCTATCAGCACATACAGACTAGAATGACTGGGTGGGAAAACTGAAGGTCTATATCTACATCACATTATCTTTAGTGAGTCATGACAAAGATGTGAAGAGCATTGAAAAGCGGACCTGAACTCAGAATTTCCTCTCTGCTCTAAAAGATATGCAACAGCATAATCACCTTTAGAGAAAAAAACATTTATTTGTTACAGCTGATACCAATCCTGCAATAAATATGCATTCTGTCTACTTCCTGCTTTTATGGAAGCTACAGTAACACAGCTGAGGGATCAAATTACTACTTGTGCTTTATCACAGACAAGGGGGAATTAGACAGGCTAAACTCTCTAAATACATACAGGTTGCATGTTTATGTTTTCCTTCTGTCCTGTGCAAGAGGTCAAGTCCACTTTAAAAGAAGTCACCACAGTAATTTTAAATTTACTATAGAATTGCCTTATTTAATCTCACTTAGAGAAAAGTCAATTTTTTATACTGCATGGGCTGCTGGTTTGCAGCAATAGTAGGCACTGCCAATATGTATCTATCAGATTGGTATGTTGTTGTTACTGACAGGTTCTCTTTACAAAAAAAATTAGACAAGCCTTGAAAAATGTCTCTTTTACAAAACACACCATGTGCAGTAGCGCATAAATGTGAATATCATGTTTATAGTAATGCTGTAATTATGTTTAGCATGAAAACACATCAGCAAACCTTAAGAAATCCAATTAGATGCTTAATTAACCATAGTGATCTTAGAGCTAGGATTCAGTAGACTGTTGAAAATGAGGCACTGGTATTATGACAATATAAAACACAAATGGATGTTGTGATTAAATCATCTTTTGCATTAAAAAATGTAATCTGCAGTATTATTTAAATATGTATGGTTCTAGGATACTGTAGAAGCTGGAGACAAAATGTGTTTGGTGCTGAAGAGCTGCTTTATACGTAACTACTATATTCATTTTATCAGAAAATCACTGCCTTTCACTTTGTTTATCCTGTTTTGCTGATTAACCTAGTAATATAGGACACAAATGTACTTTGACTATTTTGTACTTCTGTCAAAAAAAAAAACATTGATGTCTTTCAATACATAACATATGTACTATTTTTGGCAATAATAAGATTTAGCTTAAAAGAGGAAAAAAAAAAGAAAACTACTCTTAAAAAGATGTCATTGTATAATATTGCACATTCTGGCACATCCTTATAACTTATCATTAGCTTCCAGAAATAAATCCAATATTAACCACTTCACACCAAAGACGTTTTTACCCCAAGGGACAAGAGCGATTCCCCCCTTTCAGTGCTCCTCCTTTTCATTTGCCAATAGCTGAATCACTACTAATGAAATCATCTATATCTTGTTTTTTTCACCACCAATTGGGCTTTTTGGGGTTGATATTTGTTTTCAGTAATTACTTTATTTTCTATGCATTTTAAAGGAAAAAACAAGGAAAAAATAAACTGTTTCTCCAATGTCATCCCCTATAGTTTTAATATAAACACTGCTACTGTACATAAAACCCACACATTTTATCTGCCTATTTGCTCTGGTTATCACAAGATTTGAATTATGTCCCTAGCACAAAGTATGGTGACAATATATTATTTGGAAATAAAGGTATCTTTTTTTTGTTTGGTTTTCTTTTCACAATTTTCACATGCACGGGGATGCACATGCGTGAGCGCGCACGTGCACGCACACAGCAGCAGCCACACTGTCTGACATATAAAAACGTCCTAGAGCCATTAAGAGGCTCTAGCAGGACATTTTTATAAGGCAGGTTGTCATAAAGTGGTTATTACTGCTCATATTGTTATAACTACTTGTCCACATCTATATGATTTATTTAATTTTTCTTAAAGAGAATTTTAAGTGATAAGAATATGGAAGCTGACATTTATTTCCTTTTAAAGGGAACCAGAGATGAACGTTTCACACAAAATAAACATATCAGTTGATAGCTTGTAAAGAATAAATGCTCTACCTGATAATTTTGCCGCTCTGGTGTGCCTTTTTTAGTGTTTTTTATCCATTATTGCTCCAGGAAAAATCAAATATGGCCGCCGGCTCATATCCCTTCTCCTTCCGGGTTATATGAGTTGTTCTGGATGTGCTGTCTAGGCTATATGAGACTATGCTGCTATCTAGGCTAAATGCAGCCTTTCATCTATGTGCTTTCATTTTGGTATGATCTGCCTGTAGGAAGTGTCACTGATAATAACTGCAGTTTCATTCCTATGAGAATCTAGTGCACACAGAGCACACAGGGATCATATTACAGCCACAGAGCTTCTCTCTCAGGAGCAGCAGCCCCTCCCAGTCATCACAGCTCTCAGTATGCAAAGCAGAAAATCTAAGCCAGGAGGTGGCATGCTTGGGCTTGAAAGGACTCCACAGAAGAGTGACTCAGCTATAATGATTCCAGGTCAAACCTCGACTGAATAGTCGATGGATTCTTATCACAGTTGCTAATAGACTAATTAAGCAGATAACAATGAAACTAAAAGCAGGGTAGGTGTTTACTGTCATGTTCCCACTGATAAATGTAATAAAATACATGAGGGTGCTTCATCTCTGGTTCTCTTTAAACAATGCAAACTGCCTGGTTGTTCCAGCTGCTCCTTTGTCTCTAATAGTTATACGCTGCCCCCCCTAATGTCAAATGTAGCACCCCCCCCCCTGAAATTGGAATCGCATGTAGTGTAAAAGAGTCTGCAGCTATATTTTATATTTTAATACAGATATGCATGCAATTAGTCTTTTCATTATGGTTCACTGAGAAAGCTGTTTGCATTATTGTCAAGTTTTAATTAAGTGGGAGAGATATGGGCAGAACTGTTCACATCCATAAGAGTATTAGGACTCACTGTACAAAAAAATCTAATCCAGTTCTCTTTCAGTGCACTATGATGCCTTTGTAATCTCATGGTCATATCAGATCACAGCTTTGGTTGCTAAGAAGTATTTGAATTGGTGGTTGTGTGATTGCTTCTGGCATAACCTGAATTACTTGAAAATAATGTATGCCTAATGAAAGGGTTTCCTGACGTGACATGTAACATGACTGAATAAGCGTGTACATTTTAAACTCCAGTACTCGTAAGATTAGTCTGTGTTCCATTTTTCTTTTCTCATTGTAAGGGTTAAAGAGAACCTGAACTGAAAATAAAAAGTCAAAATAAATATACACAGGTCATACTTACCTCCCGTGTAGTCTACTACTCCGCCTCTCCTGCATCCCATTTGTCCACTGTGATCAAAGGAACTCTCCATCCTCCTCTTTTGGGACTTATGCTCTTTTTTTTATTATTCCTTTTTCCTTTTTGTTTTATGTTGCTGTTTATCTGGATAAATCTATTAATTCTTCTCACTCTCGCATGCAAATGTTCAAACAAATGCATTCACAGATTCACTCATCCAGGCACCACTGTTATCCCTACAGCTAAGTTAAAAGCCGGGGTCTTAGTTCACAGAAGAAAGCATTCTTATGCTTAGTCACCTATACTGCGCAGAAGTACCCAGGTAAACATAGGTGTCCTAACTCTGGCCCTGTAACATGCATAGTGCAGACATGCAAACATTCATTGCATCAAACCTATCTAGGGATTAGGAGCACACATCCTGACGTCCTCTCCTGGGACAGATAGCGCATCTTACCAATCGCACAAGGGAGCTAACGTAATGTATCCATGCGCACCATGCACATACACCAGCATAAGCTGTGTGCATGCGGACAAAAAAACATACATGGGAAGGAGGGAGTACACTGAATTAAAACCCTAGCCACAGGGGTTAGTAACAAGAAAAAAATATATCCAGGCACATCGCCTCTAGTTAGGACATTAAATAAGTTATTAAGGAAAGGGGGGTGCTATAGCTATAGCTTAACTGGTATTACCCAGAACCACACCCACTAACAATGTGATAGGCTAAAAGGTTGTTGTTTTTTATAGATATTCATATGTACAGAGGGAAATACTGCTTGTTTGGCAGTTGCAAAAGAGCAGTTATTCCCACAACACAATGAGGTTCACAGACAGGAAACTGTCATGACCATGGTCAAGACATCACACTGTGGGAGGGGTTTCACCACAGTATCAGCCACACAGACTCCCCCTAATGCATTATTAGAGAAAAAGTAAAGATTCCTCTTAGGACAGGGGTATCAGCTACTGATTGGGATGAAGTTTGATCCTTGGTTAAAGTTACACTTTAAGTACATACATTAACATCAGTATTTGAGATTGCACATAAATGATCTCACTGGGTATAACCAAAAGGTTCATGAAACCTTTAACCACTTAAGTACCAGTGGTCTATGCCCCCTAAAGGACCAGAGGCCGCTGGTGCAAGAAACGGCAGAACAGCGATGAATACCGAGGAATCACCTCACATACCTGCTGCAATCACTGTCATAGCTGCACGTCAGGAACCTGGGCCACCCACTCTGCTGTCTATATGATGGCAGAGTTCCTGTGAGCCGGTCAGGAGCCGCTTTCATTGGCTCCTGATCCTGTCTATCAATGTAAGCCAATGAGAGCCATTTACGTTGATAGACAGGGTCAGGAGGCAACGAAATTGGCCCCTGAGCCACTCACAGGGCTCTGCAGTTATAGAGACGGCAGTCGAGTGAGCTGCATTAGGGAGACAGGCATCGGTGAGATCGTCGGGAGCGGCGAAAATGGCGATGGTGGATTAAAAGCTATGCCCTGGCAGCCAGTAGCCATCAAAACAGGGTGTAGATTTCAATCATTAAGGTCCTTAAGTAGTTAAGCTGAGGACAGAGTGTCCCTCATGCCTGTCTTAAAAGATGTACCTGATACATAAGCTCACAGACAACTAACAGCCAAATTGTGCATTTGTTATGTAAAACAAACATTTGTTTTCCTCAGATTTGTGTGTGTGTTAACCGGAAATAAATAGAGAGTAAAAAAGAAGAAGCAATAGTGCTATACTAGCACTGCTTACCACTTTTGCTTTTTCTTCATCTTCGGTTCTTCACGTCTTCCTTTCTTCTCTAATCTTGATGGCAGCCAACTATACGCTGTGTGTTCCATCCACACAAAACTGACCAGGAGCTCTGCGCGGAATCCAAACGAGCATCCTTACTGTTAAGCCTTCCTACTGGTCCATTCACACTGCCCAGAAAGTTACTATATGAAATAACACATATTCACTCATTCGCACCTTTGTTCAATGGAATTAGCATAATTGTTGTCATTAAAAACTAAATGGAACTAATTAGTATAATGCAGTCAGCAATATTTTTTCCCACAGCAAGCAGTCACTAAGATTAATTTTCCCCTGGGTAAATTAGCAGAAACACATTGATGCATCTGTCAGCCCCTTACAGCTGTAGGGCTGGAAACCTGTCTCATTTCTAATTGTCTGAGCACACTAAACATGGGCAGAAGCCTTGACTCTGACATATAACAGCATGAGTGTCTGATAAGTTTTTACTTTGACTTTGAGCTCTCTATTATCTTATTTTACAGTCTTTTCTACCTAACGCTGGCTACACTTATGGTGGCCATACATGGTACAATAAAAACGTTTGATTATCCCGTTTATTCGATCTAAATGATCGAATCGACTGAAAGTTGAAAATATTTTTTTTTTTCGATCAAGAAATTCAAACGATTATCCCGTTTTTTCGAGAAAAATCAGATCGGACATGCTGGAAAAATCTATATATAACGGAATAATCGAACTAAATTATCTAATAAAAAAAAATGAAAAATTGTACCATGTATGGCCACCTTTAGATGGATTTTAATCTAATCATCTAATGCAATCATTTTTAAAAACAATACAAAACAAGGAAAAGCAAAAAAATCATTGATGCCATTTTCAATTTATCCATTTAGGAAACATTTTATTTATTTTATTTTTGACTCTCAATATCTTCTAAATATTTCTCCATATAATCACCACTTTTATTTAAGCATTTATCATATCTTTTTACAAGGTTTTCAATTCCCACTACTCTCCTCTGGGTTGCAGGCATGGGGGGGGGGGGGGGGGTGTCATGTTAATGCTGCTGAAAAACAATAACCGCTGTTCTGCAGTCAAATGACAACTGGTGCAGGGAAAGAAGAGGTTAACCTGACAGATGCAAGTTAAATAACAAAATGACTCTTGTAAATTTAAAGAGACACTGAAGCGAAAAAAAAAATATGATATAGTGAATTGGTTGTGTACTATGAATAATTACTAGAAGATTAGCAGCAAAGAAAATATTCTCATACTTTTATTTTCAGGTATATAGTGTTTTTCTAACATTGCATCATTCTATAATATGTGCAGATTACACAACACTCGGCATTCAAAATGAGTCTTTCAGAGCAGTCTGTGAAGTAATGACCTCTCCTCTAGCAGATAAAAAGTAAACAGTTCATTTACAGTTGAGATAATAAAAGTCAGATAACAGCCCTCTCCACGACTAACTTAGTCGGAGAGCTTAATGGCTTGTTTGCATAGAGATAACAACTGGAGTTTCTCAACTTTTCCTGTACTGGAAACAATTACACTGATGTATCTGATCTTAATGTTTTATTTCTTAGCTGTACTACACATACAAATCATAATATCACAATTTTTTTTTTCGCTTCAGTGTCTCTTTAAGTATTTTACATGGTAATGGAATTCCATTTGAAATTATCAAAACTTTCTATTATTTTTCATTTAAAGAACAACCGCAGTGAGAGGTATTAGAGGTTGCCCTATTTATTTCCTTTTAAGCAATACTAGTTGCCTGGCTATCCTGCTGATCATACCTTTAGTCATACCCCTGAACAAGCATGCAGGAGATCAGGTGTTTCTGACATTATTGTCAGATTTGACAAGATTAGCTGCATGCTTGTTTCTGGTGTTATTCAGCCACTACTGCAGCCAAATAGACCAGGAGGGCTGTGGCAACTGGTATTGTTTAAAAGGAAATAGATATGGCAGCCACCATAGACCTCTCACTACAATTGTCCTTTAATGATTTTCTGAAATGCAGTGGAAAACAATCACAACATGTAACATTATAATAACTTATGGACTTACGCTGAAGAATTGACAAAGCCTAATATTATTCTGAAATGATAGCATTAAAATTACTTTTAAAAATTTGAATGTAAAGATATACATTTTATGTGTGTCTGCTCATACTAATACCAGTGTGTACATAAATGCAAAGCAAGTGTTGGTACAGGCAGGTGACAGGTCCTTTTTTAGAGACATCTCTTTTTATTGATTGATATAAGAGACACAGAGCTCTTGATTTCTATTAACATGGCTACACTTCAGCACACTATTGAGAACCAAAACTGTTCAGGAGTGTGTATCTGGGTTTCAGGGCTTCAGATCACAGAGATGAGCAAGCATGAAGGCTTATGCCTATTCATCTCCACCCTACATGATGATCCATTCTTGATCATCTTGAACAGTAAGCTGGCAAGAAGGAAGGAGGAGGGGGGGGGGGGGGGGGGCAGGGAGTATTGGTGACTGCAACAGTAGTAATCATAGTTAGCCTTGGGTCATTATTCTGAGTTGAGCGGATTTGCATTGTGTAGGTGACTGACAGCCTCTATATACCAGTACTAAGGCATGTATGAGATGTTTGATGTTATGGGGAAATTGAATGGTTAATAGAAGAGCAGAAAATGTTCTACAGTCAGTCAAAAGGTTGCCGGTGATCGAGACAGGCACAAACGGTACAGGGAAATTTAGGCGCTCCATGCTCTGCCATATGAATTACTGCTATAGCGGCACTCAGACAGTAATTTGGACGCTGTCAAAAGACGGAGCCGAGGTTACCAGTGGTGCTCAGCAGAGCTCGAATATTCGAGTAGCTCGAATATTCGAGCTCTTTTTCAGCTATTCGAGCTCGGTATTCGAGCTCCGAATAGCTGGAGCTATTCGAATGGGCTATCCGAGTACACTCGAATAGCCCATTCACTATTCGAGCTATTCGAGCAACCCGGCGCTATTCGAGCTCGGTACCGAGCTCGAATAGCGTCATAGCCCAGATTGATGTCCTTAGAGCCAATCAGAGGGCTCCCAGGCCCTCTGACGGCAGCCAATCACAGAGGGGGACCCTGGCCAGCCCCTACCCTATAAATAGCGGCCGCCATGTTCCGTTTCTCCGTGCTTGCCTGAGACTTGTACAGAGAGAGAGTTGCTCCTTTGTGCTTTGGCTTAGCAAGAGCTCTATTGTGGTCATTTACCTAGCGTTTTTGCTCACATACACCTCCTATACACACCTATATTGTTGTTAGTTATTTAGACATTGTATTTTAGTTAGTAGCTTGTGTGTTACATTAGAGACAGGCAGCTGCTGCAAGCTTACAGGTTTAGGCCTCAGGGGGGCCTTGCCTCTGTGGGCAGCTGTCCTCTGTTTATTTCTCTCATCTATACCAGTATTTCTGCTGTCCTTTACTAATAGTATTGTAGTTATACTGTACTAGGAGTAGGACACTCACTGACTGTCACTGTTTATAGGCTACTAGCTAGCTCCTGCGTGTGTGCACTCACTCACTGTCTGTGTGTACACACACTCTATTTCCTTCTGATTACTGATAGATTATTGTTAGTTAGTTGTACTTACTTACTACTTACTCTTACTGTACCCGTAGGGACACTCACTGTCACTGTTCATATAGGCTACTAGCTCCTGCGTGTGCCAGTGCTGATCGTAATGGAAAAAGCTACGCTTACGGATCATTACGCGTAATTTTACGCTATTACGCATTACGAAATTACGCTTACGGCATAGACATTCAATTTCGGTACATGTCTGTAATTACGCATTGCCCTTACGCAATTACGCGTAAGAATACCGTAATACAAGTTGTTACGTTATAGGCTTACGCGTAAATTCCTACTAGCAATTAATGCGTAAGGTCATGCTGCCAAGCGGAAAAGTTGACGCATGGATCAATGTTAGGTAGCCGCCGACTTTAAGGGTTAATAGCAAAGCCCCCTTAAGTGCTAAGAGCCTCAAATTTGGAGAATATATTAAGGAGATCAGAAGGAATGAGAGGGAAAATTTTTTTTTCAAAAAGACCTTATAGTTTTTGAGAAAATCGATGTTAAAGTTTCAAAGGAAAAATAGATACATTTAAAAACCCGCCGACTTTAACGGTTAATAGCAAAGCCTGCTTAAAATTTAGAAACACCAAATTTACAGGGTATATTAAGGGGATCAGTGGGAATAAGAGGAAAAAATTTTTTTTCAAAAAGACCTTATAGTTTTTGAGAAAATCGATTTTTAAGTTTCAAGGGCAAAAATGTCTTTTAAATGCGGAAAATGTCAGTTTTTTTTGCACAGGTAACAATAGTGTTTTATTTTCATAGATTCCCCCAAGTGGGAAGAGTTTTACTTACTTCGTTCTGAGTGTGGGAAATATTAAAAAAAAAACGACGTGGGGTCCCCCCTCCCAGACCTCTTTAACCCCTTGTCCCCCATGCAGACTGGGATAGCCAGAATGCGGAGCACCGGCCGCGTGGGGCTCCGCACCCTGACTATACCAGCCCGCATGGTCCATGGATTGGGGGGTCTCAGAAGGGGAGGGGCAGCCAAGCTTTCCCCTCCCCCTCCGAGCCCTTGTCCAATCCAAGGACAAGGGGCTCTTCTCCACCTCCGATGGGCGGTGGAGGTGGAGGCCGCGATTTCCTGGGGGGGAGGTTCATGGTGGCATCTGGGAGTCCCCTTTAAAAAGGGGTCCCCCAGATGCCCACCCCCCCTCCCAGGAGAAATGAGTATAGAGGTACTTGTACCCCTTACCCATTTCCTTTAAGAGTTAAAAGTAAATAAACACACAGACACTTTGAAAAAGTATTTTAATTGAACAAAAAACATAACCACGAAAAAAGTCCTTTAATATTCTTAATTAACCATTAATACTTACCTGTCCCTTTAAAAGCCAGTTCCCACGCAATATCCTCGGAAATATACTAATCAGTTACAATGTAACAAAGCTATTACAATGTAACAACTTTGTTACTTTGTAACACCACCGCACCCGACGTCACTCGCCGCCACCGCCGCGTCTGCGCTGACCCGACAGAGCTCTGAGCTATATAGCTCAGAGCTCCCTAAGCATCTTTGTATTTGGGCTCCAAGGAGCCCCATTGGTCCTTAGCAGACCAGTGGGGTTCCTTTAAATCAGAAGGAACCCCATTGGTCTGCTAAGGACCAATGGGGCTCCTTGGAGCCCAAATACAAAGATGCTAAGAGAGCTCTGAGCTATATAGCTCAGAGCTCTGTCGGGTCCGTGCGGGACGCTAAGTCCCCGCCGCCTCCCGCTGTCCTCCCCGCCTCTTCCACATGTCACCCACATGTCACCCACATGTGGGTGACATGTGGGTGACAGATGTGGGCGGGGCTGACAGCGGGAGGCGGCGGGGACTTAGCGTCCCGCACTGACCCGACAGAGCTCTGAGCTATATAGCTCAGAGCTCTCTTAGCATCTTTGTATTTGGGCTCCAAGGAGCCCCATTGGTCCTTAGCAGACCAATGGGGTTCCTTCTGATTTAAAGGAACCCCATTGGTCTGCTAAGGACCAATGGGGCTCCTTGGAGCCCAAATACAAAGATGCTTAGGGAGCTCTGAGCTATATAGCTCAGAGCTCTGTCGGGTCAGCGCAGACGCGGCGGTGGCGGCGAGTGACGTCGGGTGCGGTGGTGTTACAAAGTAACAAAGTTGTTACATTGTAATAGCTTTGTTACATTGTAACTGATTAGTATATTTCCGAGGATATTGCGTGGGAACTGGCTTTTAAAGGGACAGGTAAGTATTAATGGTTAATTAAGAATATTAAAGGACTTTTTTCGTGGTTATGTTTTTTGTTCAATTAAAATACTTTTTCAAAGTGTCTGTGTGTTTATTTACTTTTAACTCTTAAAGGAAATGGGTAAGGGGTACAAGTACCTCTATACTCATTTCTCCTGGGAGGGGGGGTGGGCATCTGGGGGACCCCTTTTTAAAGGGGACTCCCAGATGCCACCATGAACCTCCCCCCCAGGAAATCGCGGCCTCCACCTCCACCGCCCATCGGAGGTGGAGAAGAGCCCCTTGTCCTTGGATTGGACAAGGGCTCGGAGGGGGAGGGGAAAGCTTGGCTGCCCCTCCCCTTCCGAGACCCCCCAATCCATGGACCATGCGGGCTGGTATAGTCAGGGTGCGGAGCCCCACGCGGCCGGTGCTCCGCATTCTGGCTATCCCAGTCTGCATGGGGGACAAGGGGTTAAAGAGGTCTGGGAGGGGGGACCCCACGTCGTTTTTTTTTTAATATTTCCCACACTCAGAACGAAGTAAGTAAAACTCTTCCCACTTGGGGGAATCTATGAAAATAAAACACTATTGTTACCTGTGCAAAAAAAACTGACATTTTCCGCATTTAAAAGACATTTTTGCCCTTGAAACTTAAAAATCGATTTTCTCAAAAACTATAAGGTCTTTTTGAAAAAAAATTTTTTCCTCTTATTCCCACTGATCCCCTTAATATACTCTGTAAATTTGGTGTTTCTAAATTTTAAGCAGGCTTTGCTATTAACCGTTAAAGTCGGCGGGTTTTTAAATGTATCTATTTTTCCTTTGAAACTTTAACATCGATTTTCTCAAAAACTATAAAGTCTTTTTGAAAAAAAAATTTTTCCTCTTATTCCTTCTGATCTCCTTAATATATTCTCCAAATTTGAGGCTCTTAGCACTTAAGGGGGCTTTGCTATTAACCCTTAAAGTCGGCGGCTTTTTTATATTATACGGGAGCGTAATATTACGCGATTATGGCAGACTGTGTAATTTCAATGGGAGTTTACTGTCTTACGCGTAATTTGTTACGCGTAAAACGTAACCCACGGTCTACGCGTAATTAATTACGCGTAATACCGTAACCTTACACGTAACGCTTACGGTGCATTTGTAGTGAATTACGATGCGTAATTACGCTAATGCGTAATTTCGGCCCAGCACTGGCGTGTGCGCACTGCACTCACTGTCTGAGTGTACACACACAACACACACTCTATTTCCTTCTGATCGCTGATTGATTATCGTAATTAGTTAGTTGTACTTACTGTTACTACTTACTCTTACTGTACTAGGAGTCTAGGACACTCAGTCACTGTCCATAGGCTACTAGCTCCTGCGTGCGTGCACTCACTGTCTGAGTGTACACACACCCACACTCCATTTCCTTCTGATCGCTGATTGATTATCATAATTAGTTAGTTGTACTTACTGTTACTACTTACTCTTACTGTACTAGGAGTCTAGAACACTCAGTCACTGTCCATAGGCTACTAGCTCCTGCGTGCGTGCACTCACTGTCTGAGTGTACACACACCACCCACACTCCATTTCCTTCTGATCGCTGATTGATTATTGTAATTAGTTAGTTCTACTTACTGTTACTACTTACTCTTACTGTACTAGGAGTCTAGGACACTCAGTCACTGTGTTCATAGGCTACTAGCTCCTGCGTGCGTGCACTCACTGTCTGAGTGTACACACACCACCCACACTCCATTTCCTTCTGATCGCTGATTGATTATTGTAATTAGTTAGTTCTACTTACTGTTACTACTTACTCTTACTGTACTAGGAGTCTAGGACACTCAGTCACTGTGTTCATAGGCTACTAGCTCCTGCGTGCGTGCACTCACTGTCTGAGTGTACACACACCCACACTCCATTTCCTTCTGATCGCTGATTGATTATTGTAATTAGTTAGTTCTACTTACTGTTACTACTTACTCTTACTGTACTAGGAGTCTAGGACACTCAGTCACTGTGTTCATAGGCTACTAGCTCCTGCGTGCGTGCACTCACTGTCTGAGTGTACACACACCCACACTCCATTTCCTTCTGATCGCTGATTGATTATTGTAATTAGTTAGTTCTACTTACTGTTACTACTTACTCTTACTGTACTAGGAGTCTAGGACACTCAGTCACTGTGTTCATAGGCTACTAGCTCCTGCGTGCGTGCACTCACTGTCTGAGTGTACACACACCCACACTCCATTTCCTTCTGATCGCTGATTGATTATTGTAATTAGTTAGTTCTACTTACTGTTACTACTTACTCTTACTGTACAAGGAGTCTAGGACACTCAGTCACTGTGTTCATAGGCTACTAGCTCCTGCGTGCGTGCACTCACTGTCTGAGTGTACACACACCCACACTCCATTTCCTTCTGATCGCTGATTGATTATTGTAATTAGTTAGTTCTACTTACTGTTACTACTTACTCTTACTGTACTAGGAGTCTAGGACACTCAGTCACTGTGTTCATAGGCTACTAGCTCCTGCGTGCGTGCACTCACTGTCTGAGTGTACACACACCACCCACACTCCATTTCCTTCTGATCGCTGATTGATTATTGTAATTAGTTAGTTCTACTTACTGTTACTACTTACTCTTACTGTACTAGGAGTCTAGGACACTCAGTCACTGTGTTCATAGGCTACTAGCTCCTGCGTGCGTGCACTCACTGTCTGAGTGTACACACACCCACACTCCATTTCCTTCTGATCGCTGATTGATTATTGTAATTAGTTAGTTCTACTTACTGTTACTACTTACTCTTACTGTACTAGGAGTCTAGGACACTCAGTCACTGTGTTCATAGGCTACTAGCTCCTGCGTGCGTGCACTCACTGTCTGAGTGTACACACACCACCCACACTCCATTTCCTTCTGATCGCTGATTGATTATTGTAATTAGTTAGTTCTACTTACTGTTACTACTTACTCTTACTGTACTAGGAGTCTAGGACACTCAGTCACTGTGTTCATAGGCTACTAGCTCCTGCGTGCAGGGGCGTAACAATAGACCCTGCAAGGTATGCAGCTGCAGGGGGGCCCAGAAGCCTCAGGGGGGCAAGGAGAGGGGGAGTTTTTTTCCCTGCCCTGAGAGACTGACAACTATGGGCACGGAGAGAAAATACTTTCTGATCTCTCCACAATTGGTCTAATGACTGCATCTGCTCAGCCTTTAAAAACGAATCATACAAAGTTTTGTAGATAGTCCCTAGGGATGCAGTGTGATGCAGGGTCTTGTGTGCAGCGCCTTGCCCACAGCCTTTCCACCCCTCCCTAAGTGCTGTGTACTGTAGTGACGCTTGAGGAGTCTGTAGAGCCAGAAGCTAATGTAATTGATAGATAAAATGTGTGCAATGCTTCACTGCTGTCTGTGTTTATCTGCATGGGGAAACCACACTCAAGCAAGCACTGGCCAACTGTATAACTTTGGTTCTCAGTTTACCTGTGCAGAAAGTGAGGGGGCAGAGGGCCCATCCAAAGTTTTGCAGGGGGGCCGAGTGATTTCTAGTTACGCCTCTGCCTGCGTGCGTGCACTCACTGTCTGAGTGTACACACACCACCCACACTCCATTTCCTTCTGATCGCTGATTGATTATTGTAATTAGTTAGTTCTACTTACTGTTACTACTTACTCTTACTGTACTAGGAGTCTAGGACACTCAGTCACTGTGTTCATAGGCTACTAGCTCCTGCGTGCGTGCACTCACTGTCTGAGTGTACACACACTAAATTTACTTGTGATTACTACTGATTATTGTAACTGCTAGTTGTACTTCCTGACTGTTACTACTTACTTACTGTACTAGGGGACACTCACTCAGTCACCTCACCAACCAACCCACTCCATTAAAGTACCCCACTTTTCACCCGCCCTTTTAAAAAACTTTTGTCTATACGCCCAAAACATTGAAGATGTCTGGAAGTGGCAGCCAGCGCGGTTTGGGCAAGGGGAAGGGCAGCAAGGGAATCAGGAGGAGAGGGAGCAGCATTGTGGCAAGCCGCGGCCGCGGGCGCGCCACCATGCACAGTTCCGCAGCAGCAGCAGCAGCGTCAGTGGCTAACATTCCTCCCATAGCCACTGGCCGTGGACGCCTTGGGCGCCGCCCAGCAGGAGCATCTGCAACTCACGCTGCAGAGACACAGCAGCAGCAGCGTGTAGCACCTGCTCCCATTTTCCTCCAGCCGGGTCGGAAACGTCCCATTGAGGAAAAGGATGCAGACACTGTGGTGCAACTCATGACGGAGGATGAGCAGCCCGCCATCAGCTCTGCATCCGAGGCCTCCACCCTCACCACCACCACCACCACCACCACCACCCCTGTTCGCAGCAGCCGCCCAGCAGGGTCTGGGGAGGAGGCCAGTTCACCGTCACTCGCCGACCTGTCATTCAGCAGTCTTTTGACCCCAGGCATCATGAGTAAATTGTCTGCTGTTGTTGGCGATCTTGAGGAGGAGATGCTGATGGGCACTTTGGGGGATGAGGGATTGGACAGCAAGACTGTGGCGACAGTCAAGCAGCCCATCCATGCATCAGGAGAGGAGTTTGGGGGGTCCTCATCCCAGCAGGACATGTTTCAGGAGGGGGAGGATGATGATGACCCGGTGACAGACAGAGACTGGGTGCCACCACCTCCAGGGGATGTCGTCCTCAGCAGCTCTGAGGAGGAGGAGGAGGATGCGCTTGTGGGCCTTGCAAGGAGGCGCATCATTGCAAGCATTGGCAGCGTCCCACAGCCTGCTGGTGTCTCAGGCTCAGCAGCAGCAGCAGCAGCATCAGCCAGTACCACCACCAGCCGCACCCAAGCCCCCCCCCCAACCACCACAGGGAGACAGGCAGCAGCGCTTCCATGCCGTAGGGGGAAGTTTCTGTCACCAATCTGGCGGTTTTTCACCATGCCCACTGTGTACAGCAAGTACGCCACTTGCAACCACTGTCAGCGGAAGTTGAGCAGAGGTGCAGACCCCTTAAAGTTCAGCACCAGCTCGCTCATCAACCACCTTGCGGCTAAACATTTCCACCAGCATGAGGAGTTCCAGAGGCTGAAGGCATCTGCTGCTGGCAGTGGCACCACACCCATCACTGCACAGCCTTCAGCAGCAGCAGCAGCAACAGCAGCCACCCGCCCTCCTGCTCCTCCAGCAGCACCAGCAGGAGTGCGGAAACGCACTGCTCCTCCCCCCTCTGCAACTCCTGCCGCCGACACTGAGGCCTGTTCTGGCAGCCAGTCCTCAGTGGCCTCCTCTGCTGTGTCTGCTGATTCCCGTGTCAGCAAAAGGCCACGCCAGAGCCTTTTGAGCGAGTCCTTCCAGGGGGTGGTTAGGGCTCTGCCTCCCAGCAGCCGTCGCGTGCGGCAGCTGAACGGCTTGTTGGCACGGGCCATGTGCTCCCAACTCCTGCCGTACACGCTCGTGCAGGAGGGGAGCGACATTCGTGCGCTGCTTGCTTGCGCAGCCCCAGACTGGCAGCTCCCCAGCAGACACTTCTTTGCCCGCAAGGCCATTCCTGCACTGCACCGCTTTGTGATGGCCAATGTGGAGCGAGGGCTGGAGCACGCGGTTGGTGAAAGGGTCCACGTCACCATGGACTCCTGGAGCAGCCGCTTCGGGACAGGCCGCTACCTGTCCTTCACTGTCCACTGGGTCAGCTTGGTGGAAGGGGGTGAGGATGGGAGAGCAGCAGCGGGCACAGCAGCAGCAGCAACACAGTGGGTGGTGCCACCCCGCAGGGTCAGGGGAACTGCAGCAGGTTCCTCCGATCCTCTGCCATCCCCTGGCACACCTGGCCAAACCCCCCGCCTCAGCAGCAGCGTGAAGGCCCGCCACTGCCAAGCGCTGCTGCACTTGGTCAGCCTTGGGAAGACCAAGCTGACGGCAACCCATGTGTTGGCCAAACTCCAGGAGCAGGAGAGGATTTGGCTGACCCCCAGAGGCCTCAGAGTCGGAGAGGTGGTGGCCGACAATGGGGCCAATCTGGTTGCCGCAATAGACAGGGGAAACCTGACCCACATCCCCTGTCTTGCCCACGTGCTGAACCTGGTGGTGCAGAAGTTCCTGCGCACCTACCAGGGGATGGGCGAACTGCTGGAAACGGCAAGGAATGTTGTGCGTCACTTCCGGCGCTCGGCTGCAGCCTGTGCGAGCCTGGAAGACGTGCAAAAGGAGCTGGATCTGCCACGCCATCGGCTGATCCTTGACGTTCCGACTCGCTGGAACTCCACCCTGGCGATGTTGGAGCGTCTGGTTGAACAGAGGCACGCTGTCAAACAGTACCTTGCCCTGGCCACTGTTTCCGCAGCTCAGAGAAGGGACAATACCAGCAACATCCCGTCCATCGTCCCCGATGATGACTGGAGGCACATGCAGCAGGTGTGCTTAGTGCTGGCTCCCTTCCTGCAGGCCACAAACATGGTGAGCAGGGACCATGCTATGGTCTGCGAGTGGGTGCCCCTGGTTTCTCTGCTGAACAGGGCCCTCGATGCTTTGCTGGAACAGGGAGCGGCAGCCTTGGACCAGCAGGAGCGGCAACCAGCTGCGCAGTCCACCTCTGAGGGGGAGGAGGAGGAGGACTTGGTGGAGGTCCCTGACCTGGCTGCTGATGAGGGGGATCAGCACAGCGCAGCTGAGTTGGTGCGGGGGTGGAGAGAGGATGAGGCGGCAGAGGAGGAGGATGAGGACAGCACTGACGTCGATGTGCCAGCAGACGTGGCCCGCCTCTTCCCAATGGCAGCGCACATGCTGACGTGCCTGCGCAGGGACCCCAGGGTGATCCAGATGAAGCAGAGGGAGGACATCTGGATCAGCATGATGTTGGACCCACGCCTCAAGGGGAAGTTGAGCCAGTTCCTGCCGCCTGCAGGAGGAGACCCAGCGCAACAAATAAGGAGCTTGCAGCAGGCCCTTGTTGAGCGCTTGGAGGAAGCCTTCCCCCAGCCTTCCACCCCCACTGTCCAGCAGCCAGCACAGAGGCAGCAGCAGGTGCCTGCATCCAGCAGCAGCAAGCGCCCCACAGACCTGCTGTCTCTCAGCCACGAGCTCTACAGGACTGTAGAGGCTCCGGCAGCAGTGACTAGAGAGGAGATGCATGCAGCAGCATCCTCCTCCGGTCACAGCCAGCGCCTGACCCGCATGGTGGCTGACTACATGGGGTCGTACAGCGGGCTTGACAGCGATGCCCCTGTTGATCCCATGGAGTATTGGGTCAAGCGCATGGAGATCTGGAGTGAGCTGGCGCAGTACGCCCTGGAAGTGCTGTCCTGCCCCCCTTCCAGCGTGCTGTCCGAGCGCTGCTTCAGTGCAGCTGGTGGCGTGGTCACCGAGAAACGCTCACGTCTGTCTCACAAGTCTGTGGACAGACTGACGTTTCTCAAGATGAACCAGGCGTGGGTGGAAGGCGAGTTCCTGGCCCCTGTTGTCGGCGAGAGGGGGACATGAACTGGCTGCCGGAACCATCGTTAATGTGCCTTACCACCCTTTACCACCTCCTGGCTCCTGCTCACTAAGCCAGCCTGGTTCACTTTGACTATTACGTCGCCTGCAGCCACACATTTTACACCTACAGTGGGCTGCTGTGTACTGCCCTTCTGCTGTCTGTCTGTGTTTCCCACTGCCAGGGTACACAGAATTACCTTCTTCTGCTGCCACTCTGCCACCAGCTATTACGTCAAACAATAGCTATATTGGTTGCAAAACCAAAACCAAACAAACCATTAAAAAAAAAAAAGGTTTAATTTTTCTGAGGTGCCCGGGTTGAAAACTGTGTTGTTCCAGTTGTGTATTGGACACAATGTGGGCTGCACGACCGCTGTCTGGGACCTCCTGTTGTGTTTATTTACAGCCCTGGTATCACCGCTAGGTACCAGGGCTATTATGTCACGCTGCCTACCTGCTGCCACACTCACACTGCTCCTCCATACCTCCTCCTGCTGCTGCTGCTGCTGTCTGTCTGTGTTTCCCACTGCCAGGGTACACAGATGATTTACCTTCTGCTGCCACTCTGCCACCAGCTATTACGTCAAACAATAGCTGCTCGCCTACTCCTCCATTCCTCCTCCTCCTGCTGCTGCTGTCTGTCTGTTTTTCCCACTGCCAGGGTACACAGATGATTTACCTTCTGCTGCCACTCTGCCACCAGCTATTACGTCAAACAATAGCTGCTCGCCTACTCCTCCATTCCTCCTCCTGCTGCTGCTGTCTGTCTGTGTTTCCCACTGCCAGGGTACACAGATGATTTACCTTCTGCTGCCACTCTGCCACCAGCTATTACGTCAAACAATAGCTGCTCGCCTACTCCTCCATTCCTCCTCCTGCTGCTGCTGTCTGTCTGTGTTTCCCACTGCCAGGGTACACAGAATTACCTTCTTCTGCTGCCACTCTGCCACCAGCTATTACGTCAAACAATAGCTATATTGGTTGTAAAACCAAAAACCAAAAAACCATAAAAAAAAAAAGGTTTAATTTTTCTGAGGTGCCCGGGTTGAAAACTGTGTTGTCCCAGTTGTGTATTGGACACAATGTGGGCTGCACGACCGCTGTCTGGGACCTCCTGTTGTGTTTATTTACAGCCCTGGTATCACCGCTAGGTACCAGGGCTATTATGTCACGCTGCCTACCTGCTGCCACACTCACACTGCTCCTCCATACCTCCTCCTGCTGCTGCTGCTGCTGCTGTCTGTCTGTGTTTCCCACTGCCAGGGTACACTACACAGATGATTTACCTTCTGCTGCCACTCTGCCACCAGCTATTACGTCAAACAATAGCTGCTCGCCTACTCCTCCATTCCTCCTGCTGCTGTTGCTGTCTGTCTGTGTTTCCCACTGCCAGGGTACACAGAATTACCTTCTGCTGCCACTCTGCCACCAGCTATTACGTCAAACAATAGCTATATTGGTTGCAAAACCAAAACCAAACAAACCATTAAAAAAAAAAAAAGGTTTAATTTTTCTGAGGTGCCCGGGTTGAAAACTGTGTTGTCCCAGTTGTGTATTGGACACAATGTGGGCTGCTCGACCGCTGTCTGGGACCTCCTGTTGTGTTTATTTACAGCCCTGGTATCACCGCTAGGTACCAGGGCTATTATGTCACGCTGCCTACCTGCTGCCACACTCACACTGCTCCTCCATACCTCCTCCTGCTGCTGCTGCTGCTGTCTGTCTGTGTTTCCCACTGCCAGGGTACACAGATGATTTACCTTCTGCTGCCACTCTGCCACCAGCTATTACGTCAAACAATAGCTGCTCACATTACTCCTCCATTCCTCCTGCTGCTGTTGCTGTCTGTCTGTGTTTCCCACTGCCAGGGTACACAGAATTACATTCTGCTGCCACTCTGCCATCAGCTATTACGTCAAACAATAGCTATATTGGTTGCAAAACCAAAACCAAACAAACCATTAAAAAAAAAAAAAAAAGGTTTAATTTTTCTGAGGTGCCCGGGTTGAAAACTGTGTTGTCCCAGTTGTGTATTGGACACAATGTGGGCTGCACGACCGCTGTCTGGGACCTCCTGTTGTGTTTATTTACAGCCCTGGTATCACCGCTAGGTACCAGGGCTATTATGTCACGGCGAGCTGCCTGCCTCATTGACTGCCTGCTGCCACACACTCATCCTCCTCCTCCTGCTGCTAAATTTACCTCCTGCTGTCTTTGTGTTTCCACTGCCAGGGAGCACATACAATGGCGCTTCCAACATGCGTGCGCCCACCAGCTATTTGTTACGCTCAAAAATAGCTGCATTTCTTTTAAAAAAAAATTGAAAAGAGAAATACGTGAAGAAGAAAAAGACGATATTGAAAAAGAAGGAGAAGGAGAAGATGAAGATGAAGAAGAAGATGAAGAAGAAGATGAAGAAGATGATGAAGAAGATGAAAAAGAAGAAGAAGATGAAGAAGATGAAGAAGAAGAAGATGAAGAAGAAGAAGATGAAGATGAAGAAGAAGAAGAAGATGAAGAAGAAGAAGAAGAAGAAGATGAAGAAGATGAAGAAGAAGAAGAAGAAGAAGATGAAGAAGATGAAGAAGAAGAAGAAGAAGATGAAGAAGAAGAAGAAGATGAAGAAGAAGAAGATGAAGAAGATGAAGATGAAGAAGAAGAAGAAGATGAAGATGAAGAAGAAGAAGAAGAAGATGAAGAAGATGAAGAAGATGAAGAAGAAGAAGATGATGAAGAAGAAGAAGAAGAAGATGATGAAGAAGAAGAAGAAGAAGAAGAAGACAATATAGAAGAAGAAGAAGAAGATATAGAAGAAGAAGATCTAGAAGAAGAAGAAGAAAGATAAAGAAGAAGAAGAACAAGTATATACAGTAACACTACTGAACAAAATTAAGGACACAACTTCTCTTTCCACCTTTTTTTTTAAAGGAACATCCCCACATAATCACTTGCTGTTGTTACTTGGAAAAAAAGATGTTTCTTGCATCATTCACCCTCAAAACAAGTGTTGGAAGCTATTTAAGGCCAATTCGAATAGTCAGCTCGAATAGTGAGCTCGAATACCGACTCGAATAGTGAGCTCGAAGTCCGAGGTCGAATCGAATAGTAAAAATTATTCGACTCGAATATTCGACTGACCTCGAATAATTTACTATTCGAATTCGACCAAACTCGAATTTTAAAAAGGGGTATTTGAGCATCACTAGAGGTTACTATAAAAACAGCGTAATTCGTCCGCTAGCAACAGCTGGCAGCCAAATTACATTTTTCTTCTGAGTCCATGTTGTCCTGGAAGGGGAATAGTAAACTACACGCTGGGACTTTTGTAGGAGCAGGGTGAGAGGTTTTTTGGCTTTGCCCTGCACCCAAATTTCAAAACCCCCTCTACCGATATCTGTGCAGCCTAATTACAAGATTATTAGGTGTTGCCATGATGACCCAATTGACCCCCTGAATACTACTATAGCCGCAATTACCATTGCAGTCTAAGCAGCTTTCATTTTATTGATCTGCTGCAGGCCTCTAATATTATCTGCTAGGCCTGAATGATTTCAGGAAAAAATTGAATTCAGTGATTTCTGTTTGAAATCGCGATTTCGATTCAATTCACAATTTCCTTCAAATGAAACTTTCTTCCCCCTCTGTGCCTGTTTGTTCCCCATCTGTGCCCCTCTGTCCCCCTGTCTCTCTTTGTGCCCCCTCTTTGTCTCTCTTTGTTCCCCCTCTGTCTCTCTCTATATCCCCTATTGACTGTGCCCCCTCTGGGTCTCTCTCTGTGTCCCCTCTGGTTCTCTCTCTTGCCCCCTTTGTGTCTCTTTGAGCCCCTTTTGTCTCTGTGACCCCTCTGTGTTTTTCTCTGGGGCCGCACTGTCTCTCTCTGTGCCCTACTGTGTCTCCTCTGTGCCCACTCTGTCCCTCAAGCTGCGGCAGTACTGGACAACTGGACATACCTTCCAGCCCGAGTCCAGCAATGCGCGTCTATCCACTTCGCCTCCTGCAGGCTCTAATGCACGGCATACTTCCTGTATGTCATGTGACATACAGTAACCAGGAAGTCTGTCATGCACAAGAGCCGGCAGAGGCGATAGAAGACTGACAGCGTTGGGCTTGTACCTAAGGTATGTCCACAACACTGCCGATGCTGTGGGCCAAATTCGCCGGGACTTGGGGGAAGTTAGAAACCGCTTCTTCAAACTTCCCCCATAAGGAAATTACATCGCGGAAATCGACGATTTGACAATTTCAATTTGATTAATCATTCGGGCCTATTACCTGCTTTGGTCCAAAATACCTTGGTATGTTCATACTACATTTATACCAGTAGGGGATGTCTAAAAGAGTGATTGTATACCTGCTACTAAACATCGTAGTAGAATGACTTCAATAGTGGAGGTAAGAAAACTGACAACTCAAAGGATTTCATGATGAGGTCAAGTAACATGGATCTATGCTTAACAATAGATAAGATTGCAGCAATGTATTTTCTAGTTAAGTGCATGAGCCACTTAGAAGGATTTACTTTAAAAAAAAGTAAAAAAAAAGTAAAAAGTAAGACGTAAAAGGACTGGACTACTAAGTAATATCAAGCTGTCAGAAATGAAATTAGATTTTTCTATCCTGCAGGAAACTTAGAGTGTAAAACAATATGTGAATTACCCCTTCTTACAACAGATAATATTAAATCAAATCTCACAGCAGCTATGCAGACACACTGCATGAGTCCTTCCAGAAATGATGGATACAGCTAACTAAAAATTAAACGAATCATTTTATTCTCTTATGTAAGTTTCGACTACCTGTGGCTGTTACGGGTAACTCCCTGTATGTTTAGCCACCCACCATTTTTCAGACACAACAGGACTGGGGCTGCGATTTAGAGGAACCATAAACCTGAACTGTGTTATTTGCATTTTATGTGAAACATTTACTCAGTTAAAGTGAACCAGAGACGAAGTACCCTCATGTATTTTACCATATACAGTATATCAGTGGGAACATCAGAGAAAACACCTATCCTGCTCTCTGTTTCATTCTTCACTGTTCAGCTTGCTTCTTATCAGCCCTGATGAAATCCCCGACTGAGCATTCAGTTTGGCTTTGCTCAGGAATCTTTATAGCGGAGTCATTATAGCAGAGCCACAAGGGGGCAGGCTTGGGCTTGAAAAGACATCAGAATAGACAGACTCAGCTATAATGATTTCTGAGCAAAACCAGACTAAATGCTCAGTGGGGGATTTTATCAGGGCTGGTAAGAAGCAAGCTGAACAGTGAAGAATGAAACAGAGAGCAGCGTAGGTGTTTTCTCTAATGTTCCCACTGATATATATGGTAAAATACATGAGGGTGCTTTGTCCCTGGTTCCCTTTAAGGCTGAAATGTCCATGTGTATAGTTGGCATGGTTAGCACAGTAGCTTGTAAAGTATCACTGAGACTGTGCAGAGTAGTCCTACTACCTCATTCCTATTTTACTTATTGACCTTGAAACCATTTCCACCCTGTCGTCTACATCAATTACTAGTGATGAGTGTAATCTGATAATTATGATTACCTGAAATTTTGCATACATTTTCACATTTACGGCCATATGTAATTATGATTTGGACATCCAATTGATTTAGCATAATCTGTTCATAATTTCAAATAATTTTTATGTAATTTTCATGTAATTTTGTGAAAGTTTTAGTGGTTAATAGCAAAGCCCCTATACATGCTAATGCCATCAATATTCCTACGTATATTATGGAGAATTGTGGGAATACGTCCCCAAAAAAATTTCAAAAAGATTTTGTAGTTTTAGAGAAAATTGATTTGGAAAATGCAAAGGAAAATGTTTTTTAAACTGTCATTTTTCTAGGTTTAAAAATAGTGTACTGGTTAAGGGCCTTCAACATGGGAGACCAGGGTTGGAATCCTGGCTAGGGTCAGTAGTCAGTACCTATTCAGTAAGAACTCCTTGGGCAAGTCTTCCTAACACTGCTGGTTGGCCTCTTGAGCGGGTCCCAGTGGCTGCAGCTCTTGAGCGTTTTGAGTCCAACAGGAGAAAAGCACTATACACTGTACACATGTTAGGATTATTATTAAAAAATATTCCTTTGCATTTTTAAATCTATTTTCTCAAAAATGACAAGGTCTTTTTGAAAAATTATTTCCACTATTCTCCTTAACCTCCTTAGCGGTAACCCCGTGTGTGACACGGGGTAAGCCGCCGGAGGGTGCCGCTCAGGCCCTGCTGGGCCGATTTGCTTAATTTTTTTTTGCTGGACGCAGCTAGCACTTTGCTAGCTGCGCCAGCACCCCGATCGCCACCGCCGCGCGCCCGATCGCCGCTATCCGGTGCGGCGCGCGGCCCCCCCCCCAGACCCCGAGCGCTGCCTGGCCAATCAGTGCCAGGCAGCGCCGAGGGGTGGATCGGGTCTCCCAATGACGTCCCGACGTCGCTGACGTCGGTGACGTCATTCCGCCCCGTCGCCATGGCGACGGGGGAAGCCCTCCAGGAAATCCCGTTCTTTGAACGGGATTTCCTGATCGCCTATCGCCGGAGGCGATCGGCGGGGCTGGGGGGATGCCGCTGAGCAGCGGCTATCATGTAGCGAGCCCTCGGCTCGCTACATGATTTTAAAAAAAAATAATTAAAAAAAAACTGCTGCGCTGCCCCCTGGCAGTATTTTTCATACCGCCAAGGGGGTTAAAGGAATACTGTCGGGGGGTCAGGGGAAAATGAGTTGAACTTACCCGGGGCTTCTAATGGTCCCCTGCAGACATCCTGTGCACACGCAGGCACTCACCGATGCTCCGGCCCCGGATAAATGCTCTACTTACGTAACATATGTATTGCACTTTCCACATTTTGATTTTCGTGATTTTTCTAAGGTAAAAAAAGAGAAAATCCTTCTTAGCATTTCCCATTTTAACTGTGGCTATTTCGAAGCCAAACCTGATGTCATTTCCTCCCTTACTCTCCTCTGCCTGATTTGCCCGCCCTTCACTATAGAAAGTGCATTGTCTCAGCATGAGAAATATTGGCCAATCAGAGAGGAACAGAGGTGTGGGAGGGGAAAACAGGAGGGAAAGAGGCTTCAGCCAATCAGGCTGCATTAGTTAGGTCTGAGGGGAAGTACAGAAGCAAAAAAGGACAACCCAGCATTTCCTGCAACTTCCTTTTTGTGTACCAAATAAGAGTCAGGTAAACTGAGGTATGATCAGTTATCAACAAGAAAAGTAATGGTGATTTTAACTTTTGGATTGCCTTGTTAGCATCCTTATTACTTGTTTACCAGATAAAAATATAGAATTGATTTTTGATTTTATGCCCGACAGTTAAACTTTAAAGTGACCTTGAAGAAAAAAAAGTGCACTAAAGGAGTACTCACCTCGGGAGGGGAAGCCTTTGGGTCCTCCAGAGGTTTGTCCTGTCCTCCTCCACTGGGCTGTGCCAGAAGTAGCACTGCATCCCCCCAAAAAACATTGACGTGGTGCAGGGGCGTCGCTAGCCCTGTTGTAGTGGGGCACGTGCCCCCAATCTTTCCTGGGGTGCCACGGATCTCCGCCCGGCCGCCCCCTCTGTCAAGACTCAGCGGCTCCCTCCAGCCGCCGCGTCACTGACAGTCTCAGACCTCAGGATCAGGCGGCGAGCCGGCGACCAATCGTGCGGGCGCTAGGACCCAGCGCCCGCACTGATATGCCGAAGTGACATCACTTCCGCATATCGAGCGGGTGCGTCCAGCGCCCGCTCGTACATCTGGTCGGGTCGCCGCTGATCCTGAGGTCTGCTGAGAGGTAGGGGGGAGCGGCGGCGGCTAGAGGGGGGGGGCCTCCCTGTCACTCACTCACTCACTCACTCACTAAAGGGGCTCCCTGTCACTCACTCACTCACTCACTAAAGGGGCTCCCTGTCACTCACTCACTCAAGGGGCTCCCTGGCACTCACTCACTCCCTAAAGGGGCTCCCTGTCACTCACTCACTCCCTAAAGGGGCTACCTGTCACTCACTCACTCCCTAAAGGGGCTCCCTGTCACTCACTCACTCCCTAAAGGGGCTCCCCTGGCACTCACTCACTCCCTAAAGGGGCTCCCTGGCACTCACTCACTCCCTAAAGGGGCTCCCTGTCACTCACTCACTCCCTAAAGGGGCTCCCTGGCACGCACTCACTCCCTAAAGGGGCTCCCTGTCACTCACTCCCTAAAGGGGCTCCCTGTCACTCACTCACTCCCTAAAGGGGCTCCCTGTCACTCACTCACTCCCTAAAGGGGCTCCCCTGGCACTCATTCACTCCCTAAAGGGGCTCCCTGGCACTCACTCACTCCCTAAAGGGGCTCCCTGGCACGCACTCACTCCCTAAAGGGGCTCCCTGGCACTCACTCACTCCCTAAAGGGGCTCCCTGTCACTCACTCACTCCCTAAAGGGGCTCCCTGGCACGCACCCACTCCCTAAAGGGGCTCCCTGGCACGCACTCACTCCCTAAAGGGGCTCCCTGGCACGCACTCACTCCCTAAAGGGGCTCCCTGGCACGCACTCACTCCCTAAAGGGGCTCCCTGGCACGCACTCACTCCCTAAAGGGGCTCCCCTGGCACTCACTCACTGCCTAAAGGGGCTCCCTGTCACTCACTCACTCCCTAAAGGGGCTCCCTGTCACTCACTCACTCCCTAAAGGGGCTCCCTGTCACTCACCCACTCCCTAAAGGGGCTCCCTGGCACGCACCCACTCCCTAAAGGGGCTCCCTGTCACTCACTCACTCCCTAAAGGGGGTCCCTGGCACGCACCCACTCCCTAAAGGGGCTCCCTGGCACGCACCCACTCCCTAAAGGGGCTCCCTGGCACTCACTCACTCCCTAAAGGGGCTCCCTGGCACTCACTCACTCCCTAAAGGGGCTCCCTGTCACTCACTCCCTAAAGGGGCTCCCTGGCACTCACTCACTCCCTAAAGGGGCTCCCTGGCACTCACTCACTCCCTAAAGGGGCTCCCTGGCACTCACTCACTCCCTAAAGGGGCTCCCTGTCACTCACCCACTCCCTAAAGGGGCTCCCTGTCACTCACTCACTCCCTAAAGGGGCTCCCTGTCACGCACTCACTCACTAAAGGGGCTCCCTGGCACTCACTCACTCCCTAAAGGGCCTCCCTGTCACTCACTCACTCCCTAAAGGGGCTCCCTGTCACTCACTCCCTAAAGGGGCTCCCTGTCACGCACTCACTCACTAAAGGGGCTCCCTGGCACTCACTCACTCCCTAAAGGGGCTCCCTGGCACTCACTCACTCCCTAAAGGGGCTCCCTGTCACTCACTCACTGCCTAAAGGGGCTCCCCTGTCACTCACTCACTGCCTAAAGGGGCTCCCTGTCACTCACTCACTGCCTAAAGGGGCTCCCTGTCACTCACTCACTGCCTAAAGGGGCTCCCTGGCACGCACCCACTCCCTAAAGGGGCTCCCTGGCACGCACTCACTCACTAAAGGGGCTCCCTGTCACTCACTCACTCCCTAAAGGGGCTCCCTGGCACTCACTCACTCCCTAAAGGGGCTCCCTGGCACGCACTCACTCACTAAAGGGGCTCCCTGGCACGCACCCACTCCCTAAAGGGGCTCCCTGGCACTCACTCACTGCCTAAAGGGGCTCCCTGGCACGCACTCACTTACTAAAGGGGCTCCCTGGCACGCACCCACTCCCTAAAGGGGCTCCCTGTCACTCACTCACTCCCTAAAGGGGCTCCCTGTCACTCACTCACTCCCTAAAGGGGCTCCCTGGCACTCACTCACTGCCTAAAGGGGCTCCCTGGCACGCACTCACTCCCTAAAGGGGCTCCCTGTCACTCACTCACTCCCTAAAGGGGCTCCCTGTCACTCACTCACTCCCTAAAGGGGCTCCCTGTCACTCACTCACTCCCTAAAGGGGCTCCCTGTCACTCACCCACTCCCTAAAGGGGCTCCCTGGCACGCACCCACTCCCTAAAGGGGCTCCCTGGCACGCACCCACTCCCTAAAGGGGCTCCCTGGCACGCACCCACTCCCTAAAGGGGCTCCCTGGCACTCACTCACTCCCTAAAGGGGCTCCCTGTCACTCACTCCCTAAAGGGGCTCCCTGTCACTCACTCACTCCCTAAAGGGGCTCCCTGTCACTCACTCACTCCCTAAAGGGGCTCCCTGTCACTCACTCACTCCCTAAAGGGGCTCCCTGGCACTCACTCACTCCCTAAAGTGGCTCCCTGTCACTCACTCCCTAAAGGGGCTCCCTGTCACTCACTCACTCCCTAAAGGGGCTCCCTGTCACGCACTCACTCCCTAAAAGGGGTCCCTGGCACGCACCCACTCCCTAAAGGGGCTCCCTGGCACGCACTCACTCCCTAAAGGGGCTCCCTGGCACGCACTCACTCCCTAAAGGGGCTCTCTGGCACGCACTCACTCACTAAAGGGGCTCCCTGGCACGCACTCACTCACTAAAGGGGCTCCCTGGCACGCACTCACTCACTAAAGGGGCTCCCTGGCACTCACTCACTTCCTAAAGGGCCTCCCTGTCACTCACTCCCTAAAGGGCCTCCCTGTCACTCACTCACTCCCTAAAGGGCCTCCCTGTCACTCACTCACTCACTCCCTAAAGGGGCTCCCTGTCACTCACTCACTCCCTAAAGGGGCTCCCTGTCACTCACTCACTGCCTAAAGGGGCTTCCTGTCACTCACTCACTGCCTAAAGGGGCTCCCTGGCACTCACTCACTACCTAAAGGTGCTCCCTGTCACTCACTATCGGGGTCCCTGTCACTCACTACCTAACTGGAGGCGCCTGTCACTCACTAGCTAACCTGGGGGTCCCTGTCACTCACTACCTAACTTGGGGGGGCTACCATATTAAGGGGGCATTCTGCCTATTTATGTGAAATGCTGTCTATTTATGTGCCTCATGACTGCTGAATGTGTCTTGTTGGGAGCCTTATGATTTGTTGGGGGCCTCATGATTGCTGAATTTGTCTTGTTGGGGGCCTCATGATTTGTTGGGGGCCCTCATGATTGCTGAATTTGTCTTGTTGGGGGCCTCATGATTGCTGAATTTGTCTTGTTGGGGGCCTCATGATTTGTTGGAGGCCTCATGATTGCTGAATTTGTCTTGTTGGGGGCCTCCTGATTTGTTGGGGGCCTCATGATTGCTGAATATGTCTTGTTGGGGGTCACATGATTGCTAACTGCGAGACTATGGGAAAAGCTGAATCCTTATCATATGAGACAATAGCATTAAACCTACTTTTTTAGCGTTTTAAAACAGAAAATAAAACTGGGAGGTTCTAAAAAATTGAATACATTTTTCAGGAGTAGGATGGATGAAATTGTTTATCTTCACAGTTTATTTTCAACTTGGATTTTCCATAATGTTCATGTATGAGTTAAAACGTTTGTACAGTATTTAGTTTAAATTGCTGTTGCCACTTTGCGATAGATACCGGTAAGTGACTTTTGGGTTGCAGTTTGGGCACTCGGCCTCCAAAAGGTTCGCCACCACTGTCCTAATCTGATGTCCCACCATTGCAAGGTTCATGTAAATTTGTCTCCACCCGTTACCACACCTATATTCTGGTCCATGGCCCACCCATTTTTTGGTGCGGCGCGATAAGCACGCCGCACAACGTGATCGTCATATTTTTGGCACGCTAGCTGCAGTGTGCTGAATTCTGCTGCCTACAGTATGTACAGTATACGCTGTTCTCTAGTGCTTGCACTGTGTGCTGATTTACCTCCAGTGTGTACAGTGTAAGGTGTTACTCTGTGCCTTTATTGATTGTAAACCAGCTGTATTGTATGCTGATCCCTGCTACTTTCAGTATGTACAGTATTAGCTGTAAAGCCTGGTACACACATACAATTTTGATTAGCCAATTTTAGCTCTGTTCATAAAATTCATTGTCTGTTGGCCCACTTACTGCACGGGGGTGGGAAATTGGGGGTCAGTGATTGACCAATCAAAATTGTATGTGCGTATACATCTTTGATCTATGCCTATACTGATTGTAAATGATCGAAATAAAGGACAGGGGGCTCCGTCCAATATTTCGATGGGCAGGCCCGTTATCCGTAGCTCACACCGCTGCTAAGTTCATGTACATTTGGCCCCACCCATGGCCACGCCCACTCACCGCATGGCCACGCCCATTTTTTGCCGTGGCGCGCTGCGCGCGCCGCATATACCTCCCCGCCTGGTGCCCACAGGTGCCACTGATCTCCAAGGACCCTAGAAACGCCCCTGACGTTGTGCAAAGTTGAGTCATTTGCCCTTGTGCAATAAAACAAATCAGATTAGGCTTGTTTTTTTCCACAGAAGCCCATCTTCAGGGGGTCTCAGTGCTGGAAGAACCGGGCAGGGCAGGACAGGGGAAGCCTCTGGAGGACACAGCCCTCTCCTGAGGTAACTATCTACATTTTTGTATTGCAAACCTCACAGGTTTGCTTTAAAAGAAACCTGAAGTGAAAGACATACATGGAGGTTGCCATATTTATTTCCTTTTAAACAATACCAGTCTCCTGGCTGTCCTGCTGATTTTTATGGTCAGTATTGTCTCAATCAGACACTTGAAACAAGCATGCAACTAATCTTGTCAGATTTGTGCTAGAAACATCTGATCTGCATGCTTGTTCAGGATCTATGGCTAAAAGTATTAGAGACAGGGGATTAACCCATTAGCAGCTTCAACTGAATTATCTCATTTGAGATAAGTGCACTGCTTTTGACCTCAGCCAGCAGAAGTCGTCGTGCTGCAAATACGTGGAATGCTTTGATGTCTCTCTGCTAGCAGAGGATACAGAAACTGAAAGCAGAGGTCCTCTGTTATTGTCTCACATTGCCCCCTAGTGACAAGTGGCCATAAATACACATTGCAGCAGTACTAACTAGTAGCAATGAAATGTCATAAATAAGAAATAAAAAAATGTGCTAAAACAAATTCCCCTGAAACATTTGCAAGCCTCTACATAAATTAGCTGCTAAAGAGTTAACATGACAACCAGGCAATGTGCATTGTTTACAAGGAAATAAATATGTTAGCCTCCATATGTCTCTCACATTGGGTCTCCTTTAAACAAAACACATTTATAGGTCACAATAAAAATGCTTATATAGCTTTCACAGCACAGAACACACATATAAGTTTGGTATTAACTGATCATTTTGCATTCCACAGGTGTATGTGAGGTCCTTAGCATGTGGGGGGAAATTTTCAAAATTTCGCCCTCAAGGTAGTCTGCAGAATGTAGACATATTTAGCAGGCAGTGTGCAGATGCAGCAGTGTACCTGGCAGGTTTTAGTCATTACATAGATCGCTCCCAGTGCTTGGTCAGAAAGACTGTGTTCTAGCAGTTATTTTTTTATTCAGTAAAGATTTTTAAGGATATAACTAACCATGAGCGCAGGGATTTAGAGGGAATCTGAATTCTTACTTTGGTTTGGTATCAGAATTCCTATTTGTTTATGCATTTTCTTTGTGATTTTATAATTTGCATTTATCTTAAGAAGCCTTTGAGTCCTAATCTGCTGATTTGTAAGCCTTAGGAATGTCGCTGTGAGAGAACGCGGAAAAGCCTCCGCGTGTGCTGATAGCAAGGCGGCTGATTCCGCGTCCAATGCGGCGGTTTGCACGCGGAAGCGTGCGTCTGGTAACATGGCAGAATGCGGAAAAGCCGCCGCATGTATTGACAGCAAGGCGGCTGGTTCCGCGTCCAGCGTGGCAGCTTGCACGTAGCAGCGTGTGACTGGTGTGGCTGAGTCTGTTAGTTCACACAGGCTTAGGAATACGCGCGCGCTGAGAGGCAGAACTTTTATGGTGGGCACGGGGGGATCAGCTGACCTAGCCGATCAGCTGACCCCAGAGCTGGTATGGTAACTATTGGTTGACCACTTAGGGGTGGTGCCGAAGAGCACTACTCCATATATAGTTACTGCTAGTCAGTCTCAAGTTGTCTGCCGTTGCGAACACTACGTGGAAGCACTCAGACCTTAGTCAGATCCAACACTGTTTTTGAACCAGGAGGACCTGGGAATTCACACTGAGCCAGATTACTTGTATTATCTTTCTGTTATATGTTAGACTAGTTCCAGGGTGTAGAGACCACGGACCTCACACCCAGACTAGGGAACTTGTGCTACCATTCTGTTATTCTTCAGACTAGTTCCAGGGTGTAGAGACCATGGACCTCACACTCAGACTAGGGAAATTGTGTTATCATTCTGTTATACATCAGACTAGTTCCAGGGTGTAGAGACCACTGACCTCACACCCAGACTAGGGAAATTGTGTTATCATTCTGTTATACATCAGACTAGTTCCAGGGTGTAGAGACCACGGACCTCACACCCAGACTAGGGAAATTGTGTTATCATTCTGTTATACATCAGACTAGTTCCAGGGTGTAGAGACCACGGACCTCACACCCAGACTAGGGAAATTGTGTTATCATTCTGTTATACATCAGACTAGTTCCAGGGTGTAGAGACCACGGACCTCACACCCAGACTGGGGAACTTGTTATACATCAGACTAGTTCCAGGGTGTAGAGACCACGGACCTCACACCCAGACTGGGGAACTTGTTATACATCAGACTAGTTCCAGGGTGTAGAGACCACGGACCTCACACCCAGACTAGGCATTGTTTGATATCTGTTATGACTTATTACTTTCCTGACTACTCCTCTGATATCTGATTCGGTACCTTGCACATCTGATACTCTGTTGCCAAATCCTGCTAGCCTTGGATACCGAATCAGCTTTCTGTCTTTGTACTTTGTCTGTCCGTGTGTTGCCGACCTGGCTTGCCCGACCTCGAGAGCTATCTCTCTCTTTAAGAGATAGTCTCCAGATCTGTCAGTGACATTCACCTTCAGGTGTCGCTCACTCTCTGGTCCTTCCTACCTCCAGCCTGACTCCACCCCTTGGCGAGTCTCAGGCTGCTGGAAGGTTCCTGTATTCTCTAAAGCAGTATTGCCTATACTGCCCAATATCACCTGCTCATCAGGTGTGTTTCTCAAAGTATTTCTGTTACATCAAACACTCTTATATACATAGGTGTCCAGAGGTTAGTAATATATCTGTATTATCGGTGATTCTGCAGATCATCAATAATCAGATTCTCTCTGCGTGCTGACACCGACCGTTACAGTCGCCCATGAAAATCACCAGCCTTACTATCTATTTAAGAATTGCGTACAACTGTTAAAACCAAAAATAAAGCATTACAAAAAAATGCTACTTTCATGGCCTGCAGAACTGTAGATAGGTTGCAAACACACTGTTTCACTTATCTGGGGCTTCTGCAAGCCCCCAGCAGCCGTCCTGTCCCGTCCTCCACGAGCCTTCGTTCTCCCGTCGCCATTCCTCAACTTGTAATTTGGGGCCAGTCCAGCTTTGCCAAGCGTATATTTTCTTCACGTTCCCCTCTGCAATAGCGCTATTGCAGAGGGGAATGCAAAGAAAGGATACGCGTGGCCAGAGCCGCGCATGCGCAGTGGCCCGGCAGCAAAACCGAAAGTAGCTGGTGGCGGAAGAACGGAGGCTCGTGGAGGACCGGCACGGGACGGGACAGGACGGCTGCTGGGGGCTTGCAGAAGCCCCAGGTAAGTGAAACAGTGTGTTTGTAACCTATCTACAGTTCCGCTTTAACAACCACTTCACTGATTTTCCCTAATGTATGAGTTGATGCTGAGACGCTCAGGTCTAGCTTAGCCAATCACAGCATGCCATGTCACCTGTGGACCTGATGGGGAACTGCGGCAAGGAAGTGAAACCCTGCCCACCTACCCTTTTGACTGCATGGCTGGGCTGAGCCTTGCCTGAAAGTACCCAGGTATGTTAAAGTGAACCTTAAGTGAAAATAAACTGATGAGATAAAGAATTGAATCTATCCTCCTACTCCTAAAAATGACTTTTAGATATCCCACAGTTTTATATCATGCTTAAAAACTGTAAAAAAGTAGATTAATGGTATTTTTCTGAGCTCAATGACCTTCTGCCCCATGTCTCAGAGATCTTAAATATATTAATTATTGACCTTTTTTCATATATCCTGTGCTCTCAGAAGTCTAGTTCTCTGACAGGAAAAAGTTATATGGCTGTAATTCCTTATTCGTGAGGACACTATAGTCTGACTTGGTCCAGACTGCAGAAAAACTGCCAGTTACATAGCTGAATGTTAACTATTTCAGGCAAGAAGCACAGCATAGTTATTTGTATACTTGCCACTGTACATACACATGTCTATGTAATTGTGTCACATGTTCCCCTTTAACTACTTGCCGACTGCTCCACGCCAATTGGCGTGAGCAGTGCGGCAGCCCCAGGACCGCTCCACACCCATTGGCATGAACGGTCTTCTATGGGGCTAGCGTGTATGTGTGTGTGTGTGTGTGTGTGTGTGTGTGTGTGTGTGTGTGCACACGTGGGCGGAGCTACAAACAGCAAATCAGATTTCACCCATTCAAGTCAATAGAAAAAATGTAAAAGGCTGCCATTCTCACAGTAATCAAGCCAGAGTCCCCATACATGGCACAGCGGGTCACTTGGTGACCGAGGTTACAAATCTAGGAAAAGTGGGCGGAGCATAACACAGCCAATCAAATTTCAGCCGTTCATTTTAAATGGGAAAATGTAAACTGCAGCCATTCTTAGACTGTTAATCGCAGGGTTCTCAAACTTGGCACACTTGGTCACTGGGTGAATGCGATTAAGATTCAAGAAAATGGGTGGAGCCTACAACAGCCAATCAAAATTCACCTATTGATTTTCAAGGGGAATATTTAAACTGCTGCCATTCTTACACTTTTAATGGCAGAGGCTTCAAACTTTCTACAGTCGGTCATTGGGTGACTGGGGTCCAAATTCACTAAAGAGGCGGGGCCACATACAGCCAATCAGATTTCCTTGGTGGATAAACTGCTTCCATTGTCACATTTTTTATGCCAGGAACCTGAAAGCTCACAAACTTGGTCATTGAGTGACTGTGTGTCAAGGTTACAAAAAGTGGGCGGAGCCAAAACAACTTTTACTGGGAAAATATAAACTGCAGTCATTCTTACACCGTTAATGACAGGGTTCTCAAACTTTGCACAGTTGGTCATTGGGTGACTAAGATTAACATTTTGGAAGGTGGGTGAAGCCTACAACAGCCAATAAAAATTCACCTTTTGATTTTCAAAGGGAATATTTCATCTGCTACCATTCTCTTATACTGTTAAAAGCAGATTCCTCAAACCTGGTACAGTTGGTCACTAGATGACTAGGGTCCAAATTCAGAAAGGGGGCGGAGCCATAAACAGTCAGATTTGTTTATTTTTCAATGGGAATATACAAAGTATTGATACCAAGGACCCCAAAGCTGATAAACTTGATAACTGAGTGACTGTATGTCAAGGTTAGAAAAAGTGGGCGGTGCCAACAACTAAATTTTTAACATGGCAGGGTTCCCAAACTTTACACAATTGGCCACTAGGTGACCGGGATGAATATTCAGAAATGTTGGTGGAGCCTACAACAGCCAATCAATATGTACCTATTTATTTTCAAGGGGAATATTCACATTGCTACCATTCTCACACTGTTAGTGGAAGAGGCCTCAAACCTGATACAGTCAGTCATTGGGTGACTGGAGTCCAAATTCACTAAAGGGGTGGAGCCACAAACAGCCAATCAGATTTGTTAGATTGATTTCAGCCATTCTGTTATTGGCAGGGTTCTCAAACGTGACACAGTTGGCCACTGGGTGACTGGGACTAATATTCAGAAAAGTGGGTGGAGCCTACAGCAGCCAATCAAAATTCACCTTTTGATTTTCAAGGGGAATATTTACATTGCTGCCATTCATGCGCTCTCAATGGCAGAGGCCTAAAATCTGCTACAGTCAGTCACTGGGAGACTGGGGTTTAAATTCTGAAGGGAGCGGGCCAAAAACAGCCAATCAGATTTGTTTAATTTCAATGATAAAATGCAACTTATTGATGCCAAGGACCCCAAGGTTAATAAACTTAGTCAAGATTAGAAATAGTGGGCATAGCCAAAAACAACTAACTTTTTACATGGGAAAATGTAAACTGCAGCTTTTCTTACACTGTTAATGGCAGGGTTCTCAAACTTCACACAGTTGGTCTAGGATTAGGTTGGACTAGGATTAATATTCGGAAAAGTAGGTGGAGCCTACAACAGCCAATAAAAATTCACCTTTTGATTTTCAAAGGGAATATTTCATCTGCTACCATTCTCTTATACTGTTAAAAGCAGATTCCTCAAACCTGGTACAGTTGGTCACTGGGTGACTAGGGTCCAAATTCAGAAAGGGGGCGGAGCCATAAACAGTCAGATTTGTTTATTTTTCAATGGGAATGTACAAAGTATTGATACCAAGGACCCCAAAGCTGATAAACTTGATAACTGAGTGACTGTATGTCAAGGTTAGAAAAAGTGGGCGGTGCCAACAACTAAATTTTTAACATGGCAGGGTTCCCAAACTTTACACAATTGGCCACTGGGTGACCGGGATGAATATTCAGAAATGTTGGTGGAGCCTACAACAGCCAATCAATATGTACCTATTTATTTTCAAGGGGAATATTCACATTGCTACCATTCTCACACTGTTAGTGGAAGAGGCCTCAAACCTGATACAGTCAGTCATTGGGTGACTGGAGTCCAAATTCACTAAAGGGGTGGAGCCACAAACAGCCAATCAGATTTGTTAGATTGATTTCAGCCATTCTGTTATTGGCAGGGTTCTCAAACGTGACACAGTTGGCTACTGGGTGACTGGGACTAATATTCAGAAAAGTGGGTGGAGCCTACAGCAGCCAATCAAAATTCACCTTTTGATTTTCAAGGGGAATATTTACATTGCTGCCATTCATGCGCTCTTAATGGCAGAGGCCTAAAATCTGCTACAGTCAGTCACTGGGAGACTGGGGTTTAAATTCTGAAGGGAGCGGGCCAAAAACAGCCAATCAGATTTGTTTAATTTCAATGATAAAATGCAACTTATTGATGCCAAGGACCCCAAGGCTCATAAACTTAGTCAAGATTAGAAATAGTGGGCGTAGCCAAAAACAACTAACTTTTTACATGGGAAAATGTAAACTGCAGCTTTTCTTACACTGTTAATGGCAGGGTTCTCAAACTTCACACAGTTGGTCTAGGATTAGGTTGGACTAGGATTAATATTCGGAAAAGTAGGTGGAGCCTACAAGAGCCAATCAAAATTCACCTACTGATTTGAAACTGCAGCCATTCTCACACTGTTAATAGCAGAGGCCTCAAACCTGCTACAGTCGGTCGTTCAGTGTCTGGGGTTCAAATTCAGTAAAGTTGCGGAGCCAAAAACTGCCAGATTTCTTTGCTGGATAAACTGCTTCCATTAGCACAATGTTGATGCCACGAACCCAAAAGCTCACAAACTTGGTCATTGAGTAGTGACTGTGTGTCAAGGTTACAAAAAGTGGGTGGAATTAAAAACAGATTTTTCTGGGAAATTGTAAACTGCAGCCCTTCTTCACTGTTAATGACAGGGTTCTCAAACTTAGCATAGCTGGTTACTGGGTGACTGGGATTAATATTCAGAAAAGTGGGTGGAGCCTAAAAATGCCAATCAAAAATCACATGTCACTTTTCAAGGAGAATATAAAAATTGCTGCCATTCTTGCACTAATGGCACAAGCCTCAAACCTGGTACAGTTGGTCATTGGGTCACTGGGGTTCAAATTCAGAAAAGGGGACAGAGCCACAAACAGTGAATCAGATTTGTTTCATTTTATGGGAAAATACAAATTATTGATGCCAAGGACCCCAGAGCTCACAATCTTGGTCATTGAGTAGTGACTTTGTGTCCAGGTTGCAAAAAGTGGGCGGAGCCAAAAACAAATTTCATTGGGAAAGTGTAAACTGCAGCCCTTCTTACACTGTTTATGGCAGGGTTCCCAAACTTTGCCCAGATGGTCACTCAGTGATTGAGATTAATATTCAGGGAAGTGGGTGAAGCCTATAATAGCCAATCAAAATTCCCCCGTGGATTTTCAAGTGGAATATTTAAATTGCTGCCATTTTTACACTGTTAATAGCAGATGCCTCAAACCTGCTACAGTTGGTCATTGGGTGACTGGGGTGCAAATGCTGGAGAGGGGCGGAGCCACAAACAGCCTATCTGATTTGTTTAATTTCTATGGAAATATACATATTATTGATGCCAAGGACCCCAAAGCTCACAAACTTGGTAATTAAGTGTTTGTGCTTTAGGGTTAGAAAGTGGGCAGAGCCAACACCAGTCAAATACATACCCGGGCAACGCCGGGTCATCAGTGGGTGGAGACAAATACAAATTTCACTGGGAAAGTGTAAACTGCAGCCATTCTTACACTGTTAATGGCAGGGTTTTTAAACTTTGCACAGTTGGTCACTGGGTGACTGGGATAAATATTCACAAAAGTAGGCTCCACCTATTGCTTTTCAATGGGAATATTTAATTGCTACCATTCTTGAACTGTTAATGGCACAGGCCTCAAACCTGGTACAGTTGGTTATTGGGTGACTGGGGTTCAAATTCAAAAAAGGGTGTGGAGCCACAAACAGATTATTTCATTTCAATGCAAATTATTGATACCAAAGACCGCAAAGCTCACAAACTTGGTCATTGAGTAATTGTGTGTTAGGGATAGAAAAAGTATGCAGAGCCAACACCAGCCAAATACTGTACATACCCGGGCAACGCCGGGCAATCAGCTAGTATTTATAAAAAAAAATAAACACTGGAGGGGATGATCAGACCCCACCAACAGGAAGCTCTGTTGGTGGGGGGAAAAGGGGGGGGGGGTGGATCACTTGTGTGCTGTGCTGTGCGGCCCTGCAGCTTGGCCTTAAAGCTGCAGTGGCCCTATTAACAAAAAATGGCCTAGTCACTAGGAGGGTTTAATACCGCGGCTCTCAAGAGGTTAATATGCAGCATGTGGCTATCACAATGAAATATGTAATTGGTCATAGTTAATGATGAGCAAAAAGAAAAAAAAATCCTGATGCTAATAAACCCCACCCAGTAGGCAGTGGAGAGAATTGATATTAGCAAATCAAAGCTTCTGGCAAATGACCCATTTAACAAGTAGTTATGTTAAGCTATGTATATGTATTAACTAAAAAACAGTCTGAACTTTATTAACATGACTGATTAACAAGCTTTCAACCAATTTTCTGTAAGCTATTGCGCACGACCGACCATCACCGACGACATCAAATGACCAATATCGGGAGTTGGTTGTGATTCATCCTGTTATAGTTTTTCAACTCACGATTGTTCATCAAAGGGAATGCATACATAGTTACATAGTTACATAGTTATTTTGGTTGAAAAAAGACATACGTCCATCGAGTTCAACCAGTATAAAGTACAACACCAGCCTGCTCCCTCACATATCCCTGTTGATCCAGAGGAAGGCGAAAAAACCCTTACAAGGCATGGTCCAATTAGCCCCTAAAGGGAAAAATTCCTTCAAGACTCCAGATGGCAATCAGATAAAATCCCTATATCAACATCATTAGGCATTACCTAGTAATTGTAGCCATCGATGTCTTTCAATGCAAGGAAAGCATCTAAGCCCCCTTTAAATGCAGGTATAGAGTTTGCCATAACGACTTCCTGTGGCAATGCATTCCACATCTTAATCACTCTTACTGTAAAGAACCCTTTCCTAAATAAATGGCTAAAACGTTTTTCCTCCATGCGCAAATCATGTCCTCTAGTCCTTTGAGAAGGCCTAGGGACAAAAAGCTCATCCGCCAAGCTATTATATTGCCCTCTGATGTATTTATACATGTTAATTAGATCCCCTCTAAGGTGTCTTTTCTGAAGACTAAATAAACCCAGTTTATCTAACCTTTCTTGATAAGTGAGACCTTCCATCCCACGTATCAATTTTGTTGCTCGTCTCTGCACCTGCTCTAAAACTGCAATATCTTTTTTGTAATGTGGTGCCCAGAACTGAATTCCGTATTCCAGATGTGGCCTCACTGTGGCCTTAATACGGTTAATTAAACAATGTAGACCGATCTTATAGCGCACGCACCACAGTTGCTCATGTTTGTACATATACTGATCGTTTCAGTTAATTGCACCTCAGGCATCACTTCCGCATTATCTGGCAATTCCTTCTTTCTGGGATTGTTCATGTGTGTATACAGGTCAGTCATTTAAGATCATTACCTTTGCCGTTCGATTGTTGGTCAACATTAATTTAGACCAATTTTGGTCTGAGGTGTGTATGTACCTTTAATTACTTCTGCCTAGTAAAGATAATTAGAATGTTAGGAGAGTTTTTTTGCTCATCCCTTGTCATAATATTTTACACAGTAACATAGGCCTGCACAATAACAAAACACATAATAGCAATAATCATGTGGCTTTGTTTTGTTACTGCATCCTTTTATATTCCTCTGTATCGCTGGCCATGGATGCCTGCATGCATCTCTGCCTAAATGACTATGGTTCCTAAATCTGCCAAAGCAACAGAGCAGGTGCTGCTGGACAACATAAGTTAGTAAAATGTTTAATGTACTTGCCAAAGAATATTTTGAAGCTCGCGTATTCCGATTGTCTGGGCTCTGGAAATCACATGCTACAATTAAATACTGATGTCTTGGCTGAGTGAAAAAGACTCATAACCTGCTGTATAAAACACTTTTTTTCTTTTCCAGGATCAGTAGGGCTGCAAACACCCATTAATGTCCTTCCAATAAAAGTGGCAGTAACACATTTTCCCCAGGTCCGTACCGCTCACATTCCAGCACTTCTTATGACATTATAAAGTGCTTCCCCTCACAGCGGTGTGCAGGCCGGGGCATCTGAAATCACCCCAGTGCTAAATAAAATGCTTAATAATCTTTAAAGCTGCCCACCGCACCATTTCCTGCCAGTTTGCAGGATGTAGTAAAATGTTACAATGCCTAATTAGAGTTGTCCTCACACCTCGGCAGCACATAAAAGGGAACATTTACCACGGGTCCATATAATTGAAGTTGCCTTGAATTCACTTATAATTGCATTTTCTAATAAGTTATTGTTGGCAATTACTGAAAGAATGCCCATTGTAATTTACCACTATATCATTATTTCAGCACCAGGGGCACATATATATTGTATTTACACATTACATATATATATATATATTTATATATATATATATATATATATATATATATATATATATATATATATATATATATATATATATATATAGTGTGTGTGTTTGTTTGGCTTTGTTTGTTTCACTGCAGTGAGTTCCCATATCCCTACTAAATTAGTAGATTTTTCACTTCTAGACTTATGTTTATAAAAAGGAAGTTGCACCATCAAACAAGTTAATGGCTGTGGAAAATAGACAAACTGGTGAAACACCATGAAATAACAGACCTTCATCCAAGAACAAATTGATTTACAATTTTATGATCTGGCAAAAAGTACATGATATACATTTGGTCGACAATATTGGAACCCAGGGAAGCAGAATTTCAAATGTCTTCTACATTTTGCTGTTATGTGTGAACTCTGGATAGTCAACCAACCAGAATGACTTCAGCAAACACACTGAACTTGTGAATAGTCAATGATATGCAAATGATTTTTTGACTTGATGCAGGATTATGCAAATTCTGTATGTAAATATATGTGACTTGAAAACTGACCAATCAAATGAAGGTAGCCATACATCTAGCGATGTTTGGGCAGATTCGACCAAGAGACAAATCTCTCTCTTATTGAATCTGATAAGAGAGAGGTCTGTCAGCTGCCCATACACCACAGGCCGATTCCCGATCAATTTCATGCTGAAATCACTCCGGAATCGGCCTTACGTGCAGCATACACCGCCTGGCCGCTGTGCCTCCCTAATGTAAATGTCCCCCTGTGCACTGTGCAAGGTATATATTACCTGTCCACAGCCTCCGCTTGTCCCCCACTGGCTTCCGGGATTCCTCCTCTGCATACACGCCCGCCCCACACGGTTTTCTAGTAAGGGCACGCGAGTGTGTGACATCACACATGCCCCCTTACTAGGAAACCACGCGGGGAGTGCATGTATGGAGGAGAGGGGAATGCGGCAGGAGCGGTGGAGGGACAAGCGCAGGCCGCGGCGGTAATGTATACTCTACAAGGGGACATGTACATGAGGGGGGACAGCGTTGAGGGTTTTGACGTGTTCGTCAATCGTTGGGAAATTGCAGGCCGTTACCACTGCACACCTGATTGAGCAACTTCTTGCAGCATGTGTGATCGAGAATGTGATTGTGTGCATGTATTTGCATACAAAATGTACATAATCCTGCATAAACTCGGAGCTATGCACCTCACTGACCATCCCTGCTTGTGAAGTGATATAGGGGTAAAAGTACATAAAAGAATGTAAAATGTGCCCTACAATGGTGGACCACACCCTCATATAACCACATTAGGGTGAAAATGGTATTGCTAAAGGAAATAAATGGGGATTGGGGAAATCTATGGGGATTTACACCAGATCCAAAGACAAATTAGTTGTTAATATAAAAGAACACTTTAATTGTACATAATTAAAAGTTATCATCTGTATAACATCAGAAAAACAAGTGGAAAATATTACAAAAATTGCCTAGTAGCGTCCTTGTAAAATAGTGAACAAACAAGTCCCACCATTTTGAAAGCTAAAAATCAGAATGGATCAGAGTATGTGACCAAATCTCAAAACACAGAGGCCATCAGACGGGCCATCCTTCATTTATTACCAATAATGAATTGTGTAATTTTGTGAGGATCCCTCTCTCTTTTAAGATATTGTTTTTAACTTTGTTTTAATTTATTTGTGGACATTTACAGTATTTGTATTGCATATTTACATAACTTGTGTAATTTTGTAGTAATAAATATTCATACACAATGGCGCTATCAGGGATGGTATTAGTCAGCCAACTTCGCTACGCTGGAACTACGCGTAGTTTTATGCAATTTGCCAAACTACGGCTTCGAAATCAAATATTCGCTTCGTATGCATTTCGTAGACTACGCGTTAAAATACGCAATTACACGTAGTGCGAAGTGTAGTGTATGCGGATGCTTATGCCTGTATGCAGAACATTTTACACATTAATTCCTCTTAGATGCTTATACCGGGAACTCTTCTATGTGTACATTCCCCTTTCCAATGCGTAAATTTGTAAGCATACAATCACATGCGGAAAATTAGACGCGAGTAACGCATTCGTAGTTCACTATGCAATACACATGTTAACTACGCACAGTGGGCGTAAGCTACACGTAGCGGTACTTCACTACGCGTAAATTCGTAAGCGTAGTTTTGAAATTTCACCTACGAACTACGATGCGTAGATGCGAACTACGATGCATAAATTCGCACTGGCGTAGTTTCTGCTCATCCCTGGGCGCTATCCTTCTTACTTGTTGTTGCAATGGATAAACATTTGCCTGCTACAGTCTCCAAACAGCAAAAGACTCGGAATGTAGGAATGGACACAGACACAGAACATTTATATTGTGCTTTTCTCCTGGCGGACTCAAAGCACCAGAGCTGCAGCCACTAGAGTGCGCAGCGTTAGGGAGTCTTATCCAAGGTCTCCTTACTGAATAGGTGCTGGTTTTAGGTCTGCTATTACTTGTCCTATGTATTCTTTTGTTCTGATCTCCAATCGCCATACTCTCCCCCATGTACATGTTATTCTTTAACTCAACTAGATAGAAAATAAATACTGACTTCTATCTATTATTATTATTATTTATATAGTGACAACATCTTCCGTAGTGCTGTACATAGTACAAAACAAATTGTAGGGAGTATAGATACATGGAAAGTCCAAGACTCTGTACAATAATGGACATCCAGCAGTACAAACATTGTTGATGTTCAAGACATCAACAACACTGGTGCATGTTCATATGACAAGTTACAGCAAAATAAGAAACACTAAGAAGAGGTCCCTGTACTTGTGAGCTTACACTTTAAAGGGTAGTGGGTTGGAAACATTAGGGAAGGAGGCATAGGGGTTAGCGGATGGAGTAGTGAATGCTACCTATAGCAAATTACTAATTAGCTGTGTCTGAACAGGTGTGTTTTGGGAGAACATTTTAAGATTTCCAGGCTCGGAGCATAACGGACTGACTGTGGGAGAGTGTGATCCATTGAGATCAATCAACGTAAAACAAAAAAGAAAATACATTTTCATTTCAGAAGTAGTTCTTCCCTCTCTTCTTCAGCATGACTGATGCATTCACTATAAACTTTACAGCCACACCTTCAACCTTTAGAAAGGGACAGCAAGTAATAACCACAGTGAACCCCTTTTTCATAGAAAATGTGACCTTTGAAGAATATGAGCCTACCATCAAGAAAATGTCAACTCCAAATTACCATCGCCTTAGAAGTACATGTGAGTAACCCCACCTAGCTAGAATAGTCTCTGTTAGCATTATGTGACAGTAAAACAAATGAAGCACATCTGAACATATCTGCATTGGTAATTCATCACATTCCAGCCAACTGCATGGTCATAAATGCTCACTAGTGTCCCTACTATCACTCTTCAGATTCTAAGATTCGAAGAATCTGTTTTTATACCGGACTTTTGACACAAAGAAAAACCTTTTATAAATCAGGAGTGCATTTTGCTGTAAAACAAATGAGTGGAACAAAATGTACGTAACTACAGTCAGGGCTGGATTTACCATAAGGCACTGTAAGCACATGCCTACAAGCGATAGGTATAAAAATATCTTGAGAGGTGCGCTGGAGAAATACATTTCCACTATAGGCAGTTAATGATTTTACTATAATTTATTTTCGTATATCAATATATTTTAAAACACACATCTATTAAAATGTACGTGGACAGACACACCTATGGATGTTCCACACATCCACACCACCAAACTTATTTGTAGGTAACACTAAGAATGGGGCTATAGTACTTATGCAGGGAATTATATAATTGTCCCAATTTCCGATAGTTGTAAGCAAAGGTCCAATCTCTATTGCAAATATTCACCCCAATTGTCCCAATTCCTATGACACTGCACTCCTTCACATAAAGTCTATATAAGCAATGCAGCACTATATCCCCATTCTTTTTGATCCTCAATTTTAAGATTCATATGCACATATATATATGTGTATACATGTATTTTTGTTTTATATCTTTTATATATAAATATTTTTTGATCCTATCAATTTGAAAAAAAATGTTTTAAAAGGGAACCAGTACGCCTAGTGTGGTAGTGTGGATGTATTGAGTGTTACCTACAAATAAGTTTGGTGGTGTGGATGTGTGGAACATCAATAGGTGTGTCTGTCCACGTACATTTTAATAGATGTGTGTTTTAAAATATATTGATATACAAAAATAAATTATAGTAAAATCATTAACTTCCTATAGTGGAAATTTATTTGTCCAGCGCACCTCTCAAGATATTTTAATACCTATCCTTTGTGTTTGGTGGGGAACGGGGGTCAACACCACCGAGCAGGTTGCAGCTGGGGACAAAAGTATACAGTAACCTTACATATTCAATTGTTCAGGCAGCGCCCTCTGTTCTTTGTATACATGCCTACAAGCGCCTGATGATGGAAAGGCAGCTGACTACCCCTAGTGTTTCTCTCCCTTCTTCCCTATGCAGAGTCCCAAACAGAGTCTAAATGAGAGGTTTATCACCCAGCTCCCAGCATTCCACTGATGATATCTCCCTTTAGTTGGTGGCACCACTAGCTACTTAATACTGAGGGTACCTCTGGCTACCTAATGCTAAAGGGCACCTGTAGACAGGCAAGTGAAGTAAGGGAGAAATGACAGCTGGGCCAGCCATCATACTTGGGTTGCGGTTCGGTGGGGGTTTGTAGGTTCATGAAGGGGGAAGTCTAAGGTGCCGGGACATCTGTGCCTAAAGGCTCCAGTGATGTAAATCCAAGCCTGCCTACAGTCTAAATTGCTTAAAGGGAACACAAGGAAAACTCGGGTCAAGACAGAAGTACTTACCTAAGAAGAGGAAAGCCTCTGGATCCTATAGAGACTTGTCGGATCCTCCTCAGTCACTGGGACCCTCCAGAAGATCTGGGCTGCAGTCCTCTTCAAACATGAGCGCATCCGCATTGTATGCACATGTACATGAGCGGCTTCAGCGTGCTGCACAGGAGCGGCCATACATGCACAGGTACACTACTAGGTGGTCAGGCTCATGCTTACAGAAGAGCATGGTCCTGATCAGATTTCCAACAAGCCCTTGTTGGAAATCTTATCGGAAATCTTTGGGAAGTCTGCGAGCGGCAACGGGGGACCAGAGGACACCGTGCGAAGCCCCTACACAAGATCCAGAGGCGGACATCTACACACAATGTGCATCCCTACATTGTATGGAAGACAATTATCAGTCAGGCTTGATAAAAATTAAATTAGTAGATACAAAACAAAGGAACAAGGGAATTAGAGGCGTTTTGCCAAAAGAAAAATGATAGATGTTTCAAGGATGGTAGAATGTTTTATACCAATCTGTTCTATAACACTGTACCTTATAATATTACACTATGCTATACTATAGATGTTATAAATTGTGTTGCATTTAATAATATATTAGTTTTAATCAGAGGCGCTTCAAGCACCAGGAAGTCCAGGCGTCACCTGGGGGGAGGTGAAAAACCACGGGCACTTGTTGCAACTACTTTGTGATAAATATTGTTTATTTACTTGTTGCACCTGGCACTTTGTCACCCACATGCTTTTGAGTCTTCACGGCTGCCTCTATACACGCCCCCTCCCTCCAAGTCCGCCCCGGCCAATAGAAGCGGTGTTTAACACTGCTCATCCCACTCCTCTTCAGACTCCCGTCAAAAATCATCTTTATTTTTATTGCCCCCCCCCCCGACTGACCTTTCACAGCAGGAGCCTGGCCAGCATCAGAAAGCCACTCTCGTGTTCACCCATAGGAAGTCTCTTCCTGGTTCAGCGTGCAGATGGAGATGCTGCTGATTGCTTCTCCAATCTCCTCCTTTGCTCTCAGCCTAGTGAACAAGAATCACTAGGATTTGACTTGAAGTTTGTTAGTCGATTCACTTTGGATCAACCACATTGTTTTCATTCACTCAAATTCGATTGCTTAATTTCTTGATGAAAAATCGTATGTATGGACACCTTAACTGACTGGCCCAGAATGAGCATGCAAATCAGGTGCTCTGACTCTGGCCTTACTCCACTGGCTGCATGCTTGTTGCAGGTGCATGACTCAAAAATAACTAAAGCCAGAAGATCAGTAGAACATCCAGGCATGGTTTATAAGAAATTGATGAATGCTCACTATTTTTCTCACTTCAGGTTCCCTTTAAAAAAAATAAGTTAGGGCTGCAATATGCTTCCAGTTAAATAATTATCACCCACCCTTCAATTAGATTGGTTGGGCATTATTCAGAGACAATTGCCTTTAAATACCTTAATTGTTTCTTCTTTAATATTTTGACATCACAGCTGTATTATCAGAATGAACCAATTTCGATCACTGGTCCAACAGTTCTCCATCACTGGTGCATGGAGGACATCCAACCATTCTCCATTTCTGAAATATGGACGGCAACCCTTCCATTTCCACTCTTGGCCTCTGTCACTCTTAAAATGGGGAGCAACTGTGCGGTGGACTTTATGGTGACCACACTGAACTTCCAGTAACTGCTTACCAGTTTCACACAGTGATTCCGTCCCAGAGTAAGGACAATTGGACTTATTTATTTATTTATTATTTATTGTATTTATAAAGCGCCAACATATTACGCAGCGCTGGGGAGTTGAGGACTTGAGGAGTTTACAATCTAATCCCTATCACAATCACTGTCAAGTATCCCTTATCTTAGCCTAAACCCATGTTTATGATGAACTCATTAACTCATCAATACTTTTTTAGGATGTGGAAGAAAGAAGAGTGCCTGGAAGATGAAACAAAATCAAACATGGAGACAGCATACAGTGCCCCCCCCCCCCCCACCCACCCACCCACTAGTGTTGGGCGAACACCTGGATGTTCGGGTTCGCGAACGTTCGCCGAACATGGCCGCGATGTTCGGGTGTTCGCGCCGAACTCCGAACATAATGGAAGTCAATGGGGACCCGAACTTTCGTGCTTTGTAAAGCCTCCTTACATGCTACATATCCCAAATTTACAGGGTATGTGCACCTTGGGAGTGGGTACAAGAGGAAAAAAAATTAGCAAAAAGAGCTTATAGTTTTTGAGAAAATCGATTTTAAAGTTAAAGTTTCAAAGGGAAAACTGTCTTTTAAATGCGGGAAATGTCTGTTTTCTTTGCACAGGTAGCATGCATTTTGCCGCCATGCAGTCATAAATGTAATAAAGATAAGAGGTTCCATAAACAGGGACCGGCAACGCTAACCCAGCAGCAGCACACGTGATGGAACAGGAGGAGGCGCAGGAGGAGAAGGCCACGCTTTGAGACACAACAACCCAGGCCTTGCATGAGGACAAGAAGCGTGCGGATAGCATGCATTTTGCCGCCATGCAGTCATAAATGTAATAAAGATAAGAGGTTCCATAAACAGGGACCGGCAACGCTAACCCAGCAGCAGCACACGTGATGGAACAGGAGGAGGCGCAGGAGGAGAAGGCCACGCTTTGAGACACAACAACCCAGGCCTTGCATGAGGACAAGAAGCGTGCGGATAGCAATTTGCTTTTTGTCGGCATGCAGTCATAGATAAATGTAATACAGATGAGAGGTTCCAGGAAAAGGGACCGGTAATGCTAACCCAGCAGCAGCACACGTGATGGAACAGGAGGAGGGCGGCGCAGGAGGAGAAGGCCACGCTTTGAGACACAACAACCCAGGCCTTGCATGCGGACAAGAAGCGTGCGGATAGCAATTTGCTTTTTGTCGGCATGCAGTCATAGATAAATGTAATACAGATGAGAGGTTCCAGGAAAAGGGACCGGTAACGCTAACCCAGCAGCAGCACACATGATGGAACCGGAGGAGGGCGGTGGCAGTAAACACAATGCTATATAGTGTGGGTGAGCGGTGTACTACTGTTCCCAGCAGCGACACAGAGCACAATGCTATAAAGTGGTGGGTGAGCGGTGTACTACTATTCCCAGCAGCGACACAGAGCACAATGCTATACAGTGGTGGGTGAGCGGTGTACTACTGTTCCCAGCAGCGACACAGAGCACAATGCTATACAGTGGTGGGTGAGCGGTGTACTACTGTTCCCAGCAGCGACACAGAGCACAATGCTATACAGTGGTGGGTGAGCGGTGTACTACTGTTCCCAGCAGTGACACAGAGCACAATGCTATACAGTGGTGGGTGAGCGGTGTACTACTATTCCCAGCAGCGACACAGAGCACAATGCTATACAGTGGTGGGTGAGCGGTGTACTACTGTTCCCAGCAGAGACACAGAGTGGCAGTAAACACAATGCTATACAGTGGTGGGTGAGCGGTGTACTACTATTCCCAGCAGCGACACAGAGCACAATGCTATACAGTGGTGGGTGAGCGGTGTACTACTGTTCCCAGCAGCGACACAGAGCACAATGCTATACAGTGGTGGGTGAGCGGTGTACTACTATTCCCAGCAGCGACACAGAGCACAATGCTATACAGTGGTGGGTGAGCGGTGTACTACTGTTCCCAGCAGAGACACAGAGAGGCAGTAAACACAATGCTATACAGTGGTGCGTGAGCGGTGTACTACTATTCCCAGCAGCGACACAGAGCACAATGCTATACAGTGGCGGGTGAGCGGTGTACTACTGTTCCCAGCAGAGACACAGAGTGGCAGTAAACACAATGCTATATAGTGTGGGTGAGCAGTGTACTACTGTTACCAGCAGTGACACAATGACTGGGGGGACCCTGGCTAGCCTGGCTGGAGAGAGAACTACCCTGCCTGCCTACCCAAAGCTAAACCCACAGACAAATGGCGGAGAAATGACGTGGATCGGGTATTTATTTACCCGAACCACGTGACCCGTTCGGCCAATCAGAGTGCGTTCGGGTCCGAACCACGTGACCCGTTCGGCCAATCACAGCGCTAGCCGAACGTTCGGGGAACGTTCGGCCATGCGCTCTTAGTTCGGCCATATGGCCATATGGCCGAACGGCCATCAGGTGTTCGGCCGAACTCGAATATCACCCGAACAGGGTGATGTTCTGCAGAACCCGAACAGTGGCGAACACTGTTCGCCCAACACTACCACACACCCACACACACACCCCCTCTGCAATAGGACCATATAGCAGTCATATGGCCGGCAGTGAACAATGCAACTATTTCTGTGTCTAATCTATAAAGCCCTATAGGACATAATGCTCATATGTACAGCATATCAATATTAATAATAATATAGAAAAAAACACTATCAATGACTTTGCCAAAACCAGCTCATCATCTCACACTATTTCTCTAAATGATTTCTGGTGTCCTGGCAAACTAGTTTAGCAACCAAGCAACAACTTTGACACTTATGACAGAAGAACGTCTGTGAATATTTAACTTAGCTTTAAGTTGCTGACAGAGATGCAATCTGGGCAGAAAATAAGGAGACAAGACAGAATTTTAAACATAAGAAAAATGTATAAAAAAATATGACAATGATAGATGTGAGCGCATTAATCACTGTTTCTAAAATCCGCACACACGTTGTTCATAGGGCGTTTAGTATAAGGCGCCAGAGTAAATGATGTTCTTTAAAGATGATAATATTTGCATTGGATGGAGATTGCTTATTCTGCGTAGTTCACAAGAGTCAGAACTTCAATATGGTCTCTAGCTCATATGAACAACAACCGCTTCGAGTAGTTCAGACTGGAAAACTATTCCTGACCAAGTAAATGGAATACGATCATGGACAGAAATAGGGGCATAACTACAAATCTTTGGGCCCACCGGCAAAACGTTGATGGGGTCCCCTTAATGTTCACAACCATTCCCTTGCCTATCACACTGTGACCCTCACAGCCCGGGGACACGTCTTATATGGGTCATAAAACAAGTGTGACCATCAGTATCTTCACACCTATAACATGTGTAGCAACAAAATCACATGATCTGGAGTAATGGAGGGAGATTAGGTTACTAGTTGGGGCTCTCCAAATACCTCTGGGCCACCATGCAGGCACAGGGGTGGCTCCCCTGTAGTTACGCCTTTAGACAGAAAGTCTCTTTAGCCCTCCATGTACAAGGGTTTTTCTAAAGGGAATAGGAGAACTCCATTTCTGCTGACAAAAGGCATTTCCTATACACTGCAAGCAATTTTGCCTTATCATTTCTTCAGTAAATGTACAATGGAGTAGGAGGACACCTGGAGATGCCGCAAGGCAGAGAAGATGAACTTTGTTGGCTGAGTGAATGAGGAGCATCAAGAAGACATGTGAGAGCAGCCACCCAACACAAAGAGGTCATCCCCAGCCACAGAGGCAGGTAAAGGTATAAACAGAGGCCACAAACCATTCACAGACACAATATGGAATCCCTCCCATCCTGTCCTCCCTTATGGTGATCCTAAAAAACATGTTTGCTGCCGGTCAATGCCAGCATCTGTAAGCACTGACGGACCGCGCTAATTGAAATCTACGCCCTGCTTTGATGGCTATCTGGCTGCCAGGGCGTAGATTACAACTCACTGCCGCAGCGCCCATCCGCTGTTTTCATTGCTCCCGCCGATCTCGCCGCTAATTTCCTGCTGTCTCCCATTGCAGCTCACTCGTTCTACCTGTCTCGATGACGGCAGAGCCCTGTGAGCGGGTAAGGAGCCGATTTCATTGACTCCTAGCCCTGTCTTTCAATGTAAGCAACTCCCATTGGTTTACATTGAAAGAAAGGGCCATGAACCAATGAAAGCGGCTCCTGACCGGCTCACAGGAACTCTGCTATCATAGAGACGGCAGAGTGGGTGGCCCAGGTTCCTGACGTGCGGCGGTAACGGCGGTTGTGGTGGGTATGTGCCTCGATTCGTTGGTATGCATCGGAATTCTGCCATTTCTGTACCAGCGGTCTCTGGTCCTTAAGTGGGCAAAGACCATTGGTACTTTAGTGGTTAAGCATTTGGACGGAACAGAAACATCAATAAACATGTTTGTGACTCCTCCCCCTTGTACGCACAAAGCTTTATTAAAATCTGTGGCCCTGTTTCAGAGTTGTACCCATTTTCTGTCTGAATGCAAAGTGAAGGAAGCTTGTACAGATGTAGACAGAAAACAATAAAAAACAAAATAGATTCTAACAGGTTTCAACACCATCAAAATGTAGCATAAGCTTTAATTTTGAAACCATTTACTGCACAGTAAAGGGAGAAGAGAATTTTATGTAGGTAAAATACTAACAATCAAAATGTAAAGAAATGTACAATAATATAACATTTCAGTAAGGTGCGGTAAAATAATGATTATTTCTAGGGAATAATTCAGTTATATTGTAATTGAACAGATGTGCTCAGCCTGTTATGGGAGCAATATTAGGCAGAAACTTTCCCAAAGGGAACTATAATAACAAATTAAAGGCAGTGCTCTCCCCCAGCTGAAGCACACTTATAGGGGAATTGATCACAGTTACTAGTTTTAATATTTTTTAAATGTTTATACAACTTTTTCATCATACCTCAAACAATTTACAAAAGTGCTAATTTTCTACTTTTACTGGGGTACATGTATTGGTAGTTAACAGTTACAGAGGAAAAATATTATCAAGAGCTGACCACATTTTCTTATTATAATTATGAATTTATATAACAATGTCATTTTCCATAGTGCTTTACTGAGTACATTGAACAATTCATATTGTAAGTTCACAAATCTTACACATCAACAATACAACTGTCCCTTAAAGGCTTTCAAAATCGAATCCCTGATATAGTTAAGGACAATTTTGAGAAACCAGTTAACTTGCTGGTATGTTTTGTGGATGTAAAAGAAAACTGGAGTACTTAGAAGAAATTGAACATACAAACCTCATGCAGATAGTACTCTAGCTATGATCAGGGCCGGAAAACTGCAAGACTACCGGGTCCATGGGAAAAAAACTTCTATCTGTATCACTGTATAGCAAGATATACATTTAAAGCATATTAGCTTCCCCCACAGAAGCTAAATATGCCCCCCTTATCCTCCAAACCTCTCCTCCAAGCCTCAGATCAGTCTACCCCAATGATGTCTCACCTTACGGGCTATGCAGCCCTCCCATAGGGAGAGAATATTCATAAAACAATGGTATAGTTGCATTACACAGTAATTTTTCCATTACTTATGCCGGTTACATAGTGTGTGTGCAAATAGCTACCAGCATTACCTTGGTAACTGGCACATGGCTAGTGTAATATGCAATGAACTAGCAATGTGTGTTACCTAGGCAACAAAAGTTGGGCTATTTACTCCTCACACACTATGTTATTGGCATGGGTAACATTAAAATAACTACCGCTTACCTTCAACCACCTGCACTGCATCCAGCAACACCCCCCCCCCCCCCCATAAGTAGATGGGGTTGGTTAGTTTCTGGAACAACTACATTGTGGAAGTGTTTGAGCACCTATGCCATTGCTCCACGGCTCCAATTTTCTGTCTCCATGACAGACATCGCCCCCCCCCCACCCCGACCGACCTGCCCCCTTTCCCTAAATTGGCTTTAGGGGCCCCTTATTGATGCCAAAGCCGGCCCTCAACCTGGCTGCCCTGCCCCCCTGGTCTCCCTTTTAACTGTTGCTCCTCTGGTGAGATGTTTATAACATATAATCAGCTTCAGAGCTATGCTAAAAATATGCCTGAAATTTAAAAGTCTAAAAACTTTAATAAAAATTTTACCTGATACACTGAAATGCATTCCAAATGTTTGTGGTGTGTGTAAAGTATCCGGACAGATGAGCGCACTCGCTGGGACTGATGAGGCGCTACTCTGCTGAAGACTTTGCAGGGCCCCGGGGAGCAAGTTAAGTTGTAGGGAGACCTGGACTGCCTAGCAGCCGTCCCTGAGGGCCTGAAGCAATTGCCCAGGTTGCTTAATGATTGACCTGGGCCTGTTTACGTCACATTCATATAAAAATATAGAAAACTGTAAAGGGTTCACAAATTATATATACACTGTATACATCATCATATCTTTTTAAATATTTTGTTTCTATTCAAGCTGCATCTTATTGTCTAACAACTTTCATTGCAAACAGTATTGCTTACTTTTTTATTGGAATTTAATACCAGCATACTTTTTTTAGTGTGATTAATATTCTAGTGATTATAAAATGATGTAGTATGGCTATGCATAATAAGGTAAATGGTTTAAGGTTCTCTCATCACAAGACGCTTGGCACCATAACACTGACAGAGAATTATTAGTCATGTACCTGGAATAATCATAAGTAACAGAATTACATGGCAGTATTAATAACACCAAGTGGGTCGGGTGACATTGCCATAAACCACAAGAGCCAAGCTTCAGTGTTTTATGTCACCACAACTAAGAGATGTTATTACCACCTAGTAAATTCACACTTGCCTAGCCTTTATTTAGTGTAAGAGTCTACCTAGACCTCCAGTGTAATTAGCAGAGGGAACTTGAGGAAACTGTGATTCACGATTCAAATAATTCACCCTACTCTTATAAATTATTAGATGATTTGACTAAACTACTATAATACAATGTGTTCAATGTTACATGCTTACAATTATTGCTTGATTGTTTTTTATTTTTAATAAAAAAAAGTGTTTATGAGATTGCCACATTGGCTTCATTTAACTAAGCCTTACTGCATTGAGTAAAGCAGAAAACAGTTGACTTTGCTGACTAGTGGGTCAAACATCAATTTACTAAGGCTGTTATGAATGGAAAAGTTACATTCTTATAGTTTGCTCATAATTTGCTATGGCTGTTACTAAGGCTGTTATGAACAGAAAAGTTACATTCTTAGGGCCTGAGGCCACTAACGCAGTTGTATCCGCTTCTTTCGGCATCTGTAAGGCCTCCTGCACACTACATGCGATTCCGATTTGCAGTTTTTAATTGATTTAAACATGCAATTCTGCTTTGAAATTTTTACTTATTACTGCGTGCTGCGTTTTTTCTGCGGTTTTCTTTTGATAGCATGAAGGGAAAATCGGAATCGCAAATCGGAATCGCAAATTAGAGTTGCGGTGTGCAGGGGGCCTAACATTGATGTGATACTGAAAAGCGGACACAACTGCATCAATGGGCTCAGGCCCTTATAGTTTGCTCATAATTTGCTATAACTAGAATTTAAAGCTCACTGCCTCATGTGCTAATCCCTTTGTCTACTCCCCAGTGTCTCCACCCCACTACCCTCTAGATTGTAAGCTTGCAAGGGCAGGGCCCTACCCCTTTTGTTTCCTGTTTCTATGCATTCTGTCAAATGAACATCTATCAGCATTGAAGGGAACAGCATCCCATTTCTGAGTAGACTGTACTCTTCCCTACTCCAGCATCAGCTTCCTATGTCAAGATATAACCCTTATCCTCTGGGTTATGCCTACTTGTCATAGGAAACAATATGAGGGATGATGAATGGCAGAATAGTCCAGTCAGCAAAGCCCCACCCACCCCAACACCACCACCACCACCACCCTTAAACAACACAGGGAAGGCAGAGGGTAGCAGGTAGAAATTGCAGGTAGTTGGGCCGTGTACGTTAAAAAAGGGCGTCGGGAAAAAAGGGCGCAGGGTTTAAAAAGATAAGCATGAATATCGTTTAAAATTTTTTTTGCTATATTTCGTTTAAAAATAATGTTTTATAAAGTTAGAAATCATTAAATAATGTGTATGAAATCGGCAATTGTAAAAACGTTAATCTTCCCTATTGAAAAAGTGAAATGTATAATAACGTTTTATAAAAGATTAATAAGAATTTTACTAAAACCATACCTAACCCTACTCTCACACAGAACACTTCCTGTACCTACCCCTAACCCCTAGACCCCCCTGGTGGTGCCTAAACCTAAGACCCCCTGGTGGTGCCAAAACCTAAGACCCCCCTGGTGGTGCCTAACCCTAAGACTCCCCTGGTGGTGCCTCCCCTGGTGTTTTTTTTTAAACATTATTAATGCTTATCACAGGGGCTGTGATAAGCATTAATAATGTTTTAAAAAAAATATTGTGCTGTTTTTTGTTTAAAAATAATGTTTTAAAAAAATATTGTAGTGTTTTTCGTTTAAAAATAATGTTTAAAAATGTATAAATCAGTAAATAATGTGTAATCATGAGAAGCAGTTATAAAACATTAAAAGTCTCCGGGCGCCGCTTGTAAAACGTTATTTTTCTCCGGCGCCCTTTTTTCCTGTTGGGCGCTCATTAAACGATATTTATTATGGGAGTGAATGGCGGCGCCCTTTTTGTCCACCTGCCTCATGCTCCTAAATTTCCTGCCTCCAGCTGGGCCATTCCAATGACTCAAACAGGAGCCCTCCACTAAAAGTTATCAGGGCCCTGGTCAGAAATGCGCATGTGATGCTATTCCTGGAACTTTGGCAAGGATGAAGTGGAGGAAGGGGTGTGTTTGGGGATCAGGTGAGGGGATGAGGTGGCCAGGAAATTAAATAGCCCTGGCTATCCAATTTAAATGGAGTGGTGGAGCTCAGGTACATATGCTGTGTTTGTGCACAATGTAGATGAGTTCAGGTGAAAGTGCTTCTCTGGTAGAACCTCCAATAGAATTCTAGGAGTTCTCTTTATTCCATATATTCAGCTTCAGAGCTATGCTAGAAATATGCCTGGAGTTCAATCGTCTAAAAACTTTAATAAACATTTTCCCTGATCCTCTGAATAGCATTCCAGATGTTTCTGGCGTGTGTAAAATATAACCGTTTACATTTCGGGTAATAGAATCACTTTCATCCTTTTTGCAACTGAGTAAACAGTTTAAACTAAATAAATATGCTTAATAAATATTTGTCTAGTGCATATCTGGACTTCTCTGAACTCATTTATGTGTAACCCTGCTGGGTAGACCCATCTCTAAGTAAGTCTGACCAGTGACCAGGTGCCAGAAGGCTATATTCTGTCTGCAATTGTGCTGATGAATGGTCAGAGGAAGAAAAACATTAATCAACATTTCACATTATATCAGTTTTGTTCAGAAACATGATTTCTTCCTTGCTTTTTATCTTTACACATTTTCACAACGGACAAAACAATAGACTTTCTTCATTAGTCAATCAGGATGTCTGGAAGCCCATAGACATTCTTTTTCATGGCTTTTGGGTGGAACTATCCTCACAGAATAAAAATAGTACTGCCACTTTAAAGGGTGGTAGGATTTAAAGAGGGTTTGTCAGCCACAAAATCAAATTCCATGTATCTACTGCTCTGTGTTTAATATGCAGCCTGCAATCTTACCCTGCATTGCAAGCACTCCAATCTATTCAGAAATGTTTCTGCTGTAATAAATCTTATCTCAGTCAGTCTGGCTCTATATTTTTGCCATTGCCAATGAGAAGGAAGCTTGTCATCACCCCTCCCACATTTCTGCTCCTCACTGATTGGCTGAGGGCAGTTCAATTAGCTGCTGAAATCTGATCTATGTTGCGCTCACATGTATTTGCAAAGCAAGCTAGCTTTGACAGCGCAGTTTCTAGGAAGAAAAAAGTAAGAGAGGAAATTCCATCAGGATTGGCTTCAGTCAAAGGGAAGCAAGATGGAAAATGCCAGGAATAGAATTTTCTTTAATTACTATATAAAATACACTAAAATGGAAACATGGACATATACTTATCTACTTATACACAGTGGCTTGCAAAAGTATTCGGCCCCCTTGAAGTTTTCCACATTTTGTCATATTACTGCTACAAACATGAATCAATTTTATTGGAATTCCACATGAAAGACCAATACAAAGTTGTGTACACATGAGAAGAAGAATGAAAATCATACATGATTTCAAACATTTTTTACAAATCAATAAGGGCTCGTTTCCACTAGTGCGGCGTGCGTCTCGTAGACGCACGCCGGCACTGAGCGGGTGGGCGGGATCGCAGGCGATTCCCATCAGCCGTGCCATGCACGGCTATGGGAATCGCAGCCTCCGCCGCGAATTCTGTGGGGGTTTCCGGCCGAATCGCTACTGCAAGCGATTCGGCCGGCGGCGCCGTTGTCCCCTATGGCAGAGTTTCCCCGCGCGATTTGCCTGCGGGGAAACTCTGCGGATTCGCGGCCGTTTCTGCGAGAGTGGAAACGGGCCCTCACTGCAAAGTGGGGTGTGCGTAATTATTCAGCCCCTTTGGTCTGAGTGCAGTCAGTTGCCCACAGACATTGCCTCATGAGTGCTAATGACTAAATAGAGTGCACCTGTGCGTAATCTAATGTCAGTACAAATACAGCTGCTCTGTGATAGCCTCAGAGGTTGTCTAAGAGAATATTGGGAGCAACAACACCATGAAGTCCAAAGAACGCACCAGACAGGTCAGGGATAACGTTATTGAGAAATTTAAAGCAGGCTTAGGATACAAAAAGATTTCCAAAGCCTTGAACATCGTACGGAGCGCTGTTCAAACGATCATTCAGAAATGGAAGGAGTATGGCACAACTGTAAACCTACCAAGACAAGGCCGTCCACCTAAACTCACAGGCCGAACAAGGAGAGCGCTGATCAGAAATGCAGTCAAGAGGCCCATGGTGACTCTGGACGAGCTGCAGAGATCGACAGCTCAGGTGGGGGAATCTGTCCATAGGACAACTATTAGTCGTGCACTGCACAAAGTTGGCCTTTATGGAAGAGTGGCAAGAAGAAAGCCATTGTTAACAGAAAAGCATAAGAAGTCCTGTTTGCAGTTTGCCACAAGCCATGTGGGGGACACAGTAAACATGTGGAAGAAGGTGCTCTGGTCGGATGAGAACAAAATGGAACTTTTTGGCCAAAATGCAAAACGCTATGTGTGGCGGAAAACTAACACTGCTTTATGTTTGTGGCAGTAATGTGACAAAATGTGGAAAACTTCAAGGGGGCCGAATACATTTTGCAAGCCACTGTATGTGTTTTTTTTTCCCTGGGATAGTATTGCTGTCCCTGTTGCTTTAAAGAAACCGATTATCAGCAGAGTAAATCTGGCCTTTTATATATAAGTGGTACACATTTTTTTTTATAGCTTCACCTGTTGGTCTTACTAGCAAATCCTAAAATCCTAAATTTGCTATGACTAAATACGCTTAGTTATAAGCCACCAAATCAGGAGTTTTAGCTTCTGTTACCTTAGAAACATATTTACAACAGCAGTAAATCAAGTACTTTTTCTGTTTGCCAAACTTGCAAGGGAAACCAATAGGTGGACCTCCGAACAAACCAAACATTAATTTCTAACATTTGTGTTTTTTTTTTTTATGAAATTGTATTAATATTATGCTACATTTATACATTGCTGACTGCTTCTGCAGCACTTTACAAATTCCATAGTCATGTCATGTCCCTCACAGTCTAATTCCTACAACAGTTACAGTCTAGTCCGACTATGATAGTGCAGGCCCAATTTTTTTTTGGGGGGGGCAGTATGTTTTTGGGACCTGGGAGGAAACCACAGAGCTTGTAAGAAACCCACACAATCACAGAGGAACATACATTCACCATTCAGATAATGCCCTGGCCCAGATTTCACCTTAGTGCTTACACGTCCTCCTAGCATGATATATATACTGAACATATACATACACACACTCTTCCTTTAAAGTATACAGAACACCTGGGTGCTCCAGAGTGCGAAAAATTTTGTAAACGAACCTTCCCCTAAGGGAGGTTTGTTTATTGTGTGGGCTTTTGTGGGACAGTGTGCATTTACTTTCCTACAGTGGACTGCTCCATGGCCCTCTGAGTCGATATAGAAGCCCCTGCCTTTTGTATCCCTTTTGTAATTCCTGCAGTGACTTCCTGCCAGTGGCCCTGGCAGCAGCAATGCATGACAGGGACATGTGATGAATGCTGGGAGATGTAGTTCATTGATGTGCTTACATCTCCCGGCCAGTAGATAAAATCACGTCAATGGGAACTACATCTCCCGGCATACATTGCACATCCCTGGCATGCAATGCAGCTGCCAGAGACATAGGACATTACTGCAGGAACCTAAGGTTTCTCAGCATGGGAAGAAAGAGAATTGAGGCCTTTATACAGATGGGAGGCTACTGAGCACCCCTGGCTTCACCCATTTAAGTCCACACAATTAATGAACCGCCCGTAGGGAGAGGTTCATTTATGGAGTTTTTAAAAATTCATTGATAGTTTCCCTTAAAGGAGAACTGTAGTGAGAGGTAAATGGCGGCTGCCATATTTATTTCCTTTTAAGCAATACCAGTTGCCTGGCAGCCCTGCTGATCTATTTGGCTGAAGTAGTGGCTGAATCACACCAGAAACAAGCATGCAGTTAATCTTGTCATATCTGTCAAAATTGTCAGAAAAAAACTGATCTGCTACATGCTTGTTCAGGGTCTATGGCTGAAAGTATTACAGGCAGAGGATCAGCAGGATAGCCAGGTAACTGGTATAGCTTAAATGGAAATAAATATGGCAGCCTCCATACACCTCTCTCTACAGTTCTCCTTTAATGGCACACACTCCCCCTTAAACTTAAAGGGTAAGGATAAAACATAAAAGTGTCCCTGTCACTGATAAAGAGAAAATACAAATATGCCATTTTGGCTGTACAGGGCAGCCGAGGGTGGTACTACATCAGCCACTACATGGACTGTTTTTAGTTTGAGTTTTATTTATTTATTAAACTGCATAGCTCTAAAAATCTGAACTACTAAACGCACAGTGTGTGAATGAAATGTTAGCTACCTGTGAAGGAGTTGACACATTATCAGGCTATTTAAATAATAATTGAATGTTTTCAGGTCAGTTTGTCGAAAAAAAGGAGTACTTAATCGTCAACGAGTGACTATGAAGACTTAGTGAGAGGAGAAAATTACTGGCTGGGAACAAATAAGTAAAACATTTTTTTCTCCTTTTTTTAAACAAATGGATCACATCTGACGCACCATAGCAACTGCTTCCAGACAGAGAATCAACAGCTCAAAATGAAAAGAGGAAAAAATGAAACAACGTGTCTTTAGATTCAGGTAATGATGTGCTACATTTCTGCAATGAGTAATGGCTTATGGTTATATTTTTACTTCACAAAGGTAGAAATCAGCCCATTCCTTTAGTGATAACAGGGGTGATTGTTGGTAGGCCTGAAGCATCACAGCAAGAGTCAACTTTTCTCTGTAATTCCAGAACAGTTTTGAGTCTACATGAATACCTTTGCAAATGGCAATGATTTATTTTTTGTATGCAGTCTTCAAGAGGAAAAAAAATTGGCTCAATCTAATGGAAAACACAGGCATTTTGCATCATATTTATGTACAAACTCAATGCACTCGTCACTCTTCACATCTGTTAGGAACCATGTCCTGCCACTTTTTGCCTGCTGGTGGCAGTATTGACTTTGACTGCCATGGACTTCCACTGATCAGTAGCAGGTCGCTCTATCCTGATTCTAAATTTCTGCTGTTCACCTGCAGGTGTCTCCTGTCTGGATATTGTATTACTCTTGCCTTCCTGTGGGTGGTGTGTTGTGATGGCTCTCTGGCTTCATCACGCAGCAGGTGTGCCTACCTATTTTAGAGCACTGCAAGAACTAATCAGTGCCAGAACTGTGTGCTGGGCAAACTGAGTCTCGGGACAACCCTAAATCTGATTCTTGATCTGTACCTGCTGAGCTGTTGCCAAACCTTGTATTATATCCTGACTTTGCTTCTTGCCTGCGTCTTTCTGTACTGAGCTTGGTTGTATATGTGTAAATTTGTATTTGTTTCCTATGTATATAGTTAGTTAGACCTCTTTCACATTAGATAACATGTGCATGAACCCGATTTCCTGCACCGATTATGACCTGCAACGTGACGTCGGGAGGTCTTGGTGCGATGCTGATCTGCGATGGTAGTTCTGTTTCAAAATATTTATTGGATTTTACATTTAAATGAAAAATGCTTACAGTCATGTATGGTCGCAGACCAATATATAACAGAAGTACAGCTTATGACCCAACATAAAAATGGTGTAGGTGTAGCAGCTGGAGATTCCCTTAGTCTTGCCTTGGCATCACAATCAAAATTGCGTAGTATCATCACGGAAACTTTCCAACTGGGTCACAAGCGTAACCAGGAACATATACAAGTGACCAAGCGGCCACAGAGGGGAAGTGTGAGAAAGGGGAGAAAAAGAAAAAAGAGGAAAAAGAAGACAAGGAAGAGGAGGGGGGAAATGTGCCAAACAGCAGGACCTGGGGAGATACTTGTTTAGGGCCTTCAAAGTCCTAAGTTTCTGAATTTTTAATTGAGGCCTTCTGAAAGCTGCCAGGGTTCCCAAATTCTATTATGTCTGTCTATCCTGTCTTTCAGGGTAGCTGCCATCTTTTCCTGGATCATGAAGGCGGTTACCCTTCTTTTCATTTCCAAGAAGGAGACAAATTGTGTCCTCCAGGCTCGGGCGATACTTTGCTTGGCTGCTACAAACACAAAATGTGTTAGAGCTTGTTGGTCTCTGTTCAGAGAATCTATTCTGAAATGTAGAAGGGCAGCCCAGGGATCTTTTGCTATTTGAACCCCAAACAGGGAGTGGAGGAGCCTGAAAATTTTTGTTCAGAACCTGGAGAGCATTGAGCAAGACCAAAAGGTGTGGACCATGTTGCCAGGGGCCCCACAGCCTCTGAAACAAAGGCCAGAGTTTGCACTGGATATGTGTTTTAGCCTAGCGGGGACCCAATACCAGCGTAGGAAAACTTTATATGCTGATTCTACTATTGAGAGGTTTATGGATAATTTCGGGAGTGTGGTCCAGGCCTTCTCCCAACCCTCCCTGGGCCTAGACCCTCGTAAGTCAGACTCCCACCGGGCCATATAAGAGTGAGTGGGGGGTCCAGGGGGCTCATTCAAAATGGTGTAGAGTATGGATATAATCCCTTTGGAGAAGGGATCTCTGGAACAGAGATGCTCAAATCTGGTTAGGGTCAACGGAAAAGATGTTGAGGGCGGCAGAGTGGACTTAAGCCAGTGGCGCACCTGCATGTAGCGGAAGTGCTCTACATTGGGGATTTTAAATTTGTCAGCCAGCCCTTCCCAAGAGAGGATACCTGAGCTGTCAGTTAATTTTTGAATTTGCTCGAGGCCCTGGTCCCTCCACCACCTGAAACTGTGGGAATTATATAGGCCTGGCGTGAACAGAGGATTATTGATAACAGACATGAGCGGAAGATGTGGAGACATCAGGCCTTTCGAGTATCGGACTGAATCCCAAACCGCTAGACAGTGTAACATTACCACACTTAGGTTAGTAGGTCGGTGAGTTTTGGGAAGCCAAATGGGAGTCTGAACTGACTGAGGGGATGATGTTGGGATATCAAAATATGCCCAGAGGGGCATTCTTTCACCCTTGTACAGGTCTATTAAGTGCTCTATCTGGGATGCCTGGTAGTAGCTGGTCAAATGTGGTACCCCCAGACCTCCAGTGCCTCTATGGGTTTGCATTACAGATTTAGAGATCCTAGGGCGAGAGTTTGCCCATATAAACTTGTCTAGTTTGTTTTGGAGCATTCTAAGAAAGTGAGGGGGGACCTTCACCGGTAGCAACCTGAAGTGATAAAGTATCTTAGGCAAGAGTGTCATTTTTACCGCATTAATACGGCCCAGCCAGGATAGGTTATAAGTGGACCATTGTGATAACCACCCAGAGAGGGAGCGAGACAGGGGGTAGTAGTTTAGGTTGAATAGTGTCTTATATGAACTAGTTAGATTTATGCCCAGGTATTCAATGGACTCCAAATGCCAACTGAATGAATATTGGGCCCGAAGTGAGGAGCGAGTCTCCGGGTCCAGAGTAACAATCAAAGCTTGGGATTTGGCTGGGTTTATTTGCAGACCCGAGGCCTTGGAGAATTCTGACAAAAGGGACATTAACTCGGGTATTGAGGATTCAGGTTTTGTGAGAAAGAGCAAGAGGTCGTCTGCAAACAAATTTTGCTTGTGGGTGATTCCTGCCAGTTCTACCCCTGCGATCCTCTTGTTCTGTCTTATAGCGATGGCTAGGGGTTCCATTGCCAGGATAAACAGGATGGGGGAAAGGGGGCACCCCTGTCTCGTTCCTCTGTCAATAGGAATAAGGTCTGACATGTATCCCGCATAGTGTACTCTGGCTGAGAGCCTAGAGTATAATACCTTGATCCAGGTCAGAAATGCCTCTCCGAACCCCCATTTCTCTAGAACCTTTAATAAATACTCCCAGGAGACAGTATCGAAAGCTTTATAAATGTCTAAAGCTAAGCATAAACCTGGAATTTTCCTGTTGTGCATCATCTCAATCACTTGGAGGGCTCGGAGGGTGGCGTGGGATGCCTGTCTACCTGGGACAAATCCCACCTGATCTTTATGTATTATGGAAGCTAGGAAAAGGTTTATACGTGATGCTAAAATTTTGCTAAGCAGTTTAAGGTCTATATTCAGGAGTGAGATGGGTCTGAACTGGTGGGGTTCCAGGGGTTCTTTGTCTACTTTCGGAATCATGGATATATTCGCGTTTAGTGAGTCAGCATGGGGATAAACTCCCTTCCTAAGTTCGTTAAAGACCGAGGTCAGTAGGGGTGCTAACTCCTCGCTGAACTTTTTATAGAATAAGCCTGTATAGCCATCCGGCCCAGGGGTTTTGGAGATCTTAAGTGATTTGATAGCCACTAGGGTCTCTTCTTGTGTAATTGCCTGGTCCAGGTTCTCAATTTGGTTTGTTGGAATTATAGGGAGAGAGATTTTGTCGAGGAAAGCTTTAATTGGGGTGCCCGGATGCCTGGGGGGGCGGCTGTAAAGGTTACTTAAGAATTCTTGGAAGCCGTGAGTAATTTTCTGGGGGTTGCACGTTACCTGGTTATTTGGTAGGCGTACTGCTAATGTAGGTGGCTTATAGATTCTATTCCTGAGCTTATTTGCTAACAGAGTATGGGTTTTGTTCGCCCATCTATAATATTTATTCCTCTGCCAGCGGAGGTGTTTCTCTGCTGCTTCTGTCAGTATCGAGTCAAGCTGGGCCCGAAGTGAGTCTCTCTCCTGTTTCAACCGGGGTGTTGGTTGTGCTTTCCAATCTATCTTTGCCCGTTCCAGTTTTAGAGTGAGGGCCTGTACTTTCTGAATGCATTGCCTTTTTAAGTGGGTAGCTAACCCGATAAGTCGGCCCCGTACCGTGACTTTCAGGGCTTCCCAGAATATAATAGGTGACTTTACTGACCCTCTATTATCCTCTGCAAATTCTGTAAGGAAGGATCTAATCTTTTCCAGGGTGGGCGGGTCTGATAAAAGGGAATCGTTCAGTCTCCATCTAAAGCTGGTCCTCTTAGGGACTAAAGATGAGAGGCGGACCAGTAAAGGATTATGGTCTGACCAGGTTACCGATAGAATTTTGGCCCCCTGGGCATTGGGGAGAATGGGCTGGTGCAAAAAAAAGTGATCTATCCTACAGAAACTGTCATGTGGGTTGGAATAAAAGGTGTAATCACGGGTATTGGGGTGGAGGTCCCTCCATACATCAAAGAGGCCTTGTGCCTTGAAGAGCTCTGCTACTGCGTTTGGGCGAGGCACCCCTGGGTTTTGTGAGTTCGCCTCTAGGTGGGAGGGGCGTGATCTGTCGATTGTTTCATTTAGTACTGCATTTGTATCACCACACATGAGTAGTGTCCCTTCCCGATGGCTATTTGTGACCTGGATCAGGTGGGACAGGAAGCGTTCCTGGAAGCTGTTTGGGGCGTAGTAGGACACCACCGTAATAGTGGTCTCGTACAGCGTTCCCGTTAATAAGAGATAGCGCCCTGTGGGGTCTGAGATTTGCTTTGTACATTTAAAGGGTAAGCCTCTTCTAAAGGCTATTGTGACCCCCCTCACTTTCTCACGTGCTAATGAGTGAAATACCAACGGGTAGTGGTAACTAGGGTAGGAAGGGTGAGAGGAGGCCGAGAACCTGGTTTCCTGGAGGCATACTATATCTGCCTTGCAGGACTTGTAAAACTGGAATGCCTTTGTTCTCTTTTGAGGGACATTAAAACCTTGAACATTGTGTGAGATGATAACGAGAGTTTCCGGGTCAACATTATTATTATTATTATTTAGTATTTATATAGCGCCGACATATTACGCAGCGCTGTACAGTATATATATATATATATATCTTGTCACTAACTGTCCCTCAAAGGAGCTCACAATCTAATCCCTACCATTGTCATATGTCTATATTATGTAGTGTAAGTACTGTAGTCTAGGGCCAATTTTTTTTTTTTTTTAGGGGGAGCCAATTAACTTATCCGTATGTTTTTGGAATGTGGGAGGAAACCGGAGTCCCCGGAGGAAACCCACGCAGACACGGAGAGAACATACAAACTCTTTTGCAGATAGTGCCCTGGCTAGGATTCGAACCAGGGACCCAGCGCTGCAAGGCGAGAGAGCTAACCACTACGCCACCGTGCTGCCATTGGTATCTAGGGAAGCTACACGATCCCAGCTTGAGACCCAGTCATATCACACTTTCCTAATTGTCAGGACTGCTGAATGACACAAGTGGTTGGGGAGAAGGAGGAGAGGGGAAAGAGTTAAAGAAAGAAAAAGATGGGTGGGAGATCGGAGTATAGAAGCAGAGAAAAGAAAGAGGAATATGCGTCCCTCCAGAAGGAGGCCAAATGGAGGGAGGCTGTGCGAAACACCCAAGCGGCCTGTTCTGTGCCTGGTGGACACAGAAGGGGCCTGGGTCCCCACAAAGTGCTCCAGAATCTGAAGCATCAGCGTGGCTAAACAGGGGTGGGTAGCCTCCCTCAGCTGCATCGTTTAACAACAAAATTGGAATAAAACTTTCAATTGTTCAGAACATTATTCATCATCCATGTTCTGGACCTGCCTCGGCCCAGGTTTTCCCAGGATATCCCAACATTGGCTGTAACTGAGCAATCATCTCGGGGATATTATTTGGGAGCTCAGTAATATAACAGTTATAAATCTTGCAGCATCCATTTTTAAGCAAACTTGTTGAGGCGGAACCATAAGCTAAGTTAGGTTCGAGTGATCACAGTCACCCACTACCCTGGGTTCATCCCACATGAGTGGGAGTATAAATCAGTATGTTCGGGTAGGGCTTGATTAAGTACTATAGATATTTCCCAACACAATAGGAAAAAGCATAGTGCTCAGGTCGATCCACCGGAGCTGCAAACATCAATCAGGCAGATATTGTAGAAAAATCAAGGCGTAAGAGTAACTATTTAACATACAGGTGAATTTTTTCTCGACCCCCTTACTTAGGTCTTGTACAGGAGAAGTCTCTGTCCGAGGTCGATCAGAGAAAAATAAGGGGTGAGAATAAACAAAAGGCCAAACAAGGAGGCCTGGAACACTGTGTCCCAGAGTGGGAGCGATCTCGAGGAGTGCTGGCTGTGAGCGGGTGAGCTCGCTGGGAGACAGAGGTGGAGCTGTTCGAATCTCTGCTGAGCCTTTTCCAGAGATGACACGGATATCTGCTTCTCTTGGTAGGTAAAAATCAGCTTAAAGGGGAAACCCCACCTGTATTTTATCTGCTTGGCAAGTAGGATCTGTATGAACGGCTTCATGGCTCTCCGCCGCTGTACTGTAGCCGGGGCAAGGTCGGCGAAAAGCTGGTAGCTGGTCCCTTGAAAGGATAGCTCGCCTTTTTCCCTTGCTGCTCGGAGTAGCGCTTCCTTGGTGTTATAAAAGGTAGGTTTGAGTATGATGTCTCGCGGAGGGCCATTTTGCTTTAAAGGAGTCAGGGCCCTATGGATGCGGTCAAACTCCAGGCGATCTATGGGGATGGTTGGGTCAAGCTCCTGGAAGAGTGCTGTGATCGTGGAGGTGAGATAAGTCACTGTCTCCGGGATTCCCCTGACTCGCAGGTTTCCTCTGTGGGCCCTGTTCTCAAAGTCCTCCATCTTAAGTTGCGAGGAGTGAGCGTCGGTCTGCAGGGTCCCGATGTCTCTGTCGTGGGTCTCTAAGTCTACCTCTGCTTTGTCCATTCGCTTCTCGAGTTCGCGAGTCCGGGTCCCCAGCTCCCTGATTTCTTTCTTGAGTTGGGATGTGATGCGGGCAGTAGTTTCGTCTAGCCTACGCAGCAGAATTTGCTCAAACTGGTCTAGCAGGGCTTGGTCCCGGGCTCGCTCACCTGCTGTGCCCCGTGGGGTCGCTGAAGTTTTCTGCTTAGTTCTGGCAGATAGACGGAGTGAGGAGACGCTACTGTCGTCTGATGCTGGGCCCGGAGAATCGCCTCGCTGGTTCTTCCCTGGCGCCATCTTGGGCGTGCAGTGTGATTCACAGGGCATTCAGTACTGGCTTCCCGGGTGGCTTGATTAGCTCGATATCAGTGTCCCGTGAGGGAAGACTGTCTTGCCGTCAGGTCTAGCACGGTAGGCTGGTTGTGGGATGCCTGGGGCAGGTTGGATTGCAACGGATGCAGCTGAGGGATGCAGAGCGAGGTTAGATTGCGGCCATCTTCCTCGGCTGCCGGCCACGCCCCCCCTGCGATGGTAGTTCTAATTTACCCAAAGGAAAAGCGCCGGTGCCGAAGCACCCAGATTACGTCAATAGACTTTCATGTTACCTTTCTAAACGCACAAATTAGTTCCTAGTGTGAAATAGCCCTTAGATAGATGGGTTCACTGGGTTTATGCGTGCACACTGCTTCGTCATTGTATTATGGATTCCTTGCATGCACGTGATCTAGAATAAACACTATTGCACCATATTTCTGGTTTCAGTATTTGCTGCAAACTGTGTTCATCACCTGGTCCTCTGTACAGTTTTGTAACAACATCCTTCTGCTTTACAAGCTGCATAGCCAATTTAGACACCATGATGTATTAGATACATCATTTACTGGCAAATAATGACATATGGAATAAAATTTTATATGGAATAAAATAATGATACTAAAAGTAGCCTACCAATGCTAGTAACAGCCCGAGACTATGGGCCGTCCCGGTGGTGAGGTCAGGGACTTGTGAAGTTTGGGTATATGATACCACACTGGTCGCCGTGGAAAAAGGGGAAGTAGATCTATGGCTAGTTTTTGTGAAAGAAAACCTAACTCCACCCCTCTTCCTAAGAGGGTGCGAAGTTTGTTCTGGTACCGTGAGGTGGGGTCAGAAGGCATGGTGTGATAGAATTCTTTGTCATTAAGTTGTCTCATAGCTTCAGTACAATACTGCGCATTGGACATTATGACAAGATTACCCCCTTTGTCTGCTTTTCTGAGTATCACCTCACGGCTCACGATTTTTCATAAGCCAATTAAGAGCTCTACCCTCTTCCACAGTGAGATTAGACTCAACTGATTCATAGATCACAGCTCTAACATCTCTAAGTGTGCATTCAAAGAAATGCTCTAACGTGGAACCTGGAGTTGTGGGAAAGGGCTGTACGAAATGCCCGCATAGTACTTACTAAAACTGATGGGGAAGCCAGTGAGAGGGGATGCCACATCCTGGCATCCCCTCTCACTGGCTTCCCCATCATTTTTAGTAAGTACTATGCGGGCATTTCTTACTGCACTTTATTTTTCACGATATATGCACCAAATATGTATGGGAATTTATTCCCCTGATTTATGAATGCAATTATTTTTATTCACATTCTTATTTTGTGCTATCTACATTGGGGGTGGTGTGTGGTCTGCAGCACATATCCCTGGTTTGTTTGGTGTGGACTGCAGCCCACAATCTCACTCAATTGCATTGATGTTTTTTTTTTTTCTTTCTTTCTTTCAGGTTTTTTGGACTTTAGGTATTTATTGTTGAAGCGTGTTGGTTGAGACACTTTTTTGATATACTAGTTTCCTTTTTTAATTTAATTGTAAATTCTACACTTGGGTTTATTGCCTGGCGAAGTACTGCTATTCATTATATTGTAGTCTTATCCAGTGTCCCACTTACTAGTGGAGAGTTGTAGGGGATTTTTTATGATTTATGAGTTCCATGGAGAGATATGCAGAAGTTCAGATTGTTACATTCTATTTAGTTAAATGTATCTATTGAGAAATGTTACACACTCTTTGGCTGTCCTCCAGCTCCTTCTCAGTCAGAGAGAGTGAGTCACATTCAACACTTAGATACATTTATGTAAACAAAATGTATTTATGTCAGCTTCGGATGCGTCTGCAGAAATCTCCAGGAACTTTAAAGCTCTGTGTAACCCTTCCAATGCTGGTCTAGTAAAAAAAAAATGCTGGTTGCATATAATATACTGTAAATAATGTTTTAGCATTCATGCTCATAAATGTTTACACATATACTCATTCATCTATGCAAAAATACAACAGACTACCCGAGCAGATCCGGGTGACTAAGAACCACTAGGAAAGTATAAAGGACCAAAAGAGACAGAAAACCCTCCTACTAAAAAAGCAATGCTTGGTGTAGTTTGCCTTCTTAAAACTGAAGGTGTTTGCAATAATTCAGATTTATGCAAAATGTGTCCAAAATATGGTAGTGAATTCCGTGCACGTAATTTTGTGTAACTGTCGAATCATAATTACGATAAGAGAAAAATACAATAAACAAAATTATCCATTATGATCAACACTACCTAAGAGATCATTGCCGGTTTAGACTGGGTGAAGTAAAGGTGTACAGCCATACAAGTTCATGTTTTGATTTGTTTTTTAGCAAAGTGAAACTATTACTTTCTAGTTCATTTTAGTTACTGGAGAAGTGGTCATCTGTTCAATGCTTAAACCAAACCTAAAGTAAAAAAAAACAAAAAAAAAATTAAGAAATGGATAATCAATTGCTCTTCTCCTAAATAGAACTTTCCTGGAATCCCATAGTCTTTTTTTGGTATCTTAGGCTCCTTTAACAATATGCAAATAACTTTGCACTGCTATGCAATCGCATCATAGATGAAAAGTTGCATTCTGTGGCAACGTTGTGGTGCACCCATACAGGGAGGCATACAGTACAACGAAAGGCAGCCTCCGTATACCTCTTCACACCAGTTTTCCTTTAACCGTGAAACTGAAAAATGATTAAAAAATAAGAGTTTCACTTACCTGGGGCTTCTGCCAGCCGCCTGCAGCCGACCTGTGCCCTGGCAGTCCCGGACCGATCCTCGGTTCCCCCGGCCTGCCTCTATTTTTTTCCCATAATGGAGGTAGACTTCTAACTTAAGTCGACCTCTACTGTGCCTTGGTCAAGCGTATCCTAGTATGCGTTCCTGTAGCCAGGAGCAACCTGCACAGGTGCAGTTCGAGAAAATCTCTACTGCGCCTGCGCATCCGGCTACAGGAATGTGAACGAGGAGGCAGTTCCCCCGAACTGCGCAGTAAAAGTGAGCCGTGGCGTGGGACCAGAGCATTGGTGAGAGGCTGCAGGGGAACAGGTTGGCTGCAGGGGGCTGGCAGAAGCCCCAGGTAAGTGAAACTCTTTTTTTTAATCCGTTTTCAGTTCCACTTTAACAGTGTATCTATAGCTGAGCTTTAAATTCCCAAATGTTATGTTTCTATTCTGCCTTGCTTTACCTGCCTGTGCTCAATGAGTTTCTCATTGACTCAGATATCAAAATAAAACATTAATGGCTTAAAATCAAATGCTGGTCCAGTTTCCTGACATACATGTTTTCATAAAAACAATATGCTAACTTGTAGCCAGTAATAAAACAAATAAAAGGAAAATTACTTAGAGCCACAGGGCCTGACACTGACTCCCAGACTGAATTAAAGCCAGAACAATTATAAATCTCTGCTCCAAAGAGTATAGTGGAATTATGTCTTTGTTCATATTTGGCAAACACGATGCTGTATCTCCACTACCTTAACAAAGCGTTTTGATGTTTCCCAGTATTATGTGAACTATGTAACTAATAGGAGACTGTTTATTTAGCTTAGATACTTCCTTGACCTGAGGAAGCAGCCTTACAATACTCATAAAAAGTGTCCTTACTGTAGAGAGGCTTGACATTGCATTCCAGTAAAATGCGGATTAATTTCAGAGGAAGAACGATGTGCCAAAATATAATCTAGGAAATCTGAATTCCAAATGGCGCTTGGCCACCAAATGCTGGGTGTCAGATTACCGTACAACTGCTTTCAAAAGTTTTCCGATTGCATTAAGATACTTTTGCTTTTGAATGCAAGATGTCTCCAGACTCTGACATCTGGCCTGACCTAACCTGAGATGAAACATCTGCCATGATGTCACACAGGAAGAAAGGGAAATAAATATTAAAGAGTTTCGAAAGAACCTGAGCACCTTTTCTCCATGTGACTTGAAGTAGACACCTGATTATTACAGAAGGAAATTAAAGTGTACAATGGTTCTGCAGCTGAGTTGTACAAAACTAATTATACACTGAATTCAAGTCTCCCAACTTGAACAACCATTAAACTTTTCTCTACATTGGACAGTTATTGAAAGCACTGACTAATAGTGGTTTTGTTAACTTACCCTTCCCAACCAAGGCGCTGGAAAGACATTAATGTGGGCTTATTATCTGGCCAGGCTGGATTTATACTTTTACCGCCCCTAGACCAAATATGTTGGGGATCCCAAAAGCATGTCCAATCAACGATGGACCGAGTTTGACCCAAAATTGGTCACAATTGGGCTGACATGCTCTATCTGGTGCCCCTGCATTAATACTTTACCTGTCCGGTGTCACACATGCACCCCTCGTGCAGTATGCAACCATATGGGGTGTGAACGCGGAAGAGGAATGTGGACACAACAACAGACACCGGACAGGTAAAGTATTAATGCAGAAGCACCAGGGAGGGGAAATCTACATTTGGAGAGATGCAGCCGGGGTCGGCACGCCAATGTGGTAGCATCACGAGTCCAATTCTTGAAAGAATCGGCCTGCAGTTTATGGTGGCCAACGGATCTCTCTTCGATCAGGTTTGATCAGAGAGAGATCTGTCTATTAGTCGATGGGCCACCAAAATCACTAGATGTATGGGTTAAGTGCTGTGCCACACTAGCTAAAACAAACTTCAGTCTGAAAAGCATGCAGAGAGATAACAATCTAGCATCTATCACACGTCACTCAGGAACAACAGCTTTGTTTAGGCAATTCCCACAATAAACAAAACAACCATGATGGCAGCCCCCATGAAACAGAGACAGCTGGTTCTGTAGCCTTGGCTAGCAGGATGAAGTGACATTGTGCATTAGTATATTTGTATAATTTACGTACCTGGAACATGCCAGACATGGCCTCAAGTATAGGAATGTTTAGATCATGTTTCCTTTAATATGAAATGCATACTTGCAGATCTAAATCCATATTGAATACCATACGCTGAAACCTATAGAAACTTTTTCTCATCTGAATTCTTCCCCTTTACTCCAGTTTCACTTGTCACTGCTTCTCTCTAAATCTCTTCATAACTTCTAAAACTTCAGAATAAAGATGACAAAACTTCAAGTGAAAAAAGACAGCTGCACATTGCCCAACTTGAAGCTCTGCAAGACATTGCCATTGTGCTAATTGGTGTAAGCTGCAGTACAATCATTCATAAAGTGAAACCTATAAACAATATCTGGAGTGATTGAATACAGGCTCCATTCAGCTGTACAGCTAACAGAATGCACTCGCGTACACTGATGACCTTTTCATTTCAGGATAACCTTTATGCTTCAAATTGCCCACACATTGAGGAGCATGTTAATCAAAAAACATAAAGCTTATACCGCCACTCAGTATACAGGCAAAGTATAATGCCATTTCTTAATGTTATTTCCAGTATTTATATGGTGCCTACATAAATATTATTCAATAACTTCAATGTATACTGAACAATTTACATCACAAGCTAATGCCCCCCTTTTGGGCTATAAATATTACATTGAAGTCAATGGGGAAAAATGAGTTCATTTAGGTCTCTGATGGTTGAAATACCTGTATGCACCAAAATGGCATGGAAAGCACACCATGGGCTTGATTCACAAAGCGGTGCTAACCTACTTAGCACGTCTAAAGTCTTTAGACGCGCTAACCAGGGTGCTAAGTAGGTTAGCACCGGATTTCTCAATCAGATCGTGCGCTAACTTTGCGCGCGTAAAGTTTTACGCGCGCAAAGTTTTTACGCGCGCTAAGTCCCATAGGCTTTAATGGGCACTTCGCGCGGTGCGCCCTGTGCTCTGTGCAGTACGCGCATAAAGTTTTACGCGCATAAAGTTTTGCGCGCGTAAAGTTTTATGTGCGAAAAGCTTGTTTAGACGTGCTAAGGGGGTTTTCACAGGCGTGCTAACAGTTAGCACCGCTTTGTGAATCAAGCCCCATATGGGGAACATGTTAAGTAAAACAAAGGGAAAGGGGAAAGGGAAGTGTAAAGCAGTTCGTCTAAAACATTGTATAGGGCTTGGAGGGCAATATGAGAAAATAAAAGTCATCATATTTAAACCCTTATTTATTATTTATTTATTTATTGTATTTATAAAGCGCCAACATATTACGCAGCGCTGGACAATAAATAGGGATACATACAATATTTAGGGGTGACATACAGCAAAATGACAATTCTCTTTAAAGGATCCCTCGTTGGGATCCTTTAAAGAGAATCTGTGAGAAAAAAAAGTATCCCTATGGGGTACTTACCTTTCGAGGGGGAAACCTCTGGATCCTAATGAGGCTTCGTCCATCCTCCTCCGTGCCTCTGTTCAAGCATTGTCATCCGCTGAAGATCCACCGGGGCTACAGGATCATAAAAACCCAGTGTGAGCCTTGTGTAGGCATTGGATCTTCTCTGCTGCACAGGCTGCTACTGCGCCTGTGCAAGGCTCACACAGAATAGTTATGATCATGGAGCCCAGGAGATTTTGGGTGGCTAACAGTGCTAGAACAGAGGGATGGAGGAGGACGAGGAGAGCCACATTAGGATCCCAGTGTTCTCCCTAGGCTCTTTTAGCTGGGTGCTCCACCCGGCTAATTTTGGTGACCACCTGGCTAACATCGACTCACCTCCTCATATGTGGAAAGCAGAGTTGTGCATTCCGTTGTGCCCCACCCTGCTACTTTTTCATGCCACCCGGCTGGAAAAAATTCTGGGGAGAACACTGGGATCCAGAGGACACAACTGTGTTAGTGGGCTCAGGCCCTATTGGAGTATATTCACAAACAACTGGTCAAATTGTCATGTTCTGTCTATACACTGACATTTTACTGCTGCTACGTCCATATACCCCAATATTAGTAAGGGCCATAATGTGCTCTACATATCAGCTTTTTTATATCAATATTTTTTTGTGTGAAAATAAGTTTGTTGTATAACTTACAGAACAGTAAGAAGTTTGCATAGAAACATCTTTCAACATATGAGCATTTTTTTTTAAAAAAAAGAAGTGACTTGCAATAGTTCATCAACACTACACACTTAAAGGGAACCTAAACTGAGAGCGATATGGATGTTTCCTTTTAAACAATACCAGTTGCCTGACTCTCCTACTGATGTCTTTAGCTGCAGTAGTGGCTGAATAACACACCTGAAACAAGCATGCAACTAATTCAGTCAGAGCACGTGATCTGCATTCTTGTTCAGGGGCTGTGGCCAAAAGTATTAGAGGCAGAGGATCAGCAGGACTGCCAGGCAACTGGTATTATTTTAAAAGGAAAAAATCCATATTCTCCTTAGTTCAGGTTCCCTTTAAAGGGAACCTGAGGCAAAAAGGGGGTAAGAAAAGACATACTTACCTAAGAAGAGTGAAGCCTCTGGACTCTATAGAGGCTTCCTGGGTCCTCCTCGCTTCTGTCACCGTTCGCTGGGACCCTCCCTAACATCGGGGCTATGCTGGTGCTGCTCTTCTTCTGGCACAAGCGTGGCCGTGCTGCATCCGTGTGAGCACAGGAGGGCCTGAGTAGTAGAGCACAAGCGGCTCCAGTTTACTGTGCAGGCTCGGCCATACTCATGCTGGTGCATGCACAGGTCTGTGCCTGAAAAGGGAACGGCCCGGTGTGGTTACCAACAAGCCCTTGTCGGTTATTTTTGGTCCATGCTTGGCAAATGGGGAACTGGAGGATGGGGTGGGGAGCCTCTAAGGGATCCAGAGACTTCCCTCTTCAACAACTGAAACTTGATTGGTTCTTCTGGTCAACGGCTACACTTTTCCTGCAGGTTTTCTTGTGCCTACCTTGATATATCTTCCCCATATCTTCCCCAATAGTGTATTAATGTACTACAGCTCTGCTCCCTTGAAGGATACCTGTTCTGAAACAAACAAATAGAATTTTACTTACCTAGGGCTTCTATCAGCCCCTCATAGTATTTCAGATCCTTCGATGTCTTCCAGGTCCCCTCAGTTGTACCACTGCTTCCTCTGTAAGATCTGAGAGTAGCTATTGTGCATGAGCAACCAATAAAGTTTCAGCTGTTGGTTGTGTGAGTGCAATAAAGATTTTGAATGACTGCTCTGAGCAACTGCGCACTTGTCTTGAAAAATCTACTTCTGTATTCTTAGGGTTAGGGTTTGGTAGAGTATAGCCTACATAAAAAGAGGCCATGGCCCAGGGGCGTAGCTAGAAATCACTAGGCCCCATAGCAATTTTTTCTCATGGCCGCCCCCCCCCCGCCACAGTAAATTACACCACACACACACACACACACACACACACACACACACACACACACACACACACACACACACACACACATTAAATGGAATATTACGTGTATAATATTATGGCATGTTACTTACCTGGGGCTCCTTCCTGCCCCCTGAAATCTGCCTGGTTCCACTCCCCACTGTCACGCTGTGCTGCTCTGTTCCCCTGCTCCGAATGCCACATGCATGGCCCCATGCCACGTGCCTCCTCTATCATGCTCCCTCTATTCTGCTCTTACGCAAGTAAAAAACTGCTACTGCACATGCGCAAAACACTTTAGGCAATAGGAGGAGGATCAAAGAGGTGTGCAGCCCCGGAGACGACTGGCTGAAGCATCCAGCTTTCAGAGGGGGACATTGGAGGAACGGAGCAACAAGGAATGATGGCGAATGAGCAGGAGGACATCTGGGGCTCAAAGAAGCCACAGTTAAAGATGGGCACTGCGCATGTGTGAGCACGCCCTCCTGTGCAAATGTGCAGTATGGAGCCACCCGTCTTTAGAAGCAATCGGGCTCCTGAAGCCTCCTGTGTCGGAAGATTGAAACAGGTGTAATAGTGCTGGAAAAACTGGGGACTTTTAGAGGAACAGGAAGAGTCTATAGTTCCCAGAGCCTTCCAACTCCCCCCCCCCCCCCCCATAGGTAACCATAGGTAAGTATCCTTTTTTTATTTCAAAATTCACCTCAGTTTTGCTTTAACATTACATAGTTACATAGTTATTTGGGTTGAAAAAAACATACATCCATCAAGTTCAACCACACACACACAATTACACTCCTTCTCCCCACACAGTAAGTTACACTCCTCCCCTTCCACACACACAGCAACTTAAAAAAACCCACACACACACACACTTTCCCCTACAATGCGTACGTATTCTATGGGCGCCGGGACGTTGGGTTCAGGGAGAGCCAAATGACCGCTCTCCCTGCTGCTACTCCCCGGCGGGGTTGAATACTATTCCCCCTCTGAGTTGTAGCAATTCAGGGTCTGGTGATTGCTGGATCTCCAAATTACCCTGCGCGGGGCGTGCATCATAGCACTAGTGCCATGACGGAGCCCAGCTTCGGTGCTGTGCGCCGAAGTTACTTGTTTCGCCTACCCCACCTTCACCCCCCACACACACGTAAGTTACAAACACACACACACACACAGAAGGTTACAAAACACCCCCATCCACACACACACACACACACACACACACACACACACACACACACACACACACACACACCTCCTCCCCCGCCCTCCCCACACAGCAAGTTACAACACCCCCCCATACATACACACACACACAGCAAAACACACACACCTCCTCCACACACACAACGAGCAAGTTACAAAACACCCCCCAATACACACACAGCAAAACACACACCTCCACATACACACACACATAAAGTTAAAACACACAGACTGCATGCACACACATGCAGTGCAGCTGCTCTCACCATGGCAGCTGCTCACAGTGCCAGCTGCCCGGAGCCCTGGCACTCAGGTCCAATTTTCAAACTGTGTGCCCCACTGCCCCCTCTTCCGATGCTGTGACTGGGCAGACAGCCAGTAAGGGGGCAGGGATTCACCCACCAGCTTTGTGGGAGGGGCGGAGATACACATGGGAGGGGTGGGGCTACATACAGGGGCAGAGCCACAGCCATAATCGCTCTTCTGTGTTCCGGGCCTGGCCAGAACTATAAAGTAAGTGTCGGGCAGGCGGAGGAATGTGCAGAGATGCGGCAGTTGAAAAAAAGTCCCATTTCACCTGCCAGCCTCTCTGCAATTCTGCAGTAAGGGGAGCCCAGGGGGGAGGGTCACTCTGGCAATCGAGCCCATGATTTAAAAAAAACAAAAACAAAGCACAAAATGAAAGTAGGCAGGGGACAAGCGCCCCCCCCCCCTTCCCAGTTGTGGCTAAAGGATCCAGGCCCCATAGCAATTGCTATGGTTGCTATGGTGATCCCTACGCCACTGCCATGGCCTACATGTTTGGAATACAACAGAAGATTCCCAGGAATGTATCTGAAGATTACTGCAGATGCATGCAGTCACAATGAGCTTCCAATCTCTAGGCAGTATTGCTAGCTTGGTCATGATTCATGATGTTACAGATTCACTTTAAACATGTAGACAGTTATACATCAACTGCAGACATTTCTATAATTGTTATTTTAAAAGTTTCTCGTTCTTGTGGTGGCGAAATGCAAGTTTAATTTATAATGGAAATGGATTGACTTGTCAGAAATGGCAGCCTCTGATTGCTGAATATTGAGGGCCGGGAAGGCAGAACCTCCAAGCATGATGCAAGCAAGCAATAATCTTCTTTATCACAATCCATGGAGTTGGTTTTATGTCTGCAGCAGGAATCCCTAGACAAGGGGCTGTCTGGAACACTGAAGCACATAATAAAGCCATTCTTAGACAGGCCTAACTTTCACAATATATATAATACCACCAGCCTGTCACTGATCACATCACCTCCTCTTCAACAACAAACACTGATGCCGTTCAAAGGGAAAACACACAGGCATTGTACATAATCTTGCATGTGAAAACTAGAGGAGATAACACAACTGCTATTTTATTTAGAGAAAAATGTAGAAAAAAAAACCAACAGATTTCCTGCCTTTGGCAGTCTCCACATTTTCCTGTTTATTTTAGTTGGTTTTCTTTTGTTGAGGTATTTTTTTCCCCTCTAACACGCTAGGTACAGCAGTTCTGACATTTGAAAGGAACAGCACCCCACTGGCCCAGAGCCACTGATTGGATTAGCGTACTTCAGCTATAGACAGCTCTCCAGCATTGTGGCTTTGGAGAAAAGAGAAGGGATTGATGTCATGATAATTAACACTTGGCACGGGTGACGGAACCTTAAGCCGGCTCAGGTTCCAGCTTATTAATTCACAATAATGTCCAGATTTGTTTTTGGAGGTTTAATATTATATTAAATGTAGCATGGGAACTTTGTTCTGAAATTGCTGCCGGGATAGGAAATTCGGCTTACAGGGTATAAACACCTCTGCGAGTTATGGATATTAGCGACAAAGGGAGGTCATGATTGTAGGTAAAAAGTGGCAATTTTCAGAGACATTTGCTGACAAAGGGGAGCAATTCAGTCAGACGCCTGTATAGGTGCTTATTACAGTTTTATGCACATATTGATAAAAAAATCTTTGTTTTTCTAACAAAAAAAGGATAGAAATACTTTTGGTAGAAAATTAGTGATGTCCAGTGTGGGGTAAAATTCAGATTTAATTGTTCTAAATACTCTAAACTAACGAAAGGAGACATTTGATTCGGATGCTATGAATAAGATGTGACATAACAATGACTAACTGTGTGCAACATGCAGGGCCGGATTTGTACTTTTCACCGCCCAAGGCCAACTATACCGTCTGTTTGGTTGTTATCTTTGTGTGCCCCAATGAGAATTCTGCTTACTTTCCCTCATTGGATGTCAGTTTTAACAGATTACTATTTTAGTAATATGAGTATAGATTATAAGTTATGTTTTCCTTAAGAACTTTTATGTTATGTTTGTTATCTCATTAATGATGGAACCATTGTGTCACCATGAGAGCTAGGCTGAAGTGTACCTGCAGGATAGAGCTTACAGGTCTTGCAGGGATGACACAAGTACAGGACAGGGAGTTTGAAGGTTAAATCTGTTCTTGTAGATATGGATGGCTGCATAGAATTGCTTTACTGCCCCTCACTGAGCCGCCCCTAAATTTCTGGTGCCCTAGGCCATGGCCTATGTGGCCTTGCCAGAAATCCGGCCCTGGCAACATGGAAACAACATGGGCCAAGCCTTTTCTCAAGTACCCACTGGCAGATCAGAGCCAGATAGATCAGGGATCTCAATCAACGAACAATCATTCCCTGACACATCTGGCTTTCTCTGCAAGCATTGTTTGCGATCAGGCCCGGTCTGTCCATGATGCCAAGTGAGGCAACTTCCTCAGGCAGCAAAAGTCTGGGGGCAGGACCAGGCAGAAACAGGAAGTGAAGAGAGTGCCTGGCCAACCTATACTGGGGGCAAATGTACCTGGATAACGTATACTGGGGACAACTGTACCTAGCTACTAATATTAGGGGCACCTATACCTGGCTACCTACCTACATTGAGGGTGTTTTTTGGGGGGCTCACCGCAGCTATAACGTGCTGTGTTAATTGTCGGGTGCCGTGCGATCATTCCAATTCGGGGGGTGCATCCTTACAAGTTTACTAGAGGCAGCAAAAAGTCTAGAACGGCCCTGTTTGCTATGTCGGAAACAAACGATCCTGCAAATGATCGTTACATGATCGTGACAAAGACAAATGTCAATGAGGATCAGAACGATTTGGCGTGTTTCATTGAACATCATTTATCAAGTTTTCATGTAATGAAATAGTGATAAAATTATTTGTCATGCAAAATCACTCAGTGGGTATGAGCCTGTAGTGTGCAATGGATGGCTTAAAGAGAAACCGTAACCAAGAATTGAACATCCTCCCAATCAGTAGATGATACCCCCTTTCCCATGAGAAGTCTTTTTTCTCAAATGGATAATTAGGGGGCTCTGTATGGCTGATTTTGTGGTGAAACCCCTCCCACAGCGTGATTTCAGCGCCTCATAGCACTGAGGCTCCTGACGAAGTGGTCACGTGTGTGGAGCGTTCTGTGTGCCTCCTTCCACCCTCACTCCTATGCTGACATGATTTTACATCGGACCCTGTCCTGGGATTATGTATGTATACCACCAATACTGATATTCAATAAAAACAATGAAAGGAGCGCAATAAGATGGTTCTGCAGCTATGAGGTGGGCTGACTCCAATGCCCAAAATAAAGTCAATAAAAGCAAAGTACCTCAGCGCGAAGACAGACAATACTGCTAGTTAGCAGGAATTCATAAATGGTGGAAGACAGTATCTGTATAGGTGGTTGCCCACCTCAAGATCCACACAGAGTGCCCCGGAGTACTTGCTGTAATCCCGAAATCCAAAGACCAGCAGTGGTGCCGTCTGCCCGTACTGGCTCCGCTCTCTGATGCAGCTGAACGGCTTCCCCGATCACGTGACTGCCCAAAACTTCCGGATTCCGCTATCCTGCGTATCACGCTGGTTGCCGGTGGCTGCTGACTGGATGTCAGAGTGGTGTAGCACGCGTACTGTAATAGAACAAGCGGCAATAGTGCACACTGCTAAACAAAGCCAGCCACACACGGGGGAACTACTTACTGGATAGTTTCTTGTTTATTAAGCATTATTGCAACGTAGCCTCCACAGCCCGACTCGAGTTTCGGCTCTCGCCTTCATCAGGGGGTGTGGCTACATAAACAAGAAACTATCCAGTAAGTAGTTCCCCCGTGTATGGCTGGCTTTGTTTAGCAGTGTGCACTATTGCCGCTTGTTCTATTACAGTACGCGTGCTACACCACTCTGACATCCAGTCAGCAGCCACTGGCAACCAGCGTGATACGCAGGATAGCGGAAGCCGGAAGTTTTGGGCAGTCACGTGATCGGGGAAGCCGTTCAGCTGCATCAGAGAGCGGAGCCAGTACGGGCAGACGGCACCACTGCTGGTCTTTGGATTTCGGGATTACAGCAAGTACTCCGGGGCACTCTGTGTGGATCTTGAGGTGGGCAACCACCTATACAGGTACTGTCTTCCACCATTTATGAATTCCTGCTAACTAGCAGTATTGTCTGTCTTCGCGCTGAGGTACTTTGCTTTTATTAATACTGATATTCACTTTTATGTGTACTGTCCATCATTCTTAATCACTGCTCTATGCATGTTTGTGAGCATATTCAAATTCATACTCATTCATTGGTTCTGTTCTATATTTGCACTTGTTGGACAGTTTTTTCAGGCACTTGCATGGATGTCACAATCACAATTGAGTTAAAGAGAAACTCCAACCTAGAATTGAACTTTATCCCAATCAGTAGCTGATACCCCCTTTTACATGAGAAATATAATGCTTTTCACAAACAGACCATCAGGGGGCGCTGTATGACTGATTTTGTGCTGAAACCCCTCCCACAAGAATCTCTGAGAACCACGGTACTCTGGGCAAACTGCCACAATGTAACAATGTTCACAGACAGGAATTAGCTGTTTACGTCTCTAACAGCCAAAACAGCTAGGCGCAGCTACATAACCTGCCCACAGTAAAAATGTCACCATGTAATAAATGTCAGAATGTAAATCGGGGAGAGGAAAGATTTTACAATGGGGAAACACTGACTAAATCATTTATACATAATTATTGTAAAAATTAAGCACTTTTTTTTTACTACATTATTTTCACTGGAGTTCCTCTTTAATCCTTAGATCTGTTCCCTAGGACCCAAGTCCCACTTTTCCATAATGTGTTCTATTTAGATCGCAGGCGTACATCAAAAAAGGGCGTCGGGAAAAAAGGGCGCGTGGTGTAAACGATAAGCAGTATTATCGTTTATAGAAAATATTGTGTAGAATTTCGTTTACAAATAGTGTTTTAAGAATTTATAAATCATTAAATAATGTGTATGAAATCGGCAATTCTTAAAACGTTAATCTTCCCTGTTTCTAAACTGAAACTTATAATTATGTTTGTTAAAAAAACAGTAATATTTGTTTAAACATTATAATTATTTATTGTTATGAATAATCTTGATTTATCGTTTATTATTATAATAAAATGTGAAAATATTGTTTATAACAATGATATTAATATAAGTACATTCATAATAACTGTTGATTAGTATTATTAAAATTGTACTAAAACTATACCTAATCCTACTCTCACACAGAACCCTCCCTGTACCTATCCCCAACCCCTAGACCCCCTGGTGGTGCCTAAACCTAAGACCCCCCTGATTAACCTAAACCTAAGACCCCCCTGGTGGTGCCTAAATCTAAGACCCCCCTGATGGTGCCTAAACCTAAGACCCCCCTGGTGGTGCCTAAACCTAAGACCCCCCTGGTGGTGCCTAAACCTAAGACCCCCCCTGGTGTTGCCTAAAACTAACCACCCCAAAGCCCTCCCTGTACCTATCCCTAACCCCTAGACCCCCTGGTGGTGCCTAAGCCTAAGACCCCCCTGGTGGTGCCTAAACCTAAGACCCCCCTGGGGGTGCCTAAACCTAAGACCCCCCTGGTGGTGCCTAAATCTAAGACCCCCCTGATGGTGCCTAAACCTAAGACCCCCCTGGTGGTGCCTAAACCTAAGACTCCCCTGGTGGTGCCTAAACCTAAGACCCCCCCTGGTGTTGCCTAAAACTAACCACCCCAAAGCCCCCCCTGTACCTATCCCTAACCCCTAGACCCCCTGGTGGTGCCTAAACCTAAGACCCCCCAGGTGGTGCCTAAACCTAAGACCCCCCTGGGGGTGCCTAAACCTAAGACCCCCCTGGTGGTGCCTAAACCTAAGACCCCCCTGGTGGTGCCTAAACCTAAGACCCCCCTGGGGGTGCCTAAACCTAAGACCCCCCTGGTGGTGCCTAAACCTAAGACCCCCTATGGATAATAATGTTTTACAAACATTAATAAATAAAAAATTTAAATAAAAAAATGTAAATAATTTTTTTGGGTGGATAATAATGTTTTAGAAATGTTTTACAAATAGTGATTGTAAAAAATATATTGCAATTTACATTACGTACTGATCGCTTTATTTTGTGAATAATAATGTTTTACAAACTGTAAGGGTTAAAATGGTAAATAATGTCTTAATTAAATAGGATAAATATGTTTAGTATTTATATGAACGTTATTCGTCACGGGCTCATTTTCTAAACCTAAATCATCACAAGCACAGTTATAAAACATTAAAAATCTCCGGGCGCCGTTTGTAAAACGTTAATAATCTCGGGCGCCCTTTTTTCCCTGTTCGGCGCCCATTAAACGATATTTATAATGGGAGTGAATGGGGCGCCCTTTTTGTGCACTTGTCTCATGCGCCCAAATCTCCTGCTTCCAGATCGCAGACGGATAATGCGCAGTGTAGAAGGGTTTATCAATATATTTGAGAGTTGAGGCATTGTTATTGTTGTTATTTACTAGCATCAAATTGTGCTGTGAGGGTTTGCTTTCGTGCTGCAATGCACCTCATTTTAAATGCTTTTATATGTCTTAGTATTTTTTGAATAAAGATTGTTTGAGTACATACTTTGGTGGTGCAACCTTTTCCTATCCAGGATTTCTGTTTCTCGATTTCTCACAGCACTGAGGTGCTGACATCACATTGGGGGACTCTTGTTGCATTGTGGGAAATAATAGCTGTTTTCAACTTCCAAAAAAGTAAGCAGCATCTCCTTTCACTGACATCACCTGCCAGCAGTCAAAATGTTGCCATATGATAAATTTCAGAATGTAAATCAGGGGAAGAGGAAAGATTTTACAATGGGCAAACACTGACTAAATAATTTATATAGAATGATTGTAAAAATTAAGCACTTTTTTTCATTATGTTATATTCATTTGAGTTCCTCTTAAATGTTTTTGCTGCCAGGCTAAGGTTGTTAATTTTGGCTCCATTGTTCAGCTGTGACACAGGAGATGACAGACAACATGCATCTTTCAGGGTTACCGATAAAAGCTTTGGGCCAGGGGGTAGGGTAGGGAAAGGATAAATTTAGTTGTTATGAAAAACAAAAGTTTGCTTTCTTAAAACAGAAAGAATTTGCGATAATTCAGGTTGGAGTGAGCTTGAGATGTCTCCCAGGGCATCACTGCTGAATATATGCAAATTAACCATTGTACCCTTGGAAGCTAAGCACACCTCCAGAACCGCTAGAATGCAATGATGTGTCAGCTTGTTAATTTGTACAGAGCCATAATAATCCAACATGCATACAGACTGTTTCGGATTGTTTGATCCTCATCTATCTCGCTCTATGCTGTAGGGCTTGTAACACCGAGAGGTACAGACTAACCAGCAAGCTCATGGTGACCCATAACTCATTGGAGTGTGTAAGGGACAACAATGGTCCTAAAAGCCCCCTTACTAAGATGTTAAGAAAAACAAAAGTTTGCTTTCTTAAAACAGAAATAATTTGCGATAATTCAGGTTGGAGTGAGCTTGAGATGTCTCCCAGGGCATCACTGCTGAATATATGCAAATTAACCATTGTACCCTAAAGGCAGCCATACACTGGTCGATGTGCCATCAGATCGACCAGCTGACAGATCCCTATCTGATCGAATCTGATCAGATAGGGATCGTATGGCTGCCTTTACTGCAAACAGATTGTGAATCGATTTCAGCCTGAAACCGATCACAATCTGTTCAGCTGCTCCTGCCGCCTGTCCCCCCCCCTATACATTACCTGATGCGGGCTCCCGGGCGTCTTCTCTGCATCTTCTCAGCGCTGCACCCGCTCCATCCCGGCGCTTCCTGTGTCACTCCGTGACCAGGAAGTTCAAATAGAGCGCCCTCTATTTGAACTTCCTGGGTCACTGCAGTGACCCAGGAAGCGCCGGGATGGAGCGGGTGCAGCGCTGAGAAGATGCAGAGAAGACGCCCGGGAGCCCGCATCAGGTAATGTATTTTTCATCGGATCGGCCGCCGCTAGCGACGCGCACTTAACCGCGGGCGATCGAGGGTAATTTCCCGCACGGCGCGATCGACGGACCGATCCGATTTCGGGAGGAAATCGGATCGTCGGCGGCGTTTACCGCGAACGATTGGCAGCAGATTCGATCCCAGGATCGAATCTGCTGTCGAAACGGCCGGGAATCGGGCCAGTGTATGGCCACCTTTAGAAGCTAAACACACCTCCAGAACCGCTGGAATGCAATGATGTGCCAGCTTGTTAATTTGTACAGAGCTTGTTAATTTGTACAGAGCCATAATAATCCAACATGCATACAGACTGTAGTCCCTTACACATTTCAATGAGTTCTGGGTCACCATGAGCTTGCTGGTTAGTCTGTACCTTTAGTTGTTATGGAAAGGCTAAAATTATTATCCAGTAAGAAAGACAGCCGGAGCACCAACTCATGCAATTTGGGATTTAATGACAGTCACATAGGCATACAGGCAATCCAGTAAAGGTGATAGGGAGAGAGAGATACCGGCCTTACAGCCGTTTCACGGCAACTGCCGCTTCTTCAGAGACCAGAAGTATCAAAAGTGCAACAGTAATGCATACATTTATATAGAAAAAACATAAACACTTACCACTCCCCACTGTCTAAACGCCGTGATCGTTTAGACAGTGGGGAGTGGTAAGTGTTTATGTTTTTTCTATATAAATGTATGCATTACTGTTGCACTTTTGATACTTCTGGTCTCTGAAGAAGCGGCAGTTGCCGTGAAACGGCTGTAAAGCCGGTATCTCTCTCTCCCTATCACCTTTACTGGATTGCCTGTATGCCTATGTGACTGTCATTAAATCCCAAACTGCATGAGTTGGTGCTCCGGCTGTCTTTCTTACTGGATGTTACATATGTGTGGAACGTGAGCACGACCATCAGTGGCAGGCTATCCATAGTGTTCGTCTGCTGTAAGCACCTGGTGCCCACCTATCTTTCCTCTACCCTACTTCGGCTAAAATTATTAATTCCAAAAGTATTCTAATTGGAGGAGGTTTGGGTTAGGCATCATGAAAGTGTTAATTTAGGAATGGAATAGGGGTAGGTGTCCAGGAGTACACATAGGGAAGGAAGGGCATAGTTTAGGATTAGGCATCAGAAAAGAGCTCCTGTTGGGGAAGAGGTTAGGTTTAGTTATTAAGAAGGGGTTAATGTTAAGGGGATGAGGTTAAAAGGAGATAAACCTCCCTGGCGTTATGATTACTTCCAGATTTTATTGTGTAAAAGTAGTGCAATTTTTTCACAAGCTTTTAGACCCTAAAAATAATTCCGCTAGATAGATCTACGACAGCCCTGCACATTGCACACCTCCCATGGGTTCAGCTCGAGGTTACCGCTCTGAGCTGTAGATTTCCATCCCGAGCCAGACTCTGGGTTACCGCTAAGGAGGATAAGCAAGTAAGACATCATCAGTTATGGTTAGGCATTAAACGGTGAGAAGTTCTGAAATCGCTGATGAAAAAAGTGTCACACAAGGCCAGTACAGCAGAGTATCATTGAGGGCATTCACTGATACTCTGATTCTTAACTTCCTGCCATTATGAATCTAACAGGAGCTGGAAAAACACATATCCCAATTGGTGGCATCTGCACTCATGCTTCTGCCCACATGCTCTGGCCCTCCTTTTTCACACAAGTAACTGGAGTGCTCTGCAACTATTGTGTTTTAGGAAAATAACTGAGAGTTCTGCTGGCATAATTTCTGCTGCACATCTGACCGTTTTTCTATGTCTATACACGCTCATTCTGCAATTGCTATATAATATCTCACAGACATTAGCTATTGCTGTCCAAACAGATGGTTTACGATTGTAACCAATTCCCCTCCAGCCAATCCAGATTGAAGGAAAAATATTGACAACACGTCAACACCAAACTGGATTTTTGTAGACTATTGCTATTAAATCGACTCACATCAGAAGGATTTCTACTCTAATCCTCCTTTCTGGCACTAAATCACAGTAAATGCTGACTGGCTCAGCTGAGCACACATTCTTAAATAGGTACTGTGAAGATGACTATACCTAATAGTAATATTGCGTAATAACAACAACATTTTGGAGGTGTTTTCTCCCATAGGGCTTGATTCACAAAGCGGTGCAAACTGTTTAGCAAGGGAGTGCTAAACAGTTAGCACCGCTTTGTGAATCAAGCCCCTAGGATTCAAAGCTCACGCCATGTCTCATTTGAGTAGTCGGTGACATGTCTGTGAATACCAGACTACACAGGTGGCCTTTCAGTCTGGACTGAAACACTTCCTGGGAGAAAGCTGTCCTGACCAAGAGTGATAAAGAGGTTCTCATAGGTAGGAGCAGGATGACAGAAGGATCCAGTTTCAAATGTTTTAGGTAGAATTTGAGAATGTATCTGATGTGGGGGGAGGTGTGGCACAGCTGCAATAAATCCTTCAGATAGCCGGAGCCTAAACTGCACAATCATTTGAATGTCAGTAGGCAGACTTGAAGAGGGTTGTCCATTTAATGGAGTAACTGGTCTTAAGTGAAAATGGTGAGACTGGTTTGTTAAAGGAAACCTGATGTGAGAGGGATATGGAGGCTGCCATATTTATTTTGTTTCCAAAAATGTGTATTTCCTGGCTGTCCTGCTGATCTTCTGCCTTTAATACTTTTAGTAATAAAACCTAAACCAGCATGCAGATTAGATGTTTGACTTAGGTTTGACTGCATTGGCCGCATGCTTGTTTCCGTTGTGTGATTCAGACTACTGATGGATGAAAGATAAGCTGGACAGCCAGACAACTGGTATTGTTTAACCACTTCATAACTGAGGGGTTTACCCCTTGAGCACCAGAGCAATTTTTACCTTTCAGTGCTCCTTCCATTCATTTGTCTATTATTTTTCTGTTTTCGGCCTTTATAGTTTTTAAGGAAGCAATCATCAGGCCTCTCCTCAAAAAACCCTCCCTGGACCCAGATGCAATGACCAGCTACAGACCTGTCTCTAACCTTCCCTTTCTGGGCAAGCTAATTGAAAAAGCTGTTTACCTCCAGCTAGAAGCCAAAATCCTACAAAACAACAGTTATGACCCATTCCAGTCTGGCTTCAGGAAACACCACAGCACTGAAACTGCCCTCATCCAAATATGCAACCACCTGCTCATGGCAAGAGACAGAGGAGAGTGCTCCATCCTCATACTGCTAGACCTTTCTGCAGCTTTTGATACAGTTGACCATGACATCTTGATAAACAGGCTACAGGAATACTGCGGCATTGATGGCATAGTTCTTCAGTGGTTCCAATCCTTCTTGAGTGGCAGAACCCACAAAGTGTCTATGGGGCCCTTCCTGTCCACCCCTGTATCACTTAAGTATGGGGTGCCCCAGGGCTCAATCCTCTCTCCCCTGCTTTTCACGATTTACATGTTACCGCTGGGAAAACTAATCCAAAAACATGGCCTGACATACCACTGCTATGCAGACGACACTCAACTATATCTTTCCTTCAAGCCTGGTGTGACAGACCCAAATCTAACTATAAACGCCTGCTTACGTGAACTACAGCATAGGATGAATGACAACTGGCTGAAACTAAATGCAGACAAAACTGAAGTCCTTCTGATAGGAGGGCAGAGCATGTTAACAAAACAACTTAACTTGCAGTCTTCACCACTGGGAATAGGAGGCACGGATCTGCGCAGCTCTGATCATGTGCGTAGCCTGGGAGTTCAAATTGATTGGGATTTAAACTTCAGAACTCAAATCTCTGCTGTGGTGAAATCATCCTATTTTCACCTGTAGAACATTGCAAAAATCAAGCACCTCATACCCCCAGAAGATCTGCCAACCTTAGTCCACGCCTTCATCACATCCCGACTGGACTACTGCAATGCTCTCTACACTGGCCTTCCAAAAAAGGTCTTGTACCGACTACAGCTGATACAGAATACTGCTGCCAGACTGCTAACCAACCAACCCCGTCACTGCCACATAACGCCAGTCCTGCACTCCCTTCACTGGCTACCTATAGAATGGAGGGTCCTATTCAAGATCGGCCTACTGACATTTAAATCCCTGAATAATTTAGGCCCTGGATACATGAAAGATATGTTGCAGCTGCGTAGCAATCCCCGCATTCTCAGATCAACAGGTTCTAATAATCTAGTCATACCCAGCGTCCACTTGGAAACTTTTGGTCCCAGAGCCTTCTGTCATGCTGCCCCTACGTTTTGGAACTCCTTACCTCAACAGATCAGGACAGCTCCATCCCTGGACGTGTTTAAATCCAGACTGAAAACCCACCTGTTCTGTTTGGCATTTGCAGAAATATAACTTTTGTTGTGTGAATACTTCATCCTACTAATTACTGAATCTGAGAGAGCCTAAGCGCTTTGAGTCCTATGGGAGAAAAGCGCTATAGAAATGTTATTGTATTGTATTGTATATTAAATAATGCATGCTACTGTAATTAAAACCCATGACATTTATTTGCCCATGTGTCCCGGTTACAAAACCATTTAAATTATGTCTTTATGACAATGTTTGGCGCCAATATTTTATTTGAAAATAAAGGTGCATTTTTTTCAGTTTTGCGTCCATCCCTAATTACAAGCCCATAGTTTATAAAGTAACAGTGTTATACCCTTCTGACATAAATATTTAAAAAGTTCAGTCCCTAAGGTAACTATTTATGTATTTTTTTTAATTGTACATTTTTTTTTTTTTTTTTATTACAAAGAAAATAAATTGGGGAGTGTGGGAGGTAATGAGTTAATTTTGAGTATATAACTAATGTATTTGTATATGAAAAATGCTTTAGGGTGTAGTTTTACTATTTGGCTACAAGATGGCCACAGTAACTTTTTGTTTATGCGTCTTGCAAGCGTCCGGAAGGACGCTTGCAGGAAGTGTTATGAGGCTGGGAAACTTTTTTTTTTTCACAATGATCACGCTGCTTCTAGTAGAAGCAGCTGATCATTGCGGGGGCTTGGATCAACGAACGGGAACGTTTTTTCCCGTTCATTGATCTCCGGGCGAGCGAGCGGGCAGTGGCGTGCACGAGCGCGTGGGCACGCGGACGAGCGGATGAGCGAGGGGGAGCGCGACAGCGGTGGGAGCGGCGTCAGGTGCGGATTTCTCCGTCCCTGGTCCTAACAGGGTGGAAAAAGGGACGGAGAAATCCACACCGCTGGGGGTAAAGTGGTTAAAAGGAAATAAATTTGCAGCATCCATATCCCTCTTATTGCAGTTGTCCTTTAACAGCCTGGCAGTAGTGTCCTTTACTAACAACAAGTAAGAAGAGACTATAGGAAGCTCCACCTTACTGTTGCTGTTCAATAGATTATTATTTTTTAATTATTTTAACAATAAATTTGGTCTGTTAAAAAGGGAAAAGCAATATGCTGATATTAGTGAAATCAGTGCAGAGTGTTAACACCTGATTTGGATCAATAATTTTGAAATTGTTAAAATCTGAGAATCACCACAACGGCCAGACAAGCAGCCTTTTCAAAGCAGAGTCAGAAGTCTTCCACATTCCCCTGAGTACAGGTACCATATTGAATATCAGCAGACTGAGTTGGCCAGTTACTTGACCTGTACCACTGATCTATTGTGATTTTCATGTTTATCGAATGTTGTGCAGAATATATCATAATTTGCAATGTACAAACATTTTTTATTTCAAAACCACAATTTAATCCATTAATTATTCTCTCATGACAGTTAAATTTCACCCAAAAATATAATCCGAAGAGTTATCAACAAAAGTTGTTTAGATGACACCTCAACTTTCTTCTTCAGGCATGATACGGAACTGGATCAGAACTGTCAGTAGACGGTCCTGATCCAGTTCTGTAACATACCTGAAGAAGAAGCTTGAAGTTTTGAAAGCTTGCAAAGAAATATTGTACAGTTAGTATTAAAAGTATCACCAGGGCCGAATTAGGACATTTTACCACCCAAGGCTCACTGTGACCCACCCTGCCTCCCCCACCAACCTCCCTGTCCTGTGTTACACCAGTCCTGTGTGCTCTCCCATCCCCTTTGTTCCCCTGGTCTTATACTCTTGCCAGGTCCTGTGCAGGAACAATGCTCCACTGCTTGCTCCTTTGGAAGCAGGGTGGCTGCAGACTGAGTCTGTGACTGCTGTGGTTTACATGTTTGACAATTTAACTGCCTTAGTGTGCCAGCCCATTGCCTGCCCCTGCTTCCTGATGCCCTAGGCCGTGATCTTTGTGGTCTTGCCTCAAATCCAGCCATGGGTATCACCTAAACAACTTTTGTTGTTACATCTTCGGATTCTCTCCATGACTAACACCGGACCACACACAACCAGAAATATAATATATACTTGGAAAATGTACCACCAACCCACAAGAAATAATGAAACAAAAAATAGGGAAAAGGATGGTCTATTAGGTGAGCATTAACCATAATCAACAATAAAATGTTTATTGCACATGAAAAAATGTTACCATATTTAATTATTATCTGGCTGGCTGGGTTTGCAATGTGGTAAAATCAGATATGGGGGGGGGGAGGGGCTGGGCAAGCCAGTCTTTTCTTGTGAACACAGAGCTGTCCCCACCCACCTCCATCTTTTGCAGGGGGATAAGGTGGACACAGACAGGTAATGACTTTGTGCAGGGGAAGTAACCCCCACTCTCATGACAGCCCTATATTTTGTCTGTGAATGTTTGCGTCATATGACTGACTTTTTCAAAGGAAATTTCTTTGAAACAGTTGCATCAAATATAAAATGTGCATGAGTGAAATAATACATTTGAGAGGGTGAACTAGGTTTTTCTATTTTCTACAGACTAAGCTTTAAGACCAACTTCAGAAAAAAGAGTATATCTTAGTACTGGCAAATGTACAGAAGTGTTAATTGTTTTTTGGTAGGCTGGGGTGTCTCCACTGGGTAGGTTTTTCCTCATGTCTGTTTCTGAGACCGTCATGGATCTCCACAACCGTAATATGAACCTTGGTGGTCCCAGTAACACAATGATGAATATTAATAGAATCCGTTGTGGGGCTTTATCTCCTCCCCATACATATGTTTTATTTGTTGCTCTCCCTGTCCCTCCCTGTTGGTAGGATTTACCCAATTCTTACCAGGAAAAACATCAATACATTCATGAAAGGTTTGAACCCATTTCCGCACTACACAAAATGAAGGCATTTACTGTCTTTTCTTGGGAGCTAAGATTTATGTATGCTGTACTATCAGTTACCTGATAACTAAGGCGTCTTCTGTTTCGCTGTAACACCCAAGAGATAACTTACTCTTTCAATGAACCTTATTTAACAGGTCTTAAAGTTACAGTGGATCAGGACAAAAATAAAACTACATTATTTAAAATAGTGACCAGGTGACCAATGCAAATTGATACTTCCCAGTAGATAATGTTAAGTCTCACCTGAGAAACAGATTGATTTCCAGATGAAGTCATGAAAAACAATATATACTGTGATTTTTTCGCATAACACATATAAATAAAAATAATGTACAGGTGTATGGGAAGTGCATAGGATTTTGTGGTTCATTAAAAACACTTCAGCCAATTGTTCATATTTCTTTTTCAATTTCCTAAGCTCGCTTTTGATAGTGTAAATGAAATAAATACAATTTGTATTGGTTTTTTTTTTTGTTTGTTTTCATAAAAATAAGGAACATTTAATTTTGCCCTGATCTCCTGAACTGTGTGGATACATCCCATTCCTCATACCAAGATCTAGAAGCCACAATGTGCTTGCCACGTTACAAGCAAATAACTAAGTGACAATTTCACCTTTAAATATGCCCCTTAACTTAAGCGCAAAAAAATAAATCAATACATTGCAAAGTGATTCGTTAAAAAATTGGAAACAGTAAGAAACTGACATTATTTCCCATAACGCAACAAGGCTCCCAGAAATGATTGATATTCGTCATATAATTTGTTTAAATTGTTTGATCCACTACCAGCTTGCATGTAACAGCTTTACTACTGGCAGACATAAAAAACAGACAGCACCAACTGCCATTATCTATAAGCACACCCCCTAACAACGTGATAGGCTAAAAGGTTGTTTTTTATAGAGATACATATGCACAGAGGGAGATACCGGTTGTTGCTTGAAAACAGTTGTTATTCCCACAATGCAACAAGGTTCACAGACAGCAAACTGTGAGCACCTAGGTGCTGACATCACACTGTGGGAGGGGTTTCACCACAATATCAGCCATACAGACCTCTCTGATGATCTGTTCAAGAAAAGGTAAAGATTTCTTGTGGGAAAATGGATATTAGCTACTGATTGGGATGAAGTCCAAACCTTGGTTACAGTTCCTGTGATGAAACGCGGAAAAGACGCTGCCTCTCAAGGTGAGGCGGCTGTTTCCGCGTCCAGCATGGCGTCACAACGCGGAAAAAACGCTGCATGCCGCATAGGCAGAGCGGCGGAATCCGCATTGGGAACGGCGGAATCCGCATTGGTAACGGCGGAAGCCGCATTGGAGGCGGCTCCCGCACTCGGTTCACTGGATACATTGCAAAACAGTACTGGTGTGGCTGGGACTGATAGTCCACCTAGATTCAGAGTGACACGCGCGCGCGCACAGAGGCAGAGCTTAAATAACAGCCAGAAGGGAGTCAGCTGACCAGGCGGGTCAGCTGACATTTTCCACTACTCTCATTGGTCCAGCAATTAGGGAGGTCCTGGAGAGGTCGTTGTGTATATATACTGCTGGCTGTTCACTTGCTCTTTGTCTGGCGTTGCGAACACATACGTGGGAGCACTCAGACCCGTAGTCAGATCCTTAAGTGTGCCGGGACCAGCTGGAGCTGTAATCCTACACTTAGCTAGATTCTGTTGATAGCTTAAAGTACTAGTTTGATTGTGATTATCTGTTATGACCTTCTGTCTGCCTGACCATCCTCTTGTATTCTGATCTTGTACCTTGCTATTCTGATACTTTGTTGCCGAACCCCGGCTCATCCTTAGACTCTGCTTCTGCCTCTTGATCTTGTACCTCAATATTTCTGATACCCTGTTGCCGAACTCTGCCTGTACCTAGACTCCGCCTCTGCCTTCTGAATTTGTACTTTATCTGTCCGTGTGTTACGATCTGGCTTGTCTGACCTCGAGAACCAACCTCACTATTGGAGGCGGTTCCCCGTCCTGTTAGTGACACTTTCTTCTGAGTGTCACTCTCAGACTTACCTTCCTACTCGCAGCCTGACTCCTCCCGCCTTGGAGAGTTCAGGTCTTCGGAAGGAAGCCGTGCAGTACTCCCCACTGCACTGAGGCGCAGTCCTCTTAGTGTTACTGTTACACCAAACACTACACTCTACTCTAGTACAGAGGTTAGCTGGAATATCGGATTATCGGTGATACTGCAGATCACTTATAATCTGGTATACATCTGTATTCCCAGTGATACTGCAGATCACCGGTAATCAGATCCTCTCTGTGCTCCACCGTTCGTTACAGTTCCTCTTTAAAATTCCTCTCCTCTTGAAAGCTTCAAAAACCACCTGCCTTGCTTTCCTTTTGCCAAAGTTCAGTGTGTGCTTATGTTGGCACTTTCTAAACACAATAAATAATAATAATTATAAGTGTAATCTACCCTTGGCACCCGCCCAACTGCATTTCTGTGTCATCACTCATCAGAAGTGATGACTGTGTCATCAATAGGGCTAAATATTTGTGCCATTGACAACTGCTCCAATCCAACAACTTAACCACTTCGCATCCAGACCTTGCTTCCCCCTTATGGACCAGAGCCGTTTTGATGTTTTAGCCATGACCCTAGTTAATCAGCAATAACTTTATCCCTACACATGACACTTAAATGATCTATATACCGTTTTTTTTAAGACAAACTAGGCTTTCATTGGGGGGTATTTTGTACTAAGGACTAAGAAAATAGTTGTTTTCTATTCATTTTAATGTGAAAAAAAAGAGGAAAAAAATAAAAAATGCATGATTTCTCATTTTTTATCGGTTCCAGCGTAAAAATAAAAAGTGCTACTGTCATAAAAACCATGCCACTAGTATTATATCCCCCAGAATAGATAGCCAGATGTGTCCCCAGTATCAGCCCCCCCCCCACCCCCAGGATAGACAGATATGTCCCCAATATAGAGAAGAGAAAGCAGAAACCATCTGCACCCAAGTCTCACTTCAATGAGTCATAGACACCAGGGGTATATATAAAAATAAAAATACCATTGATTTTGATGAGATGATCCTGACACAACGTGAGTGTCGTTGGATCTACAACCTTAAGGCAATCAAACCCCCAGGACTTAATGACAGTTTAAAATATGCTCCTTTTTTGTGAGCTACATATAATTCTTATGAGGGTGGTATGTACATATAGGGGCCATGCTGATGGGGGCGGGTGGTGGGTGGGGTGGGTTTTGGCGCTCCCTCCGCTTCGGTGTGGGGCTCCTTGGCTGGGTGGGGGGGCCACCTGCAGCACCCCAAATTTAGGTCTGCATTTCTTATATTTTTGCAGTCAATGTTTTTGCTTTTTTCTTTTATTTACATATATACAAAAAAATGTTTTCTTTACAGTATCATTACAGTGAAAATTTGCTTTTCTGATATGAGATGTTCCTAATGACAATGTATGTTGATATTTCTTACCTTACTCATGTAAGGAAAATATGATATTTTGACTTAATATAGTATTTTTTGTTTCAGGACAAGTCTCCTTTAAGAGTCTGTTGTGCTGGGTGGGGGCGTTTTTTTGGAGCATGCTCTTTCTCTTTCCCCTTCCCTCAATGTGTGTGTGTCTTTATCTTTTTCCCCCCCTGTCCTTCCCTCAGGGTGTGCTCCACTCTTCGCCCTTACACCCAGCACTTAGCCTGGCAAGGGGAGGGGCGGGATCGGCTAGTATTGTCCGGCCCCTGGCCCTGCCCACTTTGTTGCCAGGCTACCGGCCGGAACGGCGCGATGTACGCATTGGGCATGCGTGCGTGCGTCAGTTCCGGCCGGACATACCATGCTGGAGTGCAGAAGCCGCGCCCACGGAAGTCACGCGGCTTGGGCCTCTTCGACGTAAACGCCATTTAAGGTGTATGGAGACCGCTCCCGACATACACACTTAGCGGTCTAAACAATAGAAGATCGAGAGCCCAATATAGTGTAGTATGTATTAGTAGGGGGTGGGATGTATTATGAAATGTAAGTAATATACTCACAAACCAGGGTTGCCTCCAAAGCAACCACTGTTCAGGCAGGTGGGGAGAATAAGCCTGTCCCTACTCAGGATTAAGACGTCGCTCTCTGTGGATAGAGGAAACTGTAGGGTAGATCACCCTTCCACCAAGGGTGGACTTCTGGATGCGCAAAGGTGTACAGAGGCGCCGGAAGGATAAAAGTAGCTAAAAAGTTTAAAATTGTTCTGGTTGCGGTGGTGGACCGACCAACCATAAACAGACAAAAAGCTGTCAATTTTCAAAACATATACAGTTTATTAAATTACTCCCATAAACAGAGTCGCAACGCGTTTCGCAGGCAAGAACCCGCTTCTTCAGGCAATAACAGACAGGAGAAATACACAGCGTGTAGTCTAGATGATGCTTGGCACCTCTGTGACAGAGGTGCCAAGCATCATCTAGACTACACGCTGTGTATTGCTCCTGTCTGTTATTGCCTGAAGAAGCGGGTTCTTGCCTGCGAAACGCGTTGCGACTCTGTTTATGGGAGTAATTTAATAAACTGTATATGTTTTGAAAATTGACAGCTTTTTGTCTGTTTATGGTTGGTCGGTCCACCACCGCAACCAGAACAATTTTAAACTTTTTAGCTACTTTTATCCTTCCGGCGCCTCTGTACACCTTTGCGCAACTTGGCGGTCTGTGTCCTGATGAGCCGAATCTTTCGGCGAAACCGGTAGACAAGGTCTGGGCGGCATGGGGATGCCTCTACTGCAGCACTACTCACGATCCTTCATGGAGGTTGGCACTTGGCATCTATACAAGGACATGTAAGCTTGCAATAGCACCATAAACTTCTTTCATCATATGTGTTGAGGCCCACTCTATTGCCTCACATTGGGACTTTTACAAACCACTCATATTGAGCTATTACTGATCCTATGGATGCCTTATTCTTTCTACATGATGCAATGAATATGATATGTGCCACTGTATACTAATGGTGGATACTGTTGAATTATCCAAACCAACTATATTATTTACATCAGTTGCCTGCTTCTGGACAGGAACTCTGAATTGCCTTTTTATTGCCGCAATACTGTCTTTCCAGGACATAGTGCTTCATTATTACATCTTGAGATCCGTTTGATATACAGTTGCCTGCTTCTAGACAGGAACTTTGAGCTGAACTTTGCTGCCATGATGCTAACTCACCATAAATTTGGGCTCCATCACAGCCTATAGGCAATCCCTGATCCTCCAAAACCATCAACTGCCTGCTTGTGGACAGGAATTCTATGCACAACCAGTTGCCTGCTTATGGACAGGAACTCTACAGTATCATCAGTTGGCTGCTTGTGGTCAGGAACTCTGTGCTAACCGATTGCTGCTACTACATTCCCTTGCATCTTAGCATCCTTACATCAAGGACTCTTTAGCCATATGGGTTATTCTCTAATATCTGGGGTGCATTGCTATTTTTCCTTGTTTTGAATCATGCTCTATTGCTGTACACTTGCTGCTGTATAATGACATCTTTTTCCCTCAGCCGCCCAGACACTCAGATCTCCTAAAATTGTATGACTAACATTAACTTGTTTAAGTTTATTAATAAATGGTATTTTTATTTTTATATATACCCCTGGTGTCTATGACTCATTGAAGTGAGACTTGGGTGCAGATGGGTTCTGCTTTCTCTTCTCTGTTTTCTTTAACCCAGTCACTCTGAGTCATATCTATTGGTGTTAACTACATATATATATAGGAGTGGTTTGGTGTTGGATGAATCGCATATACACACATATGTCCCCAATATAACCGCCCCCCAGTATAGTCAGATGTGTCCCCTGCATTTGTCACCCCCAGCATAGATTGTCATATGCGCCCCTAAGAATAGTGCCCCTAATTATAGCCAGATGTGCCCCTGAGATCAGCATTCCCCCATTTTAGCCAGATATGCCCCCATGATTAGCATTGGCCCCCCACCATAGCCAAATGATTGCGGGTATTAGATTATCCCCCCCCCCCCCCCGGGGTAACCAGATGTGCTATTGTACTATTAGACACTCCCCCCCCCTCCAGTTAGCTAGATGTCCCCCAGTGATCTTAACATCCCCCTTTTAAATACCCCCTCCCCAGGATCGATAGCCAGAGCCCCCCCCCCCCCCCCCCCCATCAGGCAGCCCCCTCTGTGCATAAATAGTTTAAAAAAATCCTCCAGCAGTCAGCCCCGCTGTGCCGAATATCCGGTCCCGGCTTGATGACGTCATCAAGCCGGGACCAGGATATTCGGCATAGCGGGGCTGACTGCAGAGCGGGGATTGGAGGCTCAGGCTTCAGGATAGTCGCAGGAACGAGGTAAGGCGAGTGAGGCTGCTTGCTGGAGGATTTTTTTTAACTATTTATGTACAGAGGGGGACAGATGAAGGATCGCTGCAATTGACTACTGTCAGTATATCTACGTCATTGTGGCTTGGAGGGTGCCACAGCTGACGTAGATAAACTGTAGCAGTGGAGGAAGTGGTTAAAGAGAACTCCAGTGAAAAAATGTAATAAAAAAAGTTATTCATTTTTACAATAATGATGTATAAATGATTTAGTCAGTGTTTGCCCATTGTAAAATCTTTCCTCTCCATAATTTACATTCTGACATTTATCACATGGTGACATTTTCACTGCTGGCAGGTGATGTCACTGGAAGTAACTGCTGCTTGCTTTTTTGGCAGTTGGAAATAGCTGTAAACAGCTATTTCCCATAATGCAACATGAGATTCACAGTCAGGAAACTGCCAGGACCATGCTCCTGACATCTCACTGTGGGAGGGGTTTCACCACAATATCAGCCATACGGAGCCCCCTGATGATCCATTTGTGAAAAGGAAAAGATTTGTCATGTAAAAGGGGGTATCAGCTACTGATTGGGATGAAGTCCAATTCTTGGTCACGGTTTCTCTTTAAATATAGCCCCCACAATAGCCAGGGGGGCTGGGGGTTAAGGGGGTCTGCCTCTCTTTCTCTTCCCATGTTAGTAGCAGCCAGACCGGCCGCAGCAGAGCATATATGCTTACTTACATGTGACATCAGGAGCCCATGAAAGGCCATGAAGGGGCACATGGTAACCAGCTGGAGTGAAGAGTAGAAGAGGACCCAGCCCTGGAGTAAGTATATGTGCTCCTCTGTGGCCACTTTGTTTTTTTATGTAGTGGAAGAGTTCTAGAGCATGTCTTACGAAGGTGGGGGATACTGTCTGCATTTCTTACTAATGAGAGGTGAACTTCGATGGGAGCCCCATAAAAATTCTCACATTGGGGCCCATGGTTTGTAGTTATGTCCCTGCTCCAATCCTACCATGGAGAAAGTGTCCCTCCTGCTCTTTGTGATGTATCGGATAGATAGGAGGCAGTAGTGATCAAGGCCTGGTGCTCTTGCTAACCTGAAGAAAGTATGAGCCAAGGATTTTTTTGGTCCATTTACTTTGTTTAAACTTGTTGCACGTTGCTCTCCATCCACTCAGACAGCCATCAGAGTAAGGAGAGAACCAACTGATACAATTCCCTTCAATAATTCTTGCTCTTAGCCTAGCAGACATCCATTAGTAATGACCTCCCTGCTGTTGCAGCATAGCTATGGGGACAGGTAATGTGTACAGCGCTCTGTTTAACATAAACAAGCACACACTAAACAGCTTAAAAGGAGCTAATTTCTTTGATGAAATATGAAATGTTCTTCTTTACATAAACAGTTCAGCCCACAGGCTCCTGTTTATTCCACCTCACTCAGTCACAGAGTAGATTGTTTACGCAATGGCTCAGCAGCCTAGGCAATATATGTGATATATGTCTGTATATGTAGATGAAATTAGTGTGGTTTCAGGCTTTCAGCATTACATTACAGACCCACAGGTCTGCACACAACATTGTTGGAAGTCATCAATGAGCCTTTACCACGATATTTCTACATCTAACTTGAACTTGACAAATTTGCTACTTTGTCCAAAATAAATAGTTCCTTACAATAAAATGTAAAATAATACACATAGCCAACAGATGAAATGTGAAGTGTTTTATGGATTCAGAAAGAAAAAACAGCCTAATTTCATGTTATGTATACATATACAGTGTGAAGGAACGCTCCTTACTGTTCAGAACTGGTTAAGGTTAAATTATAAGATACATGCATGTGGGCAATTCACAATGGTTGGGAGGTATTTTAAATTATAGCAGCATATATTTTTCTGCACATCAGGATAACTGAATGTAAACTTAAATCAACCAGTTTTTTTGAAAAGTGCTTAATAATTCAAATGTATGACCATTTAAAATAAGTTATAATTATTAATTTCCTCTAATCACTTTTTTTTTTTTTTTTTGTAGCCTGTAGGTTTTATAAATCATGATTTAGTTTTAGGTGTGGTCGCAGAAAGTGGGTCCGCTGCTTATCCCAGAGTATATGAGAATCACCAAATGACCAATAGTTCCTGTAAAATGTTTTACAGTCAAATTTGGCTGATCTAAAGGATGGGATGGACTTTCTCTCCAATACAGGAGTCCATCCCATCCTCTAGATCAGGTATTGTTGTGGCTTCCCTTTTTCTGGACGGGGAAATGACGATGTTCACATTTATTATATAACCACTGACAGATAAGCCTGAAAGCTCTGGGGGTCATAAGAGGAGAGAGGGAAAGGCATGTGCACAAATAGCGGTCTCCATAAAAGTTTGCTGGGGGTCCCCATAATTTTAGTTATGCCCTTACCCACGCATTGATTTGAAACTTATCATAACTTTTCTTAAATTGTGTAACAAAATACAGAGTGCAACAATAGCCTGAGATAAAATCTAAATACTGACCATCAACTACCAAGTCAGTACTAGGCAACCATAAATACATAGCATATATATGCATAGATAGTAAATAATTAGCTTTTAGGTGGTTATACTCCTTACACCTCCAAATATAACTAGCACAGGTCAAAGAACAAACAGAAAACCAAAATAAAAAGCCCAATCTAAAAGTTCCATGAGCCAAATATATGAATAATGTGTTAATGTGTAACTATGATCATGAGGTATGAACACTATAGGGCAGTGTTCAAACAGTGATTACACATTGAGCTCTATTCACAAAGCACTACTGCATTCGGTAATGCTGAAAAGAGCTGATTTTACAGACCACCTTCCCATATTCCAATTCACTAAACCCATCATCGGCACCTCACAGAAAATAAATATTACAGGCTAGTTAGGTAAATGACTGACGTGTGTGGTAATTGCCTCAAGAAATGTCAAGGAACTGCAATTCAGAAAGATCTTCGCATTAAGTTTACCGGCCAAAAGTGTTCAGTAATTTTCTCCAGCTCACAGCAGCCGATAACTTGCTCTCCCCATGCCGTCTCTGTGTGGTATATTTGACAGACAGCCTATGGGGAGATCCAGGCAGCCAATAAAGAGAGCCACACAGCCCTGCTTCTCAGGCTGATTTGAAGCGAAGAGTAATTGGGTGGGACTTACTTATAAAGGAAATTTTTCAAAAGGCATCCCTTTAGATGTGCTTATTTGTATTGTAGCATACAGAAGAGCTCCCCCTAGTGGCTGCAGCACTTCTAAAGGGATAACAGGGTTACACTCTAAGGAAAACCTCCGAGTCATACACACAGCTCCCGGCCTGCCTGCTGACCTGCTGTATGCTGGTAAGTGACACTTACCGAGCAGGGATTAGTGAATTGAGGCATGTTTGTTCAGTAAATTACCGAACTTCTGAACTTCTGCCTCATGAGGGAAAACGTTAGTGAATTTGGAAAAAAAAAGTGTAAAATACCGGATGAGGTATTTTACCAAAGACAATTATTTTGCCGACCTGTCCTTTGTGAATAAAGCCCATTGGAGTGACATTACTGACATTACTACCGTGTGCTAAATTGGAACATTTTGTATATATAAAAAATATACAATGGGAGCACAGGGCAATCACTATGGAACACAAAGCCAAAGGTAAACAATAATAATAAAAGCAACAATTCTGAATACAGAAAGGTGCATCAGAGAATGTAGCACATTGCAAAAACCTTTCATGTGATTTACGGTCATAGCAAAAGGTACATAATAGTAATAAAATGTTACAAGGCAAAAATGCATAGTTTTGAGTACATAAATATAACCCATTGGAACATGTGTTACATGGCCATACCAACCACTTCATCAGAAGTTACTGGCAATGTAAAAATGTGGTAAGGATAGAGTAATAAAAGTAATTTAAGAGGAGGTATGAAATATAATATTACAGTTATGGACTATATAGATCACTATACACTGCAGTATAAATGGCTCATTGTCTGCTCATTATCATTCATCAGAAATAAATTATAGGTTGTCTGATACAAATTAAAAGGAATTAAAAGATTAAAACTGACTACGTGTAAAACTTTGTTTATCTTGGTAAAACCCCCATGTTCTGTTATTCGACTGTGTTTACCGAGGACTGAGGTTAAATTCAGTTACAAATAACTGTATATAAGGGTAAAGGGCCTCTCTTGGCGATGTAATACATGTAATACTACGATAAGAAAATCAAACCAAAGCCAGGAGATGACATATGAAACAGCAACAGCAGCCTAGACTTCCAATTGCTGCAAATAATGGGCGCCTGTGATGCTGATATCAATAGTAATGTAGCACCATATTACATATCATGTTATCTAAATGAAGCAATATTTGGGCTTTGAAACTCATATGTGAAGCAAGGCGTTGCTTATTGAAATGCTTTATGTCAGGATATGAAACACTTTAATAAACATTGCAGTTTGCTTATCATCCTCTGAGCTGTGCACTGAGAGCAATAGATATATATTGCAGCAGACCTTTGCTTATAAACCTGTCTGACTCAAGTTGTGATTTTTTTTCTGTCACTGTACAAAAAAAAGCTAATCTCAGACTCTGTAATGGTATGATGTAGAGAAACATGCCACCAAGCACATTGGTCAAAAGAAGACACTAAGCAGATATGGTCAGGCTAAGTAACTATCAGAAACTTGCATGAACATCCATCTGCCTGGCTGTGTTTGAGTTGGGACCAATCAATCAGCAAGTTTTGCTAGGAAATCACAATTGTTTTTGTTTTTTTTTGACTTTCCGTTCCTTTTTTTTTTTTTTAGCATCAAGGCAATGAACATGAATGTTTGGCTCAACTGGACATGCATTTTGCCACTCAAACACAAGCATTGGTTGGCAATTGTATCACTAGAGTGGTTGGCTGATGACCAAATCCAGTTCCATCCTGCTGCTTTGTGTCATGTTTCGTCCTGTTCATAGATCTCTCCTGTAGGAGTAGAAGTTGCACGTACACATGCCCTCACATACGTGCATGCATGTATGGCCACTCTTCACCGCCAATAAGCTGACGGGTAGTGGGTATTCTGAATAATTTACTACAGTCTACTAAATGTCAATACAGAGCCTTTTTAACTTTCTGGGGACTGGCAGCCTAAACCCCCTTAAGGACCAGTGCATTTTTACATGGAGGGTGCATTTAGATAGCCAGGCAGCGGTATCCCTGTATTTATAGCTAGGCATGGTTGCCCCCAGTACAGATAGGTGTCCCCCATATTGCCAGCAGCCTGTACTCACCTCCTAGGTAGTGTTGGGCGAACACCTGGATGTTCGGGTTCGGGAAAGTTCGCCGAACATGGCCGCAATGTACGGCATGTTCGGGCCGAACCCCGAACTCCCCAAACATCCCGCTTTTGGGGGCCCTATGGGGTCGCAGGCATAAGGGGGGAGCATGCCCTGATCGCGGGGGGGGGGGTCGGAAATTCCCCCTACCCCCTCCGCTAGCGCTCCCCCCCTCTGCCCGCTTCCCCATACAAAAGTTTCAGGAAGTACCGGTCCGGTGGTAGTGGGTGGCTGGCAGTGGGCGGCACTGTGAAGTGAGTGACTGAGGAGGAGGAGTCCGGAGAGTGATGCGTTGAGGGAGGCCGGGCAGCGGGCGGTTCAGCAGTAGTACGGTACTACTGCTGAACCGCCCGCTGCCCGGCCTCCCTCAACGCGTCACTCTCCGGACTCCTCCTCCTCAGTCACTCACTTCACAGTGCCGCCCACTGCCAGCCACCCACTACCACCGGACCGGTACTTCCTGAAACTTTTGTATGGGGAAGCGGGCAGAGGGGGGAGCGCTAGCGGAGGGGGTGGGGGGAATTTCCGACCCCCCCCCCCCCCCCGCGATCGGGGCATGCTCCCCCCTTATGCCTGCGACCCCATAGGGGGGCAGTATTCGGCCGAACAGGGCCCTGTTCGGCCGAACAGGGGCCCTGTTCGGCCCTGTTCGGCGGCCATTTAGTAGTTCGGGGCGAACCCGAACTTAAAAGGCTGAACACCATCAGGTGTTCGGCCGAACGCGAACATCACCCGAACAGGGTGATGTTCTGCAGAACCCGAACAGTGGCGAACACTGTTCGCCCAACACTACTCCTAGGCTCCAGCAAAGAGCAGCTCTACCCCCCTCTGCTCTGCCCAGCATCCCTGCTCGCACTGTCGTTAAGTTCCGGGTCCCGGCTTGATGACGTCATCAAGGCGGGACCCGACATTAGAGTCAGAGCGAGCAGAGCTGCTGGGCAGAGCAGAAGGGAGCGACGATCACCGGGGGAACATCAGGAGGGTGGGTCAATCACCATGACTCCTGATCAGTAAGGGGAGATGTTGGCTGTCATATGACAGCATAATCTCACCTCTCAAGTGCGAACAATCAAGGCGGGAGCGGAAAAAGCAGGTGGCATAAATCCTACGCCACATCAGGCTTAGGCAGCCACAAGTGCGGTGTAGGATTTACTACATGCAGTCCTCAGGAAGTTAAGTATATTAGTCCTTTAAAGGAAACTTATAATGTTAATACAATTAGAATCCCAACTTTTGTAATTTCACTAGCCTTTTGTGCATGTATGGTCTTAGTGCTTTCCCATCATGTCACTCCAAAAATCACCCCCTTCCCATGGTAAGATGCGATAGGAAACAAGCAGAACCTTGTATTGGCCTTTTACTAGTAATCAATGTTCTGATTGGTTGCTCTAGATCCTAGGTTCTCAACATGTGGTATGCGTACCCCAGAGGGTACTTCTGATGCTTCCAGGCTTGATATAGTTAACCAAGTATAACAAATTTAGAGTTTTAGAAAATGATAAATCCAATATAAACAACAACAAATTTGTATTTTAGCTAATTAAAAGCAATAGGACATGCTTGGAAATAATTTAGAACCAATTATTATGTACTATGATTACAGATATATTTGTCAAGGGTTACTTGTGATAATGTTACTATGCCAGGGGATACTTGATGAGTACAGGGTTTTAGAAGGGGTACATGCCAATAAAATATTGATAAACAATGTTCTAGATCACTGTGGTTCCCACCTTCTGCTTTGACTGTTGAAGTTCTTTAAAAGGTGTCTCTGCATTCACTGCTCATATTTTAAGGGGTTTACTCAATAACCCTATAACCCTATAAGTTCTGGTTAATCACTCATAGCCCCTGACTGTAAGCCCTATCCTCCTTTCATACCTTGCACCCCCTTTTTGTTTCAAACACACCCTAGAAAGGTGTATTTAAAAAAAGGGCATAGGTAAAAATCAGAGGCAATTTGTTTTAAGGTAATTTAACTTCACCTTTAGAGAGAAAATGTAAAAGCCGCAACAAGAAACACATTTCCTAAGCAGTATTTTCATACACAGTGGCATTCAGCTTGCTTTAACTGCAGAATTAGGTAGACCTATTGCTTAATTGTTTCCACATTGCTGCCGCTCTCTCTGCCTCTCTCCACGTGTTGCAAGGATAATAGATGGCCCAGAGGTTGTGGCAGCTGGCTTTCATTGAAATCCATCAGTTTACGCTAGCACAGTAATGTGCTCCGAGGTTAGAAAGGGTATCATTGTCGACCAAAATACTTCTATTTGATTGTTCTATAAGCTCATGGCTATTGATTTATTATTGGCAGGTCCAGAAAGCAACACATTAGATCAGAAAATGTTGACTTGATTTACTTTGGCAGAACCAGTACTTTTTTCCTTGAAGTGCATAAAGTAAAATAACTTCTGGAAGAAAAACAAATCCGCAGCTAGGAGGATTTAACAGAGCTGGGATCTACCTGTTCCATTTCAGCGTAGTATTTGTGTGGTTGAGAGCGTAAGAAAAGCAAAACACAGATGGGGAACTAAAAGAAAAAAAATTAGGGCAAGTTAATGAAAATTATATGAATGTGCTACTTATGCAACTTGTGGTGAAATTTTAACTTTGTCATTTTTCAGTGTAAAAATAAACCATCCTTGTCTAACATATGAGCCACAATCCTGACCCCCTACTAGTTTTTCATAGCTTTCCATTGATCTTTTCTACAACTTTATCTGCCTTAAACTTGTGAAATCCCAAGACGCTAGGGTGAGCCATGAAGTCTCCATATGATTGGACCTTTCATGCAGAGGGGTGACACATCTACGGGTGTAGGAGCTATCCTTTAGGTAAAGGGAGGTTAAGATTCTCTTTGATAAAATAACCCCTATGTAGATGAGCGAGTATGACTGTAAAGTTCAATCTCAAGTCGCTCTTTGCATACATAACATTGGTTGCACTATGTGCACAATCCATATTTTTTGGATAGCTTAAATAATAGTAAAATTGCAGCACACTATCTATGCATCAACCCCTCTAACTCTGTAAATGTCATGGCTTACACAGTCTCTATAAGTACCAGCGGTCACACTGTCTCTGTAAATGCCAGGGGTCACACAGTCTCTATAAATAGTAGTGGTCACTCTGTCACTGTAAATATTAGGACTCATACAGTCTCTATAAATAGCAGTGGTCCCTCTGTCTCTGTGAATGTCAGGGGTCACACAGTATCTATAAATAGCAGTGGTCCCTCTGTCTCTGTAAATGTCAGGGGTCACACAGTATCTATAAATAGCAATGGTCCCTCTGTCTCTGTAAATGTCAGGGGTCACACAGTGTCTATAAATAGCAGTGGTCACTCTGTCTCTGTAAATGTTAGGGCTCACACAATCTTTATAATTAGCATTGGTCACTGAACATGGCATGGTCACTGTTTCTGTCAGTGGCATCTGTCTCATAAAAAATGTCTGTAAAAAAAAAAACCCAAAAAAGAGTGCTTAAAGGGAAAGTCCAAGCAACCGACAAGTCCCTCGTAGCAGCTCCGTTCCCAGCCGCCGGCCCGGGGTCCCCAATGGTGTATAGGCCGACCTCGCGAGACCTCGCCTGCGCAGAACACTCCACACCACATGTGAGTGATTGACAGCTGCGCTCGCGTAGGCACAGTAAAGGACGACCTCCCGAGGACGGCCTCTGTACCGGCAGGGACCCCGGGCCGATGGCTGGGAGCAGAGCTGCTGTGAGGGACGTCGGCTCCAAGGGCCTGGAGGAAGCCCCGGGTAAGTAAATGTCATTTTTTCCCCCTTTTCGGCTATTTCCTTCAAAGGTACATAATAAATTGGATTTTTGTCTGTTTTCAATTTTGTAGTCTTATAAAAGTGTCAGGACAATGATTTAAAAAACTAAAAACAAAATGAATACCTTGAAGATCAGATTTAAACTTCTGTGGCTTCCTCAACCATTCTTAGAATAGATTCATGCACTATAAATATTAAAATAATACTGCAGATTGTATCTGGCTTTAAAGCATATTATATTTTGATCACATATATTAGAATACTGGCAGTTCTGCAATGACACATAAAAAACACTAATGGGGTCAGAGAGCAATACGCTTTTTGTAGAATTCATTCCATGCTTCTTACTTTATAGAATTATAGTCTTCATCCAAAAAGTGTATTTAATGAAGTGCTCTGCTATTCAATATTCATTTTGTCAAAGTTCCTGTGCGTGCGTGACAACACAATCGCAGCAGCCTTTCTATGGGTCAGCTCATATTGAGACACTACTCCCTATTCTGTTAACTTTTCTCCCAGAGGATAATTTTTCATGTTATCTATAAAATAATATTTCAACATCCAGGGGCGTTGCTAGCCCCAAAGATCAGTGGCATTCAGCACAGATCTATTCTTGGGTGCCCCGAATGTCCCCTAGGCAGAATCAGAGTCAATATGGTGGCCTGCTGGGAGCTATGGTGTCTCAATGGTGGGATCATGCTGGGAGCTGTGATGCATCAATGGGAGGTATGCTGGTTGCTGTGGTGCCTCTATGAGGGCATTATGGGTGCTGTGGTGCCAGCTGGATGCTGTGATGCCTTTATGGGGGTATACAGGGAGCTGTGGTTCTTCTATGAGACATGCTGGGAGTTGTAGTGTCTCAAAGGTCAGGAAATGCTGGGGGGGACTGCCAGACAACCTGAAAGTAGGCCAGCCTGCCCAGGAGAAAGACATAGCAGCCAATAAAGAAGCCAAGTAACTCTGTCTAGTTATGTTTAAGTGGCACTGCTTATTTATGTGATGTGTTGCATTTATTTATTTACTTTATTAATGGAGAGAAGTCATCCAACATTTTGCTGGGCAGGCCTACTTAGACTGTTATGTTCATGTAAATTTGGCTCCACCCATGACCATAGGGGTGGTGCCAGGGCCTGCAATGCAAAGCCAGATGTGTCCCTCCGCTTTGCCCACACACATCCAGGGGGGAGGGGTGACCTCACAGTGTATTGCTTCAGGTGGCAAAAAGTCTAGTACCAGAAATTAGAGGTCACTCTTATTTACAAGCTCAGTACATAGATGCTGTTACCAGCAATAATGTACTCATTACAAAAGTCAGCATAAGCTTTATGCCATGTTCACAGTGGCCATAGTGTGGCGTTTCCTGTAAAAGCAGGAACGCAATGGATGGGGACAGTGGCACCGCATATTATGCTTGCATTGCGATGGGTGCAGTGAAGTTTACAGTAAACGAAAAGTATGCTTCACCTTTACTGTTAAAGTGGGCGTTTAGTGGTAACGCACTGAATGCATTCATGCAAGACGTTACCATAACCCAACCTGTTATACCGCAACACACCTGCCATACTGTGAACGTCTCAAGAGTGGTGAATTGCGGTTCGGTAAGCCGCAATGCACCATTGTGAATGGGTCCTCAGGGTGTGTACACAATTGCTCTGGGAAATGCAGGTGGCTGTCGCAACACACAGCACTTGCCCTGCTATGCATTTTTAGCCTAAACAATTGCAAACCCATTCATTGCAATGAATGGAAATCTCAATGTGTTTGCATATTTTCATTTGCAACCATGTATTGTGGTTCCAAGGTGAATCCAAATGCATAAATGGAAACATCGGACAGTGCAGTCTATGCGAATGGCATCACTGTGCATTGCTGGTTTCAGTGGAGAAGGTGACTGACAGCCTATTTTATACATGGTATGGTACCTAGTAAGACTGAAACCCAAATTATTATTATTATTATATAGTATTTTTATAGCACCGACATCTTCTGTAGCGCTGTACAGAGTATATAGTCTAGTCATTAACTGTCCCTCAGAGGAGCTCACAATCTAGTCCCTACTATAGTCATATGTCTATGTATGTATCATGTAGTGTGTGTATTATAGTCTTGTGCCAATTTAGGGGGAAGCCAATTAACTTATCTGTAGGTTTATTTGGGGTGTGGGAGGAAACTGGAGTGCCTGGAGGAAACCCACACAGACACGGGGAGAACATACAAACTCCTTGCATATGTTGACCTGGCTGGGATTCGAACCAGGGACCCGGCGCTGCAAGGCAAGAGCGCTAACCACTACGCCACCGTGCTGCCCAGAGAAGGATGAAAAAGATAAGAAAAATATTTAGATAAAAATAGATAAGTGAAACAGCAATGATGGCTTTTACCTATTTATTCTCTGCCACCGTCTCTATACACAAAGCAGACCCTGACCTGATAATCATTGACTGGCAGCCAAAGCACATTGTGGTCAATATGTTGTTCACTGATGTCTCACGCGCTCCCTGTTGAATCATTGATTACGGCATTATTTAGCTAGAACCATCATTGATATGAGCTTCTTCTGAGTTTTCTATGGTAGAAAGTAGGGAGCAGAAAGCATAACATGATTATCGAGTTCCAAATACAGCAAAATGTATGTACCAGTCATTTACAATGGTGTGCATATATTGCTAGGTATACACAGTTCCACACATCTTTTCTTGGTACCATCTATATAGAATACATGACAGATATAGCCTGCCTTATATAAAAAAATACACCAAATCCATGTTTACATTTTTGTTTACAGAAAAAGTTGAAGTATAGCTTCAATGCTGCACATTAACATCATTAGATAATAACTATTTTTAAGTAGCTTAAGGGAGAACTCCAGAGTTACTAAATCAAAGTATACTCCAGTTACATCAGGTTACATCAGTAACTGGAGTAGCAAAGAATCTTTGAGTACCTTGATCTGCTTTAAAAGACAACATTTCTGCTATTGAAAACACTGTATCATGAAGTTAGTTTAACTGAACTTTCAGATGCTTTTCTAACAAACCTCTGCTTTGCAAACACAAGCATTTTCTCCCAGGGCTGGCTCTAGACTTTTTGCTGCTTGAGGATGGAAACACCCCCCCCCCCCAACTCATCCCGAATGATCGCTCATACAGAGAAAAGTGGGTGGGCAGCTGTTTGCCAGAGGGGGGCACGATTTCTCTCCTCCCTCCCCTAGGGTCCACCTCCAGTGCTCTCCTCCACCTCCATGCAGAAAAGCAGCGGCAAGCCACTTACGTCCAGCCGCCGGCGGGTCTTCCCTTTGATGTACAGCACACAAGGAGATAACTGTGCACCTGTCTCTTTAAGACCTTTTATTCAGTAGACAGCATACAGCCACGAATACAACAGTTTGACAAGTAGTAAAGATGCATCAAACCTGGGTGGTGGAGGGTGTCTTGGTGAGCTGGGAAGGGTGACCAGGGGGTGAACAGGACGGCACTGCAGCCGTTTCACGCCGGAACTGGCGCTTGCTCACGTGCAGTGTCCTGGCACTTGCACGTGAGCAAGCGCCAGTTCCGGCGTGAAACGGCTGCAGTGCCGTCCTGTTCACCCCCTGGTCACCCTTCCCAGCTCACCAAGACACCCTCCACCACCCAGGTTTGATGCATCTTTACTACTTGTCAAACTGTTGTATTCGTGGCTGTATGCTGTCTACTGAATAAAAGGTCTTAAAGAGACAGGTGCACAGTTATCTCCTTGTGTGCTGTATGTCCTTTAGTTGTGCTCTGCACTACTGTACTTGCTGCACGTCTCATGTCATGACCTTTACAGCCTATGGAGGAGTGTGTGGATTAAGTGAAGCATTGTCATTACGTATACAAGCTCCTGCAGAGAGGCCAACCCTCAAGATAAACAGCCAGGTGCCGGGTGCAATTTCCTACTTCAGTGTACCAACTTCCCTTTGATGTGCCTGCAGCTGCCAGGTCACCCTGTGATCTGCCCTCCATAACCGCCGCACGTCTACTTCCTGCAGCAGAAACAGGAAGTAGTGGCTATGAAGGGCAGATCACAGCTCTCAGCGGCTGCAGGTACAAGGGGAGACCCACCAGTGGCTGGATGTCACATAAGTGCCTTGCCACTGGTGTTCTGCATGGAGGGTAGCACCGAAAGGGGACCCTAAGAGAGGGGGATCTGGTTGCCGCCCTGACACTAATGCCGTCTGAGAAAGTGACGTCACTTGGCGTCCTGGGCGGCCCGGGAGCTGGTTTCTCCCAGGCACCTTTTGTCAGTAAAATTAAAGTGTACCCGAGACAAATGAAAAAGACATACTTACCATAGAAGAGAGAAGCCTCTGGATCATATAGAGGATTTCTGTGTCCTCCTCACGCAGGCTCGTTGTGGGACAAACAATATGTACAAATTGCATGGCAAATATCAATCATTTCTTGATCTCTCTTCTATTTTTAACTCCTCACTTTGCAATGTAGTGATTTATTTTTCTCCCTTTTTTGCTAAAGTTCCTCTTCTGTGCTAACATTTGTACAGTATAGCACTTTTTGCCTGTCCTTATTTTACACAATACCAGTTGTCTGGCAGTCCTGTTGATCTCTTTGGCTGCAGCACTGTCCAAATCATAGACCTGAAACCAGGGCCGGATTTCTGCAAAGGCCGCAAAGGTCACGGCCTAGGGCGGAAAAAAATCAGAAGGATAAAAGGGCGGCAGGACCTGAGAGAGATAAGAGGCTGCATGTCAAAATAAATCATTTCTCCTGCTCCAAAGCGCCCCGGCTTTGCTGCACACACACAGTCAGAATTCCAGAGCTCCGTGTATTTTCCTTAATTCGTGGTGTGCGATGAGACAGTGCTATCTACTGAACATACACGCTTCAGTTTATTGCCAGGGGTGAGAGAAACATGGATCACAATGTAGACAATTTCTGATCCAGTAAAAGTAAACATTTTAACAGAATTATTTCCACTTTACAACTCAAGCTGGGCTAAACAATGTATTGCTGGTCAGATTCTGTTAATGACTTGAGCCATTCCTTCTCCTCTCTCCCCCTGGATTGTAAATCTTTTTTTCCTTAGAGAGATTTATGGCAGCCCCTTCTAAGCTAAATCTTAACCCCTTGCTGGCTCATTTTAAAGGCAGCAGTAGTCTAGTATGAGATAGACAACTTCTCTATAATTATAATTACAAATGTACTGTTGTATACTTTTGTATTGTTACATTCTGTTTTGTATACCAAAAGTAATAACATACACTAAAAATTAAAAAAATATATATTTGTACCGTGTTGGCAAACAGTAAAAAAACACCTGTGAAAGAATCAGTACAATAAATACTATAAAATAAATGCAACAGATCTGTGATTACAGAAGAGCAGAGAGGGAGATGAATGCCGCTCTGCTACTTCATGCCTGGTACACACCATGCAATTTGCCATCAGATAGATGGGTTCAAATTGATTATTTCTGACAGGTCTAATCTGATTTCTGATCATTTTTCTAATCGACTTTGTATAAGTGATCGGAAAATCGATTCAACCCATCTATCTGGTGCGTACCAGGCATTAGGGACTCACTGCTCTAACAGGAAAAACAATCATTCATCATTTTTCAGAGAGAAAACATTCATAGGTATCCTGCAAACAAGTGATCGTTAAGGCTCATACACATATCAGACTATAGTCTTTGGAAAAAGAAAGATCACAGTCCAATCTTACCACCCTTCATGTAGTATGAGAGCCATACCTTCACAGTCTTTTCTATGGAGCTGAACTCCCCATCAGAAAAAATCTTTGCAAGATTCTGCACACACAGATGCTGTACAGACACAAAAGATCAGTTCCTGCCACAGATCCGTTCCTGCAAATTGCATTCATAGTCTATGAGATCTGCAGATCATCATACACACCTTGTTTAACTGACATTCATCTGCAGATCAGACAATCATCTGCAGATCTGAAAATCCATCCTGGTGGATCGGATCTGCAGATGAATTTCTGTTAAACAAGGTGTGTATGATGATCTGCAGATATCATAGACTATGAATGCATTTTGCAGGAACAGATCTTTTGCAGATACTGATCTTTTGAATGTGTACAGCATCTTTGTGCACAGCATCTTGCAAAGATTTCTGTCTGATGGGGAGTTCAGCTCCATAGAATAGACTGTGTAGGTATGGCTCTCATACTACATGGAAGGGGGTAAAATTGGTCTGTGATCTTTCATTTTCCTAAAGGCTCATACACACATCAGACCACAGTCTTTGGAAAATGAAAGATCACAGACCAATTTTACCCCCTTCCATGGAGTCCGAGAGACATACCTACACAGTCTATTCTATGGAGCTGAACTCCCCATCAGATAAAAATCTTTGCAAGATGCTGAACACGTTCAAAAGATCAATATCTGCAAAAGATCTGTTCCTGCAAAAGATCCGTTCCCGCAAAATGCATTCATAGTCTACGATATCTGCAGATCCTCATACACACCTTGTTTAACAGACAATTATCTGCAGATCAGACAATCATCTGCAGATCTGAAGATCCATCCTGGTGGATCTGATCTGTAGATGAATGTTTGTTAAACAAGGTGTGTATGAGGATCTGCAGATATCATAGACTATGAATGCATTTTGCAGAAACGGATCTTTTGCAGGAACAGATCTTTTGCAGAGACTGATCTGTTGCATGTGTACAGCATCTTTGTGTGCAGCATCTTGCAAAGATTTCTGTCTGATGGGGAGTTTAGCTCCATAGAATAGACTGTGTAGGTATGGCCCTAATACTACATGGAAGGGGGTAAAATTGGTCTGTGATCCTTCATTTTCCAAAGACTATGGTCTGATGTGTGTATGCACCCTGAGTGTGTGTGTGTGTGTGTGGGGGGGGGGGGGGGCGGTTGGTGGTACCGGGCCTAGGGCACTGGGAAGTCCAAATCCGGCCCTGCCTGAAACGAGCATGAAACTAATGTGGTCAGATTTTTGTCAGAGACACCTGACCTGCATGCTTGTTCAGGGTCTATGGCTAAACGTATTAGAGGCAGAGGATCAGCAGGGCAGTCAGGCAACTAGCATTTTGTAAAAGAAAATGAATATGGCAGCCTCCATGTCCAACTCACTTTAGGTTCCCTTTAACTGAACTTAGTGCATTGTTATAGTATTAATCATCAACATTTAATGTCTGTTGTAAAACGAGAAAAAGGTGTAGACCGAGAGCCCAATATAGTGTAGTACTTTAAGGTACAGAAATATATTGCACAATGTGAAAAAGTTATAATCATAAACAAAGGGTTTCGCAAAGGCAACCACTGTAATTGCAGGTGGGGAGAATTATCACCTGACTCCACTCAGGTCTAAGAAGTCGCTTTCTGTAGATAGGAGAAGAATGGGGTAACACCCCTCCACCAAGGGTGGACTATATACTGCTGAGAATTTCTTTAAACAGAGGCACCAAAATAGGAAAAAAATGTCTAAAACCAGTTTAAAAGGGGGAAGCGGTGGACTTACCTCCCTCAAGATCAAACAGACAGGGATTCGTTATTTATATCATAAAATAACATTTATTGTACAAATACTCCACTTTGCAACGCGTTTCGTGGCCACAATCCAGCTTCATCAGGCAATAAACGGAGAAACTGAAAGAGATGTCAGAGAGTGCCACACTCAGACTAATATGCAATCATGTACATAGTCATCAATGCATCAGTTTCTTTGTTTATTGCCTGATGAAGCGGGATTGTGCCCGCGAAACGCGTTGCAAAGTGGAGTATTTGTACAATAAATGTTATTTTATGATATAAATAATGAATCCCTGTCTGTTTGATCTTGAGGGAAGTAAGTCCACTGCTCCCCACTTTTAAAATGTTTTTAGACGTTTTTATTCTATTTTGGCTCCTCTGTTTAAAGAAATTCTCAGCAATTTAATGTCTGTGTCATTATCACAGAAAAGAGCCTTGAGATGTATAGAAAGTTATTGGGACTCGGCTATCTTCTTATATTTTCTTATAAAGCAAAATCAGAAACACAATAAAACCTTGGCTGAATTATTGATCGGGAACTACGATAATATTAAAGTTTCTGTGAAGTAAAATCTCTACTTTTGCTCACCTCCCTGTTTTTCTATATATATCCAATATGGAAAAACAATTAAGGGAAAAAAACATGAGAGGTGACACGCATCATCAGCCAAACACACACTGAACACAAGGTAGAAAGAAGAACTAATTATAGCGCTGTATAAAAGTCCTTTTATTTGACATTAAAATCTTGAGGAATCTCACGGTGTTGCTCTAAAATTGAAACACAAGCCATCTGTTCACATTCATAATCAAAATGTCAACTGCACAGCCCACAGTTTGTGCTTTGCTGAAACTTGTCTAATATCTGCGTAGCCGGAGATGTCAGGATTTATCCTCTATTCAGCCCATACCTGAACATTAACCAGCACTGTCTCCCCCAACGAGAGCAGATGGCAGTCATCAACATCAACCACAATGAATAGAAAAAACGGAATTGGAATGCAGTAATTCAACCAATCAGCAGATTCTGAATCCTTTTTTTATACGCCAATTAATTATAGAAGCACATGCAACTTTTTTGTTTAAAACTCCCTTTGTGATTCCAATAAGCAAGCAAATGGGTCCTATGGCCAGGATCATTACAAGGCAGCGCTCATTTGCGGCAAGCAGTAAAATTCATGGGGATAATAAAGTTCCACCCTCTTTGGACCTGTCTACTCCCTTTACGCAGCCATGAAATGTAAGACCTCTGCTGTTACCAGGATTTACGTTCCCCAGGTGATCTGCCAAGCTTTGCAGGCAGTTTTAACCCCTTCATAAAAATAGATCGGAGTAGAACAAGAAGCAAGCAGGTTTAAGTTTCTAAATGCACTGCCTCGTCTACTACGAAGTGAGGTCAGAAGGGATGGTCAGATTTCAGGTTCAGCAGAAAATCCAATTTCTGCCAATGCCAGTTTCCGATTACACTGATTTCCGATTTCCCAATGGATTCAGAGTTTTCGATTTCCGAGTAGCCTTCTTTGGGGTTATTTTTTGCATTCTCTGACTGGCCAAATACTTCTCAGTTGACTCTGCATTCTATGATTGGTCCAATGCTTCTGGGTTCTGTGATTGGTCTAAAATCACCAAGTTGTTGTAATGCAGTATTTCCGCCAAAATCCGATTTTTCCAAGTTATTTCCGATTTCTGAGGGCTACCTTTTTTGGTCATTTTTTGTATTCTCTGTTTGGCCAAATAATTCTGATTTGTTTTTACCTTTTAATTTTTTTTCCTATCATTTATATCAGTTTTTTTTCCCAGTAAATTTTAATTGAACTATACAGGGTACATTAAATAGTGCAAAAAGGTTCATGTAGTCATGAACTATACAACTAAACACCTAAGGATGTCTGATAGAAACAATAGAAAGGAGGACCTATGTCCATAGGATATGAAGTATACGTATCCTAAGTCTGACTTCACAAGGCCAGGGCTTTGGACCCGAATGCAATAGTTGAATATATAACCACATAAACTAAAACTTTATGATGATAACCATAACCAAAAAAAACCTAACAAACTATAGGATCAGGTGGCTGAAGAAACTAAAAATTCATTTATATCAGTTTTAACATCCCTCAAACTGCTTCTGAATTCAACTATCCAATTCCGATAAAGAAATGAGTAGAAAGGGATAGGGATAATCTCTTAAAACAATAGAATAGTTGGATTCCATAGAGAAGAAGCTACTAAAGATTGTCCACCACACAGCAGCAGGAAGTGCAAGATGTCTTTTGAATATTCTTTTGAACGCAAGCCAAAAAGCACATTATTCATTCAAGATTGAGAGCCTGCTTTTAGCACTTTCAGATTAGATTATGGGCCAAGAGAAAAAGGTATTCAAAAATGATTTTCAGTATCTAATAGCATTAGGGGTGTACTTGTATTTCCTGCATTCTAAAGTTCTCCTTCAGGGAAAGACATTGACGCTTTCAAAGCAGCAGATGGCTGGAGAACTTGTTTCTACTTCTACGACTTCCTCAAAATATACATGAAATTATATTGTGTGGTTCACTTACTTTTATTTTAACCTCTGCCGTATAAAAACCTCAGTTCAGTCAGGATTTCAGGACTCTTATCCTTGTCATTATGGACAGGCCTAGCTCTAAAAGACAATGTTAAGTACATTTTCAGTGTAGGGTAATTAAAGAGGTGTTGATTAAACTGGTAATTTCATTGGATGGGAAAGTCCAAAGTGGTGAAAGAGTTAGAAGTTTTTCACACCAAATACATCATCCACCTGGTGACCAATCCAGCTTTAGATCTGATCATTTTATCGAATCAGAGGAGAATCAGGGCCCAAACATGGCCATCCCATTGATTTTCAGCTGAAATCGGTCAAAAGAATTGATCGGGAGTCTTGGAAAATCTCGGTAGCAAGGGCTAGATCAGGTGCGCAGTGGTAATGGCATACGATATCATGATGACTGATGGACCTCTGGTTGGTGTCTGACCAAGTATGTGGCCCCCTCCCACTTGCCCATACCCAGCATTCAAGCCAATACTGTCCTGCTGGTGCACATCCTAACCTCCTCTGGTGTCCAGTGTCACCCAGAGTGCTTGTACCATGTGACTACATGCGCTGGTATGATGTGATACAGGTGGTTGATTGATGATGAGTCAAGGAGAATGCCAGTATCCATACTACCATGTGACAAGTAAGCCTTCAACTCTGCACATGAGCATAGGGGGAACACATATACACTTGGGGAGGGAAATATCTAATGGATTTCATCAGTGGCATAGCTAAGGAGCTGTGGGCCCCGATGCAAGTTTTACAATGGGGCCCCCCAAGCACTCTATACATAGCAATTGATACGGCGCACCAAAACTTGCCAATGGCAACTACAGTGTCAGAGGTGCAAGAATGGGAAGGGAAATCTGTTTGTTAATGATTACCGCAATTCAAAGTATCTATAGAAGTGATTATTATGAGCACAGGACTAATAGAGAGCCAATACTGTATTTGAGGGAGGGCCCTTCAGGGCCCCTCTGGCCCAAGGGCCCCGATGCGGTCGCAGCCTCTGCAACCCCTATTGCTATGCCCCTGGATTTCATGTTGAAATATATTGGACATTGGTGTGCAGTGTATGGATCCCTCTCTGATCAGATTTGAACTCATTTGATCTCATGGTCAATCTGATGGCAGAACAACTAATATATGACCACCACTTCCATTTACATAGATTTAAAGATAGATACATTCCAGTATTTGTATAGCGCTTTTCACCCGTCGGACTCAAAGCGCTTGCGAGGCAGCCACTAGAGCGCACAGTGGGCAGTAGCAGTGTTAGGGAGTCTCGCCCAAGAAATCCTTACTGAATAACTGCTGGCTTACTGAAATGAGAAGAGCCAAGCATTGAATCCAGGTCTCCTATGTAAGATGCAGAGCCTTTAATCATTACACTAGCCAGCCACTGCAGATAGCTAGATAGTGTAGTGTAGATGGGAATATGCAGGCTTCCGCTGTGCATTTAGGTACACTGATAGAAGCCTAAATGACCCTTGATCATTTCCTAGTTCAGAAAGATGGAGTGAATAAAGTACAGTTTGATTTGCTTACTGATACAGATTCCAACGTATCAGACAATGCAAACAGCCTGCAGATCTAATTTTGTCTTATCTACTCAGTTACTGACAATGAAAGCAACTTTGTTGGGAATCAACTGAGTTTATATTGAAACTTGATTTTTACAGCAAACAAAATTTCATAAAACTATTTTTGCTTCAAGCAGTTTTTTGCTTTTCAATTTTTCAGGGGAAATGAAATGTTTACATCCTGTCAGAGGGGCTTCCCAAACTGCTTTACATGCATTACCCAAAGTCGATCATCAAGGGGGAGGGGATTCCACACTCATGTATGTAAGACAAAAAACATGCTTACTCTTGTACTTTTAAGAGCAGTGGTTTTCCTCGGCAGTGACATTTCAAAGCAGTTAAAATGGCTACACCGCTAAGGGCAGTAATTTAGTCATCAGCTATGAAGCCAAGATGCAGTTGCTGTGCCAGGGCTCAGCTATTAAAAACTTAGTTTGATTACTATTTAGTTGCAATCTGGATATTGGTGTCAGGCTCCACATATCAGTTGTTGGCTGTTTAACCACTTCAGCCTACAGTGTTGTTTCACCTTATGCATCCGAACAACTTTCACCGCTCATTCATTTGCCAATAACTTTATCACTACTTATCACACTGAAATGATCTATATCTTGTGTTTTCCGCCACCATTTAGGCTTTCTTTAGGTGATACATTTTGCTAAAAATTATTTTATTGTAAATCCATTTTAACAGGAAGATTATGAAAGAAATGGAAAAAATGCATTATTTCTCAGATTTTGGCCATTATCGTTTGAAATTAATACATGTTACCGTAATTAAACCCATGTACTTTATTTGCCCATTTGTCCCGGTTATTACACCATTTAAATTATATCACAATGTATGGCGCCAATATTTTATTTGGAAATAAAGGTGCATTTTTTCAATTTGCGTCCATCACTATTTACAAGCTTATACTTTAAAAAATGATAGTAAAATACTTCCTTGACTTCCTTGACATGCATATTAAAAAAGTTCAGACCCTTAGGTAACTATTTATGTTTTGGGGGGTTTTTTATTGTAATTTTCTTTTATTTTTTTCTTTGATTAAAAATTTTATTTGGGTAATTTTTGGTGTGGGAGGTAAACAGCTCATTTTAAATGTAATCATATGTGTTTATTTACTAAAAAAATTTATGTGGATGTAGTTACGCATCGTAATTCACAGTTACGCATCGTAATTGTAATGCAAACTTTCGGGGAACAGCCTAATTAGTTTCGTAGTTAATAGTTAAATGTAAGCATTTGTAATTAAGCATGAATTTAAAAATACAAAGAAAAATGTTTTTTAAACTGTAATTTTTCTGAGTTTAAAAACCATTTTTCTTTGCATTTTTGAAATGAGGTCTTTTTTGAAAAATTATTATTATTTTTTTTTTTTTGATGCTGCAAGTTTAACTTTATTCAGTTCCTACTCAGTCGTGTCAATTCGGTGGATATTCCTAATGCTGGAGTAGAAGGTTGTGTCTGGCTCTGCGCCGCATGATTGATGTTCTGCGCCGTGTAGTGTGTTTTCTTACCGCACTGGTTCTGCACCGCATGGATGATGCTCTGCACCGTGCAGTGCGTCTTCTTTTCACACTGCTATTCACCCGCAAAGTCGGCACCAAATTACGCGTAAAATTACGTGTAATTACAAATGATTATTTAAAGTCAATTGAATTAACAATTTGTTATTACGTATAGGCGTAATTTGAAAATGTATGCATAATTTCGGGTAATCGTAATTAGCTGATTACGATCATCACTAATTTCAGCATTGCAGCTCGGCTATAATATAACCGAGCTCTAGATATTGTTGCAGAGAATTTCATGAGTGCTGGGACTTGGCTATTAAAGAGAACCAGAGACGAAGCACCCTCATGTATTTTATTACATTTATCAGTGGGAACATGACAGTAAACACCTACCCTGCTTTTAGTTTCAATCTTATCTGCTTAATTAGTCTATTAGCAGCTGTGATAAGAATCCCCGACTGGCTCAGTCTAGGTTTGACCTGGAATCATTATAGCTGAGTCACTCTTCTGTGGAGTCTTTTCAAGCCCAAGCCTGCCACCTCCTGGCTCAGATTTCCTGCTTTGCATACTGAGAGCTGTGATGACATTGGAGGGGCTGCTCCTGCTGAGAGAGAATCTCTGAAACAGACAAGTGTGGCTGCAATATGATCTGTGTGCTCTGTGTGCACTCTGTCTGCATAGATAATGATGATGACTGCAGTTTCATTCCTATGAGAGACACTTCCTACAGGCAGCTGCATATCATACCAAAATGAAAGCACACAGATGAAAGGCTGCATTTAACCTAGATAGCAGCATAGTCTCATATAGCCTAGACAGCACATCCAGAACAACTCATAACCCGGAAGGGATATGAGCCGACGGCCATATTTGATTTTTCCTGGAGCAATAATGAACAAAAAACACTAAAAAAGGCACACCAGAGCGGCGAAATTATCAGGTAGATCATTTATTCTTTACAAGATATCGACTGATATGTTTATTTTGTGTGAAACGTTCATCTCTGGTTCCCTTTAAATACCTATTATATATCTGAGCTCTGGATATTGGGGACAGACAGGGCTCGAGGATTATACAGTTGAGCTTTGGATACTGCAATGCATAGATAGGATAAGGTTAAGATTAATGTTAGGAAGGTCAGTGTTATGAGATTGGGCTAGGGGAGATAGAGTAAATAGTCAAGGAAAGGGGGGTAGGCTTATGCATTTAGGAAGGGTTTTGCTTTGGGAGGGGGATTAGGATTAGGCATTTCGGTTAGGGTTTTGCTTTGGGAGATGAGTAGTGTTAGGCACATAGATAGACGTTTGCTTTGAGAGGGAAGTTAAAGTTAGTAATCAGGCATGCCGATAGTATGGTAACATATAGTATGGTAACATGCAGATGCTAATAGAACATAATAAATGCACATATAACACACAGCATTTTTACAATCCACAATATCAAAAGCTTGCTTTTACTACTGGTTAATTACTAATAAGTGTGGTGCCTCATTAACCCCTGTACCTGGCCTTCTAGTAACCCTCCCTGTAGTTAGTGTACATCCATCCTCCTGTAATCAGCGCTTCTCTCTGCTCCACCCTTGCTGTAGTTGGTGCTGGTCTCTGAGTGGCTGGATAGTGTTAATAGTGTACTGGTTAAGGGCTCTGCCTCTGACACTGACACAAGCAACCTTGGTTCAAATCTCAGCTCTTCCTGTTCAGTAAGCCAGCACCTAGTCAGTAAGGAGTGCTTGGGCTAGACTCCCTAAAACTGCTACTGCCTACTGAGTGCGCCCTTGTGGCTGCTGCTCAAGTGCTTTGCGTCTGCCAGGAGAAAAGCACAATAGAAATGTTAATTGTCTGAGTACCCCTAGCATTCCTGCTCCAATGTGATTTCAACCATCCCAACAGTTATTGATGCCCTCTTGCCTTCATAAGTACTTCTTTTTACCTCCCAAATCATTATATTCCTTATACAACTCTATACTTCCTAAGTATATTGCCCCTCTATGCTCCCTCCTTCTATAACTAGTATTGTCTGTGTCCACCTCCACTGTAATTAGTATATCAACTAAGTCTCCTATCCCTGTTAATTAGTAATCTCTACTAGTGGTGACAACATTTGATGGGGCCAACAGACCTAGGCTTACTTGAGCCTTCAGTGAGCAAAACACAAAACACTCAGAAATAATGAAATTGTTCATTCGCTCAATCAATATTACAACTTGCATGTGAAACACCAACAGGGCAGGGAAATGAATCACAAGCAAATCACAAAACAACCAGTGGCGTAGCTAAGGCTGTGCAAGTTTTACAATGGGGCCCCCTAAGTACTCTTTACATAGCAATTGATGCGGTGCACCAAAATCTGCCAAGGACAACCAGGTGCAAGAAGGGGATGGGGAACAGTTTGTTAATGATCCTTACTATTCAAAGCATATATAGAAGTGATTATTACCAGCACAGGACCAATAGAGAGCTAATACTGCAGTTGAGGGAGGGCCCAAGGGCCCCGATCGGTCGCAACCTCTGCACCCTCTATTGCTATGCCACTGAAAACAACCCCAGGTCAACTCCCATTATGCCAGCAGATACACATTTTACCAGCAATAAATGCACAGAATGTTCCACATATCGCTGATGTAAGCCAATCGCTGATGTAAGCCAACCAAAATGTAAATTTCATTCTACACTGATCATATTCTCCACCAACAATAGGAGCATCCAGAATGGAACACATATCCTGTATGCAGGGCCGGATTTGTACTATTTACTGCCCAAGGCCACTGTCACCAGCCGCGCCCCCCTTCAGTATAGGTAGCAAAATGACCCCTCCCCCCTTCCCTCCAGTATAGATAGCCAGATGACTCCCTAATCCCTCCTTTTCCCACTCCCCCTTTCAGTATAAGTAGCCAGTTCATCTCCAGTGTAGAAGCTTCCTCTTCCTTTCCGACTCCAATGCTGCCCAAGTCCATAGCCGCCGGCCACATTGCAAACGTGTACAGAGAGCAAGATGGCTGCTGTACAGGCGGCTAGCTCGCCTGATCTCCCTGAATTGCAGCATTTGCAAGCTTGCAAATGCTGAACCAGTTTAGCCTGCTGCTTTGGTGCCCTTGTTCCTGTGGTGCCCTAGGCCATGGCCTAGGAGGCCTTGGCCTAAATCCGGCCCTGCCTGTATGTGCTTCTATTTGTGGTCAACTACTAGGACAGAGCCCTAAATGTTCCAGGCATTTTATTATTGATCTATAAAGCACCAACATATTCCATAGTGCTGTATTAAAGAGAACCTGTAACAAAAAAAAAAGTTCCCCTGTGGGGTACTCACCTCGGGAGAGGGAAGCCTCAGGGTCCCAATGAGGCTTCCCCCTCCTCTGTAGCTGCAGGCAGTCCAGCACTGGCTCCCCCGAAGTGTCCGGCAATCCTCCCTCGACAAGCCTGACAAGCGCTGATAAGCGATGATTTATTTACCTTTCCCGGCTCCAGCGGGGGTGCTGTTGTTGCTCTCCGTACGGAGATAGGCGAAAATAGCTGATCTCCGTCGGGTCCGCTCTACTGCGCAGGCGTAGGAGACTTGCGCCTGCACAGTAGAGCGGCCCGACAGCGATCGGCTATTTCCGCCTATCTCCGAGCGGAGAGCCGATACTGCGCCTGCGCTGGATATGGGAAGGTAAATATTTACGTCCCCACTGTTCAGGGAGCTTTATCGCTGCCGCCGTGGGACCGAGGAGGACGGGGGAGGCCTCAATAGGATCCGGAGGTTTCCCCCACCCGAGGTGAGTACCCCCCAGGGGAGGTTTTTTCGTTACAGGTTTTCTTTAAGTAAGAAACAACCATGATGTACATTATAATACAGTCATTGGTGTACACCAAACAGACACTGGTACAAAATACATCATTCATTGATAATTACAGTGACAAATGTAATATGATATAATGAACAAAATGAATAACAAATTGCAGAACAGAATAAATAGCAAATTCCAAGACACAAAACGGTGAGAAAGTCCTGCTCTTGCAAGCTTACATTCTAAAGGAATGGGGGGGGGGGGGGGGGGAGCAAGAGGTAAGTGGCTTGATAGTGATGCAAAAGGCATGGAGACTGCCATATTTATTTCCTTTTAAACAATACTAGTTGCCTGGCTATCCTGCTGATCCTCTGCCTCTAATACTTTTAGCCGCAGCCCCTGAACAAGCATGCAGCAGATCAGGTGTTTCTGACATTATTGTTAGATCTGGCAAGATTATCGCCATGCTTGTTTCTGGTGTTATTCAGACCCTACTGCAGCCAAATAGACCAGCTGGGCTGCGCGGGAACTGGTATTATTTAAATGGAATTAAATATAGCAGCCTCCAAATCCCTTTTTCATGCACTAATAGATAAACTATGCAGTATGTGTATTTTTCATATGGTAATAGATCAGAGCACAAACCTACCAGTAGCCCTACTGAACAATCTTATCCTAGTTTATTCTTATCAGCAGTTCCTAAATTTAGCACTATCCCTAAATGTAACCCCTACAGGATTCTCAACACAAGGGTAAGCAGTGATAGATTTCAAGAAATCTTGCCCAACCTTTGCCCCCTTTAGCTCTACATAATCATTGTTCCTAAGCTGTATATTAATGTGAAGTCCACATCACTGGACCACCACCTGTAGACTACTACTGGATTTCATTACCTATGAAACTCGTCTGAATTTTTAATTGCTATTGTTACATCACTTCCTCCCATGCTTTACTGATCCAAAGAGAGCTTTATACCCAAAGCCCTGGCTTATCATAAACTGTTTATAACTGACAAGCTCAGCACCGGCAGCCTCACCAAGCTGTAACAAACTAACCTCAGCTGTGAAATAATACACTTTAATAATCTCAGACATTCACGGAAGAACTGCACCTGGAATCCCAAATAATGCTTTTCCTGGAACATTCGTTATATATGATGATTTCTAATCCAAGCCTGGCCACAGTGATGTTTCTATAAGATTAGGTATGGAGCTACCACAGAACACACCTTTGATCAGGCTGGCTATGATGTTATATAGATTTACTTTTTAATACAAAAATTCAAACGCACTGTAGCTATTTGATGTTCTGTTCCGCTCAATAAATCCAAAGCAGTAATAAAAACGTGATACGTTACATCAGCATATTAAATACTGTGTGTTTACTAATACTTATAAAAGAGGCTTGGTATTCAGCAGTGGGGGACGATAGGAGTCAATGTCTTTCTCTCTAAAAGCACTGATTTGTTTCCTAGGGCAAGGCTTTCCTGTACTGTCTCGCACTTGCCTGCTTTATACATTTGCATTATATAGCAAACTTAGAATCAACATTTATAGACCAGATCATAATAATGCTATTAGCATATGAGACTATGACTTTTTATCACAGACAACTTTCAGGCTATAGTCACAGTGAAGCATTGTGGTGTGTTGCTAACACAATACAATTATATTGCAACTAGTTGACCTAAACCCGTTTAAAAACAGGCCCTAGGTCTCTTCATGCAGCCACCGCCGCCAGTCAGTGCACGAGCGCACCAGTCTTCCCTGCTCCCTGGCCCATCCTCCTGTCCCAACGGCTGTCTGTACTGCGCACATGCGCAGTGCAAAAAAAACACAGACACACAGCCAGGGACAGGAAGGATGACGCATGGACAGTTAGGTTTATTATAACAATAACAATAATATTTATATAGCGCTTTTCTCCCTGGGGACTCAAAGCGCTGTGACCCTGCATTATGCAGTCTCAAAGGCTAGGGAAAAGAGGTGAGTTTTAAGCCTTTTTTTAAAGCTGTCCAGAGAAGGAGCCTCTCGTACTGATTGTGGAAGTGAGTTCCATAGAGTAGGGGCTGCATAGGAAAAGGCCCGAGCACCAAATGTTAAGTGTATCCTGGGAATAACCAGCTTCATCTTGTTGGCAGAGCGGAGGGTACGTGGAGGGGCATAAAGTTCCAATAGATCCGCTATGTATTTGGGTCCCATGTGGTGTAGAGCCTTGAATGTCAGCAGGCAGATCTTAAAATTGATTCTCCATTTTACTGGCAACCAGTGAAGAGTTTGCAGTACTGGGGTGATGTGTGAGCTGCGGGGGGCATTGGCTAGGAGTCTGGCTGCAGCATTCTGTACTAGCTGTAAGGGGCGCAGAACCTTATCTGTAGATCCGATTAACAGGGCGTTGCAGTAGTCTAGGCGGGAGGATACGTGAACCAGGGCAGGTAGGTCTTCAGCTGGGATAAGGTGTTTTATTTTCGCTATATTTCTTAGATGGAAGAAGGAAGACTTGACGACAGCTGATACCTGCTGTCTGAGTTTTAGATTTCCATCCAGGATCACCCCAAGGTTTCGCACAGAGTCTTTATACTGTACAGTATCTCCCCCAATTGCTAGTTTGAGGTGGTGAGCGTTTTGAACTTTATCCATCATGTGTGGACCACCTACCACCAACACCTCTGTTTTGTCAGAGTTCAGCCTCAGCCAGCTGGTGTTCATCCAATTTTGTAAATCCACTAGACACGCATTTATGGATGCTGATGGGTCTTGGGTGCCAGGCTTGAAGGACAGATACAGTTGTGTGTCATCTGCATAACAATGGTATCCTAAACCATAGTTCTGGATTATTTTGCCCAGTGGGAGCATGTAGACTGCAAAGAGTAATGGTGATAGTACAGAACCCTGTGGAACTCCATAGGCAAGTGGCACTGGATTAGAGTAGTGTGTGCCCAGACATACTTGCTGTGTCCTGCCAGATAGGAAGGTCTGAAACCAGCTAAGAACAGTACCCCTTAGGCCACAGTAATTCTTCAGTCGCTGGATTAGTATTTCATGGTCCACAGTATCAAATGCTGCTGACAAGTCAAGAAGAATCAGAATTGAGCAATCACCCTTGTCCCTTGCAGTAAGTAGATCATTCATTACTCGGACTAATGCTGTTTCAGTGCTGTGCCTTTTCCTGAATCCTTATAGAGGATGCTATGCTCACATTGGCACATTAGCAGTGCAGCGTGACAGATCTGTCAGGCATACTGTAACATGATGCATTTAGTGCATTACCGCATAATGCACGCATTAACAGTGGCAGCGAAGCATACTTTCTATGCACTGTATGCTTCACTGTATGCAGTGCCAGATTTACCATAAGGCACTGTAGGCATGTGCCCACAGGCATCAGATGATAAAAAGGTGGCTCACTCCCCTCACCAATGACTCCCTCCCTCCCGCCTTACCTATACAGAGTACCGAGCGGAGTGTAAATGAGAGGCTACTCACTGTGAACTTACCCTAAATGTTGTCTATCAAATGGTTATACCACTTATCGGTATAACGGGACTCTTCTTTCACCATGTCTGCTCATATTTTCTTTCCTTAGCCAGAAGCTCCATTTAGAGGTTAGTGGCAGGTGAAGGTGGAATGTGTCAGCAGAATGTCAGGAGGTACAAGTCCAGGCTACACAGTTGGGGCCCCATTCACATTAGGGGTGTTTTCCGCCTTTTTTCAAGCGCAGGCGATTTTTAAAATCGCCCACAAAATGCTTGTGCGATGAATCTCTATGAGAGAGTTTACAGCTGAGCGGTTCATTTCCGATCCGCTCAGCAAAGCGCTGCCTGTACCATTTTTAGGGCGTTTTTGCTATAATGGAAGATAAAGGGAAAAAACGTAAAACGCTCAGAAAATTGCTTTGTGCAGCGATTGTGATCGCATTTTTAAGAATAAACACATTGTATTTATTATTTTCCGGGTTAAAGAGTTCACTTCCTGACTTACGACAGGGAGTGAATTACAAAAGCGCTCTGAAAAAGCGCTTAGAAAAGCGATTTTTACAAAAATGCGCCGTGCAGTAGAGCGCCAAGAGGGGGGAAAAACAGTGCACAAAAATGCAAAATGCTTGCGTATTTACGGTGTGAATGGGACCTCAATCTGTGGCAGCTTAAAAGATAACAAATAATTAGTTCATAATACAACAGAGGGTCATCGTTTCCTTTGGTCTAAAAAGTCATTAGCATAATGCATCTTGCAAGCACTAAAAGAAAGTGGCAAAGTTGGCCAATTAAATTTAGATGTGTGTACGCACCCTTAAAGGACAACTGAAGTAAGAAGAATATGGAGGCTGCCATATTTATTTCTTTTTAAATAGTACCGGTTGCCTGGCAGCTCTGCTGATCTATTTGGTAGCCATAGTGCCTGAATAACACCAGAAACAAGCATGCAGCTTATCTTCTCAGATATGATAATAATGTTAGAAACACCTGATCTGCTGTTCAGGGTCTATTGCTAGAAGTATTAGAGGCACAGGAACAGCACGGCTGCCAGGCAACTGGGATTGCTTAAAGAGAATCTGTAACGTCAAAACGTCCCCTGGGGGGTACTCACCTCGGGTGGGGGAAGCCTCCGGATCCTAATGAGGCTTCCCACGCCGTCCTCCGTCCCTCAGGGGTCTCGCTGCAGCCCTCCGTGCAAGATGACGTCAATATTTACCTTCCCGGCTCCTGCGCAGGCGCTCTGACGGCTGTCGGCTCCGAAGTAGGCGGAAATACCCGATCGCCGTCGGGTCTGCTCTACTGCGCAGGCGCAAGTTTCCAGCACCTGCGCAGTAGAGCGGACCCGACTGAGATCGGGTATCTCCGTCTACTTCGTAGCCGAAAGCAGCCACAGCACCCCCGCTGGAGCCAGCAAAGGTAAATATTGAATTTACAGTCGGGTCTGTCGCCGGCTGTTCGGAGGGCTGCAGCGAGACCCCCGTGGGACAGAGGACGGCGTGGGAAGCCTCATTAGGATCCGCAGGCTTCCCCCACCCGAGGTGAGTACCCCCCAGGGGATGTTTTTGATGTTACAGAGTCTCTTTAAAAGGAAAAAATATGGCAGCCTCCATATTCCACTCGCTTCAGTTGTCCTTTTAGGCTACTTGCACACCAAGACGTTGCGTTAGGTGCTACGTTAAGGTCGCATAACGTGCACCTAACGCAAGGCCTGGTGCTCTTCGATGTGGACGTCAGAGTGAGCCGCGTTGTGCAGCTCACTCTGGCGTCCGTGATGCCGTGATGCGTACTCTTGGACGCATGCGGCATCACGTGGTCCCGCCGGCAAATCGCCGCACAGAGCGGCCGCACCAGGAAGTAAACACTGCATGTCACAACGTGCAGTTATTATTAATTAGCCATGTGCCTGGCCGCTCTCCGCTCCTCCCCAACATGACTGAGCATGTGCAAACAGTCTAACGCGGCTTAAGCCGCTGTAACGTCGTGGCATGCTGCACTTTCGGAAGACCGTGCAGCGTTACATGTAACGCAACGTGGGCAGTGTGAACAGCCCACTTGTGTTACATTTCTGTGCGTTGGGGGGGGCGTTACAGGCTGCACTAACGTGCTCCTGTAACGTCCCTGTGTGTAAGCAGCCTTAACGTTGTACACATGCTAAGTAAGCCTCTGCCTAGACTAGCATGAGTACAGCAGCACCCTATCGCCCTTGGCGTGTCCAAGTAAGAATGTTTTACCTTCTATTTGTTTTTCAGGACACCAGGCTAAATTTGATTTTCTGTTTGCCTGCCTCATTACCATAGATAACAGAACAAGTTTTTTTTAACACTTGCTGTACCGGACTAAGGGACTCTAGACAATGGCCTCAATTCACTAAACTTTATCAAACACTTTATCAAACGTTTGATAATTTACCTCATGGGTAAAATCTAATTTTGAATTCACTAAGGTGTTATAGATTTATTGAATGTTTTATCGATTAAAAATTAGATTTTACTCATGAGGTAAATTATTCAACGTTTGATAAAGTGTTTGATAAAGCTTAGTGAATTGAGGCCAATGTCTAAACAAGACAAGCACTATATCTACCTTTGTTTATCTCATCATGGGCCTAATGCACCAACTAGCAGTAGGATCAGCATGCGTAGGCAGTGCACAGCAATTTTACCGCTGCTACCAATGGGGGAGCACCACCCATTAACCCATTAGCACCACATTTGTTACCGGGTTAACACACACTTTTTTTCAGTAATATACGACATAAAGCAGGTTACCTCAATATTGTATGCATTACTACGGTTACCAGAATAATGCACATGACACTAATGGGTTAGTGATCAATGCTCCCCTGGCTAGTGACTGTAAAATTGTCAATCCTAGTGCTAGTTGGTGCATCAGCCCTCATGCCTCTCAGGTACCCTTTAAGTGGCGTCAGGAAACAAGTACACACATGCTAGATTTTTGGCAGAAACAGCCCCAAATGGCCTCCTTTCTAAGTGTCTAGTCTGTGTGCACAGCTTAAATTGTGTAAGCAGGGGCATTGCTAGAAATCACTGCCCCCCCCCCCCCCGAAAAACGTTCAATGCCCTCCCCTGCCCCCAAATTCATCAGAAATTGGAAAGGCAGGGCAGGTAGGATATTAAAAAAACATACGTACAGTATAAGTAGCCAGGTACAGGTGCCCCATTATAGGTTAGCCAGGTACAGGTGCCCCATTATAGGTTAGGTAGGTACAGGTGCCCCATTATAGGTTAGCCAGGTATAGGTGCCCCAGTATAGGTTAGCCAGGTATAGGTGCCCCCAGTGTAGGTTAGCCAGGTATAGGTGCCCCAGTGTAGGTTAGCCAGGTATAGGTGCCCCAGTATAGGCTAGCCAGGTATAGGTGCCCCCAGTGTAGGTTAGCCAGGTATAGGTGCCCCAGTATAGGCTAGCCAGGTATAGGTGCCCCCAGTGTAGGTTAGCCAGGTATAGGTGCCCCAGTATAGGCTAGCCAGGTATAGGTGCCCCCAGTGTAGGTTAGCCAGGTATAGGTGCCCCCAGTGTAGGTTAGCCAGGTATAGGTGCCCCAGTGTAGGTTAGCCAGGTATAGGTGCCCCAGTATAGGCTAGCCAGGTATAGGTGCCCCCAGTGTAGGTTAGCCAGGTATAGGTGCCTGTAGTATAAGTAGCCTGGAGGAAGAAGCCTCCTCTCTCACCTATGGCACCCCTTCAGGGCTCCCCCCTCCAGAAATTGTGGCCACAGGACATACCTTCCGGGTTCCATACACCCCTGTATGTAAGGATTTGAACGTCAGTAGGTCACTCATAATGAAGATTCTACATTTCAGGCATAAAATCACTGTAGTGAGTGAATAATCTGTGTTGTATGACAATGGTGTCCCTGGCAGCAAAATTCTGTACTAACTAAAGGCAGTGCAGGTCCTTATTTGGAAGGCCTGTATAGATGGTGTTGCAATAGTCTAACTGTGATGCAATGAAAGCATGAGCTAAGCTTGGCAAATCTTCTAGGGCGTTGTGTCCTAAGTGCTTATTCATGTTGCCTCTATTATACATATCTCTGACTGTGGATGATTGTATAGAGTACTTACTTTTTAACACCTCAAGAGAACAGCAAGATATAAAAATATAAAAGCACATTAATTTCGGCTGCTCTGTACTGTTTGCACAGCAAGACTAACTTCTTTGCAGCAACTTTATTATTCATGTGTTTTGCCTTGGTTGACTTTGTTCGGCACTAACCTTCTAACGCTATAGGATTAATGAGAACATTCAGATATTTGCCACTTTATGATGGATGAAATTGCTCAGCAAGACTGTCTCTTTCATATTGTATGTGAAACCATTTAAGTGAATGTCAACTGCTGTGTACATAGTTATAATATTTTAACCCTGAAGAGACTTTCCCCATTTTCTCATACACTTTTCAGCACTTTTGTAGAACGTAGCACTGAGGAATACGGTACGGAAAGCCACAGGTTATTTAAATAACTATTTTGCTGTATTTTCTTTGAAACTGTTGTTATTGGTCTTATAAATAACATCAGTTTTGCACTGTATGCCCCAAGTGTCTAGAGTACAAGATCAATATTCGTTTGGCTAGGTGCACACATAGCAGAACGCTAGCAATGCGGTAAATGCTGCGTTTTTGCCGCTAATGGAAGTCTATGGGCCGCAGGAAAAAATGCATATAAAAACGCATATGCGTTTTCTATGCGTTTTCAAACCTGCATTTTTAAAAGCGCTGGTTTTGTTGCATAATACTCATAAACGTATCAAAAATGCACATAATAAAAGTCAATGAGAACGCAATGGTCTGCGTTTTTTTTTGTTTTTTTTTGTTTTTTTAGTATTTCCACGCACACAGTGTCACTGTGCCTGTCCAGTACCTGTCTGTGTGTGACAGGTGCACATTGTAATACCCATCACTGCATATACCTACCACCTGTTGTTCACTTCAGTGCACCCACCTACCTACGTGAGCGCATGCAGTGTCACTGTGCCTGTCCGGTACCTGTCTGTGTGTGACAGGTGCACATTGTAATACCCATCACTGCATATACCAACTACCTGTTGATCACTTCAGTGCACCCACCTACCTATAGTATTTGTGTGCTAGGCACTGTACATACCTATGTCTATCTCATCATGTCACATGTCACCTCGGGTATCCTTTAAAGTGAACCCGAGGGGGATCCACAATGTCAAAAAGAAAAACCTTACCTAAGAAGAAGGAAGCCTCTGATTCCAACGCTGTTCTGCACTGCTGCCTGGGACCTTCCTTAACATCAGGGGTGCACACCTCTTCTGGCATTAGTGTGGCCATGCTGCACCTGTGCAAGCATGACTGCGCCTCTCCAGAAGCATGGAGCCACTCGTGCACAAGCAGCACCAACTAACTGGGGAGGTGCGCTCATACTTGCGCAGGCACAGTACAGCCATGCTCATGTCTGAAAAGGAGTGCGGCCCCAATGTGAATACTTTCAAGCCTTTGTCAGTAATCTTTCAATCCCTGCCATGTACTGATGAGGACCAAAAGTCCGAAACAGGCTGTCTACATGTGGGTTTGATATGGCTGTGTAAAACTTAAAGCTATAGGCTTGCTATATACCAGCGGTTCTGGATGCTTGCTTGGCTTAACAAGGGCGAAAAGGGATGATTTGCATATTTAGTAGTAGTGCATTGGGGGTAACCACAAATGTTCATTTATAACTGAATTATTGCAAATTTCCTTCTGTTTTAAGAAGGCAATGACACCAAGCTCAGTAATCTTTGGGGGGTCCGCACTTTGTGGGAAATGTATATAGGACCCAGAGGCTTCCCTCTTCCTAGCAAAGTATTTACTTTTTGAATTAAAAATAAAAATATGAGACCCAGGAATCCTCTATCTACCATTAGTAATACACATACACAATTAATTAATTGCAAAATGATTAGTTCACACTTGCATTAAAGAATCCTTATTCTCTGAGCAGACTGCAACAGAGCAACGGACATGTCACTTCGTCTTACACAAGATCCATTCAGATGTGTGCTAACATGTGAGATTCATTTGATGTTCATTCTGATCGCTGTAATGCCGGAAACTAATGGAGTTATTAAGTTTTTCGGACACCACACAGAAGTCGAGCATCTCATAATAGCTATGCTATGCTATGCTGTTAGCTTAGTAATGCTTTGCAATGAAACAAACATGTCTAAACAGTTATGCAGGAGAACAGAGGTGCCAAAAGGATAAAAGGAAGATAAATCAGCATAAAAACCAAATTCTTGGTAAATAGAGAAGGTAGTGGTGGACTTACCTCCTCCAAGTAGACACACAACGACTGTAGTAAAGACAGTCAATATATTTTATTTATGAACCTCTGAGGTGCCTGGCTTTTCTACTGACCACATATGCTATTGCTCCGTTGTTATTGCTTGATGAAGCGGGATAAAACCTGCGAAACGCGTTGCATATTTGGATTCATAAATAAAATATCTTGACTGTCTTTACTACAGTAGTTGTGTGTCTACATGGAGGAAGTAAGTCCACCACTACTACCTCCTCTATTTACCAAGAATTTGTTTTTTTCAGCTCATATAGCTTCCTTTTATCCTTTTGGCGCCTCTGTTCTCCTGCATAATATTGAGTCTACCCTGGGTGGAGGGTTGGACCCCCTTTTTCTCATCTACAGAGAGCGACTTCTTATTCCTGAGTTGAGTCAGGAAAATCTCCCCACCTGCTTTTACAGTGGTTGCCTAATGGTAACTCTGGTTTGTGAGTATTAATGTTTACTCTATCTAGTAGCCATTTACCAGTACATATTACACTATTGGGGCTCTTGGTGTTCCTTGTTTTTATTTATAAACAGTTGCTCCATGGGTGTTCCATTCAATGGAGGGTGGCAGGGTATGCATTGATGCTGTCCATGGCACAGAAAACCCAAAAGTGAACTGTGAAAAGTGAACCTTTGCTTTAAGCATCCTACTATTTTATATTAGGTATACTGTTTTATATTAGGTATTCTGCCATGTTTGTACTGAAATTCTATGACATTGTCTCTAGTATTTATTTATATTATGGTAGGGAATATTATTCGTGACATTTTCAATGCATTCTGTTATTGTGCACATCAGAAGCAAAATTGCACCAAACCAGGACAGTCTTAAAGGGGAACTGAAGAGAGAGGTATGTGGAGGCTGTCATGTTTATTTCCTTTTAATCAATACCAGTTGCCTGGCAGCCCTGCTGGTCTATTTCTCTGCAGTAGTATCTGAATAGAACCAGAAACAAGCATGCAGCTAGTCTTGTCAGATCTGACTTTAAAGTCTGAACCGCTGAAACACCTGATCTGCTGCATGCTTGTTCAGGGGCTATGGCTAATAGTATTAGAGGCAGAGGATCAGCAGGGCTGCCAGGTAACTGGTATTGCTTAAAAGGAAATAAACATGACAGCCTCCATATACCTCTCTCTTCAGTTCCCCTTTAAACATTGAGCTTTTGTAGCATGTCCATCCACAACAGCACTGCCCAGGAGTATGGAGTCCAAATTTTTTTTATTTTTTTTTATATTTCCCACAGCAACCAATAAGAACAATTAATGTTAACGTTAATGCATTTCGAGCTGCTAACTGCAGCTGGCAATGAAAATCGTCGCCGCCAAGAGCATGCCTGATCGAGAATGCAACCAATTTCTAGTCATTACGCACTCACAATATGCCAGACACCATGTGGGGCGCATATATTGCGGACGGAGCCAGGGGCCAACAAGACCAGGTAAAGTATACTGCACCGGCCATTTTAGGGCGGACAGTGCGTGCGGGGGGAGGAGGGGTTTGCGAGGCAGTGTATGCGGCATCACAAGTCCAATTCCCGAGAGATTACATGCTGAAATTCCCGAGAAATGTTATGCTGTCTCTTGGTCGATCTGCCCATACATCTGTCTGATGTATGGGCACCATAAGTATCTTGTCCAAACTTACCATAGCTTTCCTTCCAAGTAAGCACATATTTACACACTATTGCCTTTTTAAATGGTGCAGCCTATTTGTGAGACTGTTGTTACAGTTGACACTATTTCCTTAATCCTACAAAGTTACGGAAAGTGCCAACTACTTTGCCTTTCATGTAGACTAGTAATGGTGTATTATTTTTTTCTTGTCTGTAGGTGTTTTATTGTATTACCTTAATTGTGCAATGCCATAGAATGTTATGGTGCTATATAAATAAATGATATTAGCAGGGGCGTAACTAGAAATCCCCGGGCCCCCCTGCAAAAATTTGGATGAAACCCCCCCCCCACCCCTGGCCTGCTCAGGGCTGCTTTGGGGGGCAGGAGGGCCGCAGCATGAGGGGAGAGCGTGGCCACACATTGGCGGGCAAGAGGGACAGTTCCCCCTACCCCCTCACCTCGGGCTCTCCTCTCAGCGCTCCCCTCCTGCATTAAACAGTGGCAGCAGGCGACAGGCAGGAACAAATACCTCCATTGACCGCAGAGGTCCAATCTCTAAGTGCCTCATGCTACTTCCTGTTTAACCACTTAAGGACCAGGGGTGTTTTGGAGGATCTGTGCTGAGTGGGCTCTTCAGCCCCCAGCACAGATCAGCAGGCAGGCAGGGCGATCAGACTTCCCCCCTTTTTTCCCCACTAGGAGGATGTCCTGCTGGGGGGGTCTGATCGCCACCGCTCACGTGTGCCTAGCGGGGGGGTGCTCCTCAAAGCCCCCCTCCGCATCGCTATTAGGCGGTCGTTAAGTGGTTAAACAGGAAGTAGCGTGAGACACTTAGAGAGCAGAACCTCCACTCTCCCAGGGGCGCCGCCAGGCACCAAGCAGACCAAGCGGCTGCTTGGGGCCTCATGTTTTTAGGGGCCTCGGAGTCTCCGTGACGTCGTTATGACGTCACACCGTCACCGTCCTGCCGCAGCGGCTTCTTGGTACGGGCTCAGGGGGCGGGCAGACTCCGGCGAGGGGAAGGCTCTGTCCCTGCCCACCCACCAATAGAGCGGCTGCTTGGCCGCTTTAGTTCCGCCCCCGCCCACTGCTCTGCCCACCCTCCCTGAAGCCGGGTGTATGCGCCGCATACTTCCGGTTCTGCGTTCCACATGGACTGCAGCAGGAACCGGAAGTACAAATGGTGCATGACTCCCGGCAAAGCCACCAATCTCCTTGCCCGCCTGTCTGCCTTCTACCCCTGCTCCCTGCCCGCTCGCTATCTATGGGGGCACCTACTTATGCCTAGCTATCTACCTATGGGGGCACCTAGCTACCTATAGGGGCACCTAGCTATGCCTAGCTACCTATGGGGCACCTACCTACACCTAGCTAACTATGGGGCACCTACCTACACCTAGCTACCTATAGGGCACCTATCTACGCCTAGCTACCTATGGGGCACCTACCTACACCTAGCTACCTATAGTGGCACCTAGCTACCTATACTGGGACTCCTACCTACCTATGGAGCACCTACCTACACCTAGCTACCTACAGGGGGCACCTACCTATGCCTAGCTACCTATGGGGCACCTACCTACCTATGGGGGAACCTACCTACGCCTAGCTACCTATGGGGCACCTCCCTACGCCTAGCTAACTACAGGGGGCACCTACCGACGCCTAGCTACCTATGGGGCACCTACCTATACCTAGCTGCCTATGGATCACCTACCTATGGGGCACCTACCTACCTATGGGGGAACCTACCTATACCTAGCTACCTATAGGGGCACCTAGCTACACCTAGATACCTATGGGGGCACCTAGCTACACCTAGCTACCTATGGGGGCACCTACCTATGCCTAGCTACCTACAGGGGGCACCTACTGATGCCTAGCTACCTATGGGGCACCTACCTACGCCTAGCTGCCTATGGGGGCACCTACCTACGCCTAGCTACCTATAGGGGCACCTAGCTATGCCTAGCTACCTATGGGGCACCTACCCACGCCTAGCTACCTATGGGGCACCTACCTATGCCTAGCTACCTATGGGGCACCTACCTACGCCTAGCTACCTATAGTAGCACCTAGCTACCTATACTGGGACTCCTACCTACCTATGGAGCACCTACCTACGCCTAGCTACCTACAGGGGGCACCTACCTATGACTAGCTACCTATGGGGCACCTACCTACCTATGGGGGAACCTACCTACACCTAGCTACCTATGGGGCACCTCCCTACGCCTAGCTACCTACAGGGGGCACCTACCGACGCCTAGCTACCTATGGGGCACCTACCTACGCCTAGCTGCCTATGGAGCACCTACCTATGGGACACCTACCTACCTATGGGGGAACCTACCTATGCCTAGCTACCTATAGGGGCACCTAGCTACACCTAGCTACCTATAGGGGCACCTAGCTACCTATGGGGGCACCTACCTATGCCTAGCTACCTACAGGGGTCACCTACCTACGCCTAGCTACCTATGGGGCACCTACCTACGCCTAGCTACCTATAGGGGCACCTACCTACGCCTAGCTACCTACGGGGGCGCCTATTTACGCCTAGCTACCTTTACTGGGACACCTACCTATTACACTCCTCCCCACTTAGTGTCTGTCACCCTCCTCCACACCCCATTAGTATCACCCACCTCCCAACCCAGTCAGTGTCACCCTCTCCCCACCCAGTGTTATCCTCCTCCCCACCTAGTGTCATCCTCCTCCCCAACTAGTGTCATCCTCCTCCCCTTCCAGGCAATGTCACCCTCCTTCCGCCCAGTGTCGCCCTCTCAGCCGCATCCAGTTTCACTATCCCACCCTACTCAGCAGCTCCATCCTGCCAGCACCCAGTGGGCCAGAACATTTAATTAAATTATGTCTAAGGTAACATTTGCTGCATTTTTATATGTGTATTTTTCATGTGTGGGTGGATAATGCTTACTGAATTTTAACGTGTGGGAGGTAATATTTTCCTAATTTCCGATTTGATGCATTTCATATGTCAAAAGTAACGTTTGCTGTATTCCAAGTGTTAGGGAAATCATTTGCTGCATTCATTTGTCGGAAGTTGGGGTTGTTGCATATCAGGTTTCAGATGTAATGGTTCTTGCATTTCATGCATTGGAGGTAATAGTTGTTGCTTATCATGTGTGAGAAGTAGGGGTTGTTGCCAGGGCTATGGAGTCGGAGTCGAGGAGTCGGGGCAATTTTGGGCACCTGGAGTTGGAGTCGTTGATTTCATAAACTGAGGAGTCGGAGTCAGGAGTCGGATGATTTTTGTACAAAATCCACAGCCCTGTTAAGTATTAGACTAAGGAGTCGGAGTCGAGGAGTCAGAGCCATTTTGGGTACCCAGAGTCGGAGTTGGAGTCGGGAGTCGTGGTTTCATAAACTGAGGAGTCTGAATCGGAAGATTTTTGTACCGACTCCACAGCCCTGGTTGTTGCATATCATGTGTCAGAGGTAATGGTTCTTGCATTTGATGTGTCGGAGGTAACGGTTGTTGCAGTTTATATGTCAGAGGTAATGGTTGCTGCATTTATTACTTGATGGTCATAGTTGGCTACATTTGCTGCTTTGGGATCATTGTTGCAGCATTTGACATTCTTTTGTCATCTCATGATTACTAAATGGTATGCTAATAAATAGCAGTTTCTGCTGATTTATCATCTGCGCATCCATGATGCAAATCTTTCTCACCACATCATGGCAGAAACACTGCTTCCTTATAGTTTGTGGCATGTCTAATTACTCTTAGGCTCCCTGCACACTGCATGTGATTCCGATTTTTAATCGTTACTGCATGCTGTTTTTTCTGCGTTATTCTGTTGCTAGCATTCAGGGAAAATTGGAATCGCAAATCGGATTTGCAGTGTGCAGGGAGCCTTATGCTGGGTACACACTATGAGATTTTCTGGTCGATTTACTGTCAGATGGATTATTTCCAACATGTCCGATTTGCTTTTCGATTGTTTTCCGAGCATTTTCCGATCGATTTCCGTGCACTTTAATATGAAATCGATCGGAAAATGCTCGGAAAACGATCGGAAAGCAAATCGAACATGTTGGAAACAATCCATCTGACAGTAAATCGACCAGAAAATCTCAGTGTGTACCCAGCATTAGAGTAACTTTGCCTAACTGTTGTGGGAGGAAACTCTGGCCTGCCGCCTCACTGTTATGCGTTACATTAGTTAGCCCCGCTCACATGACGTCATGACCATGCCCATTTTTTTGCAGCGGCGCGCTGAGCGCGCCGCACTGACGTACCTTGGCGCCTATACTGTTGGCTGCGATCAGGCTTGGGGCTGGTGTACCGGGCTGGCTGTGTGCTCTGTTGTGCATGCTTGGCCGTGTTTGCTCCTGCATATCACAGCGTTCTGTGCTAGTGCATTACTACCGCCGTGACCTCTTGTGCAGCACTTTACAAAGTACATAGCCATGTCACTGACTGCTCTCAGAGGAGCTCCCCATTTAATCCCTACCATAGTCTAATGTCCTACTTATGTATTTTTTGTTTATGTATTTTTTTTTCTTTTTTAGGGGGGGGGGGGGTAAAGTCTACCGCTTTCTACATTGAAATGTTTGTTTTGTTTTTTTGGTCCATATTGACATGTAAGCATCATGCAGTTGGCTCCACCCACATGTCATGGCCACACCCTGGCTCCACCCACATGTCATGTCACGCCCACTTTCCCGCGCAATGAACACACCCATTGTTCGAAACCTTAGCTGCACCCCTGCACTCTCCCCTAATGCTGCGACCCCTCCTGCACCCCCAAAACGGCCCTGAGCGGGCCCCAGAAGCCTCTATTGTTACGCCACTGGATATTAGCATTAATAAACACTATACTTAAATCAATTTAGTTTTTTGCTTTTTACTCAGAGATCTTGTTATGCTGTCCTTCAACAAAATGGTTAACTTTTCAGTTTAGTAACTGAACAAACATCAATCCTTTAAAGGTAACAGCTAATTAGCAGCACAAAGGTAGCATGAAAACAAAAAGAAATGACTATTGGACACCCAAGGAGAAGTAGTCTGCCAGTGACAGATGAACAAATGAACCAATGGGCCGCAGAGGTCATAAATTCTATTCAAATATCTGAATGCATTCAGTGACGGGCAAATAAGGTTTGGGCACCTCGTACTGAGCCCTTTCTAGCGCACAGTCCCTCTCCATGCCATCGAGTAACGCCCTGTGTGACTGTGGTGAGTCCTGGAACAATACACAGGCAGTGGCAGACAGTTAGATTGCATGAAGGAGCTGCAGTGTTATATTGCTTTTCACACGATCTCTGTGAAGGTTTCGCTTGATAAATTAGCTCTTGGAGCCCATCAACAGGAATAGTAGGATTAGAAAGCATTTCCTGCCTAGCTGTGAGTTATGACTGCCTCTGGCACACATTGAAGTCCGAGCACTGGTGTCTCTAATTATTCCAGCTTATTTCTGCAGTCGCATGCCAGCCTAGTACCAGCCAAGCACAAAGGTGATCACACAAAGAGAGTAATGTATTCTCTACTGCATTCACACCTTACTAGTTATCATGTGCAGGAAGAGAAAAGACCCACAGTTTCTGCACAGGTTTACTAGGAAAAAATAAAATATTAGCTGATTTATTTTATAAATCTCACCTTCAAACACTTTTTTTTCTTGTTGTTTCTATTTATGTATGAAGTGCTTAATTATCCAATGTCAAATAAATAACTTTTTTAATTCAATGTTTTTTATTTGTCATCAAGAAGACACAGCAAAGAAACACAGTACAACATATGCTGATATATACACAGCAACCACATGGAAAGCATAAATCACACCTCTTATATACAACAGCCCTGCACTCTGCATATGGTGTGTGCTGGAACACAGATAATCATAAGATCAAAAAAGCACCAACTATTATGGCCCACCAAAAGCACCATCCTATTGTGATGTATTATGCCACATATGGTCATTTATATTGCTGGATAGGATCATTGTAATTGATTTTATGCTTGCTCTATAGTGTAATTATTTTATTAATGAATTGTTATTCTCTTTTGCTAATACATGTGTGGTGCTTTTGATGAGTCATAAGAGTTGAATCTTTTTTGATCTTATAAATCACACCACTGTTTGATAGAAAAACATTAAAGGGATACTGTAGGGGGTCGGGGGAAAATGAGTTAAACTTACCCGGGGCTTCTAATGGTCCCCCACAGACATCCTGTGCCCGCGCAGCCACTCACCGATGCTCCGGCCCCGCCTCCAGTTCACTTCTGGAATTTCTGACTTTAAAGTCAGAAAACCACTGCGCCTGCGTTGCCGTGTCCTCGATCCCGCTCATGTCACCAGGAGCGTACTGCGCAGGCACAGACCATACTGGGCATCTGCTATACACTCCTGGTGACATCGGCGGGAGCGAGGACACGGCAACGCAGGCGCAGTGGTTTTCTGACTTGAAAGTCAGAAATTCCAGAAGTGAACTGGAGGCGGGGCCGGAGCATCGGTGAGTGGCTGCGCCAACACAGGATGTCTGCGGGGGACCATTAGAAGCCCCGGGTAAGTTCATCTCATTTTCCCCCGACCCCCCTACAGTATCCCTTTAAACAGACTAAGTATACAAGAAGTCTAGGCAAATTATATTAAAATCTTTTTATCATCTCCTCCGAAGACAAAAACATGTTTTTTTCATCTATTAAACCTACCCGTCCCCCTATCCCTACGACCCACATTTTCCTTTCTCTGTGGACCCACAAATAAATCACTTTAAAACTATGACCACTTTATTGAAAAAAAAAACAGGACAGTGATTTATTATGTTGATGCATATTACTTTCAGTTTACGTAGCACTGACATCTTTTGCACTGCATTACAGGGTAATGACAGAATGTGATAATTTGAAAATTATTTTACCCTACATGTAGTTAGGAATAACATAGAAAATGTTGAAACGGAAATGTTGTTGTTTAAAAAAAATTGGGACAGAAGCAATAAAATGGAAAAGGCATGTAATGCTACAAATACATAAATAAATATACCAGATTTAATATATTACATCTAATTACATTAAGCTAAAATATATCTAACCCTAGACACCTCAAGTCTTCTTATTGAATCCAGCCTCCCATTCATCTTGCCACTGTGTAGCCCCTGTCCAGTTCTCCATTGGGATCTTCAGAGAGCATGTACTGTCCATCCACACGCCCTCTCTGTACCTGCTCTCACATGGCTGTGTTTAGCAGCCGTCCCCTGGGGCATCCTGGGCATGTGCAGTTCTAATTGTTTCTAATTGGTGCATGCCCAGGATGCTGTCAGCCACTGCTGCAGTGCACAGTTATTTGGGAGGAGCAGGATACATGAGGGCATGCAGAGTGGACTGTGCATGTGACAGGTTCTGATTGGTCCTAGTCACAGCTACCAATGGGGCTACACTGAAGGAGGCTGGATGCAATAAAGAGCCTTGTAAAGTTTCTCACCCACAATAGGAGGAGGTGATTAGTGGCTGTAAAAGTCACTCTTCTCCTCCAGTGGAGACAGCTAATGGCACTACTGTAGGTCAGACCACTGTAGTGATGTGACAACCTGCCTCCGGAAAACAACATTAGAATGGCTAAGAACTCCATTGATTTCATTAGGATGGAAGGAGGTTTTGGTGAGTTTAGCACTCACCTTTGTTTTAGGTGGACATCATTTTTTTTTTTCAAATTAGCTTTAAAACACAGAATAATGGAAAATATATATAAATCATAAGTGATTGTTCCAAAGAATAAGTATATGAAAAAATGTAAACGTTTCCCACAGAGTTCTCCTTTAAATGCTGGCAAGCATGCTTTGTAAAAATCAAATGAATTAATTCATGAGAACATCTGAAATCGACATAATAAGCATGCACATGTAACATAAAACAATGAAAATGATTTTCTGTAGCAGTATGGTAACTGTTACTTTGGTTAGTGAAACATTAATTAGTGCACTTCATGTTAGCACAGATTATGCCAACTCCCAACAAACCTCACCTTGGCATGAATACAGACGTGAATTATACTCAATAGGCTGTGGCCAAAAACGCAGCACATTAACACTTCTCCATTCTCCTTTACGCCCCTCTTAAAACTACTTTACCAAGATCCTTAAAACGTCAGATTTTTTTTTCTTCCTTATATTCCATACTTGTAAATGTGCAAGCAGGAAAGTGAAATTAAAATATAACTGAACATAGGAAATGTAGGGGGAAAAAATTATGTACTGCTAAATTGCTTCTAGATCATCTTCCCATTTACCAAGTGAAATTGCACCATGATTGGCACCAGCAATGATTTCACAGATCTGTGCCATGGCAGGCCACATTCATTCTTTGCCTCATAATATATGTTTCATAATTGTTTCCTTCCATTCTAGGCAATAGCTGGCAGGAATATTGTTCCATATTATGTGTCTCGCTTTTTTCATGACATGACAAAAGTGTCTGCATTGTTCTGATGTACTTTGAGCTACATGGAAGGTTGTAAAGGGAGAGTGTCGAAATTAATATAATTGAATAACTGTAACATATTTACAATTTAAGGAAATCACAAAAATAAAAGATACAAACTGCAAAAAGATAAAATACTGTAATATAACTAACAAAAAAAAAATGAAAGAAAATATAACAAAGGAAAAAATAAAAGTAAAGTAATGGGTCTTATTTTAAAGCCGTATGGCAGCTATCACAAGAAACCACCTTCATTCCACACAACCAGTGACTCAAATTTTCTATTAGGCAAATAAAGTCAAACTTTATTTGGCTGCAGGGCCAAATTTTTCCTGCTGATGGGGAAGTGTGCCTTCCCCAGCCTGGCAGGTTCGGCAGGGTATAGTTACCTGTGCAGACGGCTGGATCGACTTCTTCCTCCACTGCGGTGGAGATGTAATACCGACATGTCTTCAGGGTTCTGATCAGAGGGGTGATAGAAGAGACTTCACCAAATAATAACCCAAGGAAGCAGCACCCCGGTTTGAATGCCTGAGGTTGTTCCGGTGCTTTGCCTCAACCGGATTGCTCAAACGGTTCTGGTATGACCAAACATAAGAAAGAGGCGGCACACCAATGACTGCAAAACGTTGCTTGTATAGCAGAACAGTGTCACTGTTCCGCAAAAAAAGAAACGTTTTGCAGTCGGTTGTGTGCCGCCTCTTTCTTATATTTGAGTGATAGTAGAAACTCTTCCATGTCCCTTCTTCCACCACCAGGTGGCGCTGTATGTAACGTTGACACTGTCTCCTTGATCCCAATCACATGTCATATCAAGTGTGACCTATCAGAAGTTCAGAGACACCGGTGGAGGAAGAGAAGAAGCCATCCGGAGCAGGTAGCTGTAACTGCTCCCTGCCACCTGCTTGTTTGGCTGCACTAGGCAGCTAAATGAGATATGCCGACAGAGGTTTACGTGGCACTGCAGCTTTGAGTTTGAAGCTGCTAATGGGTTAACCACTTGCCGACCGCGCACTCATAATGCGCGTCGGCAAAGTGGCAGCTGCAGGACCAGCGACGCACATCTGCGTCGCCGGCTGCAGGCTAATTAATCAGGAAACAGCCGCTCGCGCGAGCGGCTGCTTCCTGTCAATTCACGGCGGGGGCTCTGTGAATAGCCTGCGGGCCGCCGATCGTGGCACGCAGGCTAAATGTAAACACAAGCGGAAATAATCTGCTTTGTTTACATGTGTACAATGCTGCTAACAGTAGCAGCGTTGTACTAGATCAGCAATCCCAGGCCAATCAGCGGCCGGGGATCGCTGTCACATGACAGGCAGGAGCCTGTTAGAGGCTGCACAGGACAGATCCGTTCCTGTGCAGCCTCCGATCTCTGGGGAAGGGAGGGAGGAGAGGGAGAGGGGGAATCCTGTGGTGGAGGGGGCTTTGAGGTGCCCCCCCCCCCGCCAGCCACACGCAGGCAGGAGCGATCAGACCCCCCCCCCAGCACATCATCCCCCTAGTGGGGAAAAAAGGAGGGCGATCTGGTCGCTCTGCCTGGTGTTTGATCTGTGCTGGGGGCTGTAGAGCCCACCCAGCACAGATCAGCGAAATCACCTCAAGTGGTTAAAGAAGATCTGTGATGAATTTACAGCACATTAACATAAACATTTCTGATATTTTCACTGCTCCCCGCTGTCAATAAATAACTTAATTAATAAAATATAACTTTTAAACCTTTGTGCAAGATGGCTGCAATGTAAAGTGCTTCCGGGTCAGTACACAGTCTCCCTGTACTGCTGTGCATGAGAGCTGAGCTGAAGCCACACGAGGCAGATCTCCTCCCTGCTGTCAGCCTCACTGGAGTGAGGCAGATCCTCCCCCTGCTAGCTGCAGCACACAGAAAGGTCAGTGATGACTCATAGGATGACATGCAGCAGGGGGAGGGAGAGGCAGATAGCAGGGAGGAACAGCTGCTGTATTGTCTGCCTCTTCCTGCAGCACAATATTTGTCTAACTACACAAATAATTAGAAAGGAGCAGGAGAGAGACAGCACAGCTGTTTCTAAACAAGACAAGGGAAAAAAGATTTGTACTTATGAAAGGAACAGATATCTTCATTTAAATTGCATTTAGAAAAAGGGCCACAGAATCCCCTTAAAGGACCACTATTGTGAAAATGTGTAAAATTTCAAATATGCATTTATGGATACATATAAGGTTAATTACACTTGCCCCGGAGTAAAATGCTCTATAAATTACTGTTTCCGATGGTAATGTCAATTACAGTAAGTAATAAAAATGTGATCGATCTGATTTTGGACTAGCCCATCTCCTCATGGAAGATCCACAGGGTTTTCTTTATTTTCAAAAGTACTTACTGAATGCCAATTGTTCAGTCCAACAGTGCCAAAATAGTATACAAATGAGTAGGATGGCTGGCTGACATTTTTGTACACGTCCTTTCCATGGAGTTCTTTTGTAAAGAATAAAATTATAGTGAGAATCTCTAGTCCAAAGCCTCAGATTTTTACTACCTACTGCCGGTGACAGTGACATGGGAATTAATAATGTAATTTATAGTGCATCTTATCTGGAAGGAATGTAACTTTTATGTGTGGTTTTTAAATGTTACAGTTTTTTTCTGATAGTTACTAATAACTTTTTAAGCACATTTTTTTTCTTTAATTTGTCAAGGTTACCTGACCCCTCTACTGTTACCTCTTTGGCACCACAATACCAGACAAGGTCAAGTACTCAAGAAATTTGGCACATACTGTGCTAATCACATAAGGTTGAAAGGTGGCTTGCATCATAAGCCTAAAAATGTACCAGAGACGTTAAGTTCTAAAGATTTGATACTTACCTGGGTCTTCCTTCAGCCCCATAAGCTCTTCTGAGTCCCTCTGTGTCCTCCCGGGGTCTGCCATTCAGCGGCAATCAGCCCCAGTAACTGGCTCAGTTAGGTCCAGTCTGTGTCTTCTGTGCATGCGCGGACCTCCCGCCCATGAGCAGTAGACTCGGACTGACGCAACTGAGCCTGTTACCAGGGCTGATCGCGGCTGAACGGCAGACCACTGGAGGACACAGAGAGTCTCAGACGAGCTTACGGGGCTGAAGGAGGCCTCAGGTAAGTATCAAATCTTTAGAACTTAACGTCTCTGGTTTTCCTTAAGATAGAGATCACGCATGGGTACGCGGAAAACAGCCCAGTTTTTTTCATAAAGCCAATTTTTGTTTTATAATGGAGGTAGTCAGCTAACAGCAGCTGACTGTCGGCAGTAGGAATCACACACGGTGTTCAGAAAAGCAGTGTGTGCAGCAAGGTTTTTTTCACGTGAGCCAGCCCCATTGATTAATACAAACGAGTGTGACCCCTGGACGAAAACTAAACTTAGCCGCTGCGGGGGACCAGAGCATCATTAGAGGACGGCGTGGGCACAGGACTTCTCCAGGGGGCTGGTGGAAGCCCTCAGTTAAGGTTCACATTAAAATTACTAACCAATGCTTTGTTTCTACTTCCCTTTCAGTGAGTACCTTATAAGCAAACACAAAACTTGATACCTTCACAACCTAAGTGCCTGTATAACATCTGTAGGCCTGACAGGACAGCCTTGCTCTTATTATTATGGCATTTTCTGCGAAGCTTGAACCGGTTTAGTACAATGCAGATACTTTAGGCATGATGAAAAAAAACAATGCCAGAGAATAATATGAAACAATGTTTCTGCAATCTATTGCCTATAATGAGAGGAAGCAACTGTGTATTATAAAGGAAAGAAAGGAGTTTGGATCGTGCTGTTGCACACAACTGTGAAATTATTGCTAGTTAGAAATCTTTTGTTTGTATCTTCTATATGGAAGGAATTGGAATATGTGATACTGTGTTCTGCTGGGAAACCTATAGATCTATGTTTAGCAAACATTTTAGGATGTTGTGTCAGCCACTGGCTATCTGTGAGCTTTGAGCTCAGGTCACTTTAAAATTTGCTCTGTGTATTTGCCCAGCCTTGTGCAAGCGATTACCAATTTCTTAATGTTTATTGTTTGGTGTGTGCAAAGGCACAGGGGGATCTGCTGGTAGTCCTCCCCTGATGTCAGACTACTACACCCTACGAGGTTAAAGTCTTGTGGATACACTCATTGTATATGTAGGATGCGGATGCATCCACCATTAGCGTAGGACGCCTCTAGAAGATTGGCTTTGACGCCGGCAGAGGGACTTAACCCACATGCCTGTTGGATATGTGGCACCAACAATCTGTTTTTATTTGGGATGTTGTGTTAGCCACTGGCTATTTGTAAGTTTTGAGCCCAGGTCCCTTTACATTTTGCTTTATAGATCTATGTTTATATTATTTAAGGCTTAATATCTTCCAAAGAGAGAACAAAAGTCAAGGAGACACTCAAAGACTGCTGTAATCTGTCCTTGGCAGCAAATAATGCAGCATGTCCTAACCCAGTGGTACAGGATCAGAGATAACATGAGAGTGTAGGATGCGATGCTTATTGCCATGTAGAACTGGGAACAGAATCACTGTGTTTGCCCACTTTACTCAGATCAGAGTGGAATTTTCAATTTACGGGAGCATGATAGCATATGGTAGCTTTAACCTAATATATGAGATGGGTAGAAAAGAAGGAAGATTGGAATAAGCCTACAGTTCTTCTAAAAGTTGAATTCCCTGGGGTCCTTATAGAACAGGATAATTCACGTGTCTCAGATTGGCGTGAGAGGTTGCTGCCTGATATCCATGGAACTTACACTGTACGCTTTGAAGAAGAGTGTCCCCCACCCGAGAGAGGACTCTACCCTCTCTCTCTCTCTCTCTCTCTCTCTCTCTCTCTCTCTCTCTCTCTCTCTCTCTCTCTCTCAGGTAAACCTATACATCCTGACGTAAGTATTTCATTATATGCATCCTGATGAGAAGCTTCTGACATAGGATACACACATTATAGTTTACTATCTTCTGAGAAGTTTATTTACCAGGGGCATGACTACTATTCATGGGGCTCCCCCAAAAAATTGTTGATGTCCCTTCTTCTTACCCCTTATTCACACCCCTATTCCTATGTTGAGCTTCTTGACCAGGTGACCCATTTGCCAGGAATCAAGTAAGAGGTGTGGCTACTATGCCTCCTGCTACCTACAACAATACCGGATACAGATGAACAGCCCCTATGGAAGGAGGGTAAGTAGTTACAGTTATTAATAGGCCTCTGCCCCTGCAGCTGCTGCAGCTTCTTCCTCTGTATTTAGGCCTTTTGTGCTTACAAAAGTTTGACTATTTAAATTATACCTGAGATAAATCAAACAAAAGGCTGTATACTTCTCCAGCCTGCTGCAGTCTGTGGGCTCCCTCGTTGTCTGTCCAGTCCCATCCATTTCACCACAGTCAGCCCCGGCACAGTTAGGACTACTGCACATACATTGCCCTGGTCACGTCTCCTTCCTTGGTCCCGCTCCCATTATTGGGAGCTATGATACAACCCTTAAAGCGGATCCGAGAAAAACTAACTATAACAAGTAACTTGTCTATATATCTTATCTAAAGTTTAGATAGTTTACACAGCAAATCTAGCTGCAAACAGCTTTAATAGAAAATTATTATTTCTTCCTGTGATACAATGACAGCAGCCATGTTGTTTGTAAACATTACACAGAGGCAGGCTTATCTGTATTCAGCCTGTGAAAAAAAAACCTAATCCCCCCTCCTCCCTCCTCCCCTCTGCCTCTGAAATCAATGGCTAGTAACACCTCCCCCTCCTCCTGCCCAGACTGAGCTCCCATGAGCCCTTGCTACTGCCGAGGCTCTCTGAAAAACTGTGGGTGTGGTTTATTTAGTTTATAGGGAATTAGAGTATTAAAACAAAAACAAAAAAGTATTTGGCTTGAGTAATGCCCTATAAACAATAGGAAAGGAACACAATTATACAATAAGTAAACGTTCACCTCGGATCAACTTTAACTAACTGTGCAGGCACAGAATGCTCCCGGCCATGGCAGTGCAAGCAAAGAGCCACACGACCAGGTACACGCATGTGCAGTAGTCAATAAATACCGAGGCTGACAGCGGGAGAATGGACAGGCACAAAGGGTGCCCATGGACTACAGGAGGCTAGAGGAAGACCCAGGTAAGTATTATGCTTTCTGTCTGAAATGTGTCAGGTTTACTTTAAAGTGGACCTTAACTCTTGCACAGGACATAAGGAAAAGATAGATAAATGCATCCTGTATGTATTTAGAGAGTTTAGCCTGTTTAATTTCCCCTCATTTGTGTCTAATCACAAGTTGTAATCTGATCTCTCCCCTGTGTCACATGACTGCCACGGCAGAGATGGCAGATAAGGCCATTTAAAAGCACAGGCTGTCTGTTTCCATGAATCAGGAAGTAGAAACAGTGCAGATTTATTTCAGAGTTTGTATCAGATGTAACAAAGAAATGTTGTTGTTTTTTTTTTGTTTTTTTTTTTGTTTAACTACTTGCTGCATGCCGTGCAGTATATTCACGGCCCTTTAAAAAAGACAGGATGCAGCAGAGCCGTGAAAACAAGTCTGCAGCGGCATGCAGCCGCCGCTCGCTCCCGTTCGCGCGTGCGTGCGCACCGCCGTTACCGCCGCTTAGAGGGGAAGTTAATAAATGGGACCGCGGGTCCCATTCATAAATCTAAGTCCCCGATTCAATGAATACCAGCGTCTACGAGACGCCGGCATTCATTGTATCTTCCTGTGTTACACAGCCACGGATTACTTCCGATTCACGTGCTTACGTACGTGAATCGGAAATGACGACTGAGGACATCTTGTGGCCAAGTAGTATATTGCACCAAAATTGCTTTTTATTTATTAAAAATCCCCACACTGACTGATATAATTAACTATTTCCCTCCCACACCCTCCCATAATACCCAAACTTTTTTTTTTATTTATAAAAGGGGGAAAAAAAATTACATCAAAAAAAAAAATATAAGTAGTTACCTTAGGGACTGAACTTTTTAAAAATGTATGTCAAGGCAGTATATTACTATTAATTTTTAATTTATGGGCGTGTAATTAGTGATGGACGCAAAACTGAAAAAATGCACCTTTATTTCCAAATGAAATATTGGCACCATACATTGTACTAGGGAAATTTTTTGAACGTTGCAATAACCGGGACAAAAGGGCACATAAAATGTGTGGCTTTTATCCACAGTAGAATGTTTTATTTTAACACTATAATGGTCAACGACTGAAAAATAATGCATTTTATAATTTTTTTTTATTATTATTCATGTTAAAATGCATTTAGGATAAAATAATTCTTGGCATACTGTACCTCCCAAAGAAAGCCTAATTGGTGGCAAGAAAAACAAGATATAGATCATTACGCTGTGATTAGTAGTGATTAAGTTATTGGTAAAAGAAAGGCAGGAGCGCTGACAGGTGAAAATTGCTCTGGTCCACAAGAGGAAAAATGCCTCAGGTGTCAAGTGGTTAAAGGTTATTATGCTATTGTGCACAGTATCTTTTAGAGCAGAGAGGATGTTCTGAGTTCAGGCCAGCTTTAAGAAAGTGGACCTTCTGAGATTGCCCTCTATTAGGTTAGCATTTAGTAAAAAACAAACAGAAAAAGCTAAGAGCTGCCAGTATTTTAATGTGTTCCAGTCATTTTCCTTCATTCACTAGAGACTCCATTACATACACATCATTATCCATGAATATGATCAAATGCCCTTTTCTGTATATTATCTTATAAATGATCTTATGTGTCCTTTAACTGAGAACTCTAAATGATCTACTTCTGAGAAATTCCCAGTAATACATGTATGAAAATATGTGAGTTTTTGATGAATGCTACCTAAAACTGAGGAGGATTACATTACAGCATAGGCATTCCTGGCAGTATGAGCGTTATGCACCCTGGAACCAGTGTGCAAAGAGAACATGATGTTTCTTCTGGAAAAGTCACACCCAGATCCCTACAAGGTTTACAGCATCACTTGACGTGTTATCATCAGGCCAAGATGGTCAACGCACATGTCCGCAGGATACGTGTCCATCAAAACTTTTTCGGAGCATAAACATCAGAAACAGATGGAAGGCCAGCAAGCTGCCAGAGCAAACAGAGCTTATTGAAGACAATCCTTCCCCACGCCAAGACTAACATATTCCTTCCAGATCACTAATTTTTGTATAGTGGAACCAACCAAAACAAATAAGTGTAAAGGAATGGAACTTGTAAATGAATAACCCTTCTGTGCATAGAGGTTCATTTTTTATATTTCACATATGTATTTCTGTAGCCCAAATATTCACTGTGCAGAAGGGAAAGCAGGATATTGAGAAAATAACATTTCCCTTTGAAACATTGCCACTTCTTGATGTTCCCAAAAATACTCATGTGAAATCTATGTTAGAAATCTGAGACAAGGGAGAGATAACTGGTTAATAGTGCTGCTGTATATTATGTGTTTATTTTACTGTAAAAAAAAATATATATATATAGCCTATATGTGTAAAAACTGGTTATCATTTAGTTATCAAGTTATCATTTGACTTCTTGTATTGCCTTTCTCAGTGACCCAAGAAAGATAGCTCAGCCCCTGAGGTACCGACTTTACCTACCCATCACAGCCAGTAGAAGGACATTTTGATTGGAGATTACATTTGTTGCACTAATGGTAGTAGGGGTCTAAATGCCATAGTTGGAATAATCCAGCCATCCTACACCCACCCCGATATACTAACATTAACCGGTTCGTGACTGCTGCTGCGCATATCTACGCCCCTGTGGACTTCAGCACCAGAGGTGTACAGTATATGTATTTGTTTATTTACCTCAATGTTTCTGATTGGCATGCCACTGCTATTCGTTTCCATCGCAATCCCGCCTTTCTGTGATCGATGAATGGGAACAGCTTGTTCTCAAACCTAATCACAGTGCCTGTGATGAATGAAAGCTGATGCCTGCGAGATGCCAGCATTCATTAACAAAGTGAAAGTAAACAGATACATCTGTGGCCAAAAAGTAAAAATGCACACACATACACTATTACATATAGAAATGCATACATTTTTATTAATTTTTAACCCCTTACACCCCTACCCTACAGTTACCAAAATAAAACACTTGTAAAAAAAAAAAATGAAACCATAAAAAAAAAACAGAAACAGTTACCTTATGGACTTTTTAATATGTAAGTCATGAGGATATATAACCGTTATGTTTGCAAATAAAGGCTCGTAATTATTGACATAGTATTACAAAGATCACTAAACAGGAAAATGACACCTTCATTTCCAGATAAAATATTATCACCATACATTGTACTAGGGACATAATTTAAACATTGTTATAACCAGGACAAATGGGCAAATAAAATGTGTGGGCTCAATCCATCATAGCATATTTTATTTTAAAACTATAATGGCTGAAAACTGAAAAATAATGATTTTTTTCTTATTATTCCCTTTAAAATGCATATAAAACTGACTACTAAAGGACCAGTACTCCTTAAGTATGTGATAACTCCAAATCATAAAAGCAGAAAACGTTTTGAAAGTTTTGAATGCAGGATTAGCATCTTTATCACTTAATACACTCAGACCAGTTGCTGTTAAAATTTGAATTTTTATGGTGACAATCCCGCTTTAATAACTTTTTGGTTAGGTTAGTAATAAGAATTATTCAATTTCAGCACATTATTCTGGCGTATATGACTACTTTTTAACCCAAGAAAATCTTCTCAAAAGTCGGGGGTTGTCTTATACGCTAGGGGTCGTCTTAAAGGGCGGGTGCTGAAACTCCCGAGCCAGACTGGAGAATCTGCGGTTGCCGCATATGGTGGGGAAGGGGGTTCAAAAATGGCCGTGGCCACATCCCTGCCATATGCGGCAACCGTATGAAAGCAGCAAGGGCGGTACTGTACAAGTGTGGTAGAAGAAAATCCACTCACCAGGTTTTGTGGAAAGTGACTTAAAGGAAAATTGTAACAAGAAAAACCTCCCCTGGGGGGTACTCACCTCGGGTGGGGAAAGAAGCCTCCAGATCCTATTGAGGCTTCCCCCATCCTCCTAGGTCCCATGGCAGTGGCGAAAATCCTCCCGGAACGGCAGGGATGTAAATATTTATCTCCCAGGATCAAGCGCAGGCGCAGTATCGGCTCTCCCCCTCGGAGATAGGCGGAAATAGCCGATACTGTTGGGCCGCTCTACTGCGCAGGCGCAAGTCTCCTTTGCCTGCGCAGTAGAGTGGACCAACAGAGATCAGCTATTTTTGCCTATCTCCGTGTGGAGAGCCGCAACAGCGCCCCCTCTGGACCCGGGAAAGGTAAATAAATCAGCGCTTATCAGCCTTGTCGAGGCAGAATTCCGGGACACTTTGAGGGAGCCAGTGCTGGACTGCCTGCAGCTACCGCGGAGGGGGAAGCCTCATTGGGATTCTGGGATATGGAAAAAAGAGAAAGAGCGGCACTCTACATACAGTACAGCACCAGTATCTGTACCTGTTTATACAGTATACCACCAGTACATACAGTACAGTATACAAATGTTCAACAGTCAAGAGGGGTAGTCTTATACGGCAAGTATATCCTAAAATGTATATTTTAACTGGAAAAGTTGGAGGTCGTCTTATACCCTGGAAAATGCAGTATGGCCAATTTTCACACTGCACATATTGTTGTAAAAGCCTGATGTTGTTTTCAAAGAGTAAGTTTAGCTTCAGATAAAATCACTTTTTAGTGGACTGCCAAATTTGACTATTAATCTGGCATTTCACAAATGCCTTTTTACCCAAGATCTCTGATCTGTGCCAGTCTCTTGATAACTCCTGATCCAGACACTACAAAGTGCAGGACAGCTGCTAACAAGGCCAATATGCTCAGATTATGTGAAGGTGACTTGTCATCATGGTTTTGGCCCCTCCAGGTACACTGAGTTGCTGGATAGTCAGAACACGAGCCTGCTCTCCAGTAGAATTGGGCAGTAGCTCAAACTTATTGAAGTACTATTTTTGCCAATTATGAAATGAAGAGAGGATCCCGAAAACTGAAACTCAAATTTCAGTTTCAGAAAAGTTTCCGATCCTTTCACAGTGGGATGTTTTCTTTGCGTTGCATTACCCTTTTTTACCGCAGGGTAATGCTAAAGAAATAAAAAACCTATGGGGTATTTCATGCCTACCACGGTGCAATGTGATGTGCCGGAAGTATCGGATTTACCTTGACGACAACAGCGCGTTATCAGCAACCAGCGACGTGTGGCGATTTGTGGTGACCAAACGTCGTGCAAATCTATGGCGTGGCAGATATTTTAAACTTTGTGTCGTGCATGCGCAGAAGAGTACTTTGTAAATACACTACCATACGCTTCCTATTTCCACCGCAGGAAGTGAGCACTAGAGAACCTCACTTCTGTCTTGGCTTGCAGCCAGATTAGAGATTACCGCGCATTGGAAATCCCTAAAGGCTATTTTCATCTGATCGCACCACACTAAAAACGCTTATTAGTAGTGTGAAACCGTACCCCGTTTAAGTTTACTTTAATTTTGCTGCCCTTCCCTTGTTTTCTATTTCTGCCAGATCTTTCACGTGAACTTGTGCCTGAAACTGTAAATGGATCCTTGTAGTTCAGCCTTAGGAAGGATTTACAAACAGGCAAACATTATACATTCCTCCACTGAGTTTTTATGCCTGAGCATAAAAAGATTACAGAATGAAATACAGATACTGACATAAGCCTGACCTCTGCAGTAGGAATACAGAAAATACAAATTGCAGAGGAAAGACACATGTTGCTATAATTTATGTCAGGCTGCAGCATGAGCTGCGTCTTTCCTTTATCTATTCAGAAATATTACATAATCTTTGTGCCTTGGGTGAAAATACTCTGTCTGTTACAATAAGAGGCGATTTAATATAAATCAGAGTGAACACCCATCTTTCATGCGGCCAGTGACGCAATGCGACCCCACGTTGAGGATGATGCATAACACACAGTCTAGTGTTAACTATGCAAAAGAGCTCAGCAACACATGCTGTGATATGATGTGGTCAGTGATTGGAATAATATGGCAGCTTCTTGAATAGCAGACCTGACAAAATTAGCTGACCAGTTTTCTCTCCAGAAACTCTTTTTCCAGGAAGATTCATGCGTAACCTTCCTGGCGGTACGCAGTTTCAGTGGCTTAAGGGCATACAATAGATTTTATTTTAAAAAAATCCTCCTGGGGCCATGTGATCCCCTGCGGCGGCTAGCCCGACCGTAAGGGAGGTTAAGGATGTGATTCGTCTGATTTTTTGTCTGAATGAATGGTTGTTATCATGTGATCATGATTGCTTTTGCCTACTCAGGAAATGAAACTGAGACATGGTCACGTGATCATTAGGGATGGCCCGAACTGTTCGCCGGCAAACGGGAACCGGCGAACTTCCGGGGTTCGCGATCGCGGAGAACCGAGAACCTATCCAGAAGTTCGATTCGCCCCCATAGTGCATCATTAGGGTCAACTTTAACCCTCTACATCGCAGTCAGCAGGCACATTGTAGCCAATCAGGCTACACTCCCACCTGGAGCCCCCCCCCTTATAAACGGCAGGCAGCGTCAGGCATTGGACTCACTCATGTGCCTAAAGTAATTGTAGAAGGGAGAGCTGCTGCAGCTGCTGCTGCAGAGAGAGCTATAGGGAAAGTTTAGTTAGGCTCTTGTAGGCTTGTTAGCTTGCTTCTTGCTGATTCTTATTGCTAAAAAAAACCACCCCTCAACAGCTCTTTTGAGAGCTAATCTTGTTGTTGTGATCTATTTTTTGTGTGTGTGTGTCCCACAGACACTTGTGTTGCATAGACAGCCTTGGTAATTCCTACTGTGCCACTGCCAGGCCCAGCACATTCAGTGACTACCTGTATGTGTGACAGGCAGCTGCACATTTGTCAATCACTGCATCTGTTCACTGTTCAGTGCACCTACCTACCTATAGCTACGTGAGCGCACGCATTGTTAATACCACCAATCATTGCACCTGTTCAGGGTACCTGTGTGTGTGTGTGTGTGACAGGTAGTGTTGGGCGAACACCTGGATGTTCGGGTTCGGGAACGTTCGCCGAACATCGCGGCCATGTTCGGCGAACGTTCCCGAACCCCGAACTCCCCGAACATCCCGCTTTTGGGGGCCCTATGGTGTCGCAGGCATAAGGGGGGAGCATGCCCCGATCGCGGGGGGGCGGAAATTCCCCCCACCCCCTCCGCTAGCGCTCCCCCCTCTGCCCGCTTCCCCATACAAAAGTTTGACGAAAGTAAAATAGTACCGGTGGTGGTGGCTGGCTGCTGCAGTGGCTGGCTGGCACTATGAAGTGACTGAGGAGGAGGAGGAGGAGTAGAACGCGTTGAGGGAGGCCGGGCAGCGGGCGGTTCAGTGGTAGTACCCTTGTGGTACTTCCGCCCTTTCTCTGACCTCACGTCCTCTGCATACGAGGGTACGCGTCACGCGTACCCTCGTATGCGTCATCACGCAGAGGACGTGAGGTCAGAGAAAGGGCGGAAGTACCACAAGCGGAGGGGGTGGGGGGAATTTACGACCCCCCCCCCCCCCCGTGATCGGGGCATGCTCCCTCCTTATGCCTGCGACCCCATAGGGGGGCCGTATTCGGCCGAACAGGGCCCTGTTCGGCCGAACAGGGGCCCTGTTCGGCCGGGCATTCAGCAGTTCGGGCGAACCCGAACAGTTTGGCCGAACACCACCAGGTGTTCGGCCGAACTCGAACATCACCCGAACAGGGTGATGTTCTGCAGAACCCGAACAGTGGCGAACACTGTTCGCCCAACACTAGTGACAGGCAGCTGCACATTTGTAATCCCAATCACTGCACCTGTTCAGTGCACCTACCTACCTATAGCTACGTAAGCGCACGCATTGTTAATACCACCAGTCATTGCACCGGTTCACAGTACCTGTGTGTGTGTGACAGGTGAACATTTGTAATTCCAATCACTGCAGTGCATACCTGTAACCTGTTCAGTGCACCCATGTGAGCGCAAGCAGTGTTTTATACCACCAGTCATTGCACCTGTTCACGGTACCTGTGTGTGACAGGTGCACATTTGTAATACCAATCCCTGCATATCTGTTCACTGTACCTCTGTGACCGCACACTGTTTAGTATACCAGTCCGTGCATGCCTGTTAACTGCACCTGTGTGACACCTGCACATTGTATTGTCATACCAGTCCCTGCTACCTGTTCATTGCACCTGTGTGACCGCACACTGTTTAGAATACCAGTCCATGCATACCTGTTAACTGCACCTGTGTGACAGCTGCACATTGTATTGTAATACCAGTCACTGCTACCTTCCACTGCACCTGTGTGACTGCACATTGTATTACTCAAGTCAGTGCATACCTTTCACTTCATCCCCCCCGATATGGCCAAAATAGGTAGAGGCAGAGGCAGGGGCAGACTCAGAGGCAGGCCACCCGGCAGGTCTGTTCGAGGTCGTGCTGACGTGATTTTGTGCGGCCCTGGCCAAAAGTACAGTGCTCAGAAGAAGGCACATCCCATCAACTCCCAAGATTGTCAGGACGTGGTTGACTATTTAACACAGAATACCTCATCTTCCCCATCCACCAGTGCTACTCCAAGTACCACATCCACTACATTTGACACTTCGCAGGAGTTATTTGGTGGGGAAATCACTGATTCATAGCCATTATTGTTACAACAAGATGAAGGCGCTAAGCAAGTTACACCACCTCATATGTCTGAGTTAGGCGACACTATGGACGTAAGGTGTGAGGAGGAGGATGATGAAGTACCTGCTGTTGGTGCAGTTTTGGAGGTGTCTGATACAATCGAAGCTTTGAAGGATGATTATGATGATGATGATACTGCCATGGATGCCACATGGGATCCTAAGAGACACGATGACCAAGGGCACAGTTCAGAGGGGGAGTCAGAGAGGAGTAGGAGGAGATGAGTTGCTGAAAGAAGCAGGGGGAGCTCGTTGTCAGAAACAGCTGGTGGCAGTGGCAGGCGCCATGTATAGCCACCTATATACAGCCAGCCAACATGCCCTTCAACGTCAGCTGCTGACGCCACCATAGTGCCCACACCCATCCCCAGGGTGGCTCAGCGGTGTGGAAATTTTTTTTGTGTAGCAGAGGCCGCTATAATAATTTTTCTGGTGCGTGTACATGCCTGCCTAATTTTTATGGCTGTACTGTGGCTGCAACAAAAAAACAAAAGGCATGTACATGTGTCAATTCCCACTTCGTGATCGTTACCTTGCCGCGGTGAAGGGGCTTGCGTATCACAATGAAGCAATGACCGACAGCTATATAAGTGTCTCGGGGGAGTGGCACACCCAAGATAATAAGGTTGTTGCTTCATTGTGGACACACCAAATTCGATCAGCTGGACAGTCACTGCTGTTCTGTCATTGAGCTACCTTAGCCTGTCGACCATATGGGCTTGAAAACCGCTATTGCCTGCACTCTCGCCATGGTGCGCAACAGTCCAGCATGGCCGTCACAACACAAACAGCTATTTGCGGTGCGTTACACAGTGAGTTTGGTCTGTCAGTGGGAAGCAGTACTCTAATTACACTCCCTGATTGATGTATACATATGCAAGATGTTTTAAAGCAATTTAGGCCTCCGATGTAGCATGTAATCTGATTTCTGCCCTTAAAACGCTGCTTTGCGTCAAATCCAGATTTTTCCCCGGGACTTTTGGCGTGTATCCCACTCCCCCATGCAAAAACTCTATTGTTAGACCCCTTGAAACATCTTTTCCATCACTTTTGTGGCCATCATAAATGTTTCTAGTTTTCAAAGTTCGCCTCCCCATTGAAGTCTATTGCGGTTCGCAAAAGTCGCATGTTGGGGAACGTTTGCGGAGGTTCGCGAACCGCAAATCGGAGGTTTGGGCCATCTTTAGTGATCATAACCAATTAAGCAGAGATTTACAAAACTGTAACTTGCTCAAATCAATCATATCCTGAAAAAAGACAATTCCTGGTAGTTACTTGAACACCAGGATCATTTAAAGGATAACCGAGGTGACACGTGACATGATGAGATAGACAGGTGTATGTAAAGTGCCAAACACACAAATAACTAGGCGGTATTCCTTTTTTTCTTTCTTTGCCTGTAAGAGTTAAACATCAGGTGTGCAAGTGACAGTTTCTGTCCGGGTCGGGACCAGGTCGGACTGGGTCAGACTATAGCGTAATCCTCATTGATAAGAAATTACAGCCAATAAAACACTTTCCTGTTAGCAAATGGCTTCTCAGGGAGCAGGAAAGAGATAAAAAGGATCAACAATTCATAGATCTGAGCTCTAGCATACTTCAATGAAGGTGTCATTGAGCAGAGACAGTAAATTAGGAAAAACCTAAAAACTAGATTTAAAGATAAAAATAACAGTGGCATATCTAAAATAAGTCATTTTTAGGAGAAAGACGATAGATACAATTGATATTCTCATCAGTTTATTTTCAACTTGGATGTCCTTTAAGATAAAACAGAGACCGGGAGCCCAATGTTTCGGTATCACTGGATAATTATGTAATGTTACATAATTACAAAAATACTCAAAAAGGTAGATAGCAGGCACTTGCAACAACCGTCAGAGCCTTTAGAAAAGTCAATTTTCCAGATCTGCAGTGCAGGAACTTGTTGTTTGCATTCCTGAGAAGTTCTTTAGGTTAACCACAAAAAAAAACTTTATGCCCCCACCCCCTCCAACAAAACTATGCAAGTTTATCAAGTCAATGTCAGAGGTGGCCAACATATGAAACATTTAAAAATAGCTTAGAAAGGAGAGGTGGTGTTGGTCTTACCTCTCCTGCAAAATTAGGCCAGTACTATTGGAACAAGGTTTTAATTCAAGTACAAAAAAATAGACAATGTGTTTCGTAGGAACTTGCCCGCTTCTTCAAGTCAATTCTGATCACAGTGGCTTAATAATTTGGCTTCACTAGCATGAGCACTTTATCACTCTATGATATAGAGGCACTCACGCTAACGCAGCTCCAATGTGATTTTAAGCTGTTTTTAAGTTTTTTTATATTCAAGTGCCTCCAATGTGTTTGTGATTGTGAAGTCAAGCACATGTTTCTCCATGTATCATGCATACACCTCCTAACTGCCAAGTAAAACATACTTACAGAGGGCTGTTGTTATTCTTTATCAAAGACCATGCACAAAGAGCATTTTTTCTCTACGATAAGAAGATCTGTGCCAGTCATCCCTTTCTTTGATGGAGCTTTTTATTTTTGTCTCCTGTGCTGCACATGATACAAGGATGTCATTTTTTTAATCCCACAGGGACAAAGGGGGATATTAATTAAATAAAGAAATAGAGCATAATGAGTAAAAAAATGGAAAGGTTGTCAAGATCAAGGATTATGATTAGTCATTCTGAGCAACTGCTTCCATTCTGTACCTGTTTTACCCCAGATTTGCTCCCAGTGGCACAGCTAAGGAGCTGTGGGCCCTGATGCAAGTTTTACATTGGGCCCCCCAAGCACTCTATACATCGCACCAAAACCTGCCAATGGTAACTACAGTTTCAGAGGTGCAAGAAGGGGATGGGGAACAGCTTGTTAATGATTACCACTATTCAAAGCATCTATAGAAGGGATTATTATGGGCACAGGACCAATAGAGAGCGAATACTACAGGTGAGGGGGGTCCTAGGGGCCCCTCTGGCCCAAGGGCCCTGATGTGGTTGCTACCTCTGCACCTCCTATTGCTACGCCCCTGTTTGCTCCAAATCTCCTTAAAGCTAGTTGAACTTGTGATGAATCTGACCCAAAATTCATTGACCGACTTAGAAGCACCTGTAGACCTTTAAAGGGTGATCTATGGGATCTGATGTGTTAAGGCCCGTCACCACTACATGATTTTCATGACAATTTTTCCGACGGCGGCGATTGGGTAAAGATGCACAATCACAGGAACAATGTTTGATAATGCATGGTGACTACGACCGTAAGGACGGATCGGATCATTAAGATCCCACAATCGCTGGACTTCCTATTCATGCCCGTTGTGTGCCATCGCTTGATGTTGGGTGTTCACATGGGTAAGAAGATGGATTAAAAAACCTCGTTCATCAGGAGGCGTCGCTGAGAGGTTCTTCAATTCATCCTCCTGCACAAGTCAGTTCTTAGGTGTATGTATATTGAACACTTTGGAAGTCTGTTGGCCAAAGGTTAATGAGCTGCTCATAGCTGTTCAGATACACTACAGAGCTTGTGTCTACTTATGTTTATTATTGTCTTTTAGCAAAAATGGGATTTCACTATGGAGACGTTACTATACCCAACACTATAAGCATTACGTGAAAGTAACACTCATTCCCTTGTATGGAAAAAATGCAATAAATGCATAGAAGATACTTGACTCTTAAGTAATTTTGCTGGAACGTTGGGTAATCTGGCACATTACAAAGGAAAGTAGCCAAATTACATGTGATAGTTTTCTGCTAAAGGACAGGAAGTCACAGGTGGAGGTCTACTAAACAAGATGGGAGCCTAAAGTGGTATGAGAATGGTAACGTATCTGTATGATGGGATGAAGCATTATTGTTCTTCAGTGCATATCACATTTGGTAAATCATTCATACAATGTCCCTACATTTAGATCTTTAACTACCTGCCTCATTTGAAAGATTGCCCTATGTGGACCAGGAGGAGGTAGCTAAGTAGATCTACTGCAAGAACTGAGAGAGCAAACAGAACATGTGTTATTGTGCAATGGAATATTACATGCTTTTCCATTGGTAGGAGTCATTTAAAGCCTCCCTGCATATATTTATAGAAGCCCCCTCTCCATAGTTATATGATCACTCATAAAAGCTCATGTTACCATCATATGAGACCACATTGATGTTTGCTTCTGCATCTGCCCATTAATAGGCCCTAGACCATAGTAGTTTGGTGTGGCAGACTTGTTCCATTGCAAATACAAATTATTATATTTTTATTGTTTGGTGCAAGCTGTAAATGTAGAAATAGATTTCTACTATTAGATTTTTTTTTTAAACCGTATATCTTACTTTAAAGGGAAACATTCCTTCTGTTGAGATTTAAGCAATCTATGTTCTACACATTATTCAGCTCCCTAAATTTTACATTATCATACAAATAGCAATATTAGGACTTCTAAAAAAAATCCAGTGCCCTTGCCAATGAAATTTAGGCACCAGAGTACATTTTTGTACTGAACCCTGGGGTGTAACTGCAGTGCTGCATCCAGTGATGTAGCAATAGGTGGTGCTGAAGTTGCACTCTCCCCAGAGCCCCAGGACCTGAGTTGCCCACATAAGGCCTCCTGCCTTAACTGCATTCGCTCATTGTTGATGCTGTAGTGGTAATGATCACCTCTATATGGGCTTTAAGGACTCTTTCACTGTGCGACATTAAAGTCGCACGTTAAAACAACATTTAACACAGAATAACTCACTGCAATGAAAAATCAATGCCCCATTCACAGTGCACACGTTGCGTTGGTGTCTAACGCTGCACATTAAGTGAAAGTACTGCATGCAGTGCGTTATACATGTTATTCACTGCGTTGGACTGTTTGCACATGCTCAGTAATGACTTGGAAACATACTTTTTATTGCCTGTATGCTCTACTGTATGCGACCATATTGGGGCATTAAGTTGCGTTGTGACTTTTTTGGGGCGTTACGTTGTAATTTGCATTGCGACTTTAACGTCGCATCAAAACACAACGTCCTACTGTAGTAAAAATTTCACCATGTGATAAATGTCAGAATGTAAATCAGGGAGAGGAAATATTTTACAATGGGCAAACACTGATTAAATAATTTATACATAATTATTGTAAAAATGAAGCACTTTTTTATTACATTATTTTCACTGGAGTTACTCTTTAAAGTAACCCATGAATCTGTGATGCTTATGCAATAGACACTCCATGTCCCTTCTCAATCACAAGGTGCAGTCACCCTTTCTTTGAGAAAGAATGGATGTGATATTTTGCAGTGAATGTTAGAATTAAATTGAAGTGATCCTCATAGCTGGTTTTAGGTATAACCTTTACCCTGTAGTAATATTGCAAAGATAAAATACTGTAATCATTCCTTCATTAAACCTGAGAATTCTTACAACTCTTTTCAAGAAATCAATTCACTACCTTTAGTGCTTAGTAAAATGTGTGGAAGGAACCAGATACTATAAATTGGTATAAAATGTATAACAACAAAAAAATCTGTGTAAGCTACCAATAATAACACTCGTTAAAATTGCATCTCTTGATGCATGTCACATGACAGGAAGTATAGGTTTCACCAGTTCATTCAGGTACAGTACTAATAGTGTGCTCCTCTGTCCACATTTCTATGCAGCCTGGATGATACTGTAGTGTTGCAGCCATGCAGAAGCAAGTCACAGGTGACAGGCAATTCCCTCTGTAATCAGGCAACAGCATTCACATGAAGCACAAGTCTCACCGGCGCATGCTACCTGCAGTCTTTAGCTACTGCATCGGCCAGCGCTTTTAAGGTAATTCATGTGGGCCCAGAGTAGCATGCAAATAGCGAGTAGGGTACAAGTGGCTGCCAGCCGGCCAACCACTCATGGGTCTCCAACTAACATAGGATGCATCTGCCTGCCCACTTTTCACTATAGCCGGATACAAAATACCACAGAGGACAATGAAAACGAGTTCAATGTAACCAAAGCTCCATTATATCCGGATTTACTATACTAGGTGTTACTCCCATATACTTATAAGGGAGCCTGGACATTTAGTTTACTATACTCTTTACTATACCCTATACTATATAAGTTCTACTATATCAGAGTTTACTTTAATGGTGTTATACTGTAATTAATGTGCAGCTTGCCAATATCAAAAGTACACTATAAAGACATGTACTTTGCTATCTCATACACAAAGTATATTCATCTGTAAGGAATCAATGTACTTTTTATCCGTCCTTTTCAGATAAATGACTCACAAATTGCAATTCTTCCTTTACACATAAGGATGGAAAAAGGTTGCCCTGATTTGCCATAATTTTGGTTATTTTGGACATTCTAATTAAAACATTTCATTACTGACAGCAATGATTTAGAGCTCATTCAGTCAAGATCACTTATCTTCATTCATTAGTGCCTTTGAGGAGAAGACATTTTCTTGGAGTGCTCTATGTTGCCCTATGCCACCATAAATTTATGGTAGCGGTTTCTTGGAATACAGAACAGCTTGTCTGAGAGAGGACACTAAGGCTCCTCCGGGCTTCAGCTCAGCAGAACGGTGGAACTAAATCTTTTGTCACAGAGACAGTTGGACCTGAAACAGACGCACTGAAAAGGCTTATTTTGCAGACACAAAGTTCTATTTTTTTGCCTGACATTCTTCCCATTTCAGGCGGAGATGTGATGTATGAGCTTGGTCACACAGCAAGGAAGGGTTTTCATAAAGTCGTACAGTACAAAAGTAGCAGCTCTGCATACTAATGGTCTCCTTGAAGAACTCTATGGTGATGTCTTTTCTTGTTTAGTGTGGATTTTCTATTTACATCTTTAAAAAAAAAAAGTTCAGCTAAGCGCTATTTATATGTAAATTGCAGCGCAACATAACCTTGCTGTAATATGAGAACACCTACAAAGCTTTCCAGAAAAGGATCTTAGTAGCTTTGTCAGCAAACATCTGGAGATGCTTGTTTTATTCCCTAGAGGATCAGCTTCTCCTTTTCACAATTAAAGCTATGAATGAACATTAGATACGCATCACCCAATCTGACTGTCTGATTTGCATCAGTGCAATGGTCCTATGGATCGTGTGTCTACTCCAGCCTCATGCATCCTATGAGATTGACCTTGTATGAGGGGTTAGCATCGTGTGAGATGTTATTTTTTTGGCCATTGTCCAGCAAGCTCATGGTGAACCAGAACTCCTAGGAGCAGTGGCGTACCTACCATAAGGCTGCAGGTGCTCGCAGCACTGGGTGTAGCCATGGCTAGGGGTGCCGCTGTGGTGCTCAGCCACTGTGTTCTTCTGGCTGGGACGTTTTTTCATAGTTTGGGCAACAGTCAGGAAAATAGCTGCAGGCAGTGCAGGGGACTGTATTACTTCTTGCACTAGATGTAGCACACCACCCCCTTCCTGTCCCCTGGGCAACGAGTCTCCTCACACTCTACACACAGCCTGCAGTGAGCGAATGTGCAGAGCAGCAGTGTGAGTAGAGAGAATAATTGCTGTGGTGCAGCTGAGGCATTAGCAGTGAGAGGTGGCAGAATGTGTTTAGTGCTTCAGAAGTTGCCTGTCATTATTAGCCATGTGCACTGGCTGCTGTAATACCAGAGTGCCCTAGATTATTGATTATATATCCTGATAAGTGTAATTAATCAATAATGCAGGGCAGTCTGCTGTTGCAGAAGCCAGTGATACAGGTGCTGACAGACGACTTCTGTAGTGAGCAGAGAAGCAAGCTTTAGGCAATGTAGATTAACTTGATTGCAGGTAATGTTATCTCTTTTCCCAGATCCCCCTCCCACCCTGTTGTCTTTTCCCATGACCCTTTCCTCTTTTCAGATTTGAGTGGCTTCTTTTAACAGCATGTCCCTGCCAAACAGCACTTGTGATTTCTGCAGTCCTGGTGAGAGGTCTTCCTGCCATTTCTCCTCTCCCGCCACCAGACTCTCTGCCTTGTGCCTCTACCTCTTTATCCCCCTCCCTATACATTCCTCTATATCATATGTCCCCCTTTTCTGACTGTCCTCAGAGGAGCTCACAATCTAATCGTACCATAATCATAGTCTAATGTCCTATTATATAATTATTGTGTATTTATGTTGCACTGAAATATCTTCTGCAACACTGTATAGAGTAGAGAATTTCTCAACGGTTAGATCCACTCACATCCTGATCACTCCTTTTCCCAAAAATCCCCCAAAATTTGGAGTGACACGCGCGGCGCACCCAACCCATCAACCCTTACATAAAAAAATGTGTTTTTGTGTTGTTAATTTTATTTGGGGGGGGGTCTGTAAATAAAGGCACTGGGTGTCAAATTCCCTAGGTACGCCACTGCCTAGCTGCCTAGGAGGAGAGCTTTCAGGGACAACAGCAGTGATGCATTGTGGGACACCTCATATGCTCATTCCAACTCAGATGATGGCAAATACCTTCTGTTTTAAGAAGCCACAATTCTGTTTTGACCATTATTATGTTCCTCCAAAGTAGGAGGTCCTCTGGTTTTTTTCCCCGATTCATTTCCATGAAAGTTATTATCATAGCCCATCAGTATCTGTAACCTAGATTTAATATTCTAATTGAAAGAATGCTTAGTCCACAACATATTGTATGATGTATAATTTCAAAGACAAGACAGGTAGTCAAAGGTGGGCAATTCATTTGTTGTTGTGTTGTTTTGTTTGTTGCACAATGGCTTGGACGTCATTTTTTAGACAAAGTAAACAGCAAGACACTTTCTTGCCTAACTGTAACATCCAGGTTGTGCCTCACCCTCGAATATACCCCTTCCTATTATATGTATAATTGTTATAATTGTAGAATATTGTGTATAACCTTTATCATTTCATCATGTAATTAAATCTTGAAAGATCATTTACAACAATGAAGAAAAAAATATAAGTACGCTTGTTATAACTGTAGTAAAACAGTAAAACAGTAAATATTACTGACATTTTACTACAACATAACCTAACCCTACTCTCACACAGAACCCTCCCTCTACCTATCCCTAACCCTAAGACCCTCCTGGTGGTGCCTAATCCTAAACCCCCCTTGGGGGTGCCTAACCCTAAGACCCCCTGGTGGTGCCTAATGCTAAGACTCCCCTGAGGGTGGCTAACCCTAAGACCCCCTGGTGGTGCCTAATGCTAAGACTCCCCTGGTGGTGCCTAGCCCTAGGATCCCCCTGGTGGTGCCTAACTCTAAAACTCCAATATCATTTATCAAATTATTTTTTAAATCTATATATTTGGTTGTAAACTCCCCTAGTAGTGCCTAACCCTAAAACTCCCATATCGTTTATCACATATTTTTTTTAAATCGATATATTTAGTTATTTGAGGAATTTAGTACTTTTGCTATTCCACTAAATATTGTTTTAGTTATAAAACTTTACGTAGATAGAAACGATAACTATGGTAAGTTTGTTTGAAAACGTTATTATTCACCGGACAAGGCGGACACCCAAATTTCCCGTCGGGCGCCAATCAAACGATATTCAACATGAGAGTCAATGGCGGCACCCATTTTTGTCCGCTTGCCTCCAAGTGCCAAAATTTCCTGTTTCCTTCTAAGGTTACCTCTGCCCTTAACTTTTTTTAACTACAACACTCCTAATATTACATCAGTAGGTAACACCGCGTACGTACAAAAAGGGCGCCTGGACAAAAAGGGCGCGGGGTGTAAACTCTAAATAATAATTAATCATTAATAGGGTTTATAAATGTAGTGTGCTATATTTCGTTTACAAATAATGTTTAACAAAATTATAAATCATTAAATAATGTTTATGAAATCGGAAATTGTGAAAACGTTAATCTTCCCTGTTTCAAAAGTTAAACTTATAATTACGTTTATAAAAAAACCAATAATATATGTTTAATTGTTATAATTGTATATTATTGTGAATAACAGTCATTTATGGTTTGTTCTTATAATAAAATCTGAAAATATTGTTTATAAAGATGATATAAATATAACTACGTTCGTAATAAGTGTTGTAATACATTAGTAATTATTACTAAAATTTTACTAAAACTATACCTAAGCCTACTCTTACACAGAACCCTACCTGTACCTATCCCTAACCCCTAGACTCCCCTGTTGGTGCCTAAACCTAAGACCCCCCTGTTGGTGCCTAAACCTAAGACCCCCCCTGTTGGTGCCTAAGTAACCCTCCCTGTACCTACCCCTAACCCCTAGACCCCCCTGTTGGTGCCTAAACCTAAGACCCCCCTGTTGGTGCCTAAACCTAAGACCCCCCTGTTGGTGCCTAAACCTAAGACCCCCCTGTTGGTGCCTAAACCTAAGACCCCCCTGTTGGTGCCTAAACCTAAGACCCCCCTGTTGGTGCCTAAACCTAAGACCCCCCTGTTGGTGCCTAAGTAACCCTCCCTGTACCTACCCCTAACCCCTAGACCCCCCTCTTGGTGCCTAAACCTAAGACCCCCCTGTTAATGCCTAAACCTAAGACCCCCCTGTTAATGCCTAAACCTAAGACCCCCCTGTTGGTGCCTAAACCTAAGACCCCCCTGTTGGTGCCTAAACCTAAGACCCCCCTTTATTATGTGGATAATTATGTTTTACTAATTGTGGATTAAAAAAATATTTTGCAATTTACGTTACGTACTGATCGCTTTATTTTGTGAATAATAATGTTTTACAAACAGTAAGGGATAAAACTTTAAATAATGTTTTAATTATTTAAATAAGATAAATATGTTTAGTATTTTCATAAACGTTATTCGGCACGGGTGCATTTTATAAACGTAAATCACCACAAGTTCAGTTATAAATCATTAAACAGCTCCGGGCGCCGTTTGTAAACTTTATTTAGCTCCTGGCGCCGTTTATAAACTTTATTTAGCTCCGGCGCCCTTTTTTCCTACCCGGCGCCCATTAAACGCTATTTATTATGGGAGTGAATTGCGGCGCCCTTTTTGTCCACTAGCGGCATGCGCCCTTTTTTCCCAGCTCCGGTAACACCATATGTCATTGGCACTTTTGCCTTTCTTGTTGGTGTACAGGATCCATTTCTGACAGCCTTTGGGCTAAGCTGTAAAACAGAAAAGGAATGAAGGAGGCACTCAACTGGCGATAATTAAACTTGCGTTTAATCAATAAAGCTGCTCAACACGACATGTTTCGGGGTTCCCCCTTCCTCAGGTGTATAAGCACACAACACAACACAGCAAACTTATAACACAGTGCACCACATCCGTGGACAATAGACACCACTCCCATGGTCAGCTGACCTGTGAAGTCACAGTCACAAACACAGGGGGTTAAGTCCAAACTATATATATATATATATATATATATATATATATATATATATATATATATATATATATATATATATATAGGAAGGGATGCTTAAACCAGGAAAATCATTGTAAAAGGGGGTATTTAAAATTTTTACTGCATTCTACCATATAAGAATCAGAGGCATAACTAGTCCTTGTTGTGACGCGTCTACTGGCTATAGTATAACTCAAAAACTAGGCTGGTTAAACCCAGACCTATTATTTCTGTAATTGATGACAATAGTTTGATTACAGCAAAATCCCTGTTATCCGGTGCAAATGCAACCAGAAGTCTCAACTAACTAGCATGCATGAGGGATAACAGGGACTGTACTTTGAGGGGTTTTAGGGCGGTTGCAGGCCACTAAATACTCAAGCAACTGGCAATTCAAACATGTATGCAACATCAGGTGATCCCCATCGGTGACGGGTACTGAGGACTTTTCTCTATAATCTTCTAGAACAAAACATAATGTTGAAATGAAACCTTTTTTTGCCTCTCTCTCCTTGTTATTTGGGTTTTTTTATGGCACATGAATAGCTTCTGCTATATACTGCAGCTCTGTAAATCTCTTTACTGTGCTTTCTATTCAATAGACTGAAATATATATGGAACCAAAGCTGTTCCTGAGCCCTTACTAGGCTGACAACTGTGTACAGTGGCTCATTACAGGATAATACACGGTAAAACAGCCCACAATCTCTTTTTTTTTCAGGTAAAACAATGAAAGTAATTTCTGTTGTGTGGCTATTAACATCGCTAGCATTATAAAACGCAAGAACAAAAGGTCATTTTACTGCCCTGTAATTAGCAGTCAAGGCTGTGGGTTCTGCTGGATTTCGCATCCCATCACCTTATAATGAATGCACACCCAGGTGTTTCTTCATTGAAGAGACTCGGAATGATTATTGTAAATGGAGCAGACCTTTCTTTGCACCTGCAGCTGCATGAGGTAATCATTTTAGCACACTGCTGTTTAATATGGAAAATAGGCACAATCACAGCGCTTAATGGGAGCTGGCCTGACAGGCATGTGTGGCTAGCTTGAAACCAGACCTGGTGAAAAGACATCACTAAGCCTTTCTCTTTACTGATATTTAGGGCCTGTTCAGACTATATGCGTTCCTAGCCGTTTTCAGGGAACATGTCCGGGTACCAAAAACGCATAGAAACGGCTCCTAATGCTTTTGAATGGGCTAGTTCACATGTAAGCGTATGAGACGCATACGTTTCTCATCCGCATTGCACGCAGTTCTGTGCGATACGCATAGAAACGGACGCAATGAAAGTCTATGGACGCGTATCAAAAACGCGTACTATTGCGTTTTTAGCGTCCGTTTTCCTCTGCGGTTCCCATAATTCTTTTTTTCCCCTGGGTCACGTGTTTGTGCAAAACGCAATAGAAAACGCATTCAAACGCAAGAAAAACGCATGCGTTTTTCAACTTGCGTTTCTTTGAATTTATACGCGTTCTACAAACGCAGCAAGTATGAACAGGCCCTATTTATTATCATTTAGTATTTATATAGCGCTGACATCTTCTGCAGCGCGGTACAGAGTGTATATATAGTCTTGTCACTAACTACATATTGTGTAGTGTATGTATTGTAGTCTAGGGCCAATTTAGGGGGAAGCCAATTACTTATCTGTAGGTTTTTGGGGTGTTGGGAGGAAACTAGAGTGCCCGGAGGAAACCCAAACAGACACACAGCTTGTTGAACTGCTGAATGTAAGTGCTCTATACAAGTGAATGTTAAGGCTCATTCACACTAGAGTGTTTTGCCGCTAGTGTAATCAGGGCCGGATTTGTACTTTTTACCGCCCTAGGCCCATTGCCACCAGCCGCCCCCCCCCCCCCCCCCCAACCATATCAATACACAAATGCAAAACACAATAACCCTCCTCTTATATCCCACCATTTAGCAGTGGGTCCCTCTCTGATCGAATAGGTTTCTTTATTGTGCAAGCGTGGCTGAGGACAAGTATGTCCACACTGGGTATGCGTAAGTGAGTTTGGTGCATGCCCAGTAGAACTAAGGCACGTAGCTGTTTTCCTCCATGCATTTCATTTTGCTGGGCATGTGCGGACCTTATTTGCACATGCCCAGTACAGATACGGTCTCGCTTGTGTACTGAAGATACCTATTCGTCCAGAGAGGGATACAGCACTAGAATAGTGGGGTATAGGGAGGTATGGCTCTAGAGAATGTCCAGAGGCTCCCCACTACTAAGGGGTATCTGCCAGGGTAGGGTAAGAATAAATGGTCTAGCCAGGGTCAGTGTCTCCATAGGGGCAAACTGCAAACAGCCCCCAGCATGCCCCCCTCTATAGAGACACTTTAGCTTCCAGCATGCCCCCTCCTCTATAGAAGTACCACAACTCCCAGCATGCCCCTACCCCTCCATAAAGGCATTACCGTTCTCATCATAGGCCCCCCGTCCACATAGGCACTACAGCTCCCAGCATGCTCCTCCCCTTCCAGAGGCACCACAGTTCCTAGCATGCCCCTCCGTCTCCTTATAGTATCGTGTTGTCCCCCAGGGCCCCGGAGCTGGCTGCCAGACCTCCTACAATGTGAATTGAGACCAGGGGGTTACGCCAGTCAGCTCTAGGGGACATGCCAATACTACATGGAGGAGGAGCATGCTTGGAACTGCAGTACCTCTATTGGGGGGGGGGGAGCACAGTGGTGCCTCTATGGAGTGAAGGGTGAAGCATGATGGGAGGAGTGGTACCTCTTTGGAGAGGAGGAGCATGCTGGGTGCAAGGGTACCTCTACAAGGGGGGGGGGGGGGTGGACATGCTGGTAGCAGTGGTGCCGCTATGGAGTGGGGGGCATGCTGGAACCACTGGTGCCTGTATGATGTGGGGAGGGGGGCATGCTGGGAGCAGTGGTGCCTCTATGGAGTGGGGGTGGGTATGCTGGAACCACTGGTGCCTCTATGGAGTGGGGGCATGCTGGGAGTAGTGGTGCCTCTATGGAGTGGGGGTGGGCATGCTGGGAGGACTGGTGCCTCTGTGGAGTGGGGGGACATACTGGGAGCAGTGGTGCCTCTGTGGAGTGGGGGGGACATGCTGGGAGCAATGGTGCCTCTGTGGAGTGGGGGGACATGCTGGGAGCAGTGGTGCCTCTGTGTAGTGGGGGGACATGCTGGGAGCAGTGGTGCCTCTGTGGAGTGGGGGTGGGTATGCTGGGAGCACTGGTGCCTCTGGAGTGGAGAGGGGGGCATGCTGGGAGCAATGGTGCCTCTATGGAGTAGGGGTGGGCATGCTGGGAGGACTGGTGCCTCTGTGGAGTGGGGAGGGGGGCATGCTGGGAGCAGTGGTGCCTCTGTGGAGTGGGGGTGGGCATGCTGGGAGGACTGGTGCCTCTGTGGAGTGGGGGGACATGCTGGGAGCAGTGGTGCCTCTATGGAGTGGGGGTGGGTATGCTGGGAGCACTGGTGTCTCTATGGAGTGGGGAAGGGGGGCATGCTGGGAGCAGTGGTGCCTCTATGGAGTGGGGGGGGGCATGCTGGGAGCAGTGGTGCCTCTATGGAGTGGGGGTGGGCATGCTGGGAGGACTGGTGCCTCTGTGGAGCGGGGGGACATGCTAGACGCAGTGGGGCCTCTGTGGAGTGGGGGTGGGCATGCTGGGAGGACTGGTGCCTCTGTGGAGTGGGGGGACATGCTGGGAGCAGTGGTGCCTTTGTGGAGTGGGGGGGGGGCTTTCTGGGCACAGTAGTGCCTCTATGGAGTATGGGGGAGCATGATAGGAGCACTGGAGCCTCTATGTAGTGGGGGTGGGCATGCTGGGAACAGTGGTGCCTCTGTGGAGTGGGAGGGGGAGCATGATGGGAGCAGTGGTGCCTCTATGGAGTGGGGGTGGGCATGCTTGAACCACAGTGTAGCCTCTAAGGAGTTGGGGGGCATGCTGGGAACAGTGGTGCCTCTGTGAAGTGGGAGGGGGGGCATGATGGGAGCATAATATGGAGTGGTGCTGGGGGCAGAGGTTAGAGGGGTATGGGGGACAACAAGCATGCAGTCACAGAAGCTACAAGCATAGCAGGAACTCACAAGCTGGCAGCTGCTGCAGTAGTCACAGGATGTATTCCCAGCCAGTAATCCGATCCTCCAGCTTCCTGCACTGAGGTGCCTCTTCTCTTCTCTGTGTATGGTGAAAGCTGCACCCAGAGCCATGCTTCTCTGCCTCGGCTCTTCCCACCATGTGAGCTCCACACACAACATCCGAGCAGCTGATCACTTCCTCCCCACTGATTTCCTGTGTGGCTGTGTCGGGACTCGGAAGGGAGGTGAGAAGGACAAACAGCTGCTGTGGCCCTGCGGATTTGTGCACGGAGATCTCTCTGCCTGACTGAGCCCGGGGGGTTTCTGGCTTGCTATCTGTGTAGCCCCAGCGGCGTGAGAGATCTCCGTGCAGGCGCAGCTGCTGTGTCCCTCCTTGCAGACTGACTGGCCACTGTAACAGCGCTGCCACTCCTCCCCAGACTCCTCTCTGTAGCCGCCCGCTGGCTGCAAACACACACGGACAGGCAGCAGTGTGCACAGCGGGCGGCTGTGGTTGAAACTGTGAACGGTCTGTGGAAACTGTGGGGATAGGAAATGGCAGAGGCGGCTCCCCACCCGCCCCAAACATTCTGGCGCCCTAGGAACCAGCCTCGGGTGCCTTTCCCTAAATCCGGCCCTGAGTGTAATAAAAGTCTATATGCCCGTTCTTAGAAACGATAACTATGGTAAGTTTGTTTGAAAACGTTATTTTTCACCGGGCACCCAAATTTCCCGTCGGGCGCCAATCAAACGATATTTAACATGAGAGTCAATGGCAGGTTACTGGATTACTGGATCACTTATATGCTTGTTCCAGGGTTTTGATTCAGACACTAATTATGCCAGAAGATCAACAGGGCTGGCAGGCAACTGGCATTGGTATCAAGGAGATAAACCTTGTCAACCTTGCACAGCTGAGAGTAGCCCCCTACCTCTGCAGGTGGATTAGAGACTTCCTTTCAAACAGATCGCAGAAGGTTAAGCTTGGCAATTGCTAAACCAGCGAGCGAACAACTAACACAGGAGCACCGCAAGGGTGTGTTTTGTCCCCACTCCTGTTCTCTTTATACACCAACAACTGCACCTCAACCGATGACTCTGTCAAGATCATTAAATTCGCAGATGACACAACAATCATCGGCCTCATCAGCAGGGATAGCGAGCATGCCTGCCTATCGTTATGAGATAGACAGGATCTGCAACGGGTGCAAAGACAACAATCTCATCCTCAATGCGGCAAAGACTGTTGAACTGATTGTGGACTATAGGAAGCACCCGCCCCCCCTCCTTCCAGTTCACATTGGGGAGACAGAGGTCTCCAGGGTTCTGTGCGTTAGATTCCTCGGCACATCCATTACTAATGACCTAAGATGGGGGGAGAACACCACCAAAATCCAGAAGAAGGCACAGCAGCGGCTATTTTTCTTGCGCCAGCTGAAAAAATTCGGCATCCCGCGTGTACTGCTTAAGAGCTTTTACACGGCTACCGTGGAATCCATCCTGTGCTCCTCTCTCATCGTCTGGCATGCAGGGGCATCTGCCAGGGACAAGTACAAACTGAATAGAGTAATCAGCACCGCAGAAAAGATCATCGGAGTGCCCCTGCCGCCCCTTGATCTTCTCCACACTACCAGAATGAGGACAAGAGCCATCAAGATCTCGCAAGAACCCTCCCACCCCGGCAACCGCTTCTTCAAGCTTCTCCCACTGGGCCGCCGTTTCAGAGCCATCCCATCCAGAACCACCAGACGCTGGAATACCTTCTTCCCTCAGGCGATACACCTTCTGAACTCAACCTCGAGCCCCCTATGACCAGTTCAGCCATCCCCTGGCCCTTGCCCTGAATGCATGTTCCCTAGGCTAACCCCATGTGTGTTATGTTATTTTTGATGCAGTACATGCTATGTTTGCTATGTTATATATGTTTGTATATGTTCGACTGCCATGCCATGTGTACCAAAAACAATTCCGGGTACGTCATTCCGCGTACTTGGCGAATAAAGCTGATTCTGATTCTGATTCTGATAACTATGGCATCTTCCATATCACTCTCACCTCGGGTTCCCTTCAAAGGGTACCTAAACTGACACGTTGCATAAAAATGGGTGCCTATAGTACTGGCCCACTAAGACATTTTCTGAAGACTTTGTCTGTTTTCCTGTTAAGCAAGTGTAATGCTAGGTACACACAATGAGATTTTCTGGCAGATTGATTATTTTCAGCATGTCTGATCTGATTTCCGACCGATTTTCCATTCATTTCTATGGAAAATAGTTTGGAAAATCGATCGGAAATCAGATCAGACATGCTGGAAATAATCGATCTGGCAGGAAATATGCCAGAAAATCTCATTGTGTGTGCCTAGCATTAAATAGATAGTTCTGTTATCTATTCTAGTGAGACAGCCAACAGAGACAGAGAGTCAAATTTAACCTCATGTCCTGAAAGGTAAATAGAAGGCAAAACACTTTTCTCAGGCTTAGGAAGCAAGGCAGATTAGGTTTTAGTCCTGAAAAAGTCAAAGGGGTGTTACTTTGTTTTCAGCTGAATGAAGCTGGTTTTAAATCAGATTGTCATGGCTACTATTTAGGACTTAAAGAGACACTGAAGCGAAAAAAAAAATTATGATATTATGATTTGTATGTGTAGTACAACTAAGAAATAAAACATTAAGATCAGATACATCAGTGTAATTGTTTTCAGTACAGGAAGAGTTGAGAAACTCCAGTTGTTATCTCTATGCAAACAAGCCATTAAGCTCTCCGACTAAGTTAGTCATGGAGAGGGCTGTTATCTGACTTTTATTATCTCAACTGTAAGTGAACTGTTTACTTTTTCTCTGCTAGAGGAGAGGTCATTACTTCACAGACTGCTCTGAAAGAATCATTTTGAATGCTGAGTGTTGTGTAATCTGCACATATTATAGAATAATGCAATGTTAGAAAAAACACTATATACCTGAAAATAAAAGTATGAGATTATTTTCTTTGCTGCTAATCTTCTAGAAATTATTCATAGTACACAACCAATTCATTATATCATATATTTTTTTTCGCTTCAGTGTCTCTTTAAGAATTCAGAACTTAAACTGAAAACAAAAATATGAGACTCTGTTCCATGTTACTAATGTTCTATTTACCATTAGCACTACACACACAATTATTATCTCATACGTTTATTTTCAGGTTAGGTTGGCTTTAAGCTGTGTTTCTTTTGGAAAATTGAGGAGTACATTAGAGAGAGTATACAGGTATACGTGTGTAAAGCCTTTCTGTATTTTACTGTTAATTAAAAATTGATTTAATTTCAGCATACAGTCTGGTATGATTTCGTAAAATTGGTATGACGTTTAAATAGTGACTTTCTGCAAGAATTGCAAAAGTACATAGTTTAATCATTAGTGATATATTTAGATCTTATCAGATTTCTTACCACATTGCATACATTGTGCAGAGCAGAAAGGAAATTCAAAGATTCCCAGACACAATTCTTAATATAAGCCTTCCTCAATGTTTATATTTGCTGTTGCATTTCACATCTAAACATTCTTCCATTTAGGATTACTATAGGCAATGCCAGTTTTCTCATGAAGCGAGGTGAAACACTTGCATCAGGTGCAGAGATTACAGGGGCAGCATGTTTGTACTGTGTTTACACTTACAGCATGCAGTCAGAGAGTAAGAGGAGAAGCGAGAGAAGAGCGAGATGAAGAGGTCATCTTTGGGGAAAGGCAGCTTGCTGTGCTGTGTGAGGAGTCTGACAGTGAGTGAGGAGGGGGGGGGAGCAGAAGGCCAGCAGTGTTTCATTTGACTTGCACAGCACAAGGGAGGAGGTGGAACTGCTGTCCTGACTGAGGAGAAATGGAAGACGGCTGAGGGTGAGCAGTTTGTTAGTCGCAGACTCGCAGCCAGCCAGTTAGCTAGCCAGTGTGTTGTGTTGAGCTGCAGCATGCCATGTCTCAAGTTGTTGCATATGCTCCCTTCCTGACTGAGAACATTACATTAAGCAGAGTAAATTGTTTGGGGAGGGGCACTTTCTCACAAGTCTAGAACCGGCCCTGCCTATGGGTATGTGGTTACTGAACACTATGGTTGCTAAGCAGTTGGGGTTCAACCTCTATAATCATGCAACCAAAAGCAGCCATCTACAGGAGCAGTTAGGTTCACCAGAGAATAACCATATGGTTACCACATGATTCAAATCATGTCATGAACTATTTTCCTGGCCAAGAACAAAGCCTCCATAAACTGAGATCTCAGGAAAGGTCATATAAAATCTTGTACGATTGGTACAGAACCTCCAAGAAACTCCATGCCTGGAGCTCATCGGCTACAGACACCTGTTTTAGAGGATGTGGTTTGGTGGGTGATCAGGTGCATTGCTGGTGGTCCTGCCCGACGGTTAGCGAGTTCTGGGATGTTTGCTTCCATTTGATATCAGAAGAGCTGGACACGGAATGTATTAAGAACCCACTGTTTGTCTTATTTCACCAACCCCCTCCCGGGTTCACCAAATATCAAACTGCCCTTGTTGGCCAGAATTGTAATGCGACCCAGGCTTTTCTTGCCTGGTCAAACTAAACTATTCAGGTCCACAGTAATCCTATGTGTACTGCATTCCTATGAGGGGTTGCAGTTTTTCTGTGTGGCCCCTATTTCTCCCACAACCTTAATACTTACCGAGCCTCCAGCGACGTCTGGCAGCCTTCCGGTTCCTCCTAGCGGCTTTCCTGCTTTTCTGTGCATGCAAGCCAGCATGCAAGCCGGGTCAGGTGACACGCCAGCTTCCCTACACGGATGCCAGAAGCCGCGAGTAGGTACAGCAAAGCTGGCAGACATCACTGGAGGCCAGTGGTGCTCAAATACCCCTTTTTAAAATTCGAGTTTGGTCGAATTCGAATAGTAAATTATTCGAGGTCATTCGAATATTCGAGTCGAATAATTTTTACTATTCGATTCGACCTCGGACTTCGAGCTCACTATTCGAGTCGGTATTCGAGCTAACTATTCGAGCTGACTATTCGAATTGGCCTTAAATAGCTTCCAACACTTGTTTTGAGGGTGAATGATGCAAGAAACCTCTTTTTTTCCAAGTAACAACAGCAAGTGATTATGTGGGGATGTTCCTTTAAAAAAAAATGTGGAAAGAGAAGTTGTGTCCTTAATTTTGTTCAGTAGTGTTACTGTATATACTTGTTCTTCTTCTTCTTTATCTTTCTTCTTCTTCTTCTTCTTCTTTATCTTTCTTCTTCTTCTTCTTCTTCTTTATCTTTCTTCTTCTTCTTCTTTATCTTTCTTCTTCTTCTTCTTCTTCTTTATCTTTCTTCTTCTTCTTCTTCTTCTTTATCTTTCTTCTTCTTCTTCTTCTTCTTCTTCTTCTTCTTCTTCTTCTTCTTCTTTATCTTTCTTCTTCTTCTTCTTCTTCTTCTTCTTCTTCTTCTTCTTCTTCTTCTTCTTCTTCTTCTTCTTCTTCTTCTTCTTCTTCTTCTTCTTCTTCTTCTTCTTCTTCTTCTTCTTCTTCTTCTTCTTCTTCTTCTTCTTCTTCTTCTTCTTCTTCTTCTTCTTCTTCTTCTTCTTCTTCTTCTTCTTCTTCTTCTTCTTCTTCTTCTTCTTCTTCTTCTTCTTCTTCTTCTTCTTCTTCTTCTTCTTCTTCTTCTTCTTCTTCTTCTTCTTCTTCTCCTTCCTTTTCCATATAGTCTTATTCTTCTTCACGTATTTCTCTTTTCAATTTTTTTTTAAAGAAATGCATCTATTTTTGAGCGTAACAAATAGCTGGTGGGCGCACGCATGTTGGAAGCGCCATTGTATGTGCTCCCTGGCAGTGGAAACACAAAGACAGCAGGAGGTAAATTCAGCAGCAGGAGGAGGAGGATGAGTGTGTGGCAGCAGGCAGTCAATGAGGCAGGCAGCTCGCCGTGACATAATAGCCCTGGTACCTAGCGGTGATACCAGGGCTGTAAATAAACACAACAGGAGGTCCCAGACAGCGGTCGTGCAGCCCACATTGTGTCCAATACACAACTGGGACAACACAGTTTTCAACCCGGGCACCTCAGAAAAATTAAACCTTTTTTTTTTTTTTATGGTTTTTTGGTTTTTGGTTTTGCAACCAATATAGCTATTGTTTGACGTAATAGCTGGTGGCAGAGTGGCAGCAGAAGGTAAATCATCTGTGTACCCTGGCAGTGGGAAACACAGACAGACAGCAGCAGCAGGAGGAGGAATGGAGGAGTAGGCGAGCAGCTATTGTTTGACGTAATAGCTGGTGGCAGAGTGGCAGCAGAAGGTAAATCATCTGTGTACCCTGGCAGTGGGAAACACAGACAGACAGCAGCAGCAGCAGCAGGAGGAGGTATGGAGGAGCAGTGTGAGTGTGGCAGCAGGTAGGCAGCGTGACATAATAGCCCTGGTACCTAGCGGTGATACCAGGGCTGTAAATAAACACAACAGGAGGTCCCAGACAGCGGTCGTGCAGCCCACATTGTGTCCAATACACAACTGGGACAACACAGTTTTCAACCCGGGCACCTCAGAAAAATTAAACCTTTTTTTTTTTTTATGGTTTTTTGGTTTTTGGTTTTGCAACCAATATAGCTATTGTTTGACGTAATAGCTGGTGGCAGAGTGGCAGCAGAAGGTAAATCATCTGTGTACCCTGGCAGTGGGAAACACAGACAGACAGCAGCAGCAGGAGGAGGAATGGAGGAGTAGGCGAGCAGCTATTGTTTGACGTAATAGCTGGTGGCAGAGTGGCAGCAGAAGGTAAATCATCTGTGTACCCTGGCAGTGGGAAACACAGACAGACAGCAGCAGCAGCAGCAGGAGGAGGTATGGATAGAGATGAGCGTAATGACCTAATTACGATTTTGCGAAATTTCGCGTAATTAGTGTAATTACGATTATGGCCGTAAGTACATAATCGTAATGAAGAAGGATTTCGCGAAATTTCGCGCAAGCGTAATTTTCGCGTAATTTTCGCATTACAGTCGTGTCATGCCGTAATTTCGCATTAAACGCTACCGTAATTTCGCGTTAAACCGTAACGCTCCGTATAATATAAAAAAGCCGCCGACTTTAAGGGTTAATAGCAAAGCCCCCTTAAATGCTAAGAGCCTCAAATTTGGAGAATATATTAAGGAGATCAGGAGGAATAAGAGGAAAACATTTTTTTTCAAAAAGACCTTATAGTTTTTGAGAAAATCGATGTTAAAGTTTCAAAGGAAAAATGTAAACATTTAAAAACCCGCCGACTTTAACGGTTAATAGCAAAGCCTGCTTAAAGTTTAGGAACACCAAATTCCCAGGGTATATTAAGGGGATCAGTGGGAATAAGAGGAAAAATTTTTTTTTCAAAAAGACCTTATAGTTTTTGAGAAAATCGATTTTTAAGTTTCAAGGGCGAAAATGTCTTTTAAATGCGGAAAATGTCAGTTTTTTTTGCACAGGTAACAATAGTGTATTATTTTCATAGATTCCCCCAAGTGGGAAGAGTTTTACTTACTTCGTTCTGAGTGTGGGAAATATAAAAAAAACGACGTGGGGTCCCCCCTCCCAGACCTCTTTAACCCCTTGTCCCCCATGCAGGCTGGGATAGCCAGAATGCGGAGCACCGGCCGCGTGGGGCTCCGCACCCTGACTATACCAGCCCGCATGGTCCATGGATTGGGGGGTCTCGGAAGGGGAGGGGCAGCCAAGCTTTCCCCTCCCCCTCCGAGCCCTTGTCCAATCCAAGGACAAGGGGCTCTTCTCCACCTCCGATGGGCGGTGGAGGTGGAGGCCGCGATTTCCTGGGTGGGGGGTTCATGGTGGAATCTGGGAGTCCCCTTTAAAAAGGGGTCCCCCAGATGCCCACCCCCCTCCCAGGAGAAATGAGTATAGAGGTACTTGTAGTACCCCTTACCCATTTCCTTTAAGAGTTAAAAGTAAATAAACACACAAACACATAGAAAAAGTATTTTAATTGAACAAAAAACATAACCACGAAAAAAAGTCCTTTAATATTCTTAATTAACCATTAATACTTACCTGTCCCTTTAAATAAATGATCCCACGCAATATCCTCGGAAATGTTCTATCAGTTACAATGTAACAAAGTTATTATGTAACAACTTTGTTACATTGTAACTACGCCGCACCCGACGCCACTCGCCGCTCAGCCGCCGCATACGCGTCCGTGCAGGACGCTAAGTCCCCGCAGCTCCCGCTGTCCACCCCGCCCACATCTGTCACCCACATGTCACCCACATGTGGGTGACATGTGGGTGACATGTGGGAGAGGCGGGGAGGGCAGCGGAGGACTTAGCGTCCTGCACGGACCCGACAGAGCTCTGAGCTATATAGCTCAGAGCTCTGAGAAGCATCTTTGTATTTGGGCTCCAAGGAGCCCCATTGGTCCTTAGCAGACCAATGGGGTTCCTTCAAATCAGAAGGAACCCCATTGGTGTGCTAAGGACCAATGGGGCTCCTTGGAGCCCAAATACAAAGATGCTTTTGAGAGCTCTGAGCTATATAGCTCAGAGCTCTGTCGGGTCCTGCAGCGCAGACGCGGTGGCGGCGGCGGCGGTGAGTGACGTCGGGTGCGGCGTAGTTACAATATAACAAAGTTGTTATATTGTAATAACTTTGTTACATTGTAACTGATAGAACATTTCCGAGGATATTGCGTGGGATCATTTATTTAAAGGGACAGGTAAGTATTAATGGTTAATTAAGAATATTAAAGGACTTTTTTCGTGGTTATGTTTTTTGTTCAATTAAAATACTTTTTCTATGTGTTTGTGTGTTTATTTACTTTTAACTCTTAAAGGAAATGGGTAAGGGGTACTACAAGTACCTCTATACTCATTTCTCCTGGGAGGGGGGTGGGCATCTGGGGGACCCCTTTTTAAAGGGGACTCCCAGATTCCACCATGAACCCCCCACCCAGGAAATCGCGGCCTCCACCTCCACCGCCCATCGGAGGTGGAGAAGAGCCCCTTGTCCTTGGATTGGACAAGGGCTCGGAGGGGGAGGGGAAAGCTTGGCTGCCCCTCCCCTTCCGAGACCCCCCAATCCATGGACCATGCGGGCTGGTATAGTCAGGGTGCGGAGCCCCACGCGGCCGGTGCTCCGCATTCTGGCTATCCCAGCCTGCATGGGGGACAAGGGGTTAAAGAGGTCTGGGAGGGGGGACCCCACGTCGTTTTTTTTCTATATTTCCCACACTCAGAACGAAGTAAGTAAAACTCTTCCCACTTGGGGGAATCTATGAAAATAATACACTATTGTTACCTGTGCAAAAAAAACTGACATTTTCCGCATTTAAAAGACATTTTTGCCCTTGAAACTTAAAAATCGATTTTCTCAAAAACTATAAGGTGTTTTTGAAAAAAAAAATTTTCCTTTTATTCCCACTGATCCCCTTAATATACCCTAGGAATTTGGTGTTCCTAAACTTTAAGCAGGCTTTGCTATTAACCGTTAAAATCGGCGGGTTTTTAAATGTATACATTTTTACTTTGAAACTTTAACATCGATTTTCTCAAAAACTATAAGGTGTTTTTGAAAAAAAAAATTTTCCTCTTATTCCTCCTGATCTCCTTAATATATGCTCCAAATTTGAGGCTCTTAGCATTTAAGGGGGCTTTGCTATTAACCCTTAAAGTCGGCGGCTTTTTTATATTATACGGAGCGTTACGGTTTAACGCGAAATTACGGTAGCGTTTAATGCGAAATTACGGCATGAACGAAACGCGAAATTTCCCGTTGAAAATTACGCTTACGGTATTTTCAATTACGATTTTAATGGCAATTTCGCTACGCTAATTTCGCATCGTAATCGCAAATTTCGCATGCGTAATTATAGTAATGCGAAATTACGAAAATTTCAGCTCAACTCTAGGTATGGAGGAGCAGTGTGAGTGTGGCAGCAGGTAGGCAGCGTGACATAATAGCCCTGGTACCTAGCGGTGATACCAGGGCTGTAAATAAACACAACAGGAGGTCCCAGACAGCGGTCGTGCAGCCCACATTGTGTCCAATACACAACTGGGACAACACAGTTTTCAACCCGGGCACCTCAGAAAAATTAAACCTTTTTTTTTTTTTTATGGTTTTTTGGTTTTTGGTTTTGCAACCAATATAGCTATTGTTTGACGTAATAGCTGGTGGCAGAGTGGCAGCAGAAGGTAAATCATCTGTGTACCCTGGCAGTGGGAAACACAGACAGACAGACAGCAGCAGCAGGAGGAGGAATGGAGGAGTAGGCGAGCAGCTATTGTTTGACGTAATAGCTGGTGGCAGAGTGGCAGCAGAAGGTAAATCATCTGTGTACCCTGGCAGTGGGAAACACAGACAGAAAGCAGCAGCAGCAGCAGGAGGAGGTATGGAGGAGCAGTGTGAGTGTGGCAGCAGGTAGGCAGCGTGACATAATAGCCCTGGTACCTAGCGGTGATACCAGGGCTGTAAATAAACACAACAGGAGGTCCCAGACAGCGGTCGTGCAGCCCACATTGTGTCCAATACACAACTGGGACAACACAGTTTTCAACCCGGGCACCTCAGAAAAATTAAACCTTTTTTTTTTTTTTATGGTTTTTTGGTTTTTGGTTTTGCAACCAATATAGCTATTGTTTGACGTAATAGCTGGTGGCAGAGTGGCAGCAGAAGGTAAATCATCTGTGTACCCTGGCAGTGGGAAACACAGACAGACAGACAGCAGCAGCAGGAGGAGGAATGGAGGAGTAGGCGAGCAGCTATTGTTTGACGTAATAGCTGGTGGCAGAGTGGCAGCAGAAGGTAAATCATCTGTGTACCCTGGCAGTGGGAAACACAGACAGACAGCAGCAGCAGCAGCAGGAGGAGGTATGGAGGAGCAGTGTGAGTGTGGCAGCAGGTAGGCAGCGTGACATAATAGCCCTGGTACCTAGCGGTGATACCAGGGCTGTAAATAAACACAACAGGAGGTCCCAGACAGCGGTCGTGCAGCCCACATTGTGTCCAATACACAACTGGGACAACACAGTTTTCAACCCGGGCACCTCAGAAAAATTAAACCTTTTTTTTTTTTTTATGGTTTTTTGGTTTTTGGTTTTGCAACCAATATAGCTATTGTTTGACGTAATAGCTGGTGGCAGAGTGGCAGCAGAAGGTAAATCATCTGTGTACCCTGGCAGTGGGAAACACAGACAGACAGCAGAAGGGCAGTACACAGCAGCCCACTGTAGGTGTAAAATGTGTGGCTGCAGGCGACGTAATAGTCAAAGTGAACCAGGCTGGCTTAGTGAGCAGGAGCCAGGAGGTGGTAAAGGGTGGTAAGGCACATTAACGATGGTTCCGGCAGCCAGTTCATGTCCCCCTCTCGCCGACAACAGGGGCCAGGAACTCGCCTTCCACCCACGCCTGGTTCATCTTGAGAAACGTCAGTCTGTACACAGACTTGTGAGACAGACGTGAGCGTTTCTCGGTGACCACGCCACCAGCTGCACTGAAGCAGCGCTCGGACAGCACGCTGGAAGGGGGGCAGGACAGCACTTCCAGGGCGTACTGCGCCAGCTCGCTCCAGATCTCCATGCGCTTGACCCAATACTCCATGGGATCAACAGGGGCATCGCTGTCAAGCCCGCTGTACGACCCCATGTAGTCAGCCACCATGCGGGTCAGGCGCTGGCTGTGACCGGAGGAGGATGCTGCTGCATGCATCTCCTCTCTAGTCACTGCTGCCGGAGCCTCTACAGTCCTGTAGAGCTCGTGGCTGAGAGACAGCAGGTCTGTGGGGCGCTTGCTGCTGCTGGATGCAGGCACCTGCTGCTGCCTCTGTGCTGGCTGCTGGACAGTGGGGGTGGAAGGCTGGGGGAAGGCTTCCTCCAAGCGCTCAACAAGGGCCTGCTGCAAGCTCCTTATTTGTTGCGCTGGGTCTCCTCCTGCAGGCGGCAGGAACTGGCTCAACTTCCCCTTGAGGCGTGGGTCCAACATCATGCTGATCAAGATGTCCTCCCTCTGCTTCATCTGGATCACCCTGGGGTCCCTGCGCAGGCACGTCAGCATGTGCGCTGCCATTGGGAAGAGGCGGGCCACGTCTGCTGGCACATCGACGTCAGTGCTGTCCTCATCCTCCTCCTCTGCTGCCTCATCCTCTCTCCACCCCCGCACCAACTCAGCTGCGCTGTGCTGATCCCCCTCATCAGCAGCCAGGTCAGGGACCTCCACCAAGTCCTCCTCCTCCTCCCCCTCAGAGGTGGACTGCGCAGCTGGTTGCCGCTCCTGCTGGTCCAAGGCTGCCGCTCCCTGTTCCAGCAAAGCATCGAGGGCCCTGTTCAGCAGAGAAACCAGGGGCACCCACTCGCAGACCATAGCATGGTCCCTGCTCACCATGTTTGTGGCCTGCAGGAAGGGAGCCAGCACTAAGCACACCTGCTGCATGTGCCTCCAGTCATCATCGGGGACGATGGACGGGAAGTTGCTGGTCTTGTCCCTTCTCAGAGCTGCGGAAACAGTGGCCAGGGCAAGGTACTGTTTGACAGCGTGCCTCTGTTCAACCAGACGCTCCAACATCGCCAGGGTGGAGTTCCAGCGAGTCGGAACGTCAAGGATCAGCCGGTGGCGTGGCAGATCCAGCTCCTTTTGCACGTCTTCCAGGCTCGCACAGGCTGCAGCCGAGCGCCGGAAGTGACGCACAACATTCCTTGCCGTTTCCAGCAGTTCGCCCATCCCCTGGTAGGTGCGCAGGAACTTCTGCACCACCAGGTTCAGCACGTGGGCAAGACAGGGGATGTGGGTCAGGTTTCCCCTGTGTATTGCGGCAACCAGATTGGCCCCATTGTCGGCCACCACCTCTCCGACTCTGAGGCCTCTGGGGGTCAGCCAAATCCTCTCCTGCTCCTGGAGTTTGGCCAACACATGGGTTGCCGTCAGCTTGGTCTTCCCAAGGCTGACCAAGTGCAGCAGCGCTTGGCAGTGGCGGGCCTTCACGCTGCTGCTGAGGCGGGGGGTTTGGCCAGGTGTGCCGGAGGATGGCAGAGGATCGGAGGAACCTGCTGCAGTTCCCCTGAGCCTGCGGGGTGGCACCACCCACTGTGTTGCTGCTGCTGCTGTGCCCGCTGCTGCTCTCCCATCCTCACCCCCTTCCACCAAGCTGACCCAGTGGACAGTGAAGGACAGGTAGCGGCCTGTCCCGAAGCGGCTGCTCCAGGAGTCCATGGTGACGTGGACCCTTTCACCAACCGCGTGCTCCAGCCCTCGCTCCACATTGGCCATCACAAAGCGGTGCAGTGCAGGAATGGCCTTGCGGGAGAAAAAGTGTCTGCTGGGGAGCTGCCAGTCTGGGGCTGCGCAAGCAAGCAGCGCACGAATGTCGCTCCCCTCCTGCACGAGCGTGTACGGCAGGAGTTGGGAGCACATGGCCCGTGCCAGCAAGCCGTTCAGCTGCCGCACGCGACGGCTGCTGGGAGGCAGAGCCCTAACCACCCCCTGGAAGGACTCGCTCAAAAGGCTCTGGCGTGGCCTTTTGCTGACACGGGAATCAGCAGACACAGCGGAGGAGGCCACTGAGGACTGGCTGCCAGAACAGGCCTCAGTGTCGGCGGCAGGAGTTGCAGAGGGGGGAGGAGCAGTGCGTTTCCGCACTCCTGCTGGTGCTGCTGGAGGAGCAGGAGGGCGGGTGGCTGCTGTTGCTGCTGCTGAAGGCTGTGCAGTGATGGGTGTGGTGCCACTGCCAGCACCAGATGCCTTCAGCCTCTGGAACTCCTCATGCTGGTGGAAATGTTTAGCCGCAAGGTGGTTGATGAGCGAGCTGGTGCAGAACTTTAAGGGGTCTGCACCTCTGCTCAACTTCCGCTGACAGTGGTTGCAAGTGGCGTACTTGCTGTACACAGTGGGCATGGTGAAATATCGCCAGATTGGTGACTTAAACATCCCCCTACGGCATGGAAGCGCTGCTGCCTGTCTCCCTGTGGTGGTTGGGGGGGGGGCTTGGGTGCGGCTGGTGGTGGTACTGGCTGATGCTGCTGCTGCTGAGCCTGAGACACCAGCAGGGTGTGGGACGCTGCCAATGCTTGCAATGATGCGCCTCCTTGCAAGGCCCACAAGCGCATCCTCCTCCTCCTCCTCAGAGCTGCTGAGGACGACATCCCCTGGAGGTGGTGGCACCCAGTCTCTGTCTGTCACCGGGTCATCATCATCCTCCCCCTCCTGAAACATGTCCTGCTGGGATGAGGACCCCCCAAACTCCTCTCCTGATGCATGGATGGGCTGCTTGATTGTCGCCACAGTCTTGCTGTCCAATCCCTCATCCCCCAAAGTGCCCATCAGCATCTCCTCCTCAAGATCGCCAACAACAGCAGACAATTTACTCATGATGCCTGGGGTCAAAAGACTGCTGAATGACAGGTCGGCGAGTGACGGTGAACTGGCCTCCTCCCCAGACCCTGCTGGGCGGCTGCTGCGAACAGGGGTGGTGGTGGTGGTGAGGGTGGAGGCCTCGGATGCAGAGCTGATGGCGGGCTGCTCATCCTCCGTCATGAGTTGCACCACAGTGTCTGCATCCTTTTCCTCAATGGGACGTTTCCGACCCGGCTGGAGGAAAATGGGAGCAGGTGCTACACGCTGCTGCTGCTGTGTCTCTGCAGCGTGAGTTGCAGATGCTCCTGCTGGGCGGCGCCCAAGGCGTCCACGGCCAGTGGCTATGGGAGGAATGTTAGCCACTGACGCTGCTGCTGCTGCTGCGGAACTGTGCATGGTGGCGCGCCCGCGGCCGCGGCTTGCCACAATGCTGCTCCCTCTCCTCCTGATTCCCTTGCTGCCCTTCCCCTTGCCCAAACCGCGCTGGCTGCCACTTCCAGACATCTTCAATGTTTTGGGCGTATAGACAAAAGTTTTTTAAAAGGGCGGGTGAAAAGTGGGGTACTTTAATGGAGTGGGTTGGTTGGTGAGGTGACTGAGTGAGTGTCCCCTAGTACAGTAAGTAAGTAGTAACAGTCAGGAAGTACAACTAGCAGTTACAATAATCAGTAGTAATCACAAGTAAATTTAGTGTGTGTACACTCAGACAGTGAGTGCCCGCACGCAGGAGCTAGTAGCCTATGAACACAGTGACTGAGTGTCCTAGACTCCTAGTACAGTAAGAGTAAGTAGTAACAGTAAGTAGAACTAACTAATTACAATAATCAATCAGCGATCAGAAGGAAATGGAGTGTGGGTGGTGTGTGTACACTCAGACAGTGAGTGCCCGCACGCAGGAGCTAGTAGCCTATGAACACAGTGACTGAGTGTCCTAGACTCCTAGTACAGTAAGAGTAAGTAGTAACAGTAAGTAGAACTAACTAATTACAATAATCAATCAGCGATCAGAAGGAAATGGAGTGTGGGTGGTGTGTGTACACTCAGACAGTGAGTGACCGCACGCAGGAGCTAGTAGCCTATGAACACACAGTGACTGAGTGTCCTAGACTCCTAGTACAGTAAGAGTAAGTAGTAACAGTAAGTAGAACTAACTAATTACAATAATCAATCAGCGATCAGAAGGAAATGGAGTGTGGGTGGTGTGTGTACACTCAGACAGTGAGTGCCCGCACGCAGGAGCTAGTAGCCTATGAACACAGTGACTGAGTGTCCTAGACTCCTAGTACAGTAAGAGTAAGTAGTAACAGTAAGTAGAACTAACTAATTACAATAATCAATCAGCGATCAGAAGGAAATGGAGTGTGGGTGGTGTGTGTACACTCAGACAGTGAGTGACCGCACGCAGGAGCTAGTAGCCTATGAACACACAGTGACTGAGTGTCCTAGACTCCTAGTACAGTAAGAGTAAGTAGTAACAGTAAGTAGAACTAACTAATTACAATAATCAATCAGCGATCAGAAGGAAATGGAGTGTGGGTGGTGTGTGTACACTCAGACAGTGAGTGACCGCACGCAGGAGCTAGTAGCCTATGAACACACAGTGACTGAGTGTCCTAGACTCCTAGTACAGTAAGAGTAAGTAGTAACAGTAAGTAGAACTAACTAATTACAATAATCAATCAGCGATCAGAAGGAAATGGAGTGTGGGTGGTGTGTGTACACTCAGACAGTGAGTGCCCGCACGCAGGAGCTAGTAGCCTATGAACACAGTGACTGAGTGTCCTAGACTCCTAGTACAGTAAGAGTAAGTAGTAACAGTAAGTAGAACTAACTAATTACAATAATCAATCAGCGATCAGAAGGAAATGGAGTGTGGGTGGTGTGTGTACACTCAGACAGTGAGTGACCGCACGCAGGAGCTAGTAGCCTATGAACACACAGTGACTGAGTGTCCTAGACTCCTAGTACAGTAAGAGTAAGTAGTAACAGTAAGTAGAACTAACTAATTACAATAATCAATCAGCGATCAGAAGGAAATGGAGTGTGGGTGGTGTGTGTACACTCAGACAGTGAGTGACCGCACGCAGGAGCTAGTAGCCTATGAACACACAGTGACTGAGTGTCCTAGACTCCTAGTACAGTAAGAGTAAGTAGTAACAGTAAGTAGAACTAACTAATTACAATAATCAATCAGCGATCAGAAGGAAATGGAGTGTGGGTGGTGTGTGTACACTCAGACAGTGAGTGCCCGCACGCAGGAGCTAGTAGCCTATGAACACAGTGACTGAGTGTCCTAGACTCCTAGTACAGTAAGAGTAAGTAGTAACAGTAAGTAGAACTAACTAATTACAATAATCAATCAGCGATCAGAAGGAAATGGAGTGTGGGTGGTGTGTGTACACTCAGACAGTGAGTGACCGCACGCAGGAGCTAGTAGCCTATGAACACAGTGACTGAGTGTCCTAGACTCCTAGTACAGTAAGAGTAAGTAGTAACAGTAAGTAGAACTAACTAATTACAATAATCAATCAGCGATCAGAAGGAAATGGAGTGTGGGTGGTGTGTGTACACTCAGACAGTGAGTGACCGCACGCAGGAGCTAGTAGCCTATGAACACACAGTGACTGAGTGTCCTAGACTCCTAGTACAGTAAGAGTAAGTAGTAACAGTAAGTAGAACTAACTAATTACAATAATCAATCAGCGATCAGAAGGAAATGGAGTGTGGGTGGTGTGTGTACACTCAGACAGTGAGTGCCCGCACGCAGGAGCTAGTAGCCTATGAACACAGTGACTGAGTGTCCTAGACTCCTAGTACAGTAAGAGTAAGTAGTAACAGTAAGTAGAACTAACTAATTACAATAATCAATCAGCGATCAGAAGGAAATGGAGTGTGGGTGGTGTGTGTACACTCAGACAGTGAGTGACCGCACGCAGGAGCTAGTAGCCTATGAACACAGTGACTGAGTGTCCTAGACTCCTAGTACAGTAAGAGTAAGTAGTAACAGTAAGTAGAACTAACTAATTACAATAATCAATCAGCGATCAGAAGGAAATGGAGTGTGGGTGGTGTGTGTACACTCAGACAGTGAGTGACTGCACGCAGGAGCTAGTAGCCTATGAACACACAGTGACTGAGTGTCCTAGACTCCTAGTACAGTAAGAGTAAGTAGTAACAGTAAGTAGAACTAACTAATTACAATAATCAATCAGCGATCAGAAGGAAATGGAGTGTGGGTGGTGTGTGTACACTCAGACAGTGAGTGCCCGCACGCAGGAGCTAGTAGCCTATGAACACAGTGACTGAGTGTCCTAGACTCCTAGTACAGTAAGAGTAAGTAGTAACAGTAAGTAGAACTAACTAATTACAATAATCAATCAGCGATCAGAAGGAAATGGAGTGTGGGTGGTGTGTGTACACTCAGACAGTGAGTGACCGCACGCAGGAGCTAGTAGCCTATGAACACACAGTGACTGAGTGTCCTAGACTCCTAGTACAGTAAGAGTAAGTAGTAACAGTAAGTAGAACTAACTAATTACAATAATCAATCAGCGATCAGAAGGAAATGGAGTGTGGGTGGTGTGTGTACACTCAGACAGTGAGTGACCGCACGCAGGAGCTAGTAGCCTATGAACACAGTGACTGTCTGACTGAGTGTCCTAGACTCCTAGTACAGTAAGAGTAAGTAGTAACAGTAAGTACAACTAACTAACAATAATCTATCAGTAATCAGAAGGAAATAGAGTGTGTGTACACACAGACAGTGAGTGAGTGCACACACGCAGGAGCTAGCTAGTAGCCTATAAACAGTGACAGTCAGTGAGTGTCCTACTCCTAGTACAGTATAACTACAATACTATTAGTAAAGGACAGCAGAAATACTGGTATAGATGAGAGAAATAAACAGAGGACAGCTGCCCACAGAGGCAAGGCCCCCCTGAGGCCTAAACCTGTAAGCTTGCAGCAGCTGCCTGTCTCTAATGTAACACACAAGCTACTAACTAAAATACAATGTCTATCTAACTAACAACAATATAGGTGTATATGGCAGGTGTAGGTGAGCAAAAACGCTAGGTAAATGATCACAATAGAGCACTTGCTAAGCCAAAGCACAAAGGAGCAACTCTCTCTCTGTACAAGTCTCAGGCAAGCATGGAGAAACGGAACATGGCGGCCGCTATTTATAGGGTAGGGGCTGGCCAGGGTCCCCCTCTGTGATTGGCTGCCGTCAGAGGGCCTGGGAGCCCTCTGATTGGCTCTAAGGACATCAATCTGGGCTATGACGCTATTCGAGCTCGGTACCGAGCTCGAATAGCGCCGTTTGCTCGAATAGCTCGAATAGTGAATGGGCTATTCGAGTGTACTCGGATAGCCCATTCGAATAGCTACAGCTATTCGGAGCTCGAATACCGAGCTCGGATAGCTGAAAAAGAGCTCGAATATTCGAGCTACTCGAATATTCGAGCTCTGCTGAGCACCACTACTGGAGGCTCGGTAAGTATATTACAGACTTCCAACACCCTCAAAAAAGGTTCCTGTTATCCCCCTGGCATGAAGATTAGTTGAGAGTGACTTCTGGTTGCTTAAGTTCTGGATAATGGGGGCTTTGCTGTATTATTATTATCATTATTAGTATTATTATTATTATTATTATTATTACAAATAAATCTGGTATTTGGCTGTAAAATCTTAGGCAGGGAACACACTTGACTTTCAGTTTTCTGCGTGCGTTTTTCTGCATACTTTTTCTGCACACCAAGTGTGTTTCCATGCGTTTTTTCACAGCAGCTGATGTAAATGATAGAGGAAACTGCCAAAATGTGCAGAGTCATCATGCAGAATGTCAGTTTTTTTTCTGCGTGCGAACAACACAGTAAGTGTGAACTAGCCCATTGATTATCATTAGTTCTCAGTTTTTCTGTGCAGAAAACGCACAGGAAAACAGTCAAGTATGTTCCCCGCCTCAATCTTAATTATGTATTTATCTGACAGCTAATAGACTGAACTGTCAGCTAATGGACTTGTTTACTCCTTAATACCCCCGTGACTGCAGATTGTCATAACTGTACCTATTCATCAAATGAAAATGATCGGTTTGGCTTTGGTGTTTGCCTTGCCCCACTGACTGAAACATACAGCCAGACTGACTTGAAGAAAACCGTAAAACCGGGGGAAGATTTATTGTCAATAGCTCATCCAAAACAAGAAATTGACAGTTAATTAAAATGATTGCCAGTCATCATCACACTGAATTAGCATTATTCCTCTTGATGGATTATTAGGCCGCATTAAAGCCGCCTCTGCTCTCTTTGCTTCTGCCTTTTGACTTGCACCAGTGAATAGGTTAATCAACAAAGGCTTTATCAGCAGCACTTAAGCAAGTATTCATAATAAAAAGCCCCATGATGGATCTTGTTACAGAAAAACACAAGCATGTAAAGAGCAGAGCCTTGGTGCTTCTTTGAGCCCACCTTCTATATTGGGAAGGTGACAGAGGAAGGAACAGACTGAGGAACAGATTAGGCTGCTGTTTTGTGATAACAAATTACATCAACAGGTTTCCTGACTGAACACATGACTCTCCAGACAAGAGGGAAGATCTGAGAACACTGGCACACTGTTCTGCTGAAAGGCTCACAGGGTGCCGCATACAGATATCACAATGAATAACATTTATTTACTGCTGGTAATCCCCCGTCTGTGAAGTATTCCCAGTCTCTCCAGCCTACACATCATCTACACCTTATCTGTAAAGAGAAGCCGTCTGTCCTGTGTGTGAGTGTGTGTTATATACGCTGTGGGATGTGAGCTATAGCTTTTATTGGCAGTATGGAGTTACACACAAAAAAGGGACATTTGGTTCAATTATAGCATCAAAGCTCTGTTTTTTCCATTTACACTGTGGGTTTGTTTGTTTCTTGGATGGAGTCCACTCATACACAACACTCAAGCAATGCAACCTGCCCATTGTGACTGATCCAAGCATCGCTTGTGCTGTTCTGACTGGTTTGGCCAATAATAATCCATACATGTAAAAAAGACGCCTGTAAAAAGGGCACTGGAGATAGCGGCTAGTAGAATATAGGTAAAATTATTGATATTCTACTACTTAACCACTTTAACCTCCATAAGGTAGCTCCTACATCTAAATATGCATGAAAAAAAAATTAACTGTTTACCTCCCACACACCCAAAAATATTTCAATACATTTTTTCATTAGAAAAAAATATAATAAAAAAAAACATAAATAGTTACCTAAGGGTCTGAATGTTTATGATATGCATGTCAAGAGAGTATATTACTAATATTTTTTAAATTATAAGCTTGTAAATAGTGATGGACGCAAAACTGAAAAAATGCACCTTTATATCCAAATAAAATATTGGCTCCATACAATGTGATAGGGACATCATTTCAATGGTGTAATAACCGGGACAAATGGGCAAATAAAATACATGGGTTTTAATTATGGTAGCATGTATTATGTTACAGCTATAAACTGACAAATCATGAATTTTTTCCATTTTTCTCTTAATATTCCCATTGATATGCATTTAGAGTAAAACATTTCTTAGCAAAATGTTCCTCCTAAAGAAAGCCTGATTGGTGGCGGAAAAAAGAAGATATAGATTATTTCATTGTGATAATTAGTGATAAAGTTATTGGTAAATGAATGGGAGGTGAACATTTCTCAGATGCATAAGGTGAAAAAACACTAAAGGCTGAAGTGGTTAAGACCACACCCACTTTTAAGACCACACTCTCTATATAATAATATTATTAACTAACCTCCCTAATTTCCCTAATTTTTACCATTAAAAATACTTGTAATATTTTTTAATTTCTTAGTAAAAAGTACATGCTGTGGCAACAACCCACCAACCAAATATCATCACCATAAATTGTGACAGGGACATAATTTAAGTTTTGTGATAAACGGGAGAAACAGCCAAATACAATTTGTGGGTTTTATCTACAAGAGCACTTTTTATTTTTAAACTGGAATTGGTAAAAACTGAGAAAACACGTTTTTTTTCTACTTGTTTCCTCTTTTTCCCAGTAAAATGTGCAGAAAACAAAATTGTTTTGGGGAAAGACTAGTGCCTAATGAAAGTCTAGTTTGTTTTGAAAAAATGATATATATCATTTAGGTGTCATAAGTGGGGATAAAGTTGTTGATTAAATAGGGACATAGCTAAAACGTCAAAACTGCTCTAATCCATAAGAGGGAAACAAGGTCTGGATGCGAAGTGGTTAAAGTGAGCATGATCAAACAGTATATATTATTGTAATAGATTTCACTTATCCTATAACATTTCCCCAACATTTTACTATGGTAATTAAACAGAGAAAATTACATTTGGTGTGTTAAAATTTGTGTTAAATTGCTGGTGAATTCTGGTTAATTCGATTGTTCCATGCTTAAAAAAAGGGTGGAACAATTGTAGAGGGCTCCATGATTGTGGTGTTTGGTGGTGGGCAAGGAGGGGTATAGTTACGCCCCTGCTTCTGGGTGCCTAGTTTGGCGTACTGTCATTTCTCCTCTGTCTGCTGTCTGCTAGACCTTCTGTAGTTAGTGCCATTGTAAATGCTCTTCCCACTTATTGTAAATGTTTCATACTTTATGGTACTTATTTCAGCAAATGGGATTAGCCATCCTCAGGGGCGGCGCCAGGGGGGTGCAAGGGGGTGCTCGAGCACCCCCTAGAATTGTCCAAGCACCCCCAAAGCACCCCCTGGAGTGAACTGACTTCAGGCGTCTAAAAGACGCCAAGTCAGTTCACAGAGCGGCAGCACGGAGCAGCAGGCAGGGCTACGGTAAGATGGCCGCCCGGAGCCCTGTTCTGCAGACTTCGAGTCTGCAGTGCATGGCTTCGGGCGGCCATTTTCCCGTAGCCCTGCTCTCTGCATGCAGGCAGGAAGTCTCGTCGTGACGTCGGGAAGGAAGAGGATCGTGGGCGCGCGGGCGCTGCGCGCCACAATGAGGTCGGGACTCGGGACAGGAGGTCGGGAAAGAAGGTCTTCTGGCTGTAGGTGAGTAAATGGGTTTTTCTTTTCTTTTTCAGGTGATGCTGATTGTGCATATTGGGGTCATATCTGCTACGGATTGTGCATATTGGGGTCATATCTGCTACGGATTGTGCATATTGGGGTCATATCTGCTACGGATTGTGCATATTGGGGTCATATCTGCTACGGATTGTGCATATTGGGGTCATATCTGCTACGGATTGTGCATATTGGGGTCATATCTGCTACGGATTGTGCATATTGGGGTCATTTCTGCTACGGATTGTGCATATTGGAGTCATTTCTGCTACCGATTGTGCATATTGGAGTCATTTCTGCTACCGATTGTGCATATTGGAGTCATTTCTGCTACCGATTGTGCATATTGGGGTCATTTCTGCTACCGATTGTGCATATTGGGGTCATATCTGCTACCGATTGTGCATATTGGGGTCATATCTGCTACCGATTGTGCATATTGGGGTCATTTCTGCTACCGATTGTGCATATTGGGGTCATATCTGCTACCGATTGTGCATATTGGGGTCATATCTGCTACCGATTGTGCATATTGGGGTCATATCTGCCACCGATTGTGCATATTGGGGTCATATCTGCCACCGATTGTGCATATTGGGGTCATATCTGCCACCGATTGTGCATATTGGGGTCATATCTGCCACCGATTGTGCATATTGGGACCATATCTGCCACCGATTGTGCATATTGGGACCATATCTGCCACCGATTGTGCATATTGGGACCATATATGCCACCGATTGTGCATATTGGGACCATATCTGCCACCGATTGTGCATATTGGGACCATATCTGCCACCGATTGTGCATATTGGGACCATATCTGCCACCGATTGTGCATATTGGGACCATATCTGCCACCGATTGTGCATATTGGGACCATATCTGCCACCGATTGTGCATATTGGGACCATATCTGCCACCGATTGTGCATATTGGGACCATATCTGCCACCGATTGTGCATATTGGGACCATATCTGCCACCGATTGTGCATATTGGGACCATATCTGCCACCGATTGTGCATATTGGGACCATATCTGCCACCGATTGTGCATATTGGGACCATATCTGCCACCGATTGTGCATATTGGGACCATATCTGCCACCGATTGTGCATATTGGGACCATATCTGCCACCGATTGTGCATATTGGGACCATATCTGCCACCGATTGTGCATATTGGGACCATATCTGCCACCGATTGTGCATATTGGGACCATATCTGCCACCGATTGTGCATATTGGGGCCATATCTGCCACCGATTGTGCATATTGGGACCATATCTGCCACCGATTGTGCATATTGGGGCCATATCTGCCACCGATTGTGCATATTGGGGTCATATCTGCTACCGATTGTGCATATTGGGGTCATATCTGCTACCGATTGTGCATATTGGGGTCATATCTGCTACCGATTGTGCATATTGGGGTCATATCTGCTACCGATTGTGCATATTGGGGTCATATCTGCTACCGATTGTGCATATTGGAGCCATATCTGATAACGATTGTGCATATTGGGGTCATTGGACGTGTTTTTTGTTAAAATCTGCTCACATTACGTGTATTTTCTTGAGAAAACCTGCACAATTATGTGAATTTTCTGGGAAAAGGGTCACCAAAACTTGGGCCCTCTGTCTTTGCGTTGCACTTTTAAAGGGAACCCGAGGTGAGAATAATATTGAGGCTGCCATATTTATCTCCCTTTAAGCAATACCAGTTGCCTGGCTGCCGTGCTGGTCCTCTGCCTCTTATTCTTTCAACCATAGACCCTGAACAAGCATGCAGCAGGTCAGGGGTTTCTGACAATATTGTCAGAACTGACAAGATTAGCTGCATGGCTTGTTTCTGGTGTAATTCAGTTCACTACTACAGCCAAATAGATCAGCAGGGCTGCCAGGCAACTAGTATTGTTTAAAAGGAAATAAATATGGCAGCCACCATATCACTCTCACCCTGGGTTCACTTTAAATTACAGTTAGCCCCGCCCTCATCCGGTCATGACCACGCCCATTTTCTCGACGCGGCGCGCTTCGCGCGCCGCAGGTTGTAGCCACACCCGTCAGCTCCCCCGGAAATTGGTCCAGCACCTGCGTAGCACCCCCTAAAAAAATTTCCTGGAGCCGCCACTGGCCATCCTTCTGTGATCAGGTCTCACCCTGACAGTTTAAAACTTTAAGTTTGGCTTTCAGTACGGTTTATATTTGTTTTATTACCGAGTTTTCTACCTTAGTAGAATACATAAAACAATGACAGCACAAATTTAATAAGTTAGCTTATCTCCTTTTTATTTTTGCTCATCTGTCTCACAAGAATATAGCAAGAAATCGTAATTGGCTGTGTATGCAGATTAGTTGTATGCAGACATATTTATATCCTGCACACGTCACGTGACTAGTCTTACCAATATAAATGAAAAACGTACTGCAGAAGAAAATAGAAATGTGAACATTAAATCTGGGAGTGTTCCATTTACCAAAAAGTGAGGTGTTACCATGGCTACAAGAAAGCATAACAGTGGCATAGCAATAGGGGGTACAGAGGTAGCGACCGCATTGGGGCTCTTGGACCGGAGCGGCCCACTAGGTGCTCTCCTCTATCCATCTTACTAGCTTTTAATTGGTGTGATGCTGGTAATGAACACCTCTATATGTGCATTGCACAGTGGTAATCATTGACAAATTTCCCTTACTCTGATTACACCTCTCTGATACTACAGCTGTCCTTAGCAGGTTTTGGGGCTCAATGTCAATAGAGTGCGTGGGGCCCCAAGTAAAATTTACAGTAAGGCCCCAAGCTCCTTACTTAAGCCACTGAAGCATAATTGAACATGTCTACAGCATAAGATCATAAATGGTTGCGCAGTGAATTAGAGGGGTCATTATCATAGCATTAAGCTGCAAAAAGATTTGTGTATCATTGACATATGTAGTATCATTTTTTTCAATGAAAAAGGATCAGATTTAAACACTAATTATTTTTCACTATCGCCACAATGCATGAATGAAATCCCTATTAACACTCACTAGGAGATAAAATTCCCTAAGTTAATTATTCTACAAGCAATCATAGATAAGGATGATCCGCTTATCATGTGGAACTGATTTCACAGCAAAGAGCGGCTTTCAGCTTTCTTTAGATTCTAATTAAAAGATGAGTTTTTGTATCTTTTTGCACAAAATACACGGATCAACCACTACGTTAAACAGCTCACAGGTAAAGTGACTATCGTTGATTATCTCATTACAACAATGGCACCTGTTAAAGAGATTTTGTAACGGAAAAAGTTCCCCTGGGGGGTACTCGCCTCAGTAGGGGGAAGCCTCTGGACCCTATCGAGGCTTCCCCCATCCTCCTGTGTCGCACGGCGGTCTCGCTGCAGCCCACAGAACGCACAGCCGACAATTTGTCAGGCTGTGCAATATTTACCTTTTCTGGCTCCAGCGGGGGCGCTGTTGCAGCTCTTCCCACGGAGATAGGCGAAAATAGCCGATCTCCGTTGGGTCCACTCTACTGCGCAGGTGCAGGAGACTTGCGCTTGCGCATTAGAGCAGCCCGACAGCGATCGGCTATTTCCGCCTATCTCTGAGCGTAGAGCCGATACTGCGCCTGTGCTGGAGCTAGGAAGGTAAATATTTACATCCCCGCTGTTTGGGGAGCTTTATCACCGCCACAGGGGGACACAGGAGGACTGGGGAAGCCTCGATAGGATCCGGAGGCTTCCCCCACCAGAGGTAAGTACCCCCCAGGAAAACTTTTTTCGTTACAGATTTTCTTTAAGGAAGGGGTAGCATTAGGCTGAGAATGAACAGTTAAGGTGGCCATACACTGGCAGATAGCCACCATATTGGATCAAGAAAGATATCAGATTTTGATCAGAGATCTATTACTGTCACTGTTAATAGATTTCACCTGGTGACGGGCATGACCGCCAGGTCCCCTTCATTTAGTGCTCCCCCAGCAGAATGCTCCTGTCCGTGTGCCGCGCATGCCCAGAAGAGAACAACTGGCCCCAAATTCCGGTGGCTACAACTGGAGAACAGAGCAGACAGGGAGGACGGCGAGGGAGCCAAACGACCACATGGGACTGGAGGAAGCCCCAGGTAAGTATAATAAATGCAGTGTGAACCATCTCAAGTTAACTTGCTGAGGTTCACGTTAAGCCTTTAACCCAGAAATTGATCGAAACTATGATCAGGTGGCCCTGTTGGGGCATTGATCTCTGGTAGGTTTGATCACAGTGATCAAATCTGCTGGAGAAAATTGATGTATATTGGCACCTTTAGTTCTTGAAGTTAATCCGTTGGATTTATAAGGATCTAGACATTTTGACATGTCTAAATTGTTATGGCTAATTGGCTAAATGACTAGATCAGAGCATTTCCAAAATGGCAGATCTTGTGAATGTGTACATTATGTAGAGTAATGAGTATCTACCAAATATGATCCAAGGAAGGACAAATGGTGATCCATGGATATACATAATGAGTAAAGGCAAGCCCATCTGGTCCAATCCTACACAATAGGTACTGCAGCACAAAACTACCAGAACATATAGCGCTTACCAATGGGAGGAGCGCCAAAGATCATAAAACATCTAAAAACTGTTTAAAAAGGCTTACTTCAATGATGTTATTGATCATTTTAACTTACTAAAAGAAACACAAGAATATGTTAATAAATTGATATTTATTACACCTTTGAGGTAAACCCTTTTCTTACTGTTTTAAATGTTTTATTTTTTGGTCCCCTCCTATCTCCCATAGTTACTTCTCACTCCTTTGGCAACCCAATTTGGGAATAGTGGCTTATAACTTCCAAGTCTTTTTTAAGTGGAATGCAAACTGATACTTTGACACCGAGTGAAGACGCATTCGTACATGGATTCTTATCTTATTGTTACTGCAACCCAGGTTTCAGAGTACCCATCTTCTTTTTATTTAGCAGTGTTCTCACATACTACACTGCATGGGATTCCTGGGCTCTTTATATTTGTTTTTATCTTCTTGAAATGAGCAATACTTCCTCCAGACCCTCTTTATATACTGCATCACGGTTTCCTGCATATGGGACTGGTGTAGCTGTGGACCAGTCACAATGATGATTCCTGCAGGAGTAGCTGCACAGAGCAAGTAGTGTGAAAACTCTGGAGTAATGAATAATCAACAAACTGACACACCTAATATATATTGTGCTGTTAGCTGTTATCCTGTGACAAGGCTGTAGCTGCAGCAAGCACCAGGCTAAGGAAATCTGATTGTTATAACCATAGAAATTGAGCGTTTATATCATTTGGTCAAACTTTTAAAGATTACAGGATGTAAAGGACCTCCTGCTAATCTTAATTGCCAGACACCACAGGTCACCTTTAGAGATCTATTCTTGAGGGGCCCATTTAAAGATTTGAAGGAGACACTCCAGAGCTATTTTGGCTGAAGCAATGACCACCAACCCTTCAGCACTGCACAACTGTGCCTGATCTCCTTCCTCTAGGCCTACAAAAAAAGCTGTAGCTTGGTGTCAGAGAACATACCATAGGACCTGTCAGCAGTGCTTGTCAGACAACAACTGTAGAGTCTAATAAAAACAATTACTTGTAGTCAAAGGCTATTGAATTTCATGCAGTGCAAGGCGATACAGGAAGTTATGTCGGTGTTTAAAAAAAAAAGAGCTGTGAGGGGGCCATACTAACTTCACTTCCTCCAGTAAAGGGGTCCATCCCTCAGACAGGTTGTTATGTGGATACGCTTAAGTTATGGGTGTGAACATTATGATGGACACACTTGTTTTATGACCCTTGCAAGATGGACCCCCGGGCTGTGACGGTCACAGGGATAGGCAAGGGAAATGGCATGAATATTGGGGAGCCCAAAGATTTGATGGGGGCCGCCCATGATTTGTAGTTATTAGGGGTACTCACCGCATTCTGCAGAATTCCATTTTCCGCGATTCCGGTCGGAAATTGGCAATTCCGTTCTGTCGCATCGGAACGGAATTGCTATAGCGCTAAGCGGAAATTCCAGAATTGCTATGCGGAATTCTGTAGGAATGCAGATTTTTTCAGCCAATCAGAAGGAAGACCCTAGATAGAAGCTTCTAAGTGAAAACAACAGGATTTCTGCATGAATTAGAGTCTTAAGAAAAACCAACCAATCCTACGTTAGCAGCCAGCTCCCTAGCTACCTATCAGCAGCTATCCCACCCATTTTGTATTTAAGAGAACTGTGCAGTGACGAAGCTTGTGGGTTTCAGTCTGGTGTTGGAGAGAGAGGAGAGACAGACCAATATTAGTTGTTTTAACATAAAACAAAAGTCTTTTTAAAGACTGTATATAAACTAAAATTCTTTTTAAAGACTCTGTGAGATAGAGTTAGATAGAGTGTGAGCTATATTAGTAGTAGTAGCTAGGTGTATTTGTGACTGAGAGGTGTATTTGTGACTGAGAGAGTGACAGTAGATTGTTAGTTTGAGTGATAGATTGTAGTGTAGTGTGCTAGTACTAGTTGCTGTGTGGAGAGGTTTAGACAGAGCCAGCCAGGCCGCAGGCTTAGGGCCTGTTTCCACTACACGCAGATTGGATGCAGAATGGATGCAGAAAAACTGACTCCAATGAATGCCTATGGGCCCGTTTCCACTAAACGCGATTTTTCTGATGCAGATTTTCCCATAGGCATTCATTGGGATCAGTTTTTCTGCATCCATTCTGCATTCAATCTGCGTGTAGTGGAAACAGGCCCTTAGTGTTTGACAGAGTGAGAGTGAGTTAGGTTATTGATTAGTTTGAGTGTAGTGCAAGTTTTTTTTTTCTGTTTTCTAACTAAAGTTCATGTTTTTTTTTTGTTTTCTTTATTTTGGTTTTTTGATTTATTTTCTTTAATTCACCACCTTATTTTCTGATCTGTTCTGTCGCTCATACCCCTTCCCCAATAAAGTTTGTGGCCCCAAAATAATGGAGCGAGGGCAGCAGCAATTTCCTGCCACTCCTAAAAGGAAATGGAGTGATGGTGGTGTTGGTGGATCACGTTAAGTACGTGATCAGGTTGAGGGTGGCAGCAGCAGCTGGTCAGAGATGTCTTCCTTGTGTTCGCACGCAGGAAAATTTTGACAGAGCAGGAGGCGAAGAGAGTTGTGGATTATTTAGATCAGGAACCCTCTACCCAGTCTGAGGAACTTGAAGCTAGTTGCAGCAGCACCGGCCGCCAGGTTCCTCATGACCAGAACCCGACCGCAGCTGCTTCTCTTGACAAGGTTGCTTCCTCCCAGTACTCCCTTCCAGAAGTAAAGCACACCTATGTCGATGAGAGAGATGTGCAGAAGGATTGGGATGAGGCATTGGAGGAGACCATGGGACCAAGCTCCCAAGAAGTGGTGGGTTCTGTGGTGACAGAAATGGCCCCTGTGTTTTCTTCATCCAGTGTCACCAGTCAACATCACCACCAGTCAACTACAGAGGTGTTTGGGGGCCAGGTGGAGGGTCCAGAAGAGTCACTTATTGAACTGGATGATATTTTGGATGATGAGGCGGCTGATCAGACGTGGTCGCCATCTGGTGGGTTAGGCACTAGCAGGCGTGAGCAGCTTCGAGAAACAGAGCAGACAGGTTGGCCAGCAGCCTGCAAGTGCTTTCCCGTCTGTCAGTACCTGCCACCAGTCCAATGCTGAACATCGAGGTGCTAGAACAGGTCGCACCACTGTTCCACGTGCATGCATGTCCCCTGCATGGAATTTTAATACTGTACTTGAAGAGGATGAATCCAGGGCAGTTTGTTCTGTGTGCCGTAAATTGGTGAGCAGAGGCAAATCAGGCACCGGGTTTGGCACTTCAGGGCTGATAAGTCATCTTCGCAACCACCAGAGACGGGAGTTTGAATATGTAAAAAATTTCAATAAGATGGGTGGAGGAAAAGAAGCAGCAACAGGCCCCTCCTCTTCTTTTTCTACTTGTCCGGTCCCTATCCAACCTGCTCAATACCATTACACTTCAAATCCTTCTGCATGCCAGGCTGGAAGAGGGCTCCAGACCTTGGCAAGCACCTCGACATCACCCTTGTTGGTTTCCTCTGAATCACCAGTGTTCCAGCGTCAGGCCTCTGTGCCAAAAATGTTGCAGAGGAAGCAGATGCTCCCTGCAAGTGATCTGTTTGTGGTGAAAAATAATGTGCTCCTGGCAAGGCTGTTGGGCCAACAGCTGCTGCCCTACCAGTTTGTGGACTGTGCCCCCTTCCGCAGACTGATGAACAGTGTTGCTCCACAATGGCGGAACCCCAGCCGCCATTATTTTGCCAGGAATGCTATCCCTGCCCTTCGCAAGCACATTGTGGAGTGTGTTGGCCTGTCTATGTATCACGCTGTCGGTGGCAAGGTGCACTTCACTATGGATGGCTGGAGCAGCAGGCATGGGCTGGGAAAGTATCTAACTTTTACCGCCCATTGGCTCAACCTCCATGGTGCTGCTGAGGAGGGTGCAAGATCTTGGGCATCTCAGCTGGTGGTGCCGCTACGTGGGTTGAAGGGGAGGCCTGTTCCACTTCCCTCTGCTACCTGTTCTGTCCAAGGCCAGTGTGCTGTTGCTGAGCCTCCCAGCAAGTGGTCCTGCTCCTACACCGGTCTGCAGCACCCTCGATGCAAGCAGTGCTGAAACTGGAATCCATGGCCGAGAACAGGCAAACTGGATCTGTAATCCTTGCAGCCTTACACAACCAGATTCGGCAGTGGATGACACCCCGAAAACTGGACACAGGTGTAGTGGTGTCTGATAATGGAGCCAACATTCTGGCCACCATTTCGGAAGGTGGCTATACCCACTTACCTTGCTTGGCCCATGTCTTCAACCTTGTAGTCCAGAAGTTTTTACAGACTTTTGATGGGTTGAAGGACGCTGTGGCCTCAGCGTGAAAAGCGTCAGCCCACATCCCTCGCTCGGCAACTGCCACCGCGGCCTTGAATCTGCTGCAGTGCCGCCATAGCCTGCCGCAGAACAGGCTTATTTCCGATTGTCCAACGCGGTGGAACTCCACCCTCCACATGCTGGAGAGGTTGTGGGAGCAGCGCATGGCGGTCAGGCTATACCTGTCTCAGACATTTTCCACCAGAACAGGGCCACTGGAATATATTACTGGGGACCAGTGGCAGCTGATTGGACAGGTGTGCAAAGTGTTGGAGCCGTTTGAGCAGGCAGCAAAAGTGGTCAGTGAGGAGCACTGCAGCATATAAGAGGTGCTCCCTCTTGTCTTCATGTTGGACAAGGCTCTTGACAAATTGTTTGGACAAGGGGAGGAAGCCCTACTGAAAAGTGGTCAGTCAACTGGGGGAGTGAGTGAGCATGCTCCAGTCCGGGATGAGGAGGCAGAGCTTGTGGAAGCGGGAGAGCCCATTGTCCGGGGGTGGGAAGAAGATTCAGATGATGTGGAGCTGGAGCATGACGACAGTTCTGACAGCCAGGAAGAGGTGATAAATGGCAGACACCTATTCCCTATGGCTGCACATATGCTCCAGTGCCTCCGTAAGGACCCCCGCATTAAAACTCTAAAATCAAGGCTCGGCATGTGGGTGGCCACCATCTTAGATCTCCGGTGCATCGGAAAAATGCGCCAGTTCATACCCCTCTCCCAAGCAGACGCCAGGATGAGCCACATCCAGGATGCCCTTCTTTGTTGGGTAGAAGATGCATTTCTTGCACCTGTATCCCAGGCCCATGCTTCCAAGCCTCATCACACTCAGCAAAGGTCTGGTGGAACCACTGCCAGCAGCAGCACCAATAGCCAATCTGTGAACCTGCTGAGTATGCTGAAGGAATTATATCAGCCAATGCCAGATACTCCTTCCAGCAGCAGCACCACCAGCGGACAAAGTGGTCACCGCCAGTAATTACTTGGAGTCGGCCAGTGCTCCAGACAATATGGAGAGTAATGATAACCCCATGGAGTATTGGACAAAACAACTGGATACCTGGCCTGAACTCACTCAGTATGCACTGGAGGGAGGTTCTTGCATACCCCGCCGCCAGTGTTCTTTCTGAACGAGTATTTAGGGCTGCAGGTGGGGTGGTCACCGACCAATGGACCCGTCTGTCCACAGACAACGTGGACATACTAATGTTCATAAAAATGAATGAGTCATGGTTCAGTGATAATTAAAAAGCCCCTCTCACTGATTCATAAGATAATGATACAATACAATAATAAGAGGACTACAATAATTGGCCTACGACAACTCCTGCTGCTGCAAACAAAAATTTGTTATGACTGCCGTGGAACCACTTCTAGGTCCCATGGCCTACGACAACTCCTGCCGCTGGCAACAAAAAATTTTTATGACGGCCGTGGAACCACCTCTAGGTCCCATGGCCTACGACAACTCCTGCTGCTGCAAACAAAAAAAAATGTATGACTGCCCTGGAACCACCTCTAGGTCCCATGGCCTACAACAACTCCTGCTGCCGCAAACAAAAAATTGTTATGACTGCCGTGGAACCACCTCTAGGTCCCATGGCCTACGACAAATCCTGCGGCTTCCAAAAAATAAAAAAAATGTACGGTGGAACAGCCACTAGGTCCCATGGCCTACGATGTTTAAAAAAAGAGTGGAATGCGGAATTCCACGGAATTCCAGAAAACACCGCCGGAAAGTAACGGTTACGGAATTTCATTCTGACGGAATTCCGGATTTCCACGGAATCGGAAATCGCACTTTCCGATCATCCCTAGTAGTTATGCCCCTGCCTGAAAATTCTGTAGTAAACACAAGCAATAAGCAACAAACTGACACACCTAACATTGTGCTGTTAGCAATCCTGTGGCAGGTATGTAGCTATTTCTGCAGCAATAACCAGGCTAAGAAAATCTTTGAAATGTTTGTTTCTAAACTGAGGAGGATCACTTTATAACAACAAATGTGGAATAAGTATTCAAGAGGGCAAGGTAGTCATAGACTAACCTTGCAGGACCCTGAAGGATAAACATCTTTGAGGGATACCATGCTCCTGTTTTAGGGCCCGTTTCCACTATCGCGAATCCGCATGCGGGCAACGCATGCGGATTCACACAGTCAGTACAAGTGGATGGGACTGTTTCCACTTGTGCGTTTCCCCGCACGTTTTTCTGTGCAGAAAAAATCTGCAGGGTAGGGGTCTCAGAATTCGCCTGCGTGTGGAATGCAGGCGAATCGCACGCAATGTATTTAATAGGGAAATCGCATGCGTTTTCCCCATGCGTTTTTTGCCGCGATTTCGCATAGGTACCCATGTTAATTCACACAGGCAGTGACATGGTTAAAATCGCATACAGCCTTACCTATGCGAAATCGCATGCGAAATCGCGGCAAAAAACGCATGCGGAATCGCACCCGCATGCGATTTGCCTGAGGTGATTCGCCGGCGATTTCGTAACGCTATAGTGGAAACGGGCCCTTAGGGTATACTGATCTACATCAATGTTTTGTAGCAGACACAAATTGAGATGTATTATTTATTTATTGTATTTATAAACATATTACGCAGCGCTGGCCATTAGTTTAGGTTACAGACAATATTTAGGGGTGACATACAGAAAAATGACAATACAATAATACAAGAAAACCAGATCACACGGCACAGTATGAGTACCAGGTAATGCTTAGTCAGCCACTGGAGGGGAGCATGGAGATTAGGCAAGTTAGGTTCACTCAAATGCATAGCATGGGTGCACAGTAATGGAGGTACATATGCATGATATGCATAATAACATTTTATTATTAAATATGTCTAATGTATAGCTCAAATACCCCAAATTAAATAACAAAGGCTGTGTGAATCCCTGATAACCAGAAGACTTTGAGAGAGTTATGGCAACTTGGTAATGTCTATCAGACTCAAGCTGACACATCATTGCATTCCAGCGGTTCTGGAGGTGTGTTTAGCTTCTAAGGGTACAATGGTTAATTTGCATATATTCAGCAGTGGTGCTCTGGGAGACATCTCGAGCTCACTCCAACCTGAATTATCGCAAATTCTTTCTGTTTTAGGAAAGCAAACTTTTGTTTTTCCCTCCAGACTCTCTGGCATTTTCCTTTGTGATAATGACATCATGGGGGGCGGGGGGGGGGGGCATGGCATTGCCCACACTTTCATCACTACTAAGACACATCACAAGAAAGGCAGATAAAAGGAGTGGTGAATATTCAGTAATGTTGTAGAAAATACAATGTTGGGTCATTATTTTAAAGGACTTTAGTTTTTCATTTCAAAGCAGCTTCACGATTCTTTTCTATAGGGGTGTAAGGTAAAATGGAAGACCTGGCTTTCAGCCCATGTCAACACCAGCTTTGTTGACCACTGTGATGTCATGTCGGCAGAGGTCCAAATTTCACAATAATAGATTTTAAACAAAACATCTTGCAAAGTCCCCCTTTTTTTTAAGAAGATGAGTAAAATGTCAATTCTTCCCTTCACTCATCATTCACTAACTACACTACATGGGAATATTAATTGCGGAAAAAGCTTTAACAATTTATTGACATGTCTAGGTTAAGATGCTGTTTCGTGTCAGTAACACTTTCGCGTTTGAGAAAAACGGAGCAAACTGTTTTCAGCCTTTGACTTGCAGAAAATAAGGTACCATTCATGCTGTTTATAAACATTCGAGGCTGAGGAGTGGTATAGACATGAGTAACATTGTGTTGCTGTTGCTGGTTGTCACACAATTTCTTGTAGAACAGGAAATGATAAGTTAGAAAAGGAAATTACATCAACAGTTTGTAACTTATACATTTCCTTACCAGGTAGCTTAATGTCTCTGCCATTCTTCACAGAACAGAACCCGTACTGTACATAGAAGCCTGTTGTGCTTTCTCAATAGCTGTAGAGCCCTCAAGATGAAAGGAGGGAGCCAAGTACAGGGTTAATACCCTGAAAAAGGCAAACACTTGACCAAACATTACACCAATCTCATTTTACATTGTTGGGCTCCTTTCAGCTATTTATTAAGTTCAAATCGGTTTACTTACAGAGCAAGCTGAGAAGGCTATGTTAATCTCCCTGGCATTAGTCATGCTGAACTAAGTGAGCGGACATTGAAAACGGCCACTAATTGCAAGCTGTATTTGGTCTCCATTGGCTGCAAGGGGCTACAAAATAATTTGCATAAAAGGCTCAGCTCAAGTGCAAAGTCATTATAAGGATTTTCCACTTCATGCTTGGTTAATATCAGATGATTAATCATTACAAGTTTTTCTGTATGCCCAAATTTACATTTGTGTATAGGGCAGTGAACTAACCTAAGGTTGGCTGTCAAAGCTTGTTAAGCAACTGTAAATCCATGAGCAAGAGGCACATAATAATTGTGACACCAATGTCACAGTTACTGCCATCCATAGATGTACAATACTGTATGGGTGTGTGTGCGTGTGTGCGTGTGTGCGTGTGTGCGTGTGTGCGTGTGTGCGTGTGTGCGTGTGTGCGTGTGTGCGTGTGTGCGTAATAACTGCAAATAAATGTTTGCTTCTGGAGATTTGGCAAAGGAGATGAATTTGCATTGAACACTATCTACCTTGGCTATATGATTGAGATCTCAGTTTTGCAATGCTAATTGTACAGATAGTTTTGTTCCCCCGCACTGATCCCTATAAATGAATGAAAACAAAAACCTTCCCAACACCTAGTCCTAACTTCACCACTGATGTCGAGGGTTATACTTCTTCCTTATTGAGGGATTTTACCAAAGGTTAGTATTGGGAAGGGGGAGTAAATCAAGACATTGAAAGGTGAAAAGTAAAAAAAAAAAAAATGGAGAGATCAAGAAATGATTGATACCTTAATGTGTAATTTATTCATTTTGTTTTAGCTTGCAGGCCATCATCGTTACTACTGACAAGAATGATAAAAAAAAATGCACCAACTAAAATGAACCTCTTAAAGACTGCCTCATGCCAGCTGGCGTGAGCGCGGCGGCAGCCCCAGGACGGCCTAACGCCATTTGGCATGCAGTCCTGGGGGCGTGTCTTGCAGGAGATCGTGCGCGCTCCGCTCCATCGTCAGTCTCCCAGCGGCGGTAGCGCTGCCGTCTATTTATACTATACAGTGCTGCGATCTAAGGCAGCGCTCTACTGGGGATAGCCATGCCATTCAGCTGTCCCCTCCAGAGGCACGAAGGCGATACGCTGTCATAGGCTGATGCCTATGACAGCCGATTGCGGTCATTGGATAGCGGGGGGGGGAACCCAAAAGGATAAAAAAAAAAGAAAAACACACAGGCAAGGATCAGACCCCACTGTAACGATCGGTGTCAGCACACAGAGATAATCTGATTATTGATGATCTGCAGAATTATCAACAATACAGATGTATACCTGATTATGGATGATCTGCAGAATCACCAATAATACAGGTATGACTAACTTCTGGACACCTAATAAAGTGTAAGTGTTTGGTGTAACTGTAGGCAATCTCCTGAGAGGCGGGAGATACAGGCAGCTTAGCCAAGAACCACCTGAGGGGCAGATGGCCCTGGGAAGTGCAGGAACTATCCCCCTAGAGAGAATACCTGGCAACCAGGGATATCTGGAGATAGATATAGACTGTACTGCAGCCAGGGGACTCCAGGAGAAGAGGCCACTGGCTGCTAACAGGCCGGACTCACTGAGGAGCAGGAGTCCTAGTGCAACTGACACTTGGTGGAATTGTGTCACTGCTAGTACAGATAGAAAGCAAGAGGGTAGTCGGCACATGCAAGCAGGATAGCATAAAAAAGCTTTATTCTTGAGGCTTCATGCAAAGTAGCATAACATCAACGTTCATGTAAAAAATAGTAATCCTACCCGTTACTTTAAGTGGCTGTGGGGTGAGGTGGGAGCAGTGGGGGCCGCCTACTGCTCCCACCTCACCCCACAGCCACTTTTTTTATGCTATCCTGCTTGCATGTGCCGACTACCCTCTTGCTTTTTGCCTATCATATCCTGCTTCTCTTCAAGTCTGAGCACGCAAATGACAGCATAACCTGTTACTAATCCTCTGGCAGTTCATCATTGTTTCTATGCATGCTTTGCAGCAGCTGCAGTGCCGGTTCTATTGTGTCTACCCTCTGCTAGTACAGATAGACTGGGCACTCAAGGAGTGAGTGACAGCCTGGAAGGTCGGGCAGGCCAGGTCGGCAACACACGAGCAGATAAGGTACAGAGACAAAAGACTGATTCGGTAACTGGGTACAGGCAGGGTCTGGTAACAGGAAGGCAGGTATGCAGGGGTACCGAATCAGAAGGCAATAGAGAGGTCGACAGAGCAAATAGTCATAACAGAAATAGAGCAGAGTACTAGTATGGGGTGTGAGGTCCGTGGTCTCGACACCCAGGAACTAGTCTAGCGCATAACACAGCAATGACACAGTAATCCTAAGCTTGGGTGTGAGGTCCTTGGTCACAACACCCCGGAACTGGTCTAAAGTATAACACAGCAATGACACAGTAATCCTAAACTTGGGTGTGAGGTCCTTGGTCACAACATCCCGGAACTGGTCTAAAGTATAACACAGCAATGACACAGTAATCCTAAGCTTGGGTGTGAGGTCCTTGGTCCACCTGGTTCTACACACTGTGGGATCTGACTATGGTCTGAGTGCTCACACGTATGTATTCGCAACGGCAGACAACTTGAGACTGACCATATATATATATATACACACACATATACACACACATATACACACACACACACTAAAAGGATGGGTATATAATCTGTAGAATGGATGGAGATAGATAGAGATATATCTATATCACACACACACAGGGAGGTACTGCTTGCTTGGCAGTCGGCTGATATCTCCTAAGATGCAACAACAAGGTCCACAGACAGGAAATTGTCCTGGCCATGCCAATGTAATTACACCGTAGAAGGTGTTTCACCTCACTATCAGCCGCACAATATCCACACCAAGGAGCTGTCCCATTTAGTCTTCATTACGTACCTGGCCCTCTGTACTGCTGGACTCCAGAGATGTTCCAGTTACTGCCAGGGCTATAGTTCACTTTGGTATACTGCAGTCATTCTTGCAAGGCATTATTAAAGTGTAAGGAATTTTCCCAAGTGACAGCAATCACTCTTGATCACTAGATAAGGATCATTTTACAATGTAATATCATCCTAGTGGGTTACCGCAACTTGTGTGATGCTCGAGGCAAAACAACAGGAAAGAACGGCAGGGGAGTGATTTTATTTTCAAATGCTTTTCTCTAGAATGGTATGTTTGGTAATATACTGCTGATTCTAAACTAGACTAAAATCATTTATACAGTACAAATTTTGCTGCATTTTAAACATACAAGGACCGTTCAAATGGTTACCTGCTCCAGAGCACTTTATGATCTAATGCTTCTTAAAGGGAACCAGAGACGTTGGGGGAAAGCTTTTATACATACCTGGGGCTTCCTCCAGCCCCATACGCACGGATCGCTCCCACGCCGCCGTCCTCTGCTGGCTGGATCTGCCGGGTCCGGGTCCCGTCATTACCGCCAGCCGGCCAGTCGGCCGGCAGACGCGGCCAATTGTCCGCATCACACGGGGCTCCCTCCATTATACGTACGGCTGCCTACTGCGCAGCCGCATGCGTACGTGTATAGAGGGAGCCCCTGTGTTGCGGACAATTGTCCGCGTCCGCCGGAAGTGACGGGACCCGGTACCGCCGATACAGGAAGCGGAGGATGACGGCGTGGGAGCGGCCCAGGCTTATGGGGCTGGAAGAAGCCCCAAGTATGTATAAAAGCTTTTTCTATTTTTTAGGAACGTTCCTCTCTGGTTCCCTTTAAGCAGCCAGATAGACATTAAAGCACATTTGGATAAAATAGTGTAAAATCAAAGTGCTTCATATAGTTTTAAACAACATGGCAGCTAGTAAACTAGCAGGGAGCTACTTACTGTATATTCAAGTTGTACACTGGTAATCAATGCAGGTAGGTTTACCAACTTAAAAAGGAACTTAAGCCTAAACAAACATACTGTCATTAAGTTACATTATCCATGTTAATTAAAATAGATAGGTAATATAATCTCTTACCCACCCTGTTTTAAAAGAACAGGCAAATGTTTGTGATTTCATGGGGGCAGCCATCTTTTTGGTTGAAAGAAGGTGACAGGGAGCATGAGACACAGTTCCAACTGTCCTGACCACCCCTCCCAGTTGCTAAGCAATGAGAGCAACAACATCAGAAATCCCATCATGCTTTGCACAGTATTAGGGGGAAAATGCCCAGGCAGATATATATATATATATATATATACATACATACATTTTATTCTCACAGTATGGTCAAAGGAAAGTGTAGGGAAGTGTAAAAAGAATGTCAACATTTTTACTCATCACTGCACCTCAGTAAGTGATGCCTCTGGATAGCTCAGAGGCTTCTCAGAGGCTTCTCACATAACAACACACACACACACACACACACACACACACACACACACGCGCACACACACACACACACACACACTGGTCCAGTACTGGAACGCTCTAAGCATATCCAACAAGGGTTGGCAGCAGATACCGTATGCGGTCATGTTGAAAAAATATTTGGGAGAATAATTTTCACAGAAAAATATATACATTATCGCAGGACAATCCACCATATCCAATACAACACTTATTTACTTTAGAAGGTTAGTTTACTTCAAAACAGAAATGTTGCAGTCCAGAAAAAAGATTTTAATTTAATGATGCAAAGAAGTACAAAAAAATTGGGCAGGGATTAAAAAAATAGTTATCAATTGATCTTTGCAAGGTTCATACAAAGTGATTGATCAAAATATTGATTTTGGACCGCGATAAGATGACGAAGTAGTTTTACACAGTGTTTCAGGCAACAACACTAATTCATTTTGTGCCTTAGCCCTTTATCAGGCCTTTACAATATAAGTCTCTTCAGGCCAATTTAATGATATGATTAGGAATAAGGCACCTTGGTCCCACCAGGTACTCACAGACACCATCCTAACGCATGGGGCAAATCGCCACCATACAAGCTACTAAGGAGTGACTTATATTGTAAAGGCCTGATGAAGGGCTAAGGCCCCGAAACAAACTATTGTTGCCCCATACACTGTGTAAAACTACTTCAGGCTACCTTACTGTTGTTTACAAGGGATCTTCGAATTATAATCGATTTAACATTTTGACGATACAATTTGTATGAAGCTTAGTCGATAACCATTTAAAAAAAAAGAAAACCACCCCAAAAAATGTTTGCACCCCTTTGCATGATAAAATTGAAAACCATTTTTCCAGGCGGCAGCATTTTCCTTGTGGTTTCTACTTTTGAATCAAGCAATCCTTCTAATGTAAACAAGACATGCTGTCATGGCCACACTCCCATCTGTGTATGAGTGTGGCCACGCTGCACATGCGCAAGTATTGTCTGCACCTGAACAATAGTACCCTTAGGGTTAGGCACCAAGAAAGGAGGGCTCTTGTGAGGCTATAGTTAGATTATAGTAAAATATTGGTAAAAATTACCAATATTTTACTTACGGAATTAATTAGTAGAATATTGCTAATTTTACCGATATTCTAGCAGCTATGGCCGGCACCTTTTTACCGCGGTGCCCTTTTACATTTCTGCATGGATTCACCACCTTTAATGAAAGAGGTCTATTTTTTGGGGGTAAGTAAACTTTATATTAGGAGTTCATTCTATAATATACAATGAATAAATATACCTGTGCCAGACCTGGTAAGTTTTGCATACTGCAATATCACACCTTATATATAATAAAAATAACTACCTAGATTTCACAGAAGAGCAGCCGCCCTTGTTTTGGAGCTGTATTTATCCTCAGAATAGCAGTTGTACTGCAGTCCCCATCCAGACACAGGATTCTTAGCTCACTTACAGCCTCAGCCGCATAATATGACCTTGAGCAAATCACTTCTTCTCTCCATGTCTCTGATCATGAACAGATTACTTTATCTCCCAGTGTGTGACCTTCGCAGTCTACAAGTGAGGGAGGAAAAGGATATCAAGCTTCTCATGCTACACTTCTCACCACCAGATGGTTGGCCAGTCTGGAGAGAGATTTAGATCCAAGGTGGTTATCTTTCTAATAGGAAGCTAATAAGCTGTTCTGGACAAAACAAAAATAGGTATTTTTTGCAGCCTGGGGTCAGGTCAGAAAGACACCTTTGTTTATTAATATCTATCTATTACAGTGTGTGTGCCTGCTGACAGAATGTAGCCTCATTTTTTCCTTTAATGTCAGTAACGGTACACTGCTTGCACCTTAGTTTATGGTGACAAATAGGAATGACCCTGAGCAGCACAGTGCAACAGGACTCTGTAATGCGCCATATGTCATACTGATGTGTTTGCTGTTTCTGATTACAGCAGTTTTGCAGTATATAAGATGCACTCCGCTGTGCTATTTGTGTTGCAAATAAATCCTCACTTGATTTCCCACATGCACGGAAGCTTAGCCGGAATAGGTAGTATATAGCAAACATTTATTGTATATAATATAGCAAGTTTCTGCAATGCATTTACACCATTCTTCAATTACAATTATTAACTTTTATCTAAAATGCACTGACATATTCCAAAAAGTTGTGTATTAAAGTGACACTGACTGAAGATAAACTTATGAGATAATGAATTATTATTATTTAGTATTTATATAGCGCCGACATCTTACGCAGCGCTGTACAGAGTATATTGTCATGTCACTTAACTGTCCCTCAGAGAAGGGCTCACAATCTAATCCCTACCATAGTATGTCAGTGTACATATTGGCCTCAATTCACGGAACATTATCAAACTTTTATCAAACACTTTATCAAACGTTTGATAATTTACCTCATGGGTAAAATCTCATTTTAAATTCACTAAGGCGTTATATATTTATCGAATGTTTTACCGATAAAACGTTCAACAAATATATAACACCTTAGTGAGATTTTACCCATGAGTATAAATTATCAAACGTTTGATAAAGTGTTTGATAAACGTTTGATAATGCTCCGTGAATTGAGGCCATTGTGTAGTGTATATATCATAGTCTAGGGCCAACTTAGAGGGAAGTTAATTAACTTATCTGTATGCTTTTGTGATATGGGAGGAAACCAGAGTGCACGGAGGAAACCCACACAGACACAGGGAGAACATATAAACTCCTTGCAGATGTTGACCTGGCTGAGATTCAAACCAGGGACCCTGCACTGCAAGGCGAGAGGTGCTAACCACTTTGCCACCGTGCTGCCCACTACGCCACCGTGCTGCCCACTATGCCACCGTGCTACCCCCACTACTATGTGTAGTACTGGTAATTTATAGAATTTTAATAGCAAAGAAAAGGGTCACATTTTTTTTCCAGTTATATAGCTTTATTTATAACAATGCTTCATTGTGTCATATTTGCAGTTTAGAAACCGCACTATGTATTTTAAACTTTAAAACAGAGAAGAGCAGGGCCGGCGTTACCATAGAGGCAAAGGAGGCAATCCCCCCAGGGCCCCAGAATACTGCAGGGCCACCCAGGGCTCCCCCGACTTGGGCCTCATGCACTGATTTGTCAGAATAGAAGCTCACCTATCCAGGCGCGCTGCTCCATTCCTGCTCCCAGCCTCCATTCCTGATCCCTGTCCTCATCTCTGCTGGCTTCTTTTTCTCCATGACCAGTCATTATGCAATAACTAGTACAGAGTCCTGTAGAAGAGGCAGCCAGCGGGGATGAAGACAGAGAGCATGGATGGCACAGTGCACCAGGATAGGTGAGTGGCTATTCTAAGCAGTGCAGGGGCCCTGGGGGACACCGGCGTAACTACCGGGGATGCGACCCCATCATCCGCAGGGGGCCCGCCAGCCGTGTGCGGGGGGAGTGATGCTGCCTGCCCGATTCTGGGAGCCCCAGCCAGGCGTTGAACTGGCCGCGACGTCTAATAGACGCCGCGCCAGTTCATTTCCGAATCCTCGCAGCCCGCAGTCCCCCGGGAGGCAGAGCAGGGCTACGGCAAGATGGCTCCCGAAGCCCTGCACTGGAGACTATTTGTGTCTCCAGTACAGGGCTTCGGGCGCCATCTTGCCATAGCCCTGCACTCTGCCTGTCAGCGCGGGAGATTTGCTTCAGGAGGATCGTCGGGAGATTTGCGCACCAGAGGCTGGGAGAGGAGACTTATGCCAGGTGAGTGAATTGTTTTTTTTCTTTTTTACAGATGAATTTTATTCTGGTGACTGCTGCCCACATTGAGATTTTCTGGTGACTGCTGTCCACATTGAGATTTTCTTGCGAACGCTGCCCACTGTACGATTTTCTAGTGACCGCTGCCCACTGCACGATTTTCTGGTGAACGCTGCCCACTGTACGATTTTCTGGTGAACGTTGCCCACTGTATGATTTTCTGGTGACTGCTGCCCACTGTACGATTTTCTGGTGAATGCTGCCCACATTGTGATTTCTGGTGACTGCTGCCCACATTGCGATTTTCTGGTAACTGCTGCTCACGCTACGATTATTTTCTGATCACTGCTGCCCACATTACGATTTTCTGGTAACTGCTGCCCACATTACGATTATTTTCTGGTCACTGCTGCCCACATTACGATTTTCTGGTGACTGCTGCCCACATTGCGATTTTCTGGTGACTGCTGCCCACATTGCGATTTTCTGGTGACTGCTGCCCACTTTACAATTATTTTATGGTGAAATGCTGCCCACTTTACGATTAATTTATGATGAAATTCTGCCCACTTTAAGATTAATTTATGGTGAAATGCTGCCCACTTTACGATTAATTTCTGGTGAATTGCTGCCCACTTTATGATTAATTTCTGGTGCATTACGATTATTTTATGGTGAAACGCTGCCCCATTACAGTTATTTTATAGTGAAACACTGCCCCATTACGATTATTTGCACCTATGGGGGAGCCCCATCCAAATTTTCGCAGGGGGACTCAGTGATTTCTAGTTACGCCCCTGCTGGGGGACACAGTAAAGTTGAAGGGGAAGAATTGGGGGACACAGCAGCTGGCTTGGGTGCCCTGGGGGGGGGGGGGAATATGCTGGTGAAGGAGGCAGAGGGGGCCCCCAAGTTAATTTTGCCCCAGGGCCCCATTATGGCTAGAACTGGTCCTGGAGGAGAGCTAATGACCCTTGAAACTTGCCTGTAGTAAAACCTTATCTCAAATTGTCACTCACTGTTTCTTGGCTGTTTAAGCCATTTAGAAAACAGGACTGTGTTCGACCAAATTGGTTGAAGAGCTCAGAGAAGCCCTTTTGGATAGATAACAACTCAAGTGTTTTAACTCTTCCTGTACTGGAAAACAACATGAGACTTTTTTGTTACTACAAATGTTCATATAATCCATTTTCTCATAAGTTTATTTTCGCTTCAGATTTGCTCTAAATAATGAAAAGGATAGAAGTTAATGCAAATGTTTGTGTTTTTAGAAGTTAAAGTGGACCCAAATTAAAAATACAAGATTTCAGAAATAAAATCTATTTTCTAAATTATAATAATAAATAGCAGCCTTTTTTCAGCTGCATGATGACAAATATAAAATATTTTACATCTATTGGAGGAACCCCTCCCTTCCTTTCAAATTACCAGGACAGAATCCGGCAAACTGGTGGAGTAGGTGGTTTCCAGCAAGGGAGGAATTGCTAATGGCCGCCACCTGTATAACCCTAGTTATGAAAAGAGGAGGGTGAAAAGCATGCACTGAAATGCTCATAGGCTTGAAGGAGTGTCTATTTATCTTTGTATGTGTCAGAGTGGTGCAACTAAATATTTATAATTAAAAAAAATGTTTGGTTTGGGTCCGCTTTAAATGTATGTTGAGGTATAAGGAGTAATAATAAAGTTTCCCACTAACTGTTTTCTTTTTTTGATTGCCTGTGGCAGGTTTTATAATTCTTTTTTTAAATGTTTGATGGGCACCGGAAATTTGTCCCCAGCACTTCCCCTGAAATATCTGATCTGCTTCCTTCTGATTCTGAATAGTACTCCCCTTTCTGCTGCACTTTATGACATTATGTACCAATACTTGTGATATTTCAAACCACACATCATCTATGTATGTATTTTGTACTTGTGTTACTGAAAAATATTGTTTTACGGTGTGGGTGTCATTTAATTTTTGAATACTTTGTGTGAATAATGATGGGGTTACAATTACTACTTTTACTGATGTACCTGGGGAGGCTGGTAGTATGGCCACCACCTCATTAAGGCAGTCCCATGAATAACACTCCCTCTATTTTGCACCACACAAAGGTGGGGAAGAGCCCCTTATGCTAGGTACACACCATACAATTTTCTGTTAGATTTTCTCTTAGATTTACCTGCCAGATAGCTTTTTTCCATGTTGTAGCTAAATCTAACAGAAGAATCTAACAGAAAATTGTATGGTGTGTACCTAGCATGACACCTAAACATTGGTACAAGGAGATTTATGAGAGGGGATTTCCATACACAATCACATGTAGTAGTTATAGGCCAGGAGAAAGGGACAAACCATTGGGTGGTCAACTTCCTCCCCACAGCCATTCCAACCTGCAGGGTTAAAAAAAAAAAAAAAAGGTTAGTGAGTACCTGTGATGAATGGGATGAGGGCACTACACCATCCTATGGAAAACAAAATTAAAAGAATAAATAAAATTGTTGATATTAATATATTATTTGATTACGGAACACACTGATGATTTACAAACCTCAGGCGCATCCATTACATACAGTGTATTTTGATGTACCAAAGTGCATAGATGCCTTTTCATGTAATGTTACACTATTTACATTCCCATAATATATGATGCACCCCCTAAAGTTACCCCCTCATAGTACTTCCACTGTACTTTTTTTTTCAAATTCTTTATTTATTCACAGTGAAAAAAGATTCATGTACAAAAAATTCCCATACATTCTAAAATGAGCAATATAAATCCATCAATCATCTCTTAAGCTCAGTCAATAAACATAATCAATCTTCCTAACAGTATACCTTCATTATACAATATACAATATACATATCTACTCTCATCTCTAAATTCCATCAACTAATCTAAATTCCAATAAAACAAAGCGGTTCCATCCCATAGATATAGATTCTCTAATTAACAGAGAGACAAAAGAGAAAAGGCAGACTACCATACCTACCCTATCATTCACATCACACTTCCATCTCCATTCCCATTTATTCCCTCACACTTCACGACCCGGGTCCAGTTCCCCTTTTCTCAGCATGCTGTTATATTTCTACATTTGTATCCCTTCCTCTTGCCTGTGGTCACAGGGCCCCCATTATCCATTTGTATTCATCTAGTTTAATAAATTCTTCCCATTTATCCCATATAGCTTTAAACTGTTGTTCTTTACCTCTCAACATATAGGTCAATCCTTCCATGCGTTGTATATGGAGAATCTCTTGGAACCATTCAGTTAAAGAGGGTGCTAGATGTGACTTCCAGTTTCTCCCAATCAATATTCTTGCTGCATTAATCATATGACAGTTTAAAGTTTTCCTATATTTATTCACACTGTACTCGTTATGATGTATTAAAAAAGTGGCTGGTTCGTCTATTATTGTTGTGTCTGTTATCTTAATTATATACTCTTTAACAGCCTTCCAGAAGCCTCTTATCCTTGAACAGTCCCAAAAGATATGGAAGAAAGTACCCTCCTCCTCCCCACATCTCCAACAAATCCCATCCACATCCCCATATATCTTATTCAGTTTAGTTGGTGTCATATACCATCTAGAGAGTACCTTATAACCGGATTCCTGTATCCTTGCTGAGATTGAAGTTCTATATGATAATTCTATTATTTTCCTCCACTGCTCATCTGAAAACGAGCAATTCAGGTCTGTTTGCCATTTTTGTCTCAATTGGATCGTCTGATCTTCTTTATCCAATAATTCTCTATAAATTTTTGTCATCACCTTTTTAACTCTCTGCGTTGATCCACACATCTGTTCCATTTTTGTAAGATTTCTGGAGAACTCACCCTTCTTCCCCTTTGACACCACAAAATGGTGGAACTGCATCAATTTCCACCAGCTTAAATTAAGGGATGGGAATTCCTCCCCCACCTCTGTTAGTGTTTTCCAATCCTCTCCTTTCAGTAATGCTCCCGCTCTAATTCCAAGTCTATCCCCCCCTTCTATTCCCCCTGTCTTATCACATCCTAACTTAAAGTCCGGGTTATCTATAATTGGCATAAGTGGGGAAGGGGTGGGGGCTAAAAGATTTTTATCTCTAAACTTGTTGAATGTTTTTATTGTATGGTTCACCAGTAAACTCGCCGGATGCTGACTCTCATATGAAGAGGTGTACCATAATATATTATATAGTGGGAATTCTACCATATTTTGTTCAATATCTATCCATCTCCTCTCCTCAGGGTTCCCATGCCAATCAACTGCTCTTGCCAAGACCGCTGCATTGTAGTATAGATATGGATCTGGGACCGCCAGGCCTCCCTTGTTCTTAAATTGAGTTATTCTAGTAAATTTTTGTCTTGGTGGTTTATCCATCCAAATAAATCTTGTAAATTCCCTTCTCATATCTGTAAAATACTTCACAGGTATAGGGATGGGTAGTGTTTGAAACACATATAGGAGTCTTGGCATAACGTTCATCTTTAATATATTAATTCTTCCAAGCATTGATAGTTTAATCTTTCTCCATCTTAGCAGATCTTTTCTTATATCGGTCAGCAAAGAGCAGTAGTTTAGCTGATATATTTTTTGGATCTCACCCGAAATTTTTACTCCTAGATATGTAAATGCCTCCCCCACCCATTTAAATGGAAAATTTACTTTTATATTATCAATTTCTGTCATTAGTAAATTGATCCCCGTAGCCTGGCATTTTTCCCAATTTATTCTAAAGTTTGAGATCTCCCCATATCTCCCAAACTCCAACATCAAATTTGGAAGCGAGATGTGTGGATTTCGTAAATAAAACAACAAATCGTCCGCATAAGCCGCCACCTGATGTTCTTTTTCTCCCACCTTTACCCCCATTATATCCCTATTGTTCCTAATTGAATTCAAAAATGGTTCCAAGACAATTGCGAAAATCATTGGTGACAGTGGGCATCCCTGGCGTGTCCCATTATGGATCATTAAGGGTTCCGAGAGGACCTCATTAACCCTCACCCTAGCTGACAGTCCCCCATACAGGGCAAGGATCCAAGTCCTCATGCTCTCCCCCAGGCCAATATGTATCAATGTCGCTTTCAGAAACTCCTAGCTGACCCTGTCAAATGCCTTTTCTGCATCTGTTGACAACAACATGACAGGGTCAGCTGAGGTCCCAACCCACTGCACAAGATCCAACGTTCTAATGGTATTGTCACGCGCCTCTCTATTTGGCACAAACCCTACCTGGTCCGCATGTATAATCCCATGCAGCCAGGGAGACATTCTACTTGCCAGTATCTTAGCATATATCTTTAAGTCCACGTTTAGCAGAGATATTGGCCTGAAGCTAGAACACAAGGAGGGATCCTTACCCTGCTTATGTATCACCGCTATATGCGATTCCAGCGAATCTCTACCCCACTTACTCTGTCTCCCTCCCTGCTCAACCAGTGAGTTTAAAGCTCTTAACCAGTGAGGTTCTAGTTCCTTGCTAAACTGTTTATAGTATTCCAGGCAAAAACCATCTGGCCCAGGAGCTTTACCATTCGCCATGCTCTGTATGGCCATTCTTAATTCCCTAGCCGTAATGGGCGCCTCCATTTTATCTATCTCACTTTGATCTATTTTTTTCAAGCCTGAGCTTTCTAAATACCGCGTTATTTCTTCCTCACTAGGTTTCTTTGTTTTTAAATTGTATAATTTTTCATAGAATCGCCTAAATACTTTAACCTGGGCTTCACTACTGTGATGTTTTATTCCCTTAGGATCACATATATATGGGACATAGCTTGCTGTCTGTTGATCTTTTAAGGCTCTAGCCAACATCTTACCCGCTTTATCTCCATGCTCATAAAAATGTCTTCTACATCTCTGCGCTGCATAGCGTGCTCTTACGAACATCATTGATCTCAGTTTCTCTCTTTACGCCGTCAGATTGCCCAGAGTCTCAGGAGTCTGCATATTTTTATGCTCACCCTCTAGAATAGTTATTTTATGTATACTTTCCAACATATCTCTCTCCCGTTCCCTCTTTACTCTACCACCCTCTTGAATTAATATCCCACGAATCACACACTTATGTGCCTCCCATATTACTGTGGGGGAGGAATCTTCCACATTATTGAAACCAAAATACTCCTCTATTTCTCTTGTTATTCTTTTAGCCGTTTCCTCCCTTCCCAGCAAGGATACATTAAGTCTCCAGCTACTGCCTCTTTTTTTCCCACCTGTGTTTCCCATTTCAAGAAACACCGGGGCATGGTCCGCAAAGGTAGTTACTCCTATTGCCGAGTCTATTCTTTCAGAGAGCAAATTATGTGAGACCAAAAAATAGTCCAATCGTGAGTAAGTACCATGTGGGTTCGAGTAGAAGGTATAGTCTCTCTCTTTTGGGTGCTGAACACGCCAAATATCTATCAGCTGGGATTTAATCAGTCTCTGCCTTCCCCTACGCACAGCCGCCAAAGAGAGACTAGACCTTCCAGTGGACGTATCAACCCCAGGGTCGAGAGTAAAGTTAAGATCCCCTGCTATAATCTTAGAGCCCTCTGCAAACCCATCCAATGCTTCCAGAGCTCTGTCCATGAACGATATTTGAGCCATATTTGGGGCACTGAAATGCTCATAGGCTTGAAGGAGTGTCTATTTATCTTTGTATGTGTCAGAGTGGTGCAACTAAATATTTATAATTAAAAAAAATGTTTGGTTTGGGTCCGCTTTAAATGTATGTTGAGGTATAAGGAGTAATAATAAAGTTTCCCACTAACTGTTTTCTTTTTTTGATTGCCTGTAGCAGGTTTTATAATTCTTTTTTTAAATGTTTGATGGGCACCGGAAATTTGTCCCCAGCACTTCCCCTGAAATATCTGATCTGCTTCCTTCTGATTCTGAATGGTACTCCCCTTTCTGCTGCACTTTATGACATTATGTACCAATACTTGTGATATTTCAAACCACACATCATCTATGTATGTATTTTGTACTTGTGTTACTGAAAAATATTGTTTTACGGTGTGGGTGTCATTTAATTTTTGAATACTTTGTGTGAATAATGATGGGGTTACAATTACTACTTTTACTGATGTACCTGGGGAGGCTGGTAATATGGTCACCACTTCATTAAGGCAGTCCCATGAATAACACTCCCTCTATTTTGCACCACACAAAGGTGGGGAAGAGCCCCTTATGCTAGGTACACACCATACAATTTTCTGTTAGATTTTCTCTTAGATTTACCTGCCAGATAGCTTTTTTCCATGTTGTAGCTAAATCTAACAGAAGAATCTAACAGAAAATTGTATGGTGTGTACCTAGCATGACACCTAAACATTGGTACAAGGAGATTTATGAGAGGGGATTTCCATACACAATCACATGTAGTAGTTATAGGCCAGGAGAAAGGGACAAACCATTGGGTGGTCAACTTCCTCCCCACAGCCATTCCAACCTGCAGGGTTAAAAAAAAAAAAAAAGGTTAATGAGTACCTGTGATGAATGGGATGAGGGCACTACACCATCCTATGGAAAACAAAATTAAAAGAATAAATAAAATTGTTGATATTAATATATTATTTGATTACGGAACACACTGATGATTTACAAACCTCAGGCGCATCCATTACATACAGTGTATTTTGATGTACCAAAGTGCATAGATGCCTTTTCATGTAATGTTACACTGTTTACATTCCCATAATATATGATGCACCCCCTAAAGTTACCCCCTCATAGTACTTCCACTGTACTTTTAACACGCAGAGACCCAGTGTTGTAATATTACAACATCACTTTTAAGGCTACAAAAATAAACCCTCCCCCATTCTCTTATTTTTAAAACCTCATGTACATTACTAATAGGTCCTATTGTTTAGTTCTGCAACACTATTCGATGATTGAATGTATAAATAGGTCTGTTTACCTGGCCATGAAGTCATACAACCCTGTTGCCTGCTTTGGAGTACATCATCTTGTTGTATTGGACGGGATACATCAAGACTCAAGTAAATAAAAAGCTTGAAATATTTTTTTCTGTGATAATTAATATGTGTAGATCATGCAGATTTTATGACATCATCAAATATACTGATATTGAGAGATAGAGCTGGTTATTTCTATGTTGTAATTTTACAACAGTGGGTCATAAGGTCAGAGGCGTATCTGGGTAATAAAGCGCCTATGACAAACACTCAAATTGCGCCCCCCCCCCGGGTAGTCAGATCCCCTTTCCTCTGTAAAAACAGCATCCTTAACCATATTCTATGGTTAAGTAACAGCTTATACTGTACACACTGGGGGTAGCAAGGATCAGCACACACTGCAGCTTGTTTACTATCAGTACAGGCACAGAGTAACAGCTTATACTGTGCATATTGGAGGTAGCAGGAATCAGCACACACTGCAGCTAGTTTACTATCAGTACAGGCACAGAGTCGCAGCTTATACAGTGCATACTGGAGGTAGCAGAGATCAGCACATGCTGCAGCTAGTTTACTATCAGTACAGGCACAGAGTAACAGCTTATAGTGTACATACTGGAGGCAGCAGAAATCATCACACACTGCAGCTAGTTTACTATCATTACAGGCACAGAGTAACAGCTTATACTGTACATACTGGAGATAGCAGAGATTAGCACACGCTGCAGCTAGTTTACTATCAGTACAGGCACATAGTAACAGATTATACTATACATACTGGAGGCAGCAGATATCAGCACACACTGCAGCTTGTTTACTATCAGTACAGGCACAGAGTAACAGCTCATACTGTACATACTGGAGGTAGCAGAGATCATTCAGCACATGCTGCAGCTAGTTTTCTGTCAGTACAGGCACATAGTAACAGCTTATACTGTACATACTGGGGGTAACAGAGATCCGCACACACTGCAGCTAGTTTACTATCAGTACAGGCCCAAACTAACAGCTTATACTGCACATACTGGGGGTTGCAGAGATCAGCATACACCACAACTAGTTAACCATCAGTACAGGCCCAAAATAACAGCTTGTACTGCACACACTGGGGATAGCAGCACACACTGCAGTTAGTTTACCATCAGTACAGGCCCAGAGTAACAGCTTATACAGAACATACTGGGGGTAGCAGGCAGCTAGCATTCTATAAGTAAAGTACAGGCACATGGGAGCCCACTTCTGTGAGTATATTAACCCCATATTACTATTGAAGGGGAGGTGAAGGAGGGGTGCAACACTGGACACAAGGGAGGAGGGAGGGACATAAAGGGGGAAAATGTCTCTATAAATATATATATATATATGTGTACATGCACATCACAAAGGCACACATACATTTACACATCTTACATTTATACTGTGCGCAGTCAGATACGCCACACATACAGCACACAATGCATATGTACAAGCAGCCATTTACACACAGATCCATACACACGCAGCCATTTATACACACAGCACACAATGCATACAAACAAGCAGCCATTTACACATAGATGCACGCACGCACGCACACGCACACACACACACACACCCCTTGCCAAATTCCAAATAACCTTTTTTTTTTTATTATTCTCTGCACTGTTATAACGTCTCAGATCCTTCCTGTAGTCTGTATCTCCTTTGACCACCCACCCTACACACACACACACACTGTACACACACCCATTTACACACAGATCCATGCACACACAGACACACACATGCAGCCATTTATACACACACACACATGCAGCACACATTGCATATGTACAGCAGCACCCCCAGCTCACAGCACTCCATCACGCTGCTGTCTCCCGTGCATGAGTGTCAGTGAGCCTCTCTCCTCTTCTCCCGGCGTCCTCATTTTCCCGAGGGAGGGGGGAGCTGGACGGGCTCACATTCCTCCAGTTCCTCTCGTCAGCTCAGCAGGGCACAGAGCTGGAGGCTGGAGCTGCAAATTCCGGGCATGAGGAAAATGTAGATCAGGCTCCAGCCTGATCTGAGAGTATATTTATTTTTATAAGTAGCTGCTTGTAGCCACTTCCCCGCTGGTAAAAGTGGTGCGCCCCTTGCACCCGACGCACGCCAATGATGCGTCTGACATGAAGGCAATGGGACAACAGCAGCGCTGATCTGAGGCAATAAGGAGACAGCGGGCAGCACAGAACAGGGGCAGACATGGTGCCCATGGGTGCTATGGCGCCCATGGCACTGGCCATGCCTGCACCCCTCAAAATACGCCACTGCATAAGGTACATACACCAGTCGTTTGGACGTCAAATCGAGCGTGTGTACAGTCGGTCGTTCAGCTGATAATGCTGGTCTTGACGGATCTGCCTGGCCAACATCCTCCCCAAAAGTTACTAAAATGTCGAAATTAAAAAAAAAAAAAAAAAAAAACGAAAAAAAAAAACACTGATTTGGGCATCACAAGCCTCCTATAACATGTGAAAGGTTGAAAAAAAATTTTGAATGGTTTTTTTTTTCTATATTTGGGTCTCTGGGGAGTTAAATATTCAGTGTTCTCCAAATTGGTCCCCTTAGACTGTGTACTATCTTATTATATTAAGATTTTAAAGAATGTGAGCTCACAGGGGCAGGGCTCTCTCACTCCTTTTGTGTCTTGGAATTTGTTATACATTTTATTCATCCTGTTACTTTTGTCACTGTAATTATCAATTCTGGCTTTTATATATTGGTCTATCCCTAGTTTGTTTCTTACTTTGTACAGAGCCATAGAATGTTGGTGCTTTATAAATCAATAATAATAAAAGCCCCATACTTCACTATTTATGTGCTCCTCATTATGTTCAACTCGAGCACATTTCTTTGGCTCCTGCTCTAGGCTCTAAATGTCAGAAGTCTTTCAAGACTTCAAAACAATATGCAAGGGGAGGAAGGTAGAACCCAGAATGCATCTATTCAGCTGCCTCTGCTGCAACACTTTACTGCAGTATCAATCAGATCAATAAATGCAAAACAAAGTGGCCTAAAAAAAAAAAAACAGGTATGCACATATTTTATAATGGCAAGTACCATAACCCATTTTAAAGGAAAACTTAAGTCTAAAATAAAAAATGATATTTACTCACCCTGGGCATCCCTCGGCCCCCCGAAGCTGGATGGTGCCCTCGCAGCCCTGCTCCGATCGTCCTGTCCCCGCCGGCGGCTACTTCCGGGTTCGGCGACAGCCGCCGACAGGCTGGGAACGCGGCTGATTTTCCGCGTTCCCAGCCGCTATATTACCCTCTATGCTGCTATAGTGTATAACATAATATATTAGTACTGTTTGATAACACTTTAAGTAGTCTTTTGGCCACTCAGTTCTCATGTCCATGTTGCATATAATTACTGGCTGCATAGTGCTGCATCATGCACTGCTAGTGCAATGTGCAGAGAGTCTATCTGTACACCCACAAAACCTGGACACCAACAGACAGGGTCACAATACCGTACTCAGGGCCGGGCCGAGGCATAGGCTGGAGAGCCTCCAGCCTCAGGGCACAGTGTAGGAGGGGCGCAGAATTCATTCAGCTGTCATTCCTAATTGTGTTTAAAGCAGAAAGAAATAAGAAAAGGGGATACATGGCAGTAACTGCAAGCCAGATAACTAGATATTAAGGTGTTGGGGAGGTTGTGGGCCCTGTGGCGCCTCTTAGTCTAATAGCAGTCAGTATGTGACGGCTGGGGTGGGAGGGATGGAGGGGCGCACTTTGGTGTCTCAGCCTTGGGTGCTGGAGGACCTTGTCCCGGCTCTGACCGTACTCATACTTGATTGGCTATCGCGGGCTATTCCAAATTGAGCAAAACAGACCTTGCTATTATCACAGCTTCTTTTCAGTGTCTTTAGAGTCTTGCTGTTGATATTTACAGAGACCACTTAGCACACATCCTTCCTATACAGGAAGGAAGAGGAAATACCACCAATGGAACACAGACATCAACCTAAAAAGTTTCTAATACGCGTTTTACTGTATTTGATTCAAAAGTGTCTAAAATAATGTGTGCGGTAAAATGTGTCATTATCATTAGCTTAGAGATTTTGTACATCAATACCTGGAGACATTTTACTTTGCTGTAATTACAGAATTGGGATTTTATTGTGCAATCAAGGAGGCTTTGTTTGATCCTACCGGTAATTTGAGGTAAATCTGTTTAAAAAACAAACAGCATTCAAAAATGAATAATACCTGCTAGACTTCCCCCAGCCATTAGCAAAACTGTCATTTACCCACAATCCCTTGGAACATGCAAGACGCCATACTCGGAGCACCACATTTGAACACTTTGGCCTCAATTAACTTCAGCTCGTTAGGGAATGCTGTGCTGATGATGCGCTGTCTGTCGATAGGAATATAAATAACCACGGCACACCATAATGTTTAATCAACACTGAAATATTGTTGAAAAATGTTGTCTTGAAATATCAGGTGTAAAACCTGCTGCAAGCAGCTCGCTGAGAAGACAGAGTTGACAGGGCATGAAAGTGTAATACATTTGATAATGAATTCTAATGAGAATGTAAAGTCAGCCTTCTGTACCTGGTTAAAGAAATGTTATGCTCAAAATATCGCAGTATATCCTACATGCAAAGTATTCCTCCAACTAGCTGCATATATTATGGACTGTATATTGCTCACACTCTTAGGCCTGGAACCCACTGCAAAACGCTATCGCTAATCGCAAGCACTAGCATTTTGTATGAGCAGTTGTCAGCGGTTTTAGGAAGTGATTTTACAAAGTGTATCAATTTGCCAGCGATTGTGTAGTGATTAGCGATTAGCGTTTTAAAGTCTGATTGGTCCTTTCAATTAATTTTAATTTTGTTACAGTGTGTGGTAACGTTAAAACGCTAGCAAAATCGCTCCATGCATTTTGATGAGCGATTACGCCAGCGTTTATATACTTTACATTGAAGCGCTAACGCTCCCAAAATGGTGCATGTCCTGCGTTTGCGATTTGAGGAATCGCAAATGCTCCAGTGGAAGTTGCCCCATCCATTAACATTAGCTGAGCGTTTTGGCAAAACGCTAGCATTCTGTAACACTCCAAAAATGCTCTCAAAATCGCCCTTGTGGGTTCCAGCCCTTAGAATAGAAAATAGTTATGGTCATAATAATGACATGTACTGTTATTCAAAAGAATAAATAAACTTGTATATGGGTAGTCAAAGTACAATACTTGAAAGATGACTTTCACTTTCATCAAAAAATATAGATAGATAGATAGATAGATAGATAGATAGATAGATAGATAGATAGATAGATAGATAGATATTAGGCAACATATGTCAATGCTGCACAAACCATTTTGTAATTGGAAGATATTAAAAATACCTTTACATTACAATTTTCAGCCAGCTATTGTTTTTTAATCCTGTTAAAAAAAAAGCACTTACACCTTTGCATGTAAACCTGTGATGAATGGGAGAAAGGCTGGGTTCAAGTGGTCAGTTGCACAATTTGCGCCTTATAATCACTGTGAACTGCAATGGAGTCTGGCCATAGACTTTAATACAATGCCTGCATGCAGTGTGTAAGAATAACGCAATCTGTTACTGTGAACAGGCAAGCTGATAGTATCGTATTGGCAGTGAGTTGACATGCAGACTTATTCTGCAATGCAACTGACCACTGTGAAAAGGGCCAAAAGGACTTTTACTTACCTAGTGCTTCCTCCAGCCCCCGGTAGCCTGTAAGCTTTCCAAATGTCTTTCTGGTCCAATTTACTTTGCTCCTGTAAAGTCCAGCTAGGTTGCAGGCCACAGTGTCTGAGCTGTTCCACAGTGGGGAGCTTTCTGTGCAAGTGCAGTTACAGTCTTAAGGTAGCCATACACTGGTCGATTTGCCATTAGATCGACCAACTGACAGATCCCTATCTGATCGAATCTGATCAGAGAGGGATCGTATGGCTGCCTTTACTGCAAACAGATTGTGAATCGATTTCAGCCTGAAACCGATCACAATCTGTGGAGCCGCCGCTGCCGCCTGTCCCCTCCCCCCCCCCCCCCCCGTATACATTAACTGAAGCTGGCTCCGGGTCCTCTTCTCCACGATGCACCGCATCCCAGCATCCCGCACCCCAGCGTACACTGTGTCACTCCGTGACCAGGAAGTTCAAATAGAGCACCCTCTATTTGAACTTCCTGGTCACTGGAGTGACACAGGAAGTTAATGTACGCTGGGATGGAGCAGGAACAGAGCGGTGCAGTGCGGAGAAGATGCCCGGGAGCCAGCGTCAGGTAATGTATACCTGTATCGGATCGGCCGCCGCTAGCGACGCGCTCCCTACCCGCGGGCGATCAACGGTAATTTCCCGTACGGCGCGAATGACGGACCGATCCGATTTTTTTCAAGGAAAACGAATCGGCGGGTGCGTTTAGCGCGAACGATTGGCAGCAGATTCGATCCCAGTGATGAAATCTGCTGTCGAACGGCGGCAAATCGGGCCAGTGTATGGCCAGCTTTAATGAACTGTGTGTGTGCATATTGCTACCAGCTAAGGGAACGCAATCAGTTGGTGAATGTAAAGAGATTTACACAGAGGTTTTTGAAGCAGATTTTCAGAGCGATTCTAGGCATGTTTAGAGAGGTTTTCTAAACATGCCTTGCATTTTTTGAAGCGTTTTTGTGTAGCAGATTTCATAAATTGTTACAGCAACGCTGTTACTGAACAGCTTTTGTAACAAAAAACGATCTTCAGATCTGCAGATGATTGTCAGATCGGCAGATGATTGTCTGTTAAACAAGGTGTGTATGATGATCTGCAGATCTCATAGACTATGAATGCATTTTGCAGGAACAGATCTTTTGCAGGAACAGATCTTTTGCAGATACTGATCTGTTGCATGTATACAGCATCTGTGGGTGCAGCATCTTGCAAATATTTTGATCTGATGGGGAGTTCAGCTCAATAGAAAAGACTGTGTAGGCATGGCTCTCATACTACATGGAAGAGGGTAAAATTGGTCTGTGATCTTGCCTTTTCCAAAGACTGTGGTCTGATGTGTGTACGCACCTTTAGACTGCCATAGACCTCTTTAGGTGTTTTCACATCCATATCCCAGATGTGAAAAGGCATTTTAGTACAAGGCTACTTTCACATGTCGAGGACGTCTAAAGGAATTTTTGTTTCCCCATATTCTCATGCGTAAAGGCATTTAGCACCAGCTTTTGGGTCAATGCCAGCTTTCTACTTACTTTCTCAAGTTGATGCAGAATTATACAACTGTTACTGCAAATCTATGCAACCTAAAAAAGGATCAAGTCAATACTTCCATGCAGAATGTGATTGGTGCATTTACATTTTAGATTTTCCTATTAATTAGCAAATAGAATAAATAGCTGCAAGATAAGGAAACACAACTTCATGTGAGCAGGTAACGAGATTTACACAGCACCCTGCAAGGAAAAGGGAAGGAAGAGTGGCCCCCCCATAGGCCCCGCCCCTGCCAAGGGGGTTATTGTTACACACATGTCTGAACCCAATCACCTCTGCATAGTTCCCAAAACACATAAATGGCATCACACTACAAAGTACATGTTTTCATCCACTTGTCAGTCACTATAGGCTACTAATTAAAACGTAATTTTTGAATACACTAACAGCAGGATCTGTAAGCCAGATGATGTCTGAAAAACACAGGCACAACACTTTGCAAAGTCAGGGGAAGGGGAGATTTGCAGAGGCCTTGTAAGGTACCCAACCCCCTCCTTACTCACTATAGCTGAAAGATATACAGTAGTAGGGTGGTAACAAGCATTGGGAGGAACCTGTAGTATGGATGGTCAGTGGGATGCAAATAATTTTGAGCTGATGCAACATTGTGCAAATTTTGCTTGCAAATGTATGCAGTTTGAAAATTAACCAATCAAATTCTGCTGAGGTAAATTTTGAAATTTTCAAGCTGCATAAAAATAAAAAATTTGCATAATCCTGCATCAACTCGAAATGATTTACATCTCATTGACCATCCCTAACCTGCACACTCCACTGTGTGTGAGATAACCCTGTGTATTATCTCACCAGCTTATATTTCTAATAAATCTCATGTTTCAATGATGAATCGCACTGTAATAATTTATTCACAGGTGATCACATGCTTAACTAACCGGCCCAAGCGTAGCTGCTGGATTTCCATGGATAAAATGCATTTACCACCAGTTTTAATAGGAATTGTCATCAAGCATTTTTAAGCTTCTATATTTGCAATATGTAAAATGCAAGTCCACATATTCAAATTCTACTGCACTTAATAAATGTTGCAAATTAGTCATTAAAAAAATTCTGACAGCTGTAAACTTGTCTCTATCTCAGAGACAGAACTGGTAAATGAGTATTCATAATCCAGTCTAATATACCTGATTGTCAAAACAAAAGCACAGCAACACCGGAGACTTGTGGCAGGCAAATGTGTTAGCAGAAGATATAACAGATGATCGAAACACCAGGACGGACCATTCCCTGGCTTTTCATCTGTTCCAGTCAAAACATACAAATGTGACTCAACCAATGATGATCACACAGTCACTGTCTGAAGCCTGCACCTTATAAATCATATGCTGCAGAGTTCTACATTATCACCCTGTGTACACAGAAACTAGATCAGGAACCTCGTACAACGCAGTAATCTCTACAATTAACTCCTTTGTTGCAAGAAATCTGCTTTTTTGTAAGAGCGAAGTTGTTCAGCTTGGTGTAATGACGACGTTGTGCAATCTATTTAGCAGCAATGCCATTGAAAAGAGGGGAAACATTGCCCTCTGCTGGCCCGTAGCTGGAAATTTTCAAAAAATGCCCTTGAGTTCTGGCCTCTTGGGAATTCCAGGAAAGAAAAATAAACTTGATTTGCCCTTGTGTAAATTAGAATTTTGTCATAAGAAATTATTCTTAATGTCCATGTCAGATTAAACAGAGAACCTATTCATTTTGCCAACTCGTGTAGGCATAACTTGATACTAAAACGTGTGAGAGCTATAGGAATAAGAAATAAATAGATTTAAAAACTGTGAGAGGGAAAACCTGGGTAACTGTTATTGTCAGTCCCTTTTTAATGCTATTCAGATTACTTTGCAGCTCTGATTAATGATTAAAGGAAATCTTAAAGGTGATATCTGAGGAGTTAAAAAAAAAATCTACTTAGCCGAGGCTTCCTCCAGCCCTTGTCAGCCGTCCTGTGCCCTCATCGCACATCCACTTCCTGCCAGTGTCACGGGGACCCCTCGGGTGCAAGATGCAAACCTTGTAAGGGCTACTGTGCCTACACAGTACACTCGAGATGGGGCAGTAGATGCCGACTTGCCGAGGTCAGCATCTTGCACTGGAGGGGCCACCGGTGGGAAGCTGAGGTGCTGGAGGAAGTGGAGGTGCTGCCAGGGGCTGCAGGAAGTTCGGGTAAGTAGATTTTCTTTAAACTCCTTAGACATTCCCTTTCAGCAAAATATAATTTGACCAGTTACTTACCTGGGGCTTCTTCCACCTCACTGAAGTCCTCCTGGTCCTTCGCTGTCATTCCGCACTGCTCTGTTCCTCCCCTCTGAATGCTGTATGTGCAGCGGCCATGTCATGCACCTTCTCCATTTCACTTCTGTGGACAGGAGTGTTTTGCGCTTGCGCAGGAAGTAAAAATTGCTACTGCATATGCACTGAACACTGCTGGCAATGGAATGATGGTAAGTGAGGAAGGGACCATACAAGGGAATATACAAAACTCCTTGCACATAGTGTATTGGCCCAGATTTGGAGTACATTTGAAATCGGCGCCGGTAGACTTGGGCGCAGGATACAGAAGTATATGGCTGATCCTGCTTCTGCACAAGTCCCGGCCGTTTTAATTACTATTCCCCCTCCAGGCTGCCATGGATAGTGGGGGAATGAAATAATTCGGCTTCCATCGATTGCTGGAGGCCGAATTATTGTGTTTTTTAAAGGGACTCCGAGCAGTGCAGAAACTATGGAAAGATGCATATCATTTTAAAGCTCTCTTTCTCCTCTTTCCAATGATATATAAACCGCCGCCCTACACCTTTTAGTTTTCGCTATTTTCACGATTGAAATTGCAGCGGCCGTGATTTCGATTGCGAAAATAGAGAAAACTAAAAGGCGTAGGGTGACGATTTAGGTATCCATCTTTCCATAGTTACATTGTATTACACAGGGCGACTTTTTCTGCTGAATGGAGCTGCTGACTTTGAGAAAAAGTCACCCTGTGTAATACAATGTAACTATGGAAAGATGGATATCATTTTAAAGCTCTCTTTCTCCTCTTTCTGACAACACCTAAATCGTCACCCTACGCCTTTTAGTTTTCTCTATTTTCCCGATCCAAATCGCGGCTGCGGCAAATTGAATCGCGAAAATAGCGAAAACTAAATGGCGTAGGGCGGCGGTTTATATATCATTGGAAAGAGGAGAAAGAGCGCTTTAAAATGATATGCTTCTTCCCATAGTTTCTGCACTGCTCGGAGTCCCTTTAAGCAACTTCGGCTCCGTCTTCTGACGGAGCCGACGTTACTCACTGAGCACCGCTATAGACTGATTCCCGCTACAGTCTATGGTGGCGCAGGCTGCGCCAAAATCTAGCAGCGCTGAAAAGCACTGCTCCACAGATTTGAAGCTGGGACCTAGGCACTGCAAGAGCAAGAACATTTGAATCAGGATGATACCATTTATTGGCTAACTTAAACATATATAAGAGTAAGCTTTCGGCTCTTGAGCCTTCGTCAAACCAAGGTGACAGTGCTATCTACTATCAGAGAATGAGGATAGTGGCAAAAAAGGGGTTCAGGCAGTGAGGTGATGGTAGTGGGATTGGGTGTTCTCCCGACAGTAGTGCGTGTGTACAGTCTGTCAGACAGACTGATAAGGCTGTTTCTGAATGATCTGCTGAGCGGATCGTTCAGAAACAGCCTTATCAGTCTGTAGACAGACTGTACACACGCACTACTGAAGTGAGATAGTTGGAATCTAAGACCAGCTCTGATCTGTTGGAAACTAACAATGATCACGCGATAACATTAACAGACTAAAGCAAAGAGTCAATAGTAAGAGCTTTACCTTCTGCTTCTCAACCCGTTTGATCTGATGAGCAGGACATGAGAGCAGGAGAAATAGACATTCAAAGAGGCTTTTCTGTATCCCTTAAGATGTGCAAATAATAATAATAAGAAGAAGAAGAATTATATAATAATATATAATAATATTAGCTCTATATAGTGATACACAGAAAAGCTCCTTGTAGTAGCACGCATGCACATCTATAGGGATGCAGGAATCCTTTTGCTTTCTAACAATTTTTCATAGAAAACAGGAATGGCGCATGCAGACCAGTCTGCACAGCTTGCTACAGAAACCCACTCCAACGGTGAGGCTTCTACATTCAATTTCCACCAAAATTTTCACGGCCTAAAAGCCGCTTCCTCAGAGACACACCGTATACAAACATCAATTGTGGATCAATAGCCGCAATCTGTGTTCAAGGAAGAGTGTGGATTCAGCATCCATTCCATGCGCGGTATGCGCATCCATGGATTAGAAGGAGCTCCTTCTAATCCATGGACACGCATACCGCGCATGGAATGGATGCTGAATCCACACTCTTCCTTGAACACAGATTGTGGCTATTGATCCACATTTGATGTTTGTGTACGGTGTGCCTCTGAGGAAGCGGCTTTTAGGCCGTGAAACACCTGTCAAGCAGTCTTTTATGTGAATTGGAATCCTTTATTGATGCCCATACGCATAGTCTGCAACTGTGAAGACGCTTTTGATCGATGAATAAATAGAGAACTTGTTCATATAAAACCCTGTGCTTTTTGTTTGGTGGAAATTGTGTACAGATTTTTTGGGATGGAACAAAACTACTAATCTTATTGCGTTTGTGAGACTTTTACATTACCGACCAGGGCTTAGGCTTGGTTCACATTAGCTTTTACCAACGGAACCGGTCGTATGGTTCTGTGCTCCGTTCCGCTGAATGGACAAAAAAATGCAACAGGAACCAATTTTCCGGACCGTGTCGCTCAGCGGAATGGAAGTGGAAGGTTTTGCACTGTTTTTGCAGCACAATAGGAACCTATGGAAAACTGACGTTTTACAGCACACTGGCTATAAAAACAGAACGTTTTCCAGGATCAAGATGGCCGGATCCGTACGGCCCAATCCGCAAAAACGCAGCTGTGAAAAAAATAATTTTACAGGTGTTGCTTCCCATTTGCTGGCTCCCTTTTCTATTTGCAGCCATCTTCCTCAAATGCAGTAACCTCTCATCCATGTCCAGTTGACTCCTAGATGCTGTAGGAATGGATGAAGTCCGCACACTCCCAGGTTAAGGAAGTCCAAAAACTTTATTCACGAATGATAGACACAGCACAAAAACAGGTTGCCTCCTGGGGCATATGCCTCCCGATGCCAAGGCTTTTGTGGCTTTTCCAGAAATCCTGCTCATGAGTGTGTTGTGGTCTTCACTTCTGCAGAAATATCCAATCCACACTCTTCTTTTGGATAGGAGATTGCCCTGCCATTAATTCCTCGGGGCAGAACAGGAGTCATATTAATGGAACCAAGTGTTCTAAAACAAAAAGTAGCTGTGTAAACATTTTCCTACTTTTCATGTTAAATATCAGAGGCAAAAGCTATAATTTGTTGTGTGTGGGTTGTAGCTGCAATGGAACAAATCATTAGCAAAGGAGAGTCTGTGTTTTGAGAAAAATGTGACAAAACAGCCAGTGCTGGTCTCTGCATATCTCAGAAGTCTAAAGTGTATTTTTCTTTGACAGCAACGAAAAAACTTTTAGTATGCAAACCCTGCCTTGGAATCAGGTTTCATGCACAATTACAAATGTTTACTTTATGCTGCACATAACAAGACATTTCCTCTGCTCTCAGTGCATTATTTTCCTCAGACAGCTAATTTAGAGAGACAAGCAGCTGAAGTTTAAGCTAGGGAGACCTGTCATCTGCAAAATATATAAAGTACATACAGGATTAACAGATGTAGGGAGAGGGATTCCCCTCTCCCCTCATGATTCACTGGTCCGTCACCCTGGCTGTCAACCTCCGGTGGAACAGGTAATGTATTGCCGCCAGCGTCGGTCGTCGGACATTTGAACGCCGCTATCAACGCACTCCCGACCCGCCGGCAATCGAGCGAAATCTTCCGCATGGACAGAATGACGGGAATGTTCGATTTCGGACGGAAATCGATGGTTCGGTCAGCAACGATTTCACAGCAGATTCGATCACAGTGATCGAATCTGCTGTAATCGGCGGGAAATCGTGTAAGTGTATGGGCCCCTTTAGACTGACTATTCTCATCCAAGTTTAAAGTGGATCTGAGATAAACGTTTACTCATTGCATAATTGTGCCCCTTACATATAGTTTATAGGGCATGCCTCAAGCCGAAATATTTTTTTTTTTTGTTTTAATACCCTAATTCCCTATAAACTGAACAAACCTCGCCTACAGCTCCTCCAGCACCAAAGCATTCTGAGTCCTATGTAGCAAGTGCCCATGGGAGCTCAGTCTGGGGAGGAGGAGGAGTTGTTACCAGACAGAGATTTCAGAGGCAAGGGGGCGGAGAGGGGAGGAGAGAGGAGGGGAGTTTTTACAGGCTGAGGGGTGGAGATGCAGAGCAGCTGGCCTGTGTGATGACAAGCAGAATATGGCTGTTCTCATTGTATCACAGGAAGAAAACAAATACCGTTGAAGCTGTTTACAGCTAGATTTGTTGTGTAAACTATCTAAACCTTAGATAAGATATATAGACAAGTTACTTGTTATAGTTAGTTTTTAATCTCAGATTTGCTTTAAAAAACAAGTTAATCACGAGTGTCCCTTTAAATGTGACTGGTTATACACTGCAATCCAGCCAGGCTTTACTTTGTTGCACAATGTCATGTCCTGTTTACAAGCCCCGAAAGCTGAATGGAAAACCACAATGCCGGAAACCTCAGCAGTGTGATCATGCTCATTCATAGTGCAGTGAGTGACAGGCTGACAGTGCAAGTAGGACATTGGGTTGTAGATCTGTACCAGAAAGCAGCAGAGCTGTCTGTTGTGCAGCATGGGAGGGGTGTTTGAATCACAACACTGGCTGAACTGAATTGCCTCCATTTCTGAAGGGATTACACTTTAAGTGAGAGCCCAGGTATCAGAACTTCCTACCCCACAATGAACATAATTTCATTCTCTGTTTCAAAGGAGATGGAAAATCCTGCTGCTCTATTTTAACTACAAATTGGAGTGTCTGGAAGGACTGCGAAATCTCACCATTAAAGTGCAATTATCTGTTAGGCTCCTATTTAGCCGCAAACAAGTATTTCTCAATAAGGTTTTATCAGGGTTGACTTAATCAGGAATAGGCAGCGTGGAGCCAGGGAAGGTCACCGATTACGAGGATTACCTGGCCTAGCTAGCAGATGGCTCTGCTTTGGGAGTAATTAGTCTGCAGGAATTCTGGTATCTGGTTCTATCTCCTGATTTAGTGTTTATAAGAAGCCGCATGGAACTCGAGCTTCTTTGAAAGTAAAGCTGTTTGGAAAACATTTCAATTTGTTTTATTTCCAATTAAAGGCCAAATAAAGAGTTTTTTTCTTCCCAAAGTGCTGCTGAGTGCAGCAGATACTACTGTCATTCCTCCAGGATAACCCCCAGCACCGGAAATTAGGAGCAGTGTAGGGAACAAAGTCTAAGGGCTCGTTCCCACTGTTGCGACGCGATTTCGGCCGCATTCCGACGCTTGTAAAAACGCATGCGGATGAGTTTCCGCATGCGTTTTTACCCGCGATTTCGCCTGCGATTTCGCATGGCAGGGTGCCATGCGAAATTAACCATGACACTGCCAGGGCTAAATAAAATTGAAAAAGGTGCGAAATCGCACGCGAAATCGCGGGTAAAAACGCATGTAACAAACGCATGCGTTTTTACTATTAAATACATTAGCGGCGATTCGCACGGATTCCCGACGCAGGCGAAATCGTTGGCTCTTTTGTGCGTTTTTTTCACGCTGAAAAAAACGCACCTCAACAACGCTACAGTGGAAACAGGCCCATCCACTTGCATTACATGTGCGGATCTGCATGCGTTGGACGCATGCAGATTCGCGATAGTGGAAACGAGCACTAAAGGTGCCCATAGACCTAAAGATTATAGGCAGATTCGACAAAAAGACAAATTCAAATCTGATTAGAGATAAATGTGTCTCTTGTCAACTCTGCCCATTCACTACAGGCCGATTGCCGTCCGATTTCAGCATGAAATCTTCAGGGAATCGCCTGAGCCCGCTGCCCCCGCACCGCCGCTGCCCCCCCATGTATAAATGTGCGCCCCGTGTGCATTCATACGTTACCTGTCCTGTTGCAGCCTCCACGCGGTGTCCTGTAACCTCTGGGCGGTATTCCGTATGCGCTACTGGCGTATAGCATCTGACGTTGGCGCATAGCTTCTGACGTCAGACGCTATGCGCCAGTACCGTGTACGGATGGCCGCCCGGAGGTTACAGGACACCACGCGGAGGCTGCAACAGGACAGGTAACGTATAAATGTACATGGGGGGACACATTTATACATTATGGTGGGGGTTTAGTCATCTCGTCGCTCGCTCAGAAATCGCCACCATACCGCCGCACACCCAACCAACCAACTTTGGCCCAACATCTTGCAGCATGCGCAATAGACAAAGCGACAAATTTCTGTCCCGAAATTGGTCGCTTTGTCGGTCGGGCATGCACTTGGCGGCAACGATTTTTTTCCAATTCGATTATAATAATCGAATTGGATGGTCGATCGTCCGCCAAATTGGTGTATGGGCACCTTTACAATACCAATGATCCCCGTGCCAAAAAAAAGTCACAGTATCAATACTTTGGAACCTGAAGAGGTATATGGGGACTGCCATATTTTTTTCCTTTTAAAGTGGACCTGAACTCAGAACTTTATTTTTGCTCTAAAAGATATGCAACAGCATAATAACCTTTAAAGAAAAACATTTCTTTGTTGCAGCTGATACAAATCCTGCAATAAATGTGCAGTATTTCTACTTCCTGCTTTTAAGGAAGCAGATATATTGTTCACATCCTGTGCTTTCAAATGAGCTTATCGGCCTTATCTGGCATGGCAGTCATGTGACACAGCTGAGAGATCAAATTACAATTTGTGATTAGACACAGATGAGGGGGATTAGACAGGCTAAACTCTCTAAATACATACAGGGTGCATTCCCCTATGATTTCCTTCTGTCCTGTGCAAGAATTGGTCCAAAACTATTTTTTCTTTTATTATTATTGCAGCTTTGGGAATGTTTAAACAATACTTTAAGCAATACTAGTTGCCTGGCAGTCCTGCTTATCGTTTTGGATGCAGTAGTGTCTGAATCACACACCTAAAAGAAGCATGCAGCTATTCAGATTTTTGTCAGAAACACCTGATGTGCTGCATGCTAGTTCAGGGTCTATGGTTAAAAGTATCAGAGGCAGAGGCTCAGCAGGGCTGCCAGGCAGAGCAGGGACAAGGTCCTCCAGCACCCAAGGCTGAGACACCAAATTGCGCCCCTCCATCCCTCCCACCCCAGCCGTCACACACTAATTGCTATTAGACTAAGAGGGCCACAGGGCCCACAACCTCCCCGACACCTTAATATCTAGTTATCTGGCTTGCAGTCACTGCTATGTATCCCCTTTTCTTACTTCTTCCTGCTTCATACACAATTAGGAATGACAACTGAATTATTATTATTTTATTATTATTATTTAGTATTTATATAGCGCCGACATATTACGCAGCGCTGTACAGTGTATATATATATATCTTGTCACTAACTGTCCCTCAAAGGAGATCACAATCTAACCCCTACCATTGCCATATGTCTATATTATGTAGTGTAAGTACTGTAGTCTAGGGCCAATTTTTTAGAGGGAGCCAATTAACTTATCTGTATGTTTTTGGAATGTGGGAGGAAACTGGAGTGCCCGGAGGAAACCCACGCAGACACGGAGAGAACATACAAACTCTTTGCAGATAGTGCCCTGGCTGGGATTCGAACCAGGGACCCAGCGCTGCAAGGCGAGAGAACTAACCACTACGCCACCGTGCTGCCCATGAATGAATTGTGCGCCCCCTCCTACACTGCGCCCTGAGGCTGGAGCCTCTCTAGCCTATGCTTCGGCCCGGCCCTGCAGCCAGGCAGCTGGTATTGGTTAACATTTAAAAAAAATATGTGAGCCTTCATACTGTATATACAGTACATTGAAGTTAATCCTTTCAGATCTTTCATTGCTAGTAATTGTGAATAGTGGACTACATGCTTGCTTCAGCCGTTTTTAGAGAAATTATTTTTGGAAAAGTCAATCAAATCAAATTGGCGATTTCGGCAAAATGCTCAAGCGCTAGCGCTTTGTAAAGCGCTAGTACCATAATACCCTATGGGCCCGTTCTCACTTGGGCGATTTGAGTTAATTGCCAACAATTAACGCAAATCGCCAAATGCAAATTTGTATCCTGCACCATTTTCAGGCGATTTTCTGGCGATCGCGTTTAGTGCTATAGAAGTGCTAATCGTTATTGCGAAAAAATCGCCAAATGTGAATGCCGATTTTTTTTGCGTTAATCACCAACAATCACCAGAGCAAAACGCTAGCAAAAGCACTAGTGTTTTGCGATTTGCAAATGTGAATGGTCCCTAATGGTTAAGGGCTTTGCCTCTGACACAGGGGGCCAGGGTTTGAACCTCGGCTCTTCCTGTTCAGTAAACTACACCTATTCAGTAGGAAACCATAGGCAAATTTCCCTAAAACTGCTACTGCCTACTGAGCGTGCTGCAGCTCTGGTACTTTGAGTCCGCCAGGAGAAAAGCGCAATGTAAATGTTATTTGTCTTGTCTTGTTTGTCTTAACTTGTATCAGTATCCATTAGCCTTGTGCTTTCTCCTATTAGGCCTGGAACCCACTAGCAATGCTTTTCTAAGCACTTGTGATTTGAAAAACTCTTGCTAATATAATGCTATGGGTGTGATCCCACTTGAGCGATGTGATTTTATAAAAATCCCCCATAGCATTGCATTACCAAGAGCTTTTCAAATCACTGGCGCTTATAAAAGGCTGCTGGTGGGTCCCCGGGCCCTTATGCTGAGATACCAAAGTGAGGCTTAGCTGTATAAGCTGATGGGATTTGTAGACAGATACCAGAGTGAGTCTTAGATCCTTGAAATTCTTGGAACTTGGGAAATATATTGGGCAATGTATAATTCTAGCAAAAATAGTAGACCCAATTTTTTTTACCGCCGCCGCCATTCACTGCGCATGCACGCGCACCCGCCGCGTGTCTGCCGCGCGTGCCCACCGCGCGCCCGCCGCGTGCATGCAACTGTCCGCCCAACCACCTCACTCCCTGGTCCCTCCAGCTGTCCGTTACTGCACACATGCGCAGTAATAAAATAACAGGGACGCTGCATAACTGCTGGACGCAGCGACACATGCTTATTATTATATGGGAAGCATTTTAGCATACAGGAAATCTTACAATATTGCTTAAGCTGTCAGCCATGCTATCTCATGAATAAAAACACATATATACAGTAAGTAGATAAATACTTGCTCTACTTATATAACATGTATTACACTGTCCACATTTTGATTGTCATGATTTTTCTACAGTAAAAAAAAGAGAAAATCCTTCTTAGCATTTCCATTTTAACTGTGGCTGAACTGAACCTAATCCTGATGTCATTTTCTCCCTTACTCTCCTCTGCCTGATTTGCCTGCCCTTGACTATAGAAAGTGTATTATCTCAGCATGAGAGATATTAGCCAATCAGAGAGGAACAGAGGTGTGAGAGGTATGGGAGGGGAAAACAGGAGGGAAAGAAGCTTCAGCCAATCAGGCTGCATTAGTTAAGTCTGAGGGGAAGTAGAGAAGCAAAAAAGGACAACCCAGCATGCCCTGCAACTTCCTTTTTGTGTACCAAATTTTGTGTGTACTAAATAAGAGTCAGGTAAACTGGGGAATGATCATTTATCAACAAGAAAAGTAATAGTGATTTTAACTTTTGGATTGCCTGGTTAGCATCCTTATTACTTGTTGTTTACCAGATAAAAATAAAGAATTGATTTTTGATTTTTTGCCCGACAGTTACACTTTAAGTCTTCCCAATGGGGACACACAGCAAAGATCTCATGGTTGCACCCCTTACCAAGCTGTGTTGGCTGGAATTGGCTGGGCTTTACATTTTTATGTTTATTTAAGTCTATTACAAACGCTTACATTTCGGCAGTGACTTGTATTTCACAATTGCTTTTCTAATTGTATCTGAACTTGTAAATTCAAAAGCCCTTTGTAATTCGTGGCAAGCATCCATTCTCTGTGAATCTGCCTGTAGATCTCTGATTGGGGGAAGGAATTAATTGAATTCTAATCACCGGTGGACAGCCCTGAACACCTGTAGCCTGGATTCCTCTTGCTGCAGCAACTGCTGATGCCTGGAGCTTTAAAATGTAATATTTATTGTTGGTCTAAATTTGAAACTAAAAGCAAAACCAGCATTTGACAAACAAATCACAGTTTAACACATAATACAGTATAACATGCTCCTTCAAGACTGTGTTTTGTGTCAGCCTCAAAGTGTTTTATTGTAAAATATTACCAGCTCTAGATAAGGGCTTCTCAAGATATGTTGCTATATGAACTATATAAACTCACATGGTTTCTAATACATCAGGCTTAGCAGTCCCCATAATGATGGAAGTTCCAGCTATCTTGTAACACTTTGCCACTGGCAAGGTGTCCATGTCAAGACATTGTAAGGGCTCAAAACAAGCTATGTGAATACAGGCTCAGGCCTAGGGCCTGATTCACAAAGCGGTGCTAGCAGTTAGCACGCTGGTGAAAAGCCCTTTATCACGCCTAAACTCAGTTTAGGCATGATAAGTTTAGGTGTGATAAATTTAGGTGTGATAAGTTTAGGCATGATAAGTTTAGGTGTGATAAGTTTAGGCATGATAAATTTAAGCACCAACTGCGTTAGCACCGCAGTGCACAGCTGATCAAAAGTTTTGCGCTAGCAAAGTCTGGTGCACTTTGCATAGAGTTTAATGGCGCTGCTTTGCGTGCGGGACTTTGCACGCTATCTACACTTATCTAAACTTAGCATGCCTAAACTTATCACACCTAAACTTATCACACCTAAACTTATCATGCCTAAACTGGCTTTTCACCAGCATGGTGCAATGGTTATCATGCCTAAAGTCTCTAACTGGGTTAGCACCGCTTTGTGAATCGAGCCCCTACTCTTGTTCTGTAGGAATTGCTTGTAGTAATCCAGAAAGTCAGCACAACCAATGAGTGTAGAAGCATGATTTATTCACATAAAAAAACAGACATCCATTAAGTCTCCAACAACCATTTCAAGGCCTTGGCGGGTCCCCTTTGACAAGTTATATCAACAGAAAGGCAATACAATTCTATTAAAGGCAATACCATTCTATTGATATACCTTGACAAAGGTAAATTGGGTGGTTGTGCTGTACATGGAATATATAGGTTGTGCAGACATTGCAGTACACAGGATGTGCAGATTGTTGAGTATGAAAGATGTGCTGGTTGTGCAGTACACAGAATGTGCAGGTTGAGCAGTACACACACATGGGGCTTGATTCACAAAGCGGTGCTAACCTACTTAGCACGTCTAAAATCTTTAGACGTGCTAACCAAGGTGCTAAGTAGGTTAGCACTGGATTTCTCAATCAGATCGCGCGCAAAGTTTTACGTGCACAAAGTCCTATGCGCGTGCTAAGTCCCATAGGCTTTAATGGGCACTTCGCACGGAAAGCTCGTTTAGACGTGCTAAGGGGGTTTTCACAGGCGTGCTAACAGTTAGCACCGCTTTGGGAATCAAGCCCATGATGTGCAGGTTTTGCAGTACACAGGATGTGCAGGTTGTGCGGTACACAGGGTGGGCAGGTTGTGCGGTACACAGGATGTGCAGGTTGAGCAGTATGCATACAGGATGTGCAGGTTGTGTGGTACACAGGAGGAGCAGGTTGTGCGGTACACAGGATGTGCAGGTTGTGCGGTACACAGGATGTGCAGGTTGTGTGGTACACAGGATGTGCAGGTTGTGCGGTACACAGCCTGTGTGTGGGGTACACAGCATGTGCAGGTTGTGCCTTACACAGGATGTGCAGGTTGTGGGGTACACAGGATGTGCAGGTTGTGCGGTACACAGGATGTGCAGGTTGTGCGGTACACAGGATGTGCAGGTTGTGGGGTACACAGGATATGCAGGTTGTGCGGTACACAGGATGTGCAGGTTGTGGGGTACACAGGATGTGCAGGTTGTGGTATACACAGGATATGCAGGTTGTGGGGTACACAGGATGTGCAGGTTGTGCGGTACACAGGATGTGCAGGTTGTGCTGTACACAGGATGTGCAGGTTGTGGGGTACACAGGATGTGCAGGTTGTGGGGTACACAGGATGTGCAGGTTGTGCGGTACACAGGATGTGCAGGTTGTGCGGTACACAGGATGTGCAGCTTGTGCGGTACACAGGATGTGCAGGTTGTGCGGTACACAGGATGTGCAGGTTGTGCGGTACACAGGATGTGCAGGTTGTGCGGTACACAGGATGTGCAGGTTGTGCGGTACACAGCATGTGCAGGTTGTGGGGTACACAGGATGTTCAGGTTGTGCGGTACACTGGATGTGCAGGTTGTGGGGTACATAGGATGTGCAGGTTGTGGGGTACACAGGATGTTCAGGTTGTGCGGTACACTGGATGTGCAGGTTGTGGGGTACACAGGATGTGCAGGTTGTGGGGTACACAGGATGTTCAGGTTGTGCGGTACACAGGATGTGCAGGTTGTGTAGTACACTGGATGTAGTGTATCAAGAAGGCATTACTAATATACTGATAGTTTACTCTTTGAATCTATTAAAGTTAGCCAATAAATGTTGTCATCCTGATTTAAAACTCTCCACCACTTGTAAGTCCAGTTATCTGTTACGCTTCCACTGTCCTTCATGTCCATTTCTCTCACCATGAAGACCTACCATCCTAACATAAAGAGTTTCCGACTGTCTCTGATCATTCTAATCCTGTGATGAGCTGTGACTGTGCGAAAACATCATCACAACCTGTGATGTAGCTTTTTCTGGATATCTGATATCCTCTCAACATGACCCAGGGCTCCGGATTAACCCTTCTCTGTTATCTGCAAGTTGTCCTGTGTGTGACAGCACTGACAGCCATGCTCCCTCACTTTGATCAAAGTTAATTCAAAACAGGGAGACAGGCACACAAAACCCAACACTAGATGGACGTCTGGTCATCGCTGCTGGACCTCTCCCCTCCTGAGCTAACTTTTTTTTATTTCAAATGTCAGTGCACATAAAAATCAGAACAAGTCTCTGCTGGATGCAGGAGATGAGATATTACAGCCAGGTGCAAAACACATTAATAGGACCTTCATCAATCGGAAACTGGGATAAAGCACACCACACAGGGAAACGGGGAACACATTTTCATGCTTAAAGGACCACTCCAGCGAAAAATGTAAGCAGTTAAAATCTGGCAGAAACGAGAGGTTTTGGACCAGTCCATCTCTCCATGGGGATTCTCAGGGTTTTCTTTGTTTTCAAATTTTAACTGATTTCTTTTTTCACTGTAGTGGTCCTTTAAATAGCTAATAAGAGACATTGAAAAACAAGTATTTAGATGCATCCTCATATTAAAAACCTGCCCTCATGTTAGAGGACAATTTCATTCAGTATGCAATGTTTTGGTTTTTAATATGCTAAGCTTGCCTTTTGTAGTCATTGTAATACAGCAAAACGTGATGCAGTCTCGTCCTTATCTGAATTTCAAGGAAAAGCATTTTTTTACAAACCTGACAATAACAGACTTGTTAAGCTGTGTAGAGAATGTCCTTTGCTGTCATTTACAAGTCCCCACTTCTCACCAGACAGTGTGTAGATGATCTTGTATGAGGATATGATGGTAATGGGACAGATGGCGCCATCCATAGTCCAATAGGGGAATTTAGATTTTATATGATGCAAACAGTCATTCACACAAACACTGTCATGTAGAAAAATATTTCAGGGACAGGCAGAAGTGTTTCTCAGAGCCACTATATGCAATTTCTTTTTCCTAAAGCGGACCTGAACCCAGAACTTCCTCTCTACACTAAGGCTGCTTGCACACCAAGACGTTACAGGCGCACGTTAGTGCGCCTGTAACGCTCCCCCAACGCACAGCAATGTAACACAAGTGGGCTGTTCACACAGCCCACGTTGCGTTACATGTAACGCTGCACGTTCTGTGCAAAGTGCAGCATGCTACGGCGTTGGAGCGGCTATAGCCGCGTTAGACTGTTTGCACATGCGCAGTGGGGGGCGGAGGAGGCGGGGAGAGCCAGCTACAGTAGCCGCGCACATGGCTACTTAATATTCACTGCACTGGCGGGCGCTGATTGGCCGGCGGGACCACGTGATGCGGAGTGTCTCGCTCCGCATCACGTGGTCCCGCTGGCCAATCAGCGCCACTCTGGGAGACATTATAGGACTCGAGCCGCCTAACGCGGCTCACTCTACCGTCGGCTCTTGCAGCACCATACGTTGTGTTAGGTGCACGTTATGCGACCTTAACGTGCCACCTAATGCAACGTCTTGGTGTGCAAGAAGCCTAAAAGATTAACAACAGCATAATAACATTTTTTTTAACTCAGCAAGTAATTTTATTGAAGAAATAGCAGTTATATAAAACAGACATGGGGCTTGATTCACAAAGCGGTGCTAACCTACTTAGCACGTCTAAAGTCTTTAGACGCGCTAACCAGGGTGCTAAGTAGGTTAGCACCGGATTTCTCAATCAGATCGCGCGCGCTAAGTCCCATAGGCTTTAATGGGCACTTTGCGCGGAGCGCCCTGCGCTCTGTGCAGTACGCCCGTAAAGTTTTATGCGCGAAAAGCTTGTTTAGATGTGCTAAGGGGGTTTTCACATGCGTGCTAACAGTTAGCACCGCTTTGTGAATCAAGCCCATTCTCTGCATGCAGGCAGGACAGTAGTGAAAATAGAAACGGTCGATCATACAGAAGAAATGTGATGCGGCAGAGAAAAGGCTTCAATATATGATCTTGCTAGATAGCAGAAGATAGTAACGGTACAGCATTATAATATTTAAAGAGACTCTGTAACAAAATTTTCAGCCTTATTTCTTCTATCCTAAAAGTTCCTATACCTGTTCTAATGTGCTCTGGCATACTGCAGCCTTTTCTAGTTGCACTGTCTCTGTAATATGTCTAATCTTCTTTTCTTTGTCAAGCTTTGTCGACTCCGAGAGGAATGCACTGCCTCTGCTGTAATAGGGAGAAGTTATGCACGCCTCCTCCATGCCCCCTGCAGGCTCTGTATGTGTGCTTTGTTTATCCCTCACAGACAGGTCTCTGCTCTCAGTTTTCTGAGTTGCTGCCTGTCACATGCTAAACCCAGACTGGAGAGCAGATAATTCACCATGTAATAAAAACTTCATGATATACATATATATATATATACACAAACATCACTTCCTGGTTAGCGGCCATGTTTTTTGTTTGTAAACATTGCCTAAAACTGGCAATTAAAAGCCAGGATCGTGGCAGGGAGCAGCGGAAACAGCACAGAGGGACCCAGGAGATCACAGTGACTCAATTGGTATGTTTTTTTATTGTACAAATTGGACAGTACAGATTCTCTTTAAAGAAAAACATTTTTTGTTACAGCTGATACAAATCCTTAAATAACTCTGCACTGTTTCTACTTCCTGCTTTCATGGAAGCAGACATATTGTTAACATTCTGTGCTTGCAAATGAGCTTATCTGCCTTATCTGCCCTGGCAGTCAGCTGACACAGCGGAGTGATCAAATTACAAAAGACAAGACAGGCTAAACTCTCTAAATACATACAGGGTGCATTTCTCTCTGTTTTCCTTGAGTTCGATGCAAGAGTTCTGGTCCATTTTAAGTCCTGAAATGAACACCCACATTCAACAAGAAATTATATCACTCAACCCCTGGCACTTTTGTATTTGTAGACCAATTAGCAGTCTGGTCATATGGTCCATCAAGTTGTTAAGTGTTGGCCAAATTTTCAAAATGATCTACTCTTCTATTGACAATTCACATACCCCGGCTCCGTTAGAGCGGCGACTTCAGATGAAGTCATGGGCCACTGTGCATGTGCAGACTCTCCACACGCCCGACTCGCTCACACGCCTGTCACTGTAAGCATTCTGCGCACCAATTACGAGGAGCTGGAGGAAGCCCCAGGTAAGTTCATTTTCCCATTTTATGGTCCTGCTCAGGTTTCCTATAAAGGAAGGAAATAAAAGTGCTAGTCAAAACATATTTTAGGGAAAAGAATAAAATTGGGTCTCTTTCATGTCGGAAGCACACAAATAAATGGTAGCTGCTTCTTAGGAGATCAGCAGTTGGTTACCAGTAAGGGCTCTTTTATACCAGATTTTACGATCCATTTCTGATTGTATGCAAATCGCAAAATATGAGGACATCTTCAAAGAAAAAAAAACCTTCTATACCACTGCGATCCAATTGCAATCCGATTTCTCCTGATAGTATGCTGCTTTTCTTCTGCTTTTCTCCCTTGCATTCTTAGCAGCCAGAGAAAGTCGCAAAGTGTAATCACAGAAAAACTGCATTGTAAAATCTTAACAAAATCACATTGCATTTGGGATTGCAGTATAAAAGTGCCCTTGACCATCTGTGTAAAAAGATCCTTCATTAAAACATTTTATCAAAATTTCACTCAGGCTACATGAACAAAATCCATGAATGAATATTGTCAGCAAAAATTGTCCAGATTGGCAGTGGGAAGTCCTGAAAGCAACCAAAGATTTTTAGGTTACGGTCACGGTGGGGCATTGCTGTAAAAACAGGAACGCCATGGAACAGAACAAAAAAGTCACACCACACATTATTCGACTGTTGTTGGGTCAATAAAACGTATGCTTAACTGTCACTGTTAATGCGCCCTTCATGCATGCAGTGTGGTGGGATGCCACACTTAAAGGGAACCAGAGACAAATTATATTATTATTTTACCATATACATCAGTGGGAACATTAGAGAAAACATCTACCCTGCTCTCTGTTTAATCCTTCATTGCTCAGCCTGCTTGTTATCAGCCCTGATAAAATCCCAGACTGAGCATTCAGTCTGGCTTTGCTCAGGAATCATTATAGCTGAGTCATTATAGCAAAGCCAGAAGGGGCAGGCTTGGGCTTGAAAAGACATCAGAGAAAACAGACTCAGCTATAAAGATTCCTGAGCAAAGCCAGACTGAATGCTCAGTCGGGGATTTTTTCAGGGCTGTAACAAGGTAGCTGAGCAGTGAAGAATGAAACAGAGAGCATGGTAGGTGTTTTCTCTAATGTTCCCACTGATATTTTTGGTAAAATACAAGAGGGTGCTTCATCTCTGGTTCACTTTAATTAGATCACACCACTCCACCAGCCTCACTGTGAACACTGCATAGGTTTTGCATTTCAGCACAACTTTCTGCGTTACAATGTGCCCTTTACATTGCACCGCAATGCCCCACTGTGAATGTAGCCTTACACACAGGCATTCAAGAAAAGCTTATTTCTAATATTTTACACACAGAGTGTGCCGCCTGGTGGCATAGTGGTTAGCAGTCTTACCTTGCAGCACTGGGTACCCGACTTACCCAGTAAGACACTATCTGCAAAGAGGTTGTATGTTTTCCCCATGTTTGCGTGGGGATCCATCGGGCACTCCAGTTTCCTCCCACATCCCAAAAACATACAGATAAGTTAATTGGCTTCCCACTAAATTGGTCCTAGACTATGATACATACTCTACCTGATATAGACATATGACTATGGTAGGGATTAGATTGTGAGCCCCTCTGAGGGATAGTTAGTGAAAAGACAATATATAATCTGCACAGTGTTGTGGAAGATGTTGGCGCTATAGAAATAATAATAATAATAATAATAATACACAGGCCTGGATTTACCATAAGGCACTGTAGGCACGTGTCTACAGGCGCCTCATGATGGAAAGTCGTCTCACTCTACTACCAGAGTGCCTCCCTCCCTCCTTACCTATGAAGGATCCTGAGTGGAGTATAAATGAGAGGTTACTCACACAGGTGTCGGCATTCCACTGATGAGATCTCCCTTCAGTAGGGGACAACTTAATACTGAGGGTACCTCTGACTATCTAATGGTGAGGGACGTTGGTAGCTACCTATGATGGGCAAGGGAAGTAAGAGAGAAGTGACAGCTGGGGCAGCCAGCACACTTGTGGTGCAGTTCCGCAGGGGTTTGTAAGTTCAATGGAAGGTGAAAACTAAGGTGCCAGGACATCTGTGCCTATAGGCTTCTGTGATATAAATCCAGGCCTGATAATATTTTTGTCTTTTTTCAGAATTAAAGCAATGCATTTCACATCATGTGTCAGTATAATAACAAATGCTGATTATATTACAAATGCCTGCAATGCTGAGTCAAATCCTGTACAAACCCTTATTAATATCACAAAATAAAGAATCTAAAATACTATACAGTGTAAATCTCTTCTGTGAACTGACAGAATAAGGAGTTATATGGCTGTCAGAAAAATACCTCCAGTACAGAAATAAAATCTGACTCTTTTATAAATAATCTATTATAAATATTTGTAATCACATATATTTAGGGATGAGCGTAATGACCTAATTACGAATTTCCGAAATTTCGCGAAATTACTACAATTACGATTTTAGCAGTAATCGAAATTTCGTAATTTTCGCAAATTACGCAAATTTTCGTAATTACGATTACGAAATTTAGTATTTTAAAGTTTGCAAAGGTTTCTATCCCTCTAGATGCCTAAAATGAATAATCCTCCTCCTCCTCCCTCTCTCTCTCTCTCTCTCCAGAGATTTGTAGTATTTCAAAACCATACTCCTCTCTCTCTCTCTCTCTCTCTCTCTCTCTCTCTCTCTCTCTCTCTCTCTCTCTCTCTCTCTCTCTCTCTCTCTCTCTCTCTCTCTCTCTCTCTCTCTCCAGAGATTTGTAGTATTTCAAAACCATACTCACATTCATGACATGTCCAGGGATCAAACCCAGGCCAACCACATGGAAGACAGCTATGCTCACCACCATACCACCAAACACACACTAAATAGACTGCTAACCTAAATCTTACTTGTAGACAGTCATATGAGACACGTGCTGGGTGCAGGGCTTTGTGATTGGACCATGCGATAGAGTGAGGTGCAAAATGAAATCATGCCTAGCAGAGGATGGTTTCACAATGCTAAATGCTAGGCTGGCTGTGGTGCAATTGGTTAGTGCGTCTGGCTGGTAACAGCAATGTTACAGGTTCGATTCCATCCATGCATGTCTTTTCCTTTTGCGTTCAACAGTTGTCCAAACAGAGCCAACAGAGCCCCAGATAGCCATGTAGAGTTAGGTCACAGCTAGCCTGGCTGTGGTGCAATTGGTTAGTGTGTCTGGCTGGTAACAGCAAGGTTACAGGTTCGATTCCATCCAGGCATGTCTTTTCCTTTTGCGTTCAACAGTTGTCCAAACAGAGCCAACAGAGCCCAGATAGCCATGTAGAGTTAGGTCACAGCTAGCCTGGCTGTGGTGCAATTGGTTAGTGTGTCTGGCTGGTAACAGCAAGGTTACAGGTTTGATTCCATCCAGGCATGTCTTTTCCTTTTGCGTGCGCGCGCTGCGCCATTGAACCCCATGGGGTATTTTGCGTGCGTAAAACTTTACGCATGCAAAACTTTGTGCTCGGTGTTTGGACAACTGTTGAACTCAAAAGGAAAAGACATGCCTGGATGGAATCAAACCTGTAACCTTGCTGTTACCAGCCAGACACACTAACCAATTGCACCACAGCCAGGCTAGCTGTGACCTAACTCTACATGGCTATCTGGGGCTCTGTTGGCTCTGTTTGGACAACTGTTGAACGCAAAAGGAAAAGACATGCCTGGATGGAATCGAACCTGTAACATTGCTGTTACCAGCCAGACGCACTAACCAATTGCACCACAGCCAGCCTAGCATTTAGCATTGTGAAACCATCCTCTGCTAGGCATGATTTCATTTTTGCACCTCACTCTATCGCATGGTCCAATCACAAAGCCCTGCACCCAGCACGTGTCTCATATGACTGTCTACAAGTAAGATTTAGGTTAGCAGTCTATTTAGTGTGTGTTTGGTGGTATGGTGGTGAGCATAGCTGTCTTCCATGTGGTTGGCCTGGGTTTGATCCCTGGACATGTCATGAATGTGAGTATGGTTTTGAAATACTACAAATCTCTGGAGAGAGAGAGAGAGAGAGAGAGAGAGAGAGAGAGAGAGAGAGAGAGAGGAGGAGGAGGAGGAGGAGGAGAGGAGGAGGAGGAGGAGGAGGAGGAGGAGGAGGAGGAGGAGGAGGAGGAGGAGGAGGAGGAGGAGGAGGAGGCGGAGGCGGAGGCTGGCTGTGCTATTCATTTTAGGCATCTAGAGGGATAGAAACCCTTACAAACCCGAAAAAGTAAAATTTCGGTTGGAGACACGAAATTCGTCATTACGGGAGTGAAATTTCGATTACGAAATTGTAAATCACGATTTGAAAATTAATTACGAAATTACGAATTTGGGTCGTAATGTTAAATTTCGCATTCGTAATTAAAGCAGTTCGAAATTTCGAAAATTTCGGCTCATCTCTACATATATTGCAATGTATAATAAATTAAGCTTAATATTTAGGTTCTTGTAGCAGAGTGAGGCTGCGCGTCTGACAGTCCAGACTGAGCACTTGGTTCCTGAGGTCATGCAGAGCAAATGGCTGCTTCCCCATATTATTCCTGTCTCTAACTCTGCTCTCTATTTTCCTGGACGGCTATTCTAACAAAGTTCTCCTGCCATTTCCTTTCCCTGTGATATTGTTAAGTTGTTTACTCGTCCTGCCTCTTGTTTTGGCAATTATTCAGCGCAATTTCCTGTGAACGAGTTTCCAATTTCAGATATCAGATGCAACCAAAGACTGAAAGAAAATTTCTATTGCTACATTCAAATAACTGTTGTGTTGGTGTTACCGGTGTAGTGGACTTCTCTTTAATTTCCAAAACAGTTACATAATGTCTTTCTCATCATTTATGTACATAGAGTCACATACAGTCTTCTAAATCATTTGCTGCTGTTGTTACTATCACTAGCAATGTCTCGGTACCAGTGGCGTAACTAAGAAGCTTGGGGTCCCAGTATGAGTTTTACATGGGGCGCCAAGAACTCTATTGATATGGAGCCCCAAACCATACCAAAAACAGCTGCAGTGTCAAAGAGGTGTAATCAGTGTAAGAAAATAGCTTTTTAAGTATTACCACAATTCAATGCACGTATAGAGGTGTTCATTATCAGCATAGCACCAATAAAAAGCGAATAAAATGGATGAAGGAGCCTGCAGTGAGATAATGTATATGTGGAAGAAAATGTAACAGTTATACACATGATAGAGTTCCAAACACCAAACATTGGGAGGTATTAGGGGTAGTCACTTAATGTAAGAGAAGGTTAATGGTAAGCATATCATAGTGGGGGGTGGAAGGTAGGCACAACATTGTAGGGAGGTGGGAAAGGTCCAGAACTCTGAGGGCGGAGGTTAGGGGCGGGCTAGGCACAGGGTGATATGTAAGCTTGCAAGGGCAGGGCTCTCTCCCCCTTTTGTGTCTTGAAAATCATTATACATTTTATTTATCACGTTACTTTTATCACTGTCATTACCAATTCTGTATTTTCTGTTCTGTATTTTGTATCATTTTTGTATTTTGTCACTAATTATGTATCTTGTATATTGGTGTACACCATTGTCTGTATTATTATGTACCCCATGTTTGTTTCTTACTTGTACAGTGCCACGGAATATGTTGGCGCTTTATAAATCAATAATAATAATAATAATAATAATATGTAAAAGTTAGGATTAAGGGGTTGGTCTTAAGCACAGGACAAGGATTAAGGTTAGGCATAACGCAGTAAACGCAGTAAGGAGATGTTAGGGTTGAGCTGTAACATCTGTAGGAATGGCGGCTGGGGACACGCAGGGTGTCCCCTCAGCCACCTTTGTTCACTCTTCCCAGACCTCATCCATTCCGTCGGCGTCTAGCACGCCGGGAACGGTATTGTCATCAGCTCATAGGGTCGCTGTCTCGTGCGGGCGCGCGCGGAGACAGGACCTTTTTGCTGGGAGAAGGCGCGTCAGCTGACCTGCCGGTCGGCTGACGTCAGAGGTGACTCTCGCCGCTCGAAATGGCTGTTTCTGAGCTGGGCGCGGCTGAGAGCCTTCCTCTGCTTCTTAAGCTTCCGTTCTCCATTAGCTAGCGGTCTGCTGTGGTGAATACTTCGTGTTAGCACTCAGACCTTAGACTAGTATCCGGTGTGCTTTGATCTGGGAGGAAACCAGGGATTTCACACAAGACTAGGACTATTGTATATTGTTACTATTTGATTACCTGTGTATGATTCTGGCTATTCTCTGACCTCGCATTTGCTTACTGATTCTGTACTTCTGCCTATCTGACCCTTGTTGCTGAACCTCTGCCTGATTACCTACTATTCTCATGCCTGTCGTTTCTGTACTAATACTGCCTCTCTGTTGCCGAACCTTGCCTGTCTGACCACTCCTCTCTTTGACCCTCTACATCACAGTCAGCAGACACAGGCACCCCTCAACAGCTCTTTTGAGAGCTAATGTTGTTCTTGTGATCTATTTTTTTTTTTGAGTGTCCCACTTACAGTTACATATAAACAAACAAACAAACACAGAACATTTATATCGCGCTTTTCTCCTGGCGGACTCAAAGCGCCAGAGCTGCAGCCACTAGGACGCGCTCTATAGGCAGTAGCAGTGTTAGGGAGACTTGCCTAAGGTCTCCTACTGAATAGCTGCTGGCTTACTGAACAGGCAGAGCCGAGATTCGAACCCTGGTCTCCCATGTCAGAGGCAGAGCCCTTAACCATTACACTGTCCAGCCACTGTTATACACTGTTATATACAGCCCTGTCAGTCAGTCGCAGCTGGCCCTTGGCCCCTTGCTAATTCCTACTATGCCACTGCCAGGCCCAGCACATTCAGTGCCTACCTTTTCACTGCACGTGTGTGACAGGCAGCTGCACATTTGTAATACCAATCACTGCATACCTGTTCATGTTTACTGCAGCTGCGTGACAGAAGCACGCAGTGTTATATACCAGTCACTGCACCTGTTCACGGTACCTGTGTGTGTGACAGCTGCCCATTTGTAATACCAATCACTGCATGCCTGTTCATGTTTACTGCACCTGCGTGACAGAAGCACGCAGTGTTATATACCAGTCACTGCACCTGTTCAAGGTACCTGTGTGGGTGATGGCTGCACATTGTATTGATACCAGTCACTGCATACCTGTTCAGTGCACCTACGTGAGCGCACGCAGTGTTATATTATATACCAGTCACTGCACCTGTTCACGGTACCTGTGTGTGACAGCTGCACATTTGTAATACCAATCACTGCATACCTGTTCATGTGTACAGCACCTGCGTATCAGAATCATGCAGTGTTATATAACAGTCACTGCACCTGTTCACGGTACCTGTGTGTGACAGCTGCACATTTGTAATACCAATCACTGCATACCTGTTCATGTGTACTGCACCTGCGTATCAGAAGCACACAGTGTTATATAACAGTCACTGCACCTGTTCACGGTACCTGTGTGTGTGACAGCTGCACATTGTATTGATACCAGACCGCACGCAGTGTTATATACCAGTCACTGCATACCTGTTCACGGTACCTGTGTGTGTGACAGCTGCACATTTGTAATACCAGTCCATGCATACCTGTCCACTGCACCTGTGTGACCGCACACTGTTTTATATACCAGTCCGTGCATACCTGTTAACTGCACCTGTGTGACAGCTGCACATTGTATTGTATTGTATTGTAATACCAGTCACTGCATACCTTTCACTGCACATATGTGACTGCACATTGTATTAGTCAAGTCAGTGCACAGTGCATACCTTTCACTTTATCCCCCCCCCCCCCCAGGCAGACCCAGAGGCAGGCCACCCGGCAGTTCTGTTCGAGGTCGTGCTGACAGGATTTCGTGCAGCCATGAACTAAAGTACAGTGCTCGGAAGAAGGCACATCCCATCAACTCCCAAGATTGTCAGGATGTGGTTGACTATTTAACACAGAACACCTCATCTTCCGCAGCCACCAGCGCTACTCCAAGCACCTCATCCGCTACATTTGACACTTCGCAGGAGTTATTTGGTGGGGAATTCACTGATTCATGAAGGCGCTAAGCAAATTACACCACCTCATATGCCTGAGTTAGGCGACACTATGGACGTAAGGTGTGAGGAGGAGGATAATGAAGGACCTCCTGTTGGTGCAGTTTTGGAGGTGTCTGATACAAGTGAAGCGGGGGGAGGATGATTATGATGATGATGATGATTATGATGATACGGATGTCACGTGGGTTCCCAATAGAGGAGATGAACAGGGGGACAGTACAGAGGGGGAGTAAGAGAGGATTAAGAGGAGACGAGTTCCTGAAAGAAGTAGGAGGAGCTCATTGTCAGAAACAGCTGGTGGCAGTGTCCGGCACCATGTATAGACCACCTATGGACAGTCAGCCAACATGCCCTTCAACATCAGCTGCCATCACCCCAGGGCTCAGCGGTGTGGACATTTTTTTCTGTGTCTGCCTCAGATGAGAGCCATGCCATCTGTTCTCTCTACCACCAAAAATTGAGCAGTGGAAAGGCCAATACCCGCGTAGGGACAACTGCCTTATGAAGGCACATGGAGAAAAGGTACATACTGCAATGGCAAGACCACCTGAAGAAAAGCAGAACACAAAAGCAAAGCCACCCTCCTTGTCCTCTTCCTCCTTCAGGTGCATCATCTTCAGCCGCTTTCTCCCTTGCACCTTCACAATCACAGCCACCCTCCTCCACTCCGCCTCTCACCTTGAGCGGTTCCTGCTCCTCTGCCCACAGCAGCAGCCAGGTGTCCGTGAGGGAAATCTTTTGAGTGGAAGAAGCCAATGTCTGCCAGTCACCCCCTTGCCCGGTGTCTGACAGCTGGCTTGGCGGAACTGTTAGCTCGCCAGCTATTACCATACCAGCTGGTGGACTATGAGGCCTTCCGAAAATTTGTGGCCATTGGAACACCGCAGTGGAAGATACCAGGCCGCAATTATTTCTTAAAAAAGGCGATACCTAAACTGTACCGTGAAGTTGAAAGGCAAGTGGTGTCTTTTTTGGCACACATCGTTGGGACAAGGGTCCATCTGACCACGGATGCCTGGTCTGCCAAGCACAGTCAGGGCAGGTCCATTACTTACACAGCCCATTGGGTCAACCTGGTGACCGCTGGCAAGCAGGGAGTACGTGGCTGTGCAGCGGACCTAGTTGTGACACCTTCACGGCTTGCAGGCAGGCCTCCTGCCACCTCCTCTCCTTCTCCTCCAACTCCTCCTGCTACATCCTCTTCGTTGTCATCCTCCTCCTTGGCTGAGTGGCAGTGCTACTCTACTGGTGCTGTGATCTCCTCTCCAGCTCCCCAGGGCCTATGCTGCATGCCAGGTATGACGGTGTCACGCCATCTTAGACATATCTTGCCTCAAAGCGGAGAGTCACTGGAGCAGCTCTCCTGGCTGCTCTTAACAAACAGGTGGATCAGTGGTTGACCCCGCACCAACTGGAGATCGGCAATGTGGTGTGTGATAACGGCAGTGTTAGGATTCCTCCTGTGACGTGTTCTGTCTATTGCAGGTGGAGCCGCAAGTGGACAGTTCTGGTTTGTCAGTCTGCATTCGGTTGTGCATTCGCAGTGAGTCACTTTGTCATTTGCAATTGCTCTGCAGTTCTGGACAGCTCAGAATACTGTCATTATTCCACTAATGGTTTGCTGCAGCTGAGCTGCAGCCAGTTAGCCCTGGATTTCCTGCACGCATGTTCTTCCATAGTACTGCATGCATTTGTGATGATGATCTTTCAGCTAGCAAATGGTGTTCAGGCCAGCACAGGATTGAATGATTACCATTCAGCTGTGTGGAGATTTGCATCTCTGCTCTCATTGAATGACCTCAGTATAAAGGTTTGCTTCCTGCAAGCGTGCTCCGCCCGTCATAGTTTCAGCTCTGTCTAGGCGGTTACTGGGTCCCTTGATATTGTAAAATATATTCCTTGTCTTAGTTCAGTTATCCTGTGGAGCTACGTTATATATTTCCCACGGGGACATATATACGTACTCCTTCTAGTATAGAGATTTGTATTGCCTAGTCTTGTTTGCTGTATTGCTCCTGATCCTAGCCAGTGTTCCTTGCTTATATCATATATCGGTTCATCGCCGATATATACATATGTTAGTCAGTCGTTTGTAGTTTCATTGATAGCTGTAAATTGTAATACGCTAGGAAATCATATCTATTGCATTTTTATATTACATTTGCCTGCCTTTTGATTCTGCTATTTCCTGACTATTCTGTCCTGTCCTTGCGAGGTAGCCATTGCTGTGGTTGCTATTGGCTACCTTACTCTTGTCTTTGTGAATGCTTGCTGTCACTGAGATAGTGACTAGATTAGCAAGCATTCATTCTGTCAGCCTCTGTCCTCCTAGTCCTGTCCTTGCAGGTAGTCATTGCTGTGGTTGCTATTGGCTACCTCACTCCAGTCTGTCTTGTATCTGTCTGAATGTTTGCTATTGCAAGAGCAGCACAACATTGCACTGCGCTGCCATTGCGTCTTATCAGAAGCCCAGAGCTGCAGTTGCTCTGGGCAGCCAGTGTAGCCTCTTCCATAATTCAGCTCTCAGCCTTGTTCTGCTGGCTGGTCAGCAGAACAAGCCAGCCCCCTTCCCCCCCCCCCCCCCGGCACATGTGCTGAATCTAATAATTCAGAGACTTGTGTGTAAGTACTCAGGTTTACAGAAAGTCCTGAAGCAGTCTAGGAAGGTGTGTGGGCATTTCAGGCGGTCATACACGGCCATGGCACGCTTGGCTGATATTCAGCGGAGAAACAACTTGCTGGTGGGGCGCTTGATTTGTGATATCCCGACTCGCTGGAATTCAACACTCCTGATGTTTAACTGCCTGCTACAACAGGAGAAAGCTGTCAACCAGTATCTCTACAACTACAGTGAAAGGACATGCTCTGGGGAGAGGGGGATGTTCTGGCTGAAGTACCAGACACTCATGCGAAATGCCTGCAGGCTCCTGCAGCCATTTGAGGAGGTGACAAACATGGTGATTCACAGTGAAGGTGCCATCAGCCACTTGATCCCATATGCTTTCTTCCTGGAGCGTGCCGTGCGTGGAGTGGTGGATCAAGCTGTGGAGGAGCGTGACCAAGAACAGTTACAGGAACAGGAGGAAGAGTTGTGGGATCAATTCTCATCAGAGCCAGATGTTTCCTCTGCACCTGCAGCAGCACAGAGGGGGGAGGAGGAAGAGTCGTGTGGGGAAGAGGAGTCAGATGATGAGGAAGGTGTTTTTTTTAAAGAGGAGGTGGAAGAACAACGGCAGCAGGCATCGCAGGGGGCTTGTGCTGCTCAACGTTTCTGTGGTATTCTTTGTGGCTGGGGGAGGAGGAGAACTTACCTGACATCACTAAGGAAGAGCAAGAGGAGATGGATAGAACGTCTGCATCAAAATTTGTGCAGATGCCGTCTTTCATGCTGTCCAGCCCGTTGAGAGACTCCTGTATAAAAAAACTCAAGGGGAATAACCTGTACTGGGTGGCCATGCTACTAGACCCTTGGTATAAGCACAAAGTGGCTGAGATGTTACCAACTCACCTGAAGGCAGAAAGGATGCAGCACTTGCAGAACAAGCTGGCAACTATGCTTTACAGTGTGTTTAAGGGTGATGTCACAGCACAATGGAATAAAGGTGCCACTGCCAGTAATCCTTCTCCCATGTCCACACAGGCAAGGACAGGACGCTCCAGCGATCTCATGGTGATTTCGGACACGCGGAAATTCTTTAGTCCAACCAGCCTTAGCCCTTCCGGATCCACCCTCCACCAATGCCTCGACCGGCAGGTAGCTGACTACCTGGCCATGAGTGTGGATGTAGACACTATGAGCAGCGATGAACCCCTGGACTACTGGGTGCGCAGGCTTGACCTGTGGCCAGAGCGGTCCCAATTTACCATCCAACTTCTGTCTTGCCCTACCTCAAGCGTCCTGTCAGAAAGGACCTTCAGCGCAGCTGGAGGCATTGTCACTGAGAACAGAAGTTGCCTAGGTCACAAAAGTGTTCAGTACCTCACCTTTATCAAAATGAATGAGGCATGGATCCCAGAGAACTGCCAGGTGGATTCCTGAATATTTAAGGCCGCTGCTAGCAGCGGCCGCTATAATAATTTTTCTGGTGCGTGCACATGCCTGCCTAATTTTTCTGGCTGATGTGTCAATTCCCCTTCTTGATCGTTACCGTGCTGTTACCGTGGTGAAGGGGCTTGTGTATCACAATGAAGGAATGACCGCCGGCTATATGAGTGTCTCGGGGGGGCACACCCAAGATAATAAGGTCGTTGCTTCATTGTGGACAGACCAAATTCAATCAGTTGGACAGTCACTGTTGTTCTGTCGTTGAGCTACCTCAGCCCAGCGACCATAGGGGCTTGAAAACCGATATTGCCTGCACTCTGGCCATGGTGCGCACCAGTCCAGCACGGCCGTCACTACATAAACAGCTGTTTGCAGTGATTTACACCATGATTTTGGTTTGTCAGTGTGAAGCAGTACACTAATTACACTACCTGATTGATGTATACACATGCAAGATGTTTTAAAGCACTTTAGGCCTCCAATTTAGCATTCAATGTGATTTCTGCCCTTAAAATGCTGCTGTGCGGCAAATCCTGATTTTTCCCCGGGACTTTTGGCATGTATCCCACTCCGCCATGCCCCCTTCCAGGTGTTAGAACCCTTGAAACATCTTTTACATCACTTTTGTGGCCAGCATAACTGTTTCTAGTTTTCAAAGTTCGCCTCCCCATTGAAGTCTACTGCGGTTTGCGAAAGTTCGCGCAAACCGAACTTTTACAGAAGTTCGCGGTCGAGGTTCGCGAACCGAAAATGGTAGGTTCGAGCCATCTCTATTTGGTAATAGAATTCTGGATATTTCAGGCCTCCCCTACAGTGGAGGCAACTAACAATGTTTTCTCTGCCGCCTTCTCTTGGCACACACTACAGTGCCTGCTGCAAATAACGTCACAAATTTGAATTGTAAAAATAACTTTAATAACTTTAATAAAATAAAAATGTAATACTTTCGTAATAGAATGGCGGGTATTTTAAGCTTCTCCCACAGCGGAGGTAACTAACTATGTTTTCTCTGCCACCTGCTATATTCTCCAAGCCTATGCTACAGTGCCTGCTGCAAAAAAAAATTTGGCATTGTATAAATAGAATGCCAGATATTTCAGGCCTCTCCTACGGTGGAGGCAACTAACAATATTTATTCTGCCATCTGCTGCAGGCCTATTCTAGAATATAATTAGAGTGGAAACATTTTGATGACATAAAACTGTTTAAAAATGTCATAGATACATTTTCAATACCACATACTGTATTTCAGGCCTCTCTGACAGGCACCATTTTCCATTGGGGCAGGAAGGAGGGTGTGGCTCTAGATTGGAGTTTCTTACACCACATATTTTTTAGGCCTCTCATCCAGTTGATGCCATTAAAATGTTGTACACCAGATGACATTTGAAAGTTAAAATTTTGATGATATACAATTTTTAAAAATATAATGCATACATTTGGTATTACACATACAGGATTTTAGGCCTCTCTAAAGGTAGGTAATTCTAAAAATCTTTATCAAGAAATTGAAAAGAAAGTGAATTTTGGCATTTATGCATAAATTAATAAAGTAGCAACAAAAAATGAGGATTGGCTCTTGGGTGCATAAAAATTACGGTTTGATTTTTTTTTTGGGGGGGGTGGAATATTGTATCCTTAATCCACCTCCGCCATGCCACTGTCTGTGTTTTGGTACACTTTGCACACCTTTTTGAAAGAATTGCGGCTGCAGTGAAGCCCTGAAGGTTTCAGAAGTTCATTGGCCATTAAAATCAATAGGCTCGCCCCAACCAATTAGTTCATGATAAAATGCGCTAACGTGTTTGCGAACACAAAATTGTGATGTTACTACTTATTCTCATATTAAAAAAGTGGAGCTAGACAAAGAGTCTTAGGAAGGTTAAAGCAAGGAACTAAAAAGAACCCCATCATTCACAGTAACCCTAAAGATCGGACAGAGAGAAACTTAAGTAACTTATTTCATATTATTTTCCTTCATTTACAGTGCACTATATTGTTATTTGTTTTGTTTTGTTTTTTGTAATTTTTCTATAATCATTTAATGTAATATTTGTATTTGAATTAATGATATAAGATCATTTTAGGCTATTTCCTATTCTGAGTATACACAGTATTGAATCCAGCTCTTGAGTCTACCATAGAAATATTTTGTTTTGCGTAGAGCAAAGGATTGAGGGAAGGGACACACTTGTCTTTCAGTTTTCTGTGGGCTTTTTTCTGCATGTATTTTCTGCACACATTGGCCTCAATTCACTAAGCTTTATCAAACACTTTATCAAACGTTTGATAATTTATTTCATGGGTAAAATCTATTTTTGAATTCACTAAGGTGTTATATATTTATCGAATGCTTTATCGATAAAATGTTCAATAAATCTATAACACCTTAGTGAATTTGAAATTAGATTTTACCCATGTGGTAAATTATCAAACGTTTGATAAAGTGTTTGATAAAGCTTAGTGAATTGAGGCCATAGGCCTCAATTCACTAAGCTTTATCGAACACTTTATTGAGCGTTTGATAATTTACCTCATGAGTAAAATCTAATTTTGAATTCACTAAGGTGTTATAGTTTTATCGAATGTTTTGTGGATAAAATGTTCAATAAATCTATAACACCTTAGTGAATTCAAAAGGAGATTTTACACATGAGGTAAATTATCAAACGTTTGATAAAGTGTTTGATAAAGCTTAGTGAATTGAGGCAATGCATGTGTGTTTGTATGCAAATAAATGTGTGCATTTTTTAAGGCCTTGTTAACATTTTAAATCGCCAGTGCTATCACAAGCACTGAGCGATTTATTGAGTGGTATTGAAAGCGCTTTTCTAAGCGCTTTCAGAGCGATTTGCACTTAGAAAAGCATGTTTCTAAGCGCTTTTGTGTATCAATTTTTTTTAAGTGAACTCTTTGCCCTGGAAATGAATAAATACAATATATTTATTCATTAAAAACACTCAGAAAATCGCTTTTCAAAGCGATTTTCCTATCCTTTCTATTGATTTGCAAACTCTCAGAAAATGGTGCAGGACCAGCATTTGTGATTGGATAGATAGCTCATCGCTCATGTGAGAACACATGCGAAAAACAAATGTATGTGTGAACTAACCCATTGACTAACATGAATTCTCAGTTTAAATCAGTTTTTCTGTGCAGAAAATGAGCACAAAAGTGTGACAAGTGTGTCCCCTGCCTAAGCGAAAGTTGTTTTGCATAACTGTTTCTTTTCAGGTTGTGTCCCTGTACACACATAAGCAATTTTGATTGTATGTGTCTGAGCACCAGGGCCGTTGCTAGACTTTTTGCTGCCTGAGGCAAACTTGTGAGGATGCTCCTCGTTAAGATCAATTGGAAATGATCGGCCATGCTCACTAACTGCTGATTCCTGCTAACCAATTAAATTAGAGTGATGAATTGATCCGATTATGGGTTTGATTCCATCAATTTGATCACATTGATGAGCGGGTTTTTGGCCATTAGTGGGCATGACCGATTGTCCATGGAATTGTCTTGTTAATGGTCACCTACAGGAAGAAAGAGGCACTACACCATTTGTGCTGTGAATATAAAATACATAAATATTGTTCTCTCACCTCTCTTTCTGCACATGAATCATTTCTGCTCATGTCATGGTTCTTAGCAGTGTGCATTACTGTACTCTGGTTTTAATGCACAGTATGGCAGACTATATGATGTGTTTGTCCAATGGAACCCATGCATGCATCAGATAAAATATACTGAGTACAGAGCCTTTACTTTCTAGGCTATACCTTTGTAACTTTTTCAGCTGCTCTGGTTAATGCCAGTGCTTTCTGTAATGCTCACCATTTGTGAATGCATGCCCAAAACGCAATTACCATGGCCACATCAAAAACTATTTCATTTTCATTGAGTGTTTCATAGTAGCTCATTCATGCACAGCAGCTGAACCATAAAATGTTGTTTGTGTGTCTGGGATGGAGAGAAAATAACGTGAATAAAACACTTAGCTCAAACTTTCTATCCTTTGTAGATACCGGTATGTTACTTCAGCATAACAGTTGTACACCGAAACTAATGATATAAATAAATACATTGATCTTAGCCTTTAATCTAAAGACATCTTTGTCCATGTGGGACACTTGTGAAAATATGTCTATTATAACGTGATTGTAATATTTCTGAAAAAATTAGGCATGCTATGTTAAGTGATTTTGTTCTCCAGTAAGTTTCAAAATTTTTAAATAATAGTAGCAAGAATAATAATTGTAGTTTATGTACTTAAAGTGTACCAGAGACCTCGTAAAGTAAAGATTTGATACTTACTCGGGCTTCCTCCCACCTCATAAACAGGTCTGGATCCCTTGGCATCCTCCTACGGTCTGCCGTGCAGCTGCGATCAGCCCCGGTAACTGGCTCAGTCGGATCCATTCTGGGTTTTCTGTGTATGCGAGGAAACCAGAATTCCCACAGGAAACCCATGCAGAAAAGGGGAGAACATATAAACTCCATGCAGGTAGGGCCCTGGCTGGAACTCAACCTGGGGACCTAGCACTGCAAGGCATAATGGTGAGCTGCCCTTCAATTTACCTTTTTCCCTAAGTTTTTTCCTAGGTGACATTTTCATCCCTTATTAATACTGTAAATGCCTTTTAAGCCACCAGTAAGCAAGAAAATATGCAAAATATATTTGAAAGTACTTTTACACCTACTTTGGTACTTGTTCAATTGCAGAGTGCAACTGGATCTTAAAGTGAACCTCCAGACTAAAAATCGAGTCAGCAGCACTGAAAGGGCCTGGTGTTTTTTTAACAGTTTCACAGCATCAGAACTTTGTCTCTCTTATACAAGCCTCATTTTTAGCTGCACAGAAGAAAACTGCCCGGGCATTTTTCCCCTGATGCTGTGCAAAGCATGATGGGATTTCTGATGTTGTTGCTCTCCTTCTGCTGTTTTGGTGCAATTTTTTTTTTAAATTTTGAATTTGACATTTGAAGCCTAGTGTGTGCAGCTGGGAGGGGTTATCAGGACACAGGACAATTGGAACTGTGTCTTATGCTCCCTGTCACCTCCTTTCAACCAAAAAGATGGCTGCCCCCATGACAAAGATGGCAGCCCCCATGAATCACAAACATTGACCTGTTCTTTTAAAACAGGGTGGGTAAACAATTATATTACCTATCTATTCTAATTAACATAACTAATGTAACTTAATGACAGTATGTTTGTTTAGGCTGAAGTTCCCCTTTAATAGCAAGGAGACCACTTTCTAAAGGAACAAGACTCATTTACCCTAGGGGGATAACTCGCAAAACAGAAGTGGCCAGTTGTGGTCATATATAACTTTTGAGAGTAGTAATATGGCTAACACATTATTCTGTAATGTGTAGTAAAAGAACAGTCCCAAAATCAATGATAACGTTTTTATTTAGCTTGTTTGCACTTCGGGGGAAGTATTTATTGTCTCCTGTATTTTCTTAAAGGATCTATCAAATCCTGTATGTGGAATCTTAAGGAGTTGTTTCCTTGACTCACCCGTTAGGTAGCTCTACTGTAGAGAGTTTATTAAGGTGCCCATACATTACTTAACTCACGGCATCAATATCCCACAGATTCAGTCATACGGTTCAAAACATGGCCGCCTGATTTACATCCAAAATTGTTTTAAAAAAATTGATCCGGTGCATGCTGGAAAGATTTTGCTCAGGCGTGCAATGTTAAAAGCATTTAATTTTCCTATTGCCAACAGACCCAAAGGACCCTCCTAAGCCATTCTCCCCCCATATGTTATGTAATTTGTACCCCCTTGGCCTGTGGGTGAGTCTTGCAGTATAGTTTGGCTCCCCGTCAACTGGCGTCCTCTTCCTATGCCCTGTGTCTTTTCTTGCCACCAATGATACCTGTATCCCCGTCACAGTGTTCAGGCACCCCGGCAGCAATGGGTGCGCCTGTTGACAGGTGAGCCAAAAAAATATTGCACCACTCACCATGAGTGCAGGGGGTACACATTTGATAAGGGAAGCCTTGGTGGACCGCCAGGTGGAGGCGGCTGCACAGATTTCCAATAGATTTTATGATGTCCATCAACAAAGTAGAAAAGAAGATGCGGGCACTAGTAGAGTTGCATACAGCTTCCACCAATTTATTTCATCCCCAACATAAACTGATACATAGACAAAAGGCCTGACAGCCATTTCACAAGCAGCGCTTGCTTCCTCAGAGACTCTCTGAGGAAGCAAGCGCTGTGTGGCGGAAGCTGTATGCAACTCTACTGGTGCCCGGATCTTTTTTCCTACTTTGTTGCAGGATTGCTTGTTTTTCCAGAGGCACAGAGAGTATCCCACTGACCCCCTGGAGGCTGCTGGTGGCATCTGGTGCCAATCAACTGTCTTTACACTTTACAATTAAGATTTTATGATGTGCAGATGTGTGGCAGCAATAGATCCCTCTCTGATTAAATTCGATCAGAGAGAATCTCTCTGATGATCGAATTTGCTGCCCTATCTGCCAATGTATGGGTACTTTTAGCTCTGCTCTGTAATTAAGATATCTGTCCCCTTGCGCTATCTCTTAACAGTTTCTGTGAATGTATTCAGTATAAGTTCATTGGATAAAATAGATTTGATCATTGGAAAAAGATGGATAAATAGCTTAAGAAGAAGCAAAAATAGGTGTTCTCCAAACCTAACTTTTAAAGTGTACTGAACCAAAACTCAGGTGCAAAATCAAATACTTACCTAAGGAGGGAGAGGCCTCTTGATCCTATTGATGTTTCCCCCCCTGTCCTCTGGTCCCTCGTCACCGAGCTTGGACCCTCCATAGCCAAGGGATTGTCGGTAATCTGATCATGGCCGTGGTCCTCTTGAAGCATGTGCACAGCCATAGTGTGTCAGCGCAATTACAGCCGTACCTGTGCAGCAAGCTGGAGCTGCTCATGCGTGAGTGGCTCCATGCTACTGGGCAAGTGCAACCACACTCTTACCAGCATAGGAGCATGGCCCCAATCAGCAGGAGCCTCCCAGGGAGCAGTGGAGGATGCCTAGGGAAGTCTCATTAGATCCATAGGCTTCCCTTTAAAATTTAGGTAAGTATTTGTTTTTTAACTCAAGGTTCAGCCCAGGTTCTTTTTAAAGGCCAGGCAGTGCAACCTACATGAAAGAACACAACTACAATAAATACTGCCATATGGGTCGTATTAACAAACAAATAGAACAAGTGTTTCCTTAAGCAAACAAAGTGAAACAGAAATACATGTCCAATGAATACATCTGTTTTAATTTATCTTAGAGGCAGGTATTGTTTGCAGACTTGGTGGGAATTTGAAATTCAGTACTTTTTTTTCCTTTTGATACTAGCAGTATAGACTCATTTAATAATGCCCATAAAATATATTATACTAAAAATTAGAAGCTAGAATCTGGAGCGTGTGTAACAAATTCCAGACATGAGCTTGTAATCCCTGTACACTTGGCTGTAAGAAACAGTCTATACAATATATGAAGATAAATGATTATTCACCCTTTCCATCATTTTTATAATGGAATGGACCTTCCCAGAGGGTGTATGCATGGGTATTAGTTGGGAAATGTGACTGGTTCTGAGATTTCTGACAAACTAATGTCCTCCTCTTCCTAAGAAATCCATTAACATATTTAATAATGGTTGGTAAAATTAAAGAGCTACCTTTGCAGCTTCTTAACGGTATCCATTGCTCTAGGACATATGATGATTGTCTCCACCATATACAGTAAGAATTTAGACCTAGCTTCTTTGAAGATAAACAGTCAAAGCCTTTATGACCTTACTGTGGTTCTTACCCATGGTAGTTAAAAAGCAGCCTGGAGGAGAAAAAATAATTTTTTTTCAGTAAAAATAATAACCTCCTGTTTGTATTTTCTTTAAGTGGCAGAATGACACTGCAACATGTGAAAGCTGGATTGCTGGAGCAAACAGTTTATCAGATGCACGGTGTTGCTACGGGGATGTTCACTCTCATCTGGAACAGATGCTTTCCATAGAATGACTATGCACAGTCCACAAAGGATTGGCACCACCAATAGCTCAAATACTTTATTAGGTCATAGAATATGACTGTGACAACAGCCTGCTTTTTCGGCCTGGTTTGGCCTTTCTCAAGTTGCTCCAAATGTAAAAAATGCCTTTTCTATGACCTAATAAAGTATTTGAGCTATTGATACTACATTGTGTGGTGCAGATCCTTTGGGGACTGTGCTGTATTGACCCCTTGGTACAGGGTGAGGATCTGGGAACACACTTTTCTATTTTTGACTAATTTGTGGATGATCCTAGACCCAGGATTTTATATTTAGAACGTCTATGGAGATGCATCTGCACTGGGGGATTACTAAACAGATCCGGACTTTGCACTCAGATGGGGTCCCGATTAACGGAGCTGGTAAAGGACAGATGTGGACCGATTCTTTGTTTAAAATAGGATCCCTTGCTGTTTTACTGTACAGCAATAGTTAAAAACAACTTGAGTTTGTTGACAGTTTCTAGAAAAGTAAAAAGGGGCTATAGCAGCCAAGAAACTGTGAGATAGGACTTCTAGTGGGGTTTATGTGCAGGAAAGTTTAAAGGCTCATTACTTCTCTTTTTCAGTTTAACAAAGTGTGGATTTTTTTTGTTGTGGATCTGTACTACACATAGAATTAATTATCTCATAAGTTTATTTTCACTTCAGGTTCACTTTAGGGTGAGCAGGAATGTCGTACTCTTATTTCTGTTGCTATCAGCATCCTTCTCCTGCAAAGTATCATCAATAGATTTTGGCATTATAGTGTGGGATTGCTGTTTTCTTCTCTTATGGAGATTATGGCCCTGAAATGATAGGCACTAGGCACATTACTGTTGCTTTGAGTGTCAAGAGAAAGTACCGTACGTTAAAGTCAAGAAGAAGTCCTTCCCATTTTCAAATTCAAGTCAACCCATTGGTTTCTTGACCTGATGGATAGCTTCACTGACCAGTAGGAATGCTTACGAGCTCAGCTCATTGTTCCACTTGCCTTTATTATCACATCAGGTCAAATATCTGGAACAATTGAAAATGTAATGTCACTGGAAGAAGAGAGATGAAATCCGGGCACCTTCCGTCCAATACTGTTTATTGCAAGTCAAGACAGACATCCATAGGTTACCACAACCATAAATACCTCATTCTGGTGGTCTTACAGGGTGATGATCGGTGGAGGTCGGACCCACTCAGTGCCCTGGCTCCCCCACCTCCACCGATCATCACCCTTTAAGACCACCAGAATGAGGTATTTATGGTTGTGGTAACCTATGGATGTCTGTCTTGACTTGCAATAAACAGTATTGGATGGAAGGTGCCCGGATTTCATCTCTCTTCTTCCCGTGACATTACAATATATCTGTGCTTTCTTCATACTGTATCCGTGGAGCACACGTCCCAGCAAAATAGACAGGAGGTGACCATTGATGAGACGGTGAGGACATTTGCTTTCACATTTCACACATGCAAGTAACCATGCTCATTACAAAGGGAGTGCCACTCGTTTGACCCCTTTTTCTCCTTGTTTATATACAATTGAAAATGTAGCCTTATAGTTGTCACTGTAGAGGGTTCCCCAACCCTGTCCTCAAGGCCCACCAACACTGCATGTTTTGTATAAATCCACAGAGGTAGTTAATCAGCTCTGCTGCAACATTAATTACCCCACCTGCGATTGTTAGTGGTTTCCTGCAAAACATGTACTGTTGGTGGGCCTTGAGGACAGGTTGGGGGAACTCTGCTGTAGATAACCAGATGTTTTTAAGCAAATTATTAATCTCAATAAACCAGGACCGCTTTAAAGCGGTATAAAACCCTGACATAATATTCAATAAAAACATGTTGTCCTACTTTTTATACGCCCTACGGTTATCATATTTGCTTTTGTGCATAAGTATTATTATTAATTTAGAAATTACAATTTCCCAAAGTATACTTTTTTTACTCTAAGAGCTGACTTTGTAGTTTATTCATAACTGCTTTACTCATCTTCTAATGTAAGCAGAAATGCTTTCCGATTGTCTGTCTGCAGTGTCAGAGAATGTGTCACATTCCTCACTTGATACAATTACGTAAACACAAGATAACATTATCTCAAGTTCGGATGCATCCAGCTTTCCTGCCAGGGAGCTTCGAAGTCCTGTGTTTAATCCTTTAAATGCTGTTCTAGTAAAATAAAATTAGTAGTAGTATATAATATGCTGTAAATAATCTATTAGAGCAAATAAGAAATGCTGGGTTTCATTCCGCTTTAAGGGATTTCTTTCAGGCTATACATTATTTCTGATCACAAAGTTGTATTTAAAGAGGATCTGTAACCAACGATTGAACCTCATTCCAATCGGTAGCTGATTCCCCCTTTCCCATGAGAAATCTTTCCTTTTCTTAAATAGATCATCAGAGGGACCTGTATGGCTGATATTTGATGAAACCTCTCAGTGTGATGCCATTTCCTAGGTCTTGACAGTTTTCTGTCTGTGAATCCCATTGCATTGGGGGAAATAACGGCTCTTTTCAACTGCTAAGCAAGCAGTATCTGCCTCTGTGCATAGAACTCTCAGTAACGAACATTCCGTACAGATCACCTGGCAGAACTAAAGATGTCATCGCCAGCAATACATTTCAGAATGTAAACTGGGGAGAAGAAAGATTTTTACAATGGGCAAACACTAACTAACTAATCTATAAATGAATATTGTAAACAATCAGCAATTTTATTCATTATGTTATTCTCACCGCAGGTCCTCTTTAACACATTCATTTGGGGTCCGCTCATTTTCTTTGCATTTCTACTGCATGAGGAATAGTGGCATTCAAAAGCATGTGCAACATAAAATGGAATCTCATCTATTTTAGCCATATTTTAGATAGAGTGGTGATGATATTGGATCATTTTTCAGAAATTATGTATTGCCTGTTACCTCTTGTGTTTATATATATTATAGGGATGTGTGTCCTGCTACAGTTGACTTGCTCAATGTGCAATAGCATTCACCATCTCATTTTTTCCTCCCTTGTCACATAACGTTAAAGTAGTGCTGGGATGGCAACAGCACATTACAAAACTCATTTATTTCAATGTTCATATGCAGAACAGACAGAGAAAAGAACGTGTGTTTAGGGAGAGACTATTAGAGAAGGAGTTATTTTAGACAGTTTCATAATTACGTATCATTAGCCATGTGCTAGCATTCTTCTAATGGCTTGCTTGTGAAAAAGATCAGCCATAAGTTTTGTTTATATAGTTGCCATAATTAGGTGTATTTAACTAAAAGGTGACTAATGAGTCTCATGTCCATTTAAAGTAGCAATCACTCAAAAAGAAAAAGGAATGGTCTTAAGCCTTAATTGTGATATGAAATCACTCACCCATAATGTCTGCCTGGACATCTGGTGTCTGGGAACTGTGACCGTCCTAAAGGCTGAAAACAATATATTGTGCTAGGCTGGTCACTACTAGATGAAGGATCTGTGTTGATATTGTCCTTATGACTTTGATTGGAACTCCAACCATGTTTTTGATTTTGGCAAAGCTGGACAGGGTTTGATCATCCATTGAGTCTTTACTAATGATAAGCTTTATTGTTTGCTTACAATGTGTAAAAATGTTGGCAGTGATGTTATACTAACATAATGTATAGAAGTCAATGATGGAAGTGAATACTCAGCCAAAATACACTCTATGAAGCAATCTGAAGGTTCTTCATTTTACATGGAAGATGGTGCAGCCCTCTCGGCCACTTTCCAGGTCTCAAAACAGAAATTAAAATAAAAAAATAAAAGCTTTGGTTTTAACCACTTGCCGACCGCGCACTCATACCGCGCGTCGGCAAAGTGGCAGCTGCAGGACCAGCAACGCAGTACTGCGTCGCCAGCTGCAGGCTGATTAATCAGGAAGCAGCCGCTCCCGCGAGCGGCTGCTTCCTGTCAATTCACGGTGGGGGGCTCCGTGAATAGCCTGGGGGCTGCCGATCGCGGCTCGCAGGCTAAATGTAAACACAAGCGGAAATAATCCACTTTGTTTACATTGTACGGCGGTGCTGCGCAGCAGCGCCGTAAGGCAGACCGGCGATCCCCGGCCAATCAGCGGCCGGGGATCGCCGCCATGTGACAGGGGACAGCCTGTCACTGGCTGCACAGGACGGATAGCGTCCTGTGCAGCCCAGATTGCTAGAGGGGACAGGTATGAGAGGGAGGGGGGGAATTTCGCCGCGGAGGGGGGCTTTGAGGTGCCCCCCCGCAACACCCAGGCAAGGCAGGAGCGATCAGACCCCCCCAGCACATCATCCCCCTAGTGGGGAAAAAAGGGGGGCGATCTGGTTGCTCTGCCTGCACCCTGATCTGTGCTGGGGGCTGCACAGCCCACCCAGCACAGATCAGCTAAAACAGCGCCGGTCCTTAAGGGGGGGTAAAGGGTGGGTCCTCAAGTGGTTAATATATATGACTGTGACTGTGACATGTGACATGATGAGATAGACATGTGTTTGTACAGCGCCTAGCAACTATAAAACACTTTCCTAGCAGAAAATGGCTTCCGAGAGCAAGAAAGAGGTAAAAAAGGGGAATTTCTTATCAGTGAGGGTCACACTGTAGTCACTTCCTGTCAGGAGTCAGTACTGATTTCTTTGTTACTTTAGAAAAGGACTTAAGTGAATAGTGCAATCTCAAAAATGCAGAAGGATGCTTTTATGAAAAAACTTTATTGACACATGTAGAAAAAAAGTATATCAAAAATGGTATAAAAATGAGGTTCTTCAATTTTATACAATCAATCTTCATATTATCAATAATACATCACTTGACCAAATAGAGGACTGAGACATAATCTGACTTGGCTTAATAGATGATTGTAGCTTTATGGGTATTTTATCTCAAAGGCAACGACACATGTTCATTTCGGGCTTTTATATAAATTTGTATGTGCCCTTCATCAGGCCGTGATACCCAGCTCTGTGTGGCTCAACCAGAAGAAAAAAGCCAAAATGGAATAAAGAATCAAATGATGGAAGGCGTCTGAACTAACCAGACGCACACAATGGCCTTCCCAACGGCGATGTGAAGAGGACGCTGCTAGGTGGGGATCCTTCACGTTATAAAGGATTGCACCCAAAGATCATTTTATAAAAGGAGTCAGGACTGAGTCAGCCACTTACGTACCAGATATTTAACTCTTTCAGGCAGAGAAAGAAAAAAAGGAACACAGCATAGTTATTTGTGTGCTTGGCACTGTACAAACACATGTCTATCTCATCATGTCACATGTCACTTCGGGTATCCTTTAAAGCGGAATGAAACCCAGCATTTCTTCTTTGCTCTAAAAAATTATTTACAGCATATTATATACAACCAGCATTTTTTTTGTACTAGAACAGCATTCAAAGGGTTAGGGCTCGTTCCCACTATCGCAAATCCGCATGCATCCAACGCATGCGGATTCGCACATGTAATGTAAGTGGATGGGCCTGTTTCCACTGTAGCGTTGTTGAGGTGCGTTTTTTTCAGCGGTAAAAAAACGCACAAAAGAGTCAACGAATTCGCCTGCGAGATGAATGCATGCGAATCGCCGCTAATGTATTTAATAGGGAAATCGCATGCGGCTTTGTCATGCGGATTTCCCCGCGATTTCGCGTGCGATTTCGCATGCTTTGCTATGGAGCTTTACTCAGGCAGTGACATGGTTAAAATCGCCTGGCTCCTTGCCATGCGAAATCGCATGCGAAATCGCGGCTAAATCCGCATGCGGAAACGCAGCCGCATGTGATTTCTTCTGCGGTGGAATCCAGGCGATTCCGCACCGCTACAGTGGAAACAAGCCCTCACACACGGGGCTGGAAAGTTCAGTGCAGAGAAATGTGTAGATAATGTTATCTTGTGTTTACTTAAAGAGAAACTCCGACCAAGAATAGAACTTTATCCCAATCAGTAGCTGATACCCCCTTTTACATGAGAAATCTATTCCTTTTCACAAACAGACCATCAGAGGGCGTTGTATGCCTGATATTGTGGTGAAACCCCTCCCACAAGAAACAAAAAAAGTACGTACTCCTGGCAGTTTCCTGTCTGTGAACCTTGCTGCATTGTGGGAAATAGCTGTTTATAGCTGTTTCCAACTGCCAAAAAAACATGCAGCAGCTACATCACCTGCCAACAGTAAAAATGTCACCATGTAATGTCAGAATGTAAATCAGGGATTTAAAAGATTTTACAATGGGCAAACACTGACTAAGTCATTTATACATAATTATTGTAAAAATGAAGCACCTTTTTTATTACATTATTTTCACTGGAGTTCCGCTTTAATTGTATCAAGTAAATCAATGTGACACATTCTCTGACTGTGGAGAAGCTCGTGGTCACAGAGAGACACTGAAAGCATTTCTGCCTTCAATACAACATGAATAAAACCAGTTATGAATAAAATGCAAAGTCAGCTCACAAAGCAAAAAACTGTACTTTTGGGAACGCATAATTTCTAAATGAATAATAATACCTATGCACAAATGCAAATATGATAACTGTATGGCCAGGTCGGGCGCGCCACCGGAGGAGACCGGGAGCCTGCGGAGCCGCGACGAGGGCACCTCCAGCCTGCCACGGGCTGGAGGAAGCCCCAGGTAAGTGGATTTGGATTTTTGTTTTTTTCACAGCGTCCCTGAACCTTCCCTTTAAAGACTCCCTCCAGATTCATACCCCCATAGGAACAGCAGTATACCAGCCTGGGCAGCGGGACAAAATGGGGAGTGCCCCCCTAAAGTAAAAAACTCAGAAATCACTGAGTGTAAATCCCAACTTAAAGAGCCCAAACTTAGGTGAAGCATAGCTAAAAAAAGTCCAGCATGCTACACTATTTCCAAGGGCAGAATCTGGTGGGGACGGAGAGAGATATAGGAGAAACAGGAAGGACAGGAAGAGGAATAAGAGGAGAAAGGGAAGGGAGGGGAGAAAAGGAAAGAGAGGGGAGGGAAAGGGGAGAAGAGAGAGCAACAAAGAGGGGGAGGGGGGGAGAAGAAAGAAGGGGGGGGGAGAAAAGGAAAAGAAAAAGGAGAGAGAGGAGGGGGGGGGAGAGAGAGGGAAGGAGGGCAATGAAACAGGGCAGTCAAATACAATCCCTTAAGAATCAGTGTTTATCGAGAAAGCACCATAACTCATTATGTTCATTAAGTCCTAATCTCCCACATGCCTCAGTCTGTGAGATAAGTCTAGCTTCCTCCCTACGTAAACACAACTCGCGATTTCCACCCCTATGTGGGGTATCCACAGTTCTCAGGCCACAAAAGCGCAAGCAATCGGCATTACCATCATGAACCTCTCTCACATGGGATATCAATCTACCTGCCCCCTTTCCAGTTTTAATCGATTTATAATGTTCTTGAAATCGTTGTTTAATTGGCCTAGTCGTCTCCCCTATATAAAATCTTCCACGGGGCAGACCACCACATATACAACGAACTTCGATCCACAATGTATAAAATCCTTGATTGGTACTATATGTCCTCCCAGGGAGATTGATTTACCTGGAATAAACTGGTGGCAGTGTGTACAATTCAGACAGCGGTAATTACCCGCAGGCCTCATAGCAGTGAGCCAATTCGGTTCTTTTTTAATCAAAAATTCACTATTCACCACCCAATCACCGATCGTACGAGTTCGGCGAAAGGTGACTAGTGGTCGTTCACTTAGGGTCCCCCCCCCAAGTGGATTTCGACCTCAAATCAATCCAATGCTTATTGACCACCTCTTTGATCTTTGAAGCCATTGGTGAATAGTTGAAGATGAAGGGAACCCTATTTATAGTTCCTCTACATTGGTCCACACCAGGTAAGTTGTTCCTATTTTTCTTCTTTTTCTTTAGGAGGTCTCCCCTTCTTTTCACATTGGCCCTATTAAAGGCCTCTACCAACAACGGGAGGGGGTATCCCCGATCTAGAAATCTCCTTATCAGCTCCTTACTTTGTTCCAGATAGTCCTCCAGTTTACTATTGTTCCGTTTTAGTCGTAAGAATTGGCTGTAAGGTATCCCATCCAAAACATGTTTTGGATGGTAACTAGAATAGGATAATAGGGAGTTTGTCACTGTGGACTTGCGATATCCTTTGGACAACACCCTATCCCCCTCCACATACAGGGTCAGATCCAGGAACTCCAGTTTTTGACCTCCCCATACCCCTGTAAATCTCATGTTTAGGTCATTGATGTTCAACCATTCCACAAATTCATAAAACAGTCCTTCCTCTCCAGTCCATACCATCAACATGTCGTCCATATATCGATGCCAAGAGCCAATGGCGTGGCGATAGGGATTCGCGGTCGAGTAAACACACTCCGCCTCCCAATAGGCCAAAAACAGATTGGCGAAAGTTGGGGCCACCGATGTCCCCATCGCCACGCCAGAGGACTGCCTGTACCATTGATTGTTGAACAAAAAGGAATTGTGAGTGAGCACAAACATTGGGCACTCCCCCACAAACTTTACCCATTGCTCATCCTTCCCCTGCTCCATGAGGAAGGTCTCAATGACCTTCACCCCCTTCTTTTGGGGGATTCTGGTGTACAGGCTCTCGACATCGATCGAGACTAGACTGTAATGATCTTCCCATTGGATGGTTGGTAACAATCTCAAGGCGGCCAGGGTGTCAGCCAGGTGAGAGGGAACTCACTCAAGAAATGGCCTAAGTAAATAGTCCAGATATTTGGACAAAGGCTCCGTAACTGAGCCTCTGGCTGACACAATTGGCTGTCCTGGAGGGTTTTCAAGACTTTTATGAACTTTAGGGAGGAAATACCAAACGGCTTCTTGGGGAAATCAGGGAGGTGGCCCTCTCCAAGTTTACGGGTTAACCAGCCAGCCTCCACCCCCTTTCTCAAGAGGGTGGTTAATAGCTTTTTATATTGCTGCGTAGGGTCTCCCCGTAACTTTTTATAGAACCCCTCCACTCCCTCAAGTTGTCTCAAAGCTTCCCGGAGGAGGCCCTCTCCAAGTTTACGGGTTAACCAGCCAGCCTCCACCCCCTTTCTGAAGAGGGTGGTTAATAGCTTTTTATATTGCTGCGTAGGGTCTCCCCGTAACTTTTTATAGAACCCCTCCACTCCCTCAAGTTGTCTCAAAGCTTCCCGCAGGTATCCCTCCCTTGACATTACCACAAGGTTACCTCCTTTGTCAGCTTTTTTCAACACAAATTGATCATTCTGGCTGAGCCATTTCAAGGCTGCCATCTCTTTAATTGTCAAATTCCGTGTCCCTTTGGGATAGATTAAAGCTTTAAAGTCACCCTGGGCAACTTTGTCAAACAGATCTATATCTGACCCCCCCCCCCCCCCCCCTTCCACGGCAGAGTCCATTTCACTCTCCACCTGTATTTTCTCATTTTCTTGTAAGAGTGATAATAAATCATTAAATACCTGTAGATCTATCCCTGTATTTGGTCTAAAAACGCCCAGAACGCCCAGGTCGCTGGGAGCACATAATGATGGGGTTGCCTCAGAACTTCCTTTGAAATGGAAGGTAGAAATATTCAGCCTTCTGATGGCTTTGTACCAATCCACTTCAAATTGGAATTTGTCAAACTCACAGTTTACAGAAAAATGTAAACCCTTCTTTAAAAGAGAGTCACACCCATCAGGGAGTCTAACTCCTGAGATATTAATAATCTTGAGGTCATTCTCACCCATGGAAGAAGTTCTGAGGCAACCCCATCATTATGTGCTCCCAACGACCTGGGCGTTTTTAGACCAAATACAGGGATAGATCTACAGGTATTTAATGATTTATTATCACTCTTACAAGAAAATGAGAAAATACAGGTGGAGAGTGAAATGGACTCTGCCGTGGAAGAGGTGAGATTACCTTTTATGAACTTAATGAACGTAATGAGTTATGGTGCTTTCTCGATAAACACTGATTCTTAAGGGATTGTATTCGACTGCCCTGTTTCATTGCCCTCCTTCCCTCTCTCTTACCCCCCCCCCCCCCCTTACTCTCTCCCCTTTTTCTTTTCCTTTTCTCCCCCCCCCCTTTTTTTCTTCTCCCCCCCACCAACCCTCTCCCCCCCTTTGTTGCTCTCTCTTCTCCCCTTTCCCTCCCCTCTTTTTCTTTTTCTCCCCTCCCTTCCGTTTCTCCTCTTATTCCTCTTCCTGTCCTTCCTGTGTCTCCTATATCTCTCTCCGTCCCCACCAGATTCTGCCCTTGGGAATAGTGTAGCATGCTGGACTTTTTTAGCTATGCTTCACCTAAGTTTGGGCTCTTTAAGTTGGGATTTACACTCAGTGATTTCTGAGTTGTTTACTTTAGGGGGGTACTCCCCGTTTTGTCCCGCTGCCCAGGCTGGTATACTGCTGTTCCTATGGGGGTATGAATCTGGAGGGAGTCTTTAATAGGTACTGAGCTAGTTACATGCCTGTTTCTTGATAATAATGTTTTCTATCCCCTTAGGTTTTGTACTCAATTGTAATGTGTGCTGCCTTGCTATATGTTTGTTTTTAAATGGCCTTTTGTGTATTTGTTTATTTTGTAGGCACGCCGCGCTTCAGGACTGGTCGCCTAGACAACTAGACGCCAGCCCATACTCCCCACTGATACCGCTGCGCAAGACTGGATTAGGGGAAGTGGAGGAGGAGTCACCTGAGCCGGTGTGGACCAATCAGGCTCTATTTACCTGACGCTCCCGAAAGGGAGTGTTAGGAACCCCTGCAGACCAATCAGGCACTGCCTGTTAGACGCTCCCGAAAGGGTGACGTCATGATCTGCCTGCGAATCAGCGGCTCGGGGCGGCGCTCGTTACTGGGCGCGCGCTCGGCGGTGGGGCGTCCAGGAAGTGCGGTAAGCCTATTGTCATCTATCATGAAGTGTATATAATTGTGGTTTTTGCTACTGTATAATTTATTATTGCCTCTGAAGAAGCAGTTTTGTCTGTGAAACGGCTGTTAGGCCCATACAATACTCTGTCAGGGAACTTGGGGATGGAATAAAAGGTGTTGTACAGCGTATCCTACTGGCTGGTGCCCAGATTTCTATTTGCTCTTCTCTTCACCATAAGTGTGAATGGGGCCTAAGGGTTATTTTAGCTTCTTCTGGATCAACTGATCTATGTGAGGGTGCAGGAGAGAAAGGTGCCTAATGCTTACTTATGTATTTATTGATTTATTTATTTTACTTCTTTATTTTCTGGTTGGACTTGATGCACTAATGTCCAACTTACAACCACACTTACTATATACCATATATGTAACCTTATATGTAAACAAAAGTAATGTTTCATTGAAAGTAAAGCACCATTATAAGTGTAATGCATTTTATTGTTCTCTTCTTATCCAAACTTGTGACAGATTTGTTTTAACCCCGTAGTAACTTGACACGATTAGGGTAATGGTTTGAAATGGGAGAGTGATGCTGAGTGTTTCAGATGAGTTGATTTAATGGTCCATTGATGAGCAGACTGGCATAATGGCCGAAAGTCCTGTTTTTAGTGAGAAGACAGATATTGAATACTTCTCTCACCAGCAAAGTATTCATTAAGTTAGAGCCTTGGAGATCACAGGCACATACAATAGTTGCAGGACTTCTTCTCTCCGGGAATAAATACTGAACCTGAGCCTTTACAAAAGTTAAACAGTAATCTGATTTTCAATTCAAATTCCATCAGAAGGACAATCGGATAACTTTGCTGGCATCATCACAGCTTATAAAGGAATAGAATGACTCAACAGTGTAATAATTAGATACGCAAGGCCATTTCCATCTGTGCATTGAATTTTCTCCGGCCTTAAAAATTGCTTGTGCTAATGTGACATAATTCATCTTGCATAGCAATGTATGGCAGATGTTCCAAAGTTACTTCTCGGTATTTTTATGTATGAACAGAATGCATTTAAATGATACTGATACAAATGTTTTTGTGTGTGCTGAGAAACCGCCTCTATTAAATGTTCCTTTTGTGATTACCATATTATGGTAATGCGCTAACACTTATATGCTGCATACAGGATTTTGAGACTGTGAATCACATCCAGTACAATGTAATATTAGTTTTATTGTTTTTTATAGATTATTTTCAGTTTTTTCGTATGAATATTATACAGGAAAGAGAGTCTAGCTAGCTATGACAATTACAACTGACATATTACTGGATGTATATCTAAGGAGAGTGAAAGGTGTGTGCTTCTGACCAGTTTCACCTGACTTATATACTGGCTGCCTTAAAGAGAAACTCCAACCAAGAATTGAACTTTATCCCAATCAGTAGCTGATACCCCCTTTTACATGAGAAATAGAATGATTTTCACAAACAGACCATCAGGGGGCGCTGTGTGACTAATTTTGTGCTGAAACCCCTCCCACAAGAGGCTCTGAATACCGCGGTACTCTGGGCAAACTGCCACAATGTAACAATGTTCACAGACAGGAAATGGCTGTTTAAAGCTGTCTGTAACAGCCAGAGCAGCTAGAAACAGCTACATAACTTGCCCACAGTAACAATGTCACCATGTAATACATGTCAGAATGTGAATCTGGGAGAGGAAAGATTTTACAATGAGCAAACACTGACTAAATCATTTATACATAATTATTGTAAAAATGAAGCACTTTTTTTATTAAATTATTTTCACTGGAGTTCCTCTTTAAGTCTAATGACTCTTTTAAATTTAAACTGACTCTCGTCTAATTAAAATGGCAAAGCGTTGCAAGCTGCAATCGCCTACCAGATTGTGTAGGATCTAAGGCTACTTTCCTGAAATTCCTGCAGGAGTTGGCCCACGCAAATGCTTGCATCTCAACAAGGGCGCAACGTGTAGGCCTCCTTGTACCCCCAAGAAATGAGGGGCAGCGCAAACAACCCCACAGAGCATCCACAGCCCGGGAGCGCTGCAACTGCCTCTCGGGGGGGGGAGCGAGAACACATAAACGGTGTACTCCCCAGACACGGCCCACGCCTAGGGAGAACCATCCATGCTCCCCCCCCCCCCCCAAAGGATAGATGCCCTACTCTTGCATATTTTGCTTACCTGTAGTGCATATGCGCATCCTGGGAGCGAACACACAACGACAATGGGGCATCTATCCTTTGGGGGTGGGGGGGGGGGGCAGCATGGATGGTTCTCCCTAGGCGTGGGCCGCGTCTGGGGAGTACACCGTTCATGTGTTCTCGCTCCCCCCCTGAGAGGCAGTTGCAGCTCTCCCGGGCAGTGGATGCTTTGTGGGGGGTGTTTGCGCTGCCCCTCATTTCTTGGGGGTACAAGGAGGCCTACACACGGCGTCCCTGTTGAGATGCAAGAATTTGCGTGGGCCAACTCCTGCAGGAATGTCAGGAAGGTAGCCTTAGATCCTGCACAATCTGGTAGGAGAGTGCAGTTTGCAATGCTTTGCCATTTTAATTAGACGAGAGTCAGTTTAAATTTAAATGAGTCATTAGACTTGAGGCAGCCAGTATATAAGTCAGGTGAAACGGGTCAGAAGCACACACCTTTCACTCTCCTTAGATATGCATATTACTGGATGTAGCTGGCCACTAAAGGATGGGATGTTGTATGTTTGGATTCATTGAACTTACATGTTAACCTCCTGAGCGTTCTGGGCGAGCTGAGCTCGTCCAGAGACCCTGGAGGGTGCCGCTCAGGCCCTGCTGGGCCGATTTACACGAAATAAAAAGGAGCACACGCAGCCGGCACTTTGCCAGCCGCGTGTGCTACCTGATCGCCGCCGCAGCGTGCAGCGGCGAAAGAGGGTCTCCCCAGCCGCCCGAGCCCTGCGCAGCCGGACCAAACAGTTCCTTCCAGCACTAAGGGCTGGATCGGAGGCGGCTGACGTCAGGACGTCGGCTGACGTCCATGACTTCACTCCGCTCGTCGCCATGGCGTTGAGGAAAGCAAAACAAGAAGGGCCGCTCATCGCAGCCCTTCTTGTTACTTCTGATCGCCGGAGGCGATCAGAAGTACGGATTAGGAGCGCCCTCTAGTGGGCTTTCATGCAGCCAACTTTCAGTTGGATGCGGCGGTCCGGCGGATTACTTGGGAGCACTGAAGCAAACTATAAGGAAGCTTTTGCCAGCGAGGGCCACAAAATATTGTATCGAGGGCCACAAATGACCCGCGGGCCGCGAGTTTGAGACCCCTGCCCTATTGTGTTTGAAGCAGAGAGAAATAAGGAAAGGGGATACATGGCAGTGACTGCAATCCAGATAACTAGAGATTAAGGTGTTGGGGGGAGGGTTGGGGACCCTGGGGCACCTCTTAGTCTAATAGCCATCAGTGTGTACTATCAGTATATGCACATCGCAATAGCTTATACTGTATATACTGTTGTTGCAACATCTGTATCTTTAAAAGTAAAATAAGTATTGCAAGCACATTGTATTATTGATCAAAAGTCTAATTTTCAGTTATTATAATTTATAAACACATTTGGTTATGAATAGAAGAAAACTATTACTTTTACTTATCAGAAACCAGGCAGGCAGTCTTTTGCTTGAAGAGGAGCTAAACCAAGAATTGAACTTAATTCCACTCAGTAGCGGATATCCCCTTTCCCACGATAATTCTTTACCTTTTCTCGAACTGATCTTTGAGGGGGGGGGGGAGGGAGGGGGAAGTCTTTATGGCTAATACCGTGGTGAAACCCCTTCCACAGCGTGATGTCAGGGCCATGGACCTCACAGTTTGCTCTCTGTGAACCTCATTGCATTGGATTTTTTCCAACTGCCAAGCAAGCAATATCTCCCTCTGTGCATAGAACTCTTAATAACAAACGTTCTGTACAGAATCATTCTGGCAGAATTAAAGATGTCTCCTCCAGTGAAAAATTTCACACCGACTAAATAATCTATAAATGAATAGCAATTTTATCAATTATGTTATTTTCACTACAGTTCCTCTTTAAATAAATGTTAACCTTTGATTCCCACTTATTATATACTTTGGCATATGTCTATTTTATATATTTTTTTCATTAAATTTATATTCAAAAAACATAAATATGAATCTCTCAATGCTTTAAGTAGGACTTAAGGAACTCTGCCTTTCATGACTTTCAGAAAATTTAAATTAGCATATGCAGTTAATATGTTCTGGCGTAAGCCTGCACCAGCGGATCCATCTGAAAATGGCGCCTGAGAATAATGGCGCACGGTGTTGCTGCTAATCCGTTTGTCGCTTATCGATATTTAATGTTTAGGCCTTATCGCTATTTATCGGTAACACACAGAACCCTCTCTGTACCTATCCCTAACCCCTAAACACCCCCTGGTGGTGCCTAACCCTAACCACCCCCCTGGTGGTGCCTAACCCAACCACCCCCATGGAGGTGCCTAACCCTAAGCACCCCCCTGGTGGTGCCTAACCCTAACCACCCCCCTGGTGGTGCCTAACCCTAAGCCCCCCGGTGGTGCCTAACCCTAACCACACCCCTGGTGGTGCCTAACCCAACCACCCCCATGGAGGTGCCTAACCCTAAGCACCCCCCTGGTGGTGCCTAACCCTAACCACCCCCCTGGTGGTGCCTAACCCTAAGCCCCCCCGGTGGTGCCTAACCCTAACCACCCCCCCTGGAGGTGCCTAACCCTAAGACCTCCCTGGTGGTGCCTAACCCTAAATCTCCCCTGGTGGTGCCTAACCCTAACCTTGACAGTGTTACATTAAATCCATTCACTGTTTTGCAGTTAAATAACTTCTGCAGTTTGGCTTATGTAGGTTAGCTATTGATAAATAACGTTACTGTGCGCAATAATATCTGCTGTTTGGCATATGAACGGCGCTATTGATAAATAACGTTACTGTGTGCCGTTTTTCTTCTTTTTTCCCTGTGAGCCATTATTATGCAGTACTAACAATAAATAGCGATAAGCGTATCTTTTTAATGCGGCGCCATTTTTATGCATAGGCGCTGTGCGCCATTATTCACTGATCCATGCACCAGCTTAAAGAGACACTGAAGCCAGTTTAAAAACAGCTTTTTACCTTGTATTTATATCCTGCGGCAGAACGAGGCGTCTTTACCCCCCTTTCCATGAGAGGCAGAGCTTTCAGCTGCGGCTCTGCCTCTACACGAGTCTATCGGCACGTATCTCCGCCTCCACCCGCCCCTTTCAGTCTTCCTTCACTGAGAGGGGCGGGGGAGAGGTGGAGATCTGCGGCTGAGAGACACACATGGAGGCAGAGCTGCAGCCGAAAGCTCTGCCTCCATGAGCAGCAAAATCCACGACCAAGAAAGTCGTGGATTTTGCAGGGGGGATTTGGGGGTTAAAGATCCCTCGTTCTGCCGTGGGATAGCGTCGTTATAGCAGGGCCGTTTTTAAACTGGCTTCAGTGTTTCTTTAATCACTAATGCTCTTTGCAGTATGCATTGAGTAAAAACTACCAGTTCTGAGCTAACCCACACCAAAGATGATCAGGGAGTATAAAATTAACTCATAAATGGAAAAAGGTTCATGCAAGTTGTAGATGTCATATATCAATAAGCGGGTGCATCTGAAAGTAAAATATACAAAGCTGAAGCTCCATTGTGCATTACCTGTAAACAGTCTTCACCTTGACCCTAAACCACACAGGAGAGTCAACTAAAAAGTTTATATTGAGCACTTCTTAGTGGCAAAAATAATATTATAATAATATTATATCTGCAAATTAGGCAAATGTGTTAGTATACACATAATTAGGCATTAAATTAGCACTAAACTTTTCTTGTGGCTGTTAAATCTTTTTTTAATTGGGAGATAAAGCAAAGGCAGCACATTCTTAGGGAAGGGGCATAAAACAGGTTTTAGTAGCACCAAAGGAGTTTGGTGAAAAATAGGATAAGTGGACAGAGTAACAACAGAACGTCTGAGTACGTTGCTTCATATTCTGTCCTACCCACAATGCACCTAGGATGTCCTCAATCCATCAAAGCAAAAAGGTCACAACTCTAGATTGTAAGCTTGCAAGGGCACGGATTGCCCCCTAGTGTTCCTTGTTTCTATTGCATTTTACTAAATGAACATGTGCCAGTTGGAGATGTTTGCAAACTACACATCAATTGTGTGTATTTGTACTTGGGTTGCTGGATGTCATAATTGTACTGTGTGTTAAAGGACCACTATCGCAAAAAAAGTAGGCAGTTAAAATCTGACAGAACCAACAGTTTTTCGGGCCAGTCCATCTCCTCATGGGGGATTCTCAAGGTGGCCACACGCCATACAATTAAATTATCCAATTTTTCACCAATTTGATAATTTTGATCAGTTGTCCCGAAAAATCATGAGCTTTTCTGTTTTTCGATCGATAAATACGATCGTATTTCCCGTTTTCTTTTTTCGATTTTTGGAGATTGGACATGTTGGAAATTTCACACCAACTTTATCAAGAATTGTATGGTGTGTGATGGATTGTCAATTACTTGATGTACAGATCCAATCAATTATTTTCTAAACTTTCAATTATCTTCTTCATGATTGGGGAAAAATTGAACATGTGTGTGGTACATCAGTCAGATTTTTGAATTGTTACAATCAGTTAGAAAAATGGATTGCTATTCTTGAATTGAAATTGAAGAGGTGAGAAAGAAAAAAAGGAAGAAGTAGGCACTACAGTACACTCTGCATGTGGCAGAGGGATATTGGCAGGATACACAGCCTTCCTTTCCTTTGGCACGGCCAGCGTGCTCTGGCTTAATTGATGCAAGTTTGTAAGAGAGGGATAAGAAAGTGCAAAAGTCGGCACTGCTGGCAACTGTGTTTATTTCCAAAGGGATATGGCACATCAAAAATACATGTGGAGCAAAAAGTTGCACATACCGTGATGTCGGAGGCTGTGAGTTGGTGGTGGGTGCTGGGCACAGATTAGCCTAATCTAGGCTAATCTGTGCCCAGTACCCACCATCAGCTCACAGCCTCCGACATCACGGTATGTGCAACTTTTTGCTCCACATGTATTTTTGATGTGCCATATCCCTTTGGAAATAAACACAGTTGCCAGCAGTGCCGACTTTTGCACTTTCTTATCCCTCTCTATTCTTGAATTGAACAGATTTTTTAAAAATTGTATGGTGTGTGGGCACATTCATGGTTTTCTTTGCTTTCAACAGCATTTCCTGAACAGCAGTTTAACTGTCAAAATAGTAAGATACCGGTCAGCCTCCCTACTCACTTGCACACTATTTTGTCAGTTAGACTTTGCAACTGCTGTTCAGGAAATGCTTAAAACAAAAAACACCTAGGGCCTGTTTCCACTATAAGCAGATTGGATGCAGAAAAACTGACTCCAATGAATGCATATGGGCCTGTTTCCACTAAACGCGATTTTTCTGATGCAGATTTTTCCATAGGCATTCATTGAAGTCAGTTTTTCTGCATCCATTCTACATTTGCGTGTGGTGGAAACAGGCCCTAAGAATCCCCCACGAGGAGATGGACTGGCCCAAAACCTGTCTGTTCTGTTCGTATTAGTAGTGGTCCGTTAACTGCTCATGTATCTGTGTTCCTCGTTATTGTATGTTTTTGTACTATGTACAGCGATACAGAAGATGTTGTCGCTATACAGTATAAATTAAAAAATAACTTTTTCGTTTTCTGCCCCTCTTAATGACCCTGGATATGTGTTGGTGATATGTCGTCTTAGGACATCATCAGATTCAACACACATGGATGATTAATTTACTGCGACAACAAAATGCAACAAAAATGTCTACCTTACCAGATCCCTCTAGATAATGGGATAAAGGGGAAAGAGGCGCCCAGAGACGATAAAATGCATTAAAAACAAATAAAATGAAAAAAGTGAGGTGGCTTACCTCAATGAAGACAAATTCACGTATTAATAGAATTTTATTGCACTGTCAACGCGTTTTGTGGGTGCATACTCATTTCTTCAGGCCAAATAGCAGTGTCTAATAGTGCTTGTAGCCACAAATAGGGCGCCTCTTATTTGTGGCTACAAGCACTATAAGGTACTGCGATTTTGGCCTAAGGAAGTGGGTATGCACCCACGAAATGCGTTGCCAGTGCAATAAAATTCTATTAATACGTAAATTTGTCTTCATTGAGGTCAGTCACCTAACTTTTATCATTTTATTTTATTTTTACCGCATTTTATCTTCTCTGGGCGCCTCTTTCCCCTTTATCCTGTGCCTTCAGCCTCCTTTTGGAGAGGGATCAACCCTCTTTCACCAATTTAGGTCATTTGAGGTTTTCTTTTTATCAAGAGTGCGAACATCACCAGCTCCGTCTGGTCTCCCGAGTGGAGTCTGGGTTATACATCTCCACGTGCTTCTAGTGGTCGGTTGCCCTTCTGCAACCCACCTTTGTGAGTATAATTCATCCGCATATTTTACATACTTCTGGTACTGTGACATACTGCACCATTTGGGCTCCTGTTGTCTCTGTGTTTTCTTCCTGCAGGGTGCAATTTTTATTATCCCTACTTTTTGTCCCTCTAGATAATAGTGACTGAGAAGTGCAGCTTCTCGTAAGTGGCCTTTACAGATTACTTGTGTCCACGCTCAAATGATTGTGTTTTCCAGTAGAGATGACCACACATTATATGTGGGTAGCATTGCTGGTGTTGAGCTCGAATCTACACATAATCGTAATTTTACATCAAAATTTGCAATTACAGTGCAAAATCGTAATGCAAAAATTCTGTCAAATTCATAATCAATTACAGGGGGTAACCATAATGATCTTCCATAATTTAGCAATTACTCATAATTACACAAACATGCTAAATGTGGTTCTTTTAATTTAAAAATTAAAGACTTTTCAGTTTCTGAGAAAATCAAGTGTAAAAAATCCAAAGAAAAAATGTTTTCTAAAGTGTACCAGAGACGTCGTTAGCTAAAGATCTGATGCTTACCCAGGGCTTCCTCCCGCCCCATAAACACGTCTGAGTCCCACGCCATCCTCCCGCGGTCTGCCGTTCAGTGGCAATCAGCCCCAGTAATTTCTACAGTTGCGTCAGTCTGGGTCTTCTGCGCATGCGTGAGAGGTTCACGGATGCGCAAAAGACCCAGACTGGACTCGACTAAGCAAGTTACTGGGGCTGATCGCGGCTTTTATTTATGCGTACGAACTATGCGTTTAAACCATGCGTATACTCATACTTAAGTAAATACCAAGTTCTATATACACATTTTAAGAAAATGGACAGTGTGGGTTCCTCCTGATTTTGTAGCCTTGACTGCTTGACACTCCGCACCCTGAGCTATACCAGCCTGCATGGGCAAACTATGATGTTAGGGGGGCACTGGAAAAGTGGTTGCAAAGGCTCCCCTTCTCTCCCAGAGCTCTTGCCCAATCCATAGCAAGGGGCTCTTCTCCACCTCCGGTGCCCAGTGACCAATAAAGAGCTCTGGAGGCACATTTGAAAGATTATTTGCCTCTACATTAATGTAACATGCAAGATTTACTGCATAAAATCAATTTAATTCTGAAATTGTTATTACGGGTTATCATAATTGCAAAGTTTAACGCAAAATGTCTCGTAAGCAAAATGTGCACATTATGACCATCAGTAAGCATTACGTAGTTAGCAGCTGATCAGCACTTTTCTATGTGTAACACGTACAGAGACTTCAGTTTAGCGGAATGTCAAGTGAGTCCTATGGGGCATTTTTCAAGCGGTTTTATTAATCTTATCCTCCCAAATGATATGCTTATGCTGACCTAGCAATTACCCTGCTAAAGTATGTGTTTATTGATTAACCACGGGTCCCGACCTCCTCTTTATTTCTCCGATGTATCTCTTAAAATATTAATTAACCTCTCTTGTAATCAGATATGGTTTATTTTCATCTTCATTTCCCTTCAATTCATTTGATTTCCATGAAGATGTAGCAAATGTTCTCCTTGCATAAATACACATTCCCGGCTAATTTGCTGCTCTACTTATTCCTCTCACATCTGTATTTAGCTAAAGAAAGTACAAGGTTCAAGTGGGCCGCACTTCATTTAAAAACAAAACCGGCTGGCATAAAGAGTAATATCGTTGAAGAGTTTATCCTCTTTGGGAAGCATTAGCATTCTCATACACTATTGGCAACGTGAAGTGCGTGTTTGTGTACTTTACAGTTCTGCAGAATGTTTATTCTGTCACATCTATACACACTAGGTGACACAAAAGCTACGGAAGGCATTCGTTTCAATCAGTTTTAAAATTGAATTGTAGATTGGTAGGAACAAGCAGGCAAATATATATGTAAATCGAAACAGCAAAAGATATAGGTATACTAGGATGTGACAGTGTATTTACGCATTCCTGATTTCCTCTATTATTGCACATTTTTGATGCTGAATGGTTTTGTGATCTTTATATAAAATGTGTTCTACATGAAGAGAACATTCATAAACACAATCTAAGTAACACTGTTGGAGGTGCCCTAGGTATATTTCCTATACAACTCTAATATTCTAGATAAGCAATATCTTACCTCCTTTGAAGAACAAACCAAGTTTTCATGGAATAATATTTATTCATGCACATAAGACAATGCGTTTCATGGCTGCTGGACAACTTCCTCAGGTCAATAAAAGTGCCTTGGTAGCAGTAGTTAGGAGCGTGAGCGCCTCTAAGCTCCTGTCTTATATGCATTAATAAATATTATTCCATTAAAACTTGCTTTGTTCTTCAAAGGAGGTAAGACACAATGGGCTATATGCAATTATTTTTTTTCTCCTGAGTTTTCTCCTTGGAGATAATTTTGTCATCTTCAATTTAGAATAGACTTTTCAGCATATTGCAAAGGAAAAAGTACAAAAAATTATTTTGAGTATTTTTTTGCTTGCTGGTGATTTAAAAGGCGTGTTATTGACAAGTTTAAAAATGCCACCTAGGAGAATACACGGGAGTTAATTGCATGTGGGTCAATGGATTCGCTTTTTCTCCTAGATGATATGTTCACACCTTTTTAATAAAATGCCTTTTAAGCCATCAGCAAGCAAGAAAATACACAGAATAATTTTTTATCTTCTAGGAGAAAACTCAGGAGAAAAAGTTAATTGAATAAGGCATATATATCTATAAGGGCCTATGTCTGTGACCTTAGTGACCTTAGCACGTTTAAAAACGGGCTAGGTCTGTCTCCGCGCGCCTGCGCGCACCCGCCCGGCGCACGCGCACACGAGATGTTCACTTATAAATTATTTAATCAGTGTTTGTTTTTCCATTGAAAAATCTTTCCTCATCCTGACTTACATTCTTAACCGTTTAACCCCCCCCCCCCCCCCCCCCCGTGACTAGGCTATTTTTTGCAAATTAGGACACTGCATCTTTAAGGCCTCGCTGTAGGGCCGTACACCGCAGCACACAAGTGCTTCCCTGCCCTTCTTACCAAAGTAAAGTGCTCAGAAGAAGGCACGTCCCATCAACTCCCAAGATTGTCAGGATGTGGTTGACTATTTAACACAGAACACCTCATCTTCCGCAGCCACCAGCGCTACTACAAGCACCACATCCGCTGCATTTGACACTTCACAGAAGTTATTTGGTGGGGAAATCACTGATGCACAGCCATTATTGTTACAACCAGATGAAGGCACTAAGCAAGTTACACCACCTCATATATCTGAGTTAGGCGACACTATGAACATAACGTGTGAGGAGGAGGAGGATGTAGTTCCTGCTGTTGGTGCAGTTTTGGAGGTGTCTGAGGCAAACAAAGCTGGGAAGGATGATTATGATGATGATGATACGGATCCCACGTATGTTCCCAATTGAGGAGATGAACAGGGGGACGGTTCAGAGGGCGAGTCAGAGAGGAGTAGGAGGAGACGAGTTCCTGAAAGAAGCAGGGGGAGCTCGTCTTCAGAAACAGCTGGGGGCAGTGTCTGGCACCATGTATCGCCACCTATGGACAGCCAGCCAACATGCCCTTCAACGTCAGCTGCTGATGCCACCATAGTGCCATTACCCCAGGGGGGCTCAGTGGTTTGGAAATTTTTTAATGTGTCTGCCTCAGATCAGAGCAATGCCATCTGTTCTCTCTAAAAATTGAGCCGTGAAAAGGCCAACACCCACGTAGGGACAAGTGCCTTACGAAGGCACATGGAGAGAAGGCACAAACTGCAATGGGAAGAGCACCTGAGCAAAAGCAGCACACAAAAGAAAAGCCACACTCCTACTCTTCCTCCTTCACGTGCATCATCTTCAGCCACTTTCTCCCTTGCACCTTCACAGCCACCCTCTTCCACTCTGCCTCTGACCTTGAGTGCTTCCTGCTCCTCTGCCCACAGCAGCCAGGTGTCTGTGAAGGAAATCTTTGAGCGGAAGAAGCCAATTTCTGCCAGTCACCCCCTTGCCTGGCGTCTGACAGCTGGCTTGGCGGAACTCTTAGCTCGCCAGCTGTTACCATACCAGCTGGTGGACTCTGAGGCCTTCCGTAAATTTGTGGCCATTGGGACACCGCAGTGGAAGATGCCAGGCCGCATTTTTTTCTCTAAAAAGGCGATACCCAAACTGTACCGTGAAGTTGAGAGGCAAGTGGTGTCATCTCTGGCACACAGCGTTGGGCCAAGGGTACACCTGATCACGGATGCCTGGTCTGCCAAGCACGGTCAGGGCAGGTACATTACTTACACAGCCCATTGGGTCCACCTGGTGACCGATGGCAAGCAGGGAGTACGTGGCTATGCAGCGGACCAACTTGTGACACCTCCACGGCTTGCAGGCAGGCCTCCTGCCACCTCCTCTCCTCCTGCTCCATCCTCTTCACTGTCATCCTCCTCCTCCTCCTTGGGTGAGTGGCAGTTCAACTCTCGCTGCGATCTCCTCTCCAGCTACAGAGCCTCAGCTCCCCAGGGCCTATGCTGCATGCCAGGTATGACGGTGTCATGCCATCTTAGACATGTCTTGCCTCAGAGAGTCACACTGGAGCAGCTCTCCTGGCTGCTCTTAACAAACAGGTGGATCAGTGGCTGACCCCGCACCAGCTGGAGATCGGCAACGTGGTTTGTGACAATGGCAGCAATATCATTTCCACTTTGAATTTGGGAAAGCTGACACATGTACCCTGCATGGCACATGTGCTGAATCTAGTCATTCAAAGATTTGTGTCAAAGTACCCAAGCTTAAAGGATGTCCTGAAGCAGGCCAGGAAGTTGTGTGGGCATTTCAGGCAGTCTTACACAGCCATGGCACACTTTGTCGAGATTCAGCGGAGAAACAAGTTGCCGGTGAGACGCCTCATTTGCGATAGCCCGACTCGCTGGAATTCGACCCCCCCTTATGTTCTCTCGCCTGCTAGAACAGGCGAAAGCCGTCACCCAGTACATTTACAATTTCAGTAGAAGGACACAGTCTGGGGAGATGGGGATGTTCTGGCCCAACAACTGGACAATCATGCAAAATGCATCTGCGACTTGATCCAGTACGCTTACTTCCTGGAGCGTGCCATGCGTAGAGTGGTGGATCAAGCTGTGGAGGAGCGTGAAGATGAACAGTTATGGGAGGAAGCGTTGTGGGATCAATTCACATCACAACCAGATGTTTCCTCAACACCTGCGGCAGCACAGAGAGGGGAGGAGGATGAAGAGTCATGTGGGGAAGAGGAGTCAGACTCGGATGATGAAGAAGGCGTTTCTTTGGAGGAGGAGGAAGAGGCGGCGGCAGCAGGGCAGTATCTAGGCTAAAATGCACCCAGGGCGAGGGTGTTAAAATTGCCCCCCCCCTTCCCATGTATACATGCCCACAGTATAGGTTAGCCAGGTCTAGTTGCGATCAGTATAGGTAGCCAGCTATAGGTCCCCCCAGTATAGGTAGCCAGGCATAGGTGCCCCAGTATAGTTGCCCCCAGTATAGGTTAGCCATGTAGGTGCCTCCAGTATAGGTAGCCGGTATAGTTGCCCCCAGTATAGGTTAGATAGGTACAGGGCCGGTTTAAGCAACAATGGGGCCCCAGGGCAAAATAAACCTGGGGGGCCCCCCCCCTACATATACCCCGGAACAAAAATCTGCATTAGGGGACCTTTTTTGCAGCTGGTATAGTCAGGGTGTGAAGTCCCAATCGGTCGGAGCTCCACATTCTGGCTATCCCAGCCTGCATGGGGGACAAGGGGTTGAAAAGTTTCAAGAGGGGGGACTCCACATAGTTTGTTTTTTTTTAAATCCCACACTCTAAACATAAAAAAAAAATTGGGAAAATAGGAAAAAATGCCAGGGATCTTCATACAGCCCTATTGCGGCTGTATAGCGATCCCTGGCCAAAGTGCTGCGGCTGCGTATGGACCCCCTGGAAACCCCGTCAGGAAATTTATTGCGCTTTCGTTTAATGCATGTAAAATTACACTACCGATAGGTTTGCTACTAAAAGTGACATTTACCGCATTTAAAAGTATACTTTTTTCCTTCTAAACTTTAAAATCGATTTTCTCAAAAACTATAAAGTCTTTTTGAAAAATTGTTTTTTCCTCTTATTCCTAATGATCTCCTTAACATATCCTGCAAATTTAGGGTTTTTAGCATTTAAGGTGGATTTGCTATTAACCATTAAAGTCGGCAGGTTTTTAAATGTGTATTTTTTTTCCTTTGAAACTTTAAAATTGATTTTCTCAAAAACTATAAGGCCGATTTGAAATTTTTTTCCTCTTGTAGCCACTGGGGGCCCCTACAAGCTCTGGGGCCCTGGGGCAGCTGCCTCCTTTGCCTCTATGGTAGCCTCCTTTGTCTCTATGGTAGCGCCAGCCCTGGATAGGTAGGTGCCCCCAGTACAGGTTAACTAAGTGGGTGCCTCTAATATAGGAAGTCAGAATAGTTGCCCCCAGCCTAGGTTAGATAGGTAGGTGCCCCCAGTATAGGTTAGTTAGGTAGGTGCCTCCAATATAGGTAGCCAATATAGTTGCCACCAGTATAGGCTAGGTAGGTAGATGCCCCCAATACAGGTTAGATAGGTAGGGGCCCTCCAGTATAGGTTAGATTAGGTAGGTTCCCCCCAGTATAGGTTAGATTAGAAAGGTGCCCCCCAGTGTGGTTAGATTAGGTAGGAGCCCCTCCCCCCAGTGTGGTTAGATTAGGTAGGTGCCCCCCAGTGTGGTTAGATTAAGTAGGTGCCCCCCAGTATAGGTTAGATTAGGTAGGTGCCCCCCCCCAGTGTGGTTAGATTAGGTAGGTACCCCCCAGTGTGGTTAGATTAGGTAGGTGCCCCCCAGTATAGGTTAGATTAGGTAGGTGCCCCCCAGTATAGGTTAGATTAGGTAGGAGCCCCCCCAGTGTGGTTAGATTAGGTAGGTGCCCCCCAGTGTGGTTAGATTAGGTAGGTGCCCCCCAGTATAGTTTAGATTAGGTAGGTGCCCCCCAGTATGGAAGGGGGAGCCGCGGGGAGGGCAGCCCGACCTCTCCCTCCCTTCCTTGCCGCAGGCGCCCTCCGTGCTCCCCCCTCCGAGTCTGACTGCAGGGAAGGGAAGCGCTGTCACCGCTGTGTAGGGAGGGGCAACTCACCTCCCTGGATTCAATCGCGGCCGGTCTCCTCTTCTGTCTTCTCTTCATACTAGCCGTTGATCCACACGCTGCTCCCTGTAGCCGGAAGCAGCGTGTGTATCAGCAGCTAGTATGAAGAGAAGACAGAAGAGGAGACCGGCTGCGATTGGATCCAGGGAGGTGAGTTGCCCCTCCCTCCCTACACAGCGGTGACAGCGCTTCCCTTCAGTCAGACTCGGAGGGGTCAGCACGGAGGGCACCCGTGGCGAGGAAGGGAGGGAGAGGTCGGGCTGCCCTCCCCGTGGCTGACTCCCCCCTCCATTGCAGCGCCCACAACTCCTTCGGCGCCCAGGGCGCCCGCACGGGCCGTACGGCCCTAAAAACGGGCCTGGGCAGCAGAAGAACAACCGCAGCAGGCGTCGCAGGGGCCTTGTGCTGCTCAATGTTCCCGTGGCATTGTTTGTGGCTGGGGGGGAGGAGTAGGACTTACCTGACGTCACTGAGGAAGAGCAAGAGGAGATGGATAGTATGTCTGGAATCTGGATCCAACTTTGTGCAGATGGCATCTTTCATGCTGTCCAACCTGTTGAGGGACCCCTGTATAAAAAAACTCAAGGGGAATGAGCTGTACTGGGTGGCTGAGCTACTAGACCCTCGGTATAGGCACACAGTGGCGGAGATGTTTCCAAATCACCAGAAGGCAGAAAGGATGCAGCACTTGCAGAACAAGCTGGCAACTATGCTTTACAATGCGTTTAAGGGTGATGTCACAGCACAATGCAATAAAGGTACCACTGCCAGTAATCCTTCTCCCATGTCCACGCAGGCAAGGACAGGATGCTCCAGCGATCTTATGGTGATGTCGGACATGCGGACATTCTTTAATCAAACGCCTCGCCTTAGCCCTTCCGGAACCACCCTCCACCAACGCCTGGACCGGCAGGTAGGTGAGCAGCAATGAGCCCTTGGACTACTGGGTGCGCAGGCTTGACCTGTGGCCAGAGCTGTCCCAATTTGCAATCCAACTTCTGTCTAGCCCTGCCTCAAGCGTCCTGTCAGAAAGGACCTTCAGCGCAGCTGGAGGCATTGTCACTGAGAAGAGAAGTCGCCTAAGTCACAAAAGTGTTCAGTACCTCACCTTTATCAAAATGAATGAGACATGGATCCCGGAGGGCTACTGCCCGCCCGAAGACTAAGTCAGTCCCCACACACAGCATCTCTGCCCGCACGCCGTGTGACTGCCTGCCCCAAGACTAAATCGCTCCCCACACAGCACCTCTGCCCACGGGCCGCTTGGGTCCAGGACTCCACGTGGATTCCTGAATTTTCAAGGCTGCTGCTAGCAGTGGCCGCTATACTGATTTTTCTGGTGCGTCTACATGCCTGCCTAATTTTTCTGGCTGCACTGCAGCTGCAACAACAAAACAAAAGGCATGTACATGTGCCAATTCCCCTTCGTGATCGTTACCTTGCAGCGGTGAAGGGGCTTGCGTATCACAATGAAGCAATGACCGTCGGCTATATGAGTGTGTTGGGGTTACAGTCCCTGATTGATGTATACACATGCAAGATGTTTTAAAGCACTTTAGGCCTGCAATTTAACATTCAATGTGATTTCTGCCCTTAAAACACTGCTTTGCGTCAAATCCAGATTTTTCCCGGGGACTTTTGGCATCTATCCCACTCTGCCATGCCCCCCTCCAGGTGTAAGACCCCTTGAAACATCTTTTCCATCACTTTTCTGGCCAGCATAAATGTTTCAAGTTTTCAAAGTTTGCCTCCCTATTGAAGTCTATTGCGGTTCGCGAAAGTTCGCGCGAACCAAACTTTTGCGGAGGTTCACGAACCGAAAATCGGAGGTTCGGGCCATCTCTACATCTGACCAAAGATGCCTGGTCTGCAAAGCACGGTCAGGGCAGGTATATTACTTATACAGCAAATGGGTCCTTACTTGGATGTGTGGTGGTGGTAGCCGGTTCTCAGGCTCCCACTACAGACCGGAAGCGAACCCTGATTCCCCGCCCATTACCCATGGTCACTCACAATGGCAGACTTGCCCTCCATAACAGATTCTCGTTACAGGTACTGAACAGCCAGCAGAAAATGTAATAAAAAAAAGATGTAAGCTTTAACTGTAGAGAAAGAACCATCGAAAGTTGATAAGGCAGTCAGACATTACCTGATATCACTGAGGAAGAGCAATCTCGCCATGGTGCGCACCAGTTCAGCACAGCCGTCACAACACAAACAGCTATGGCGCTATGGCGACGATCTAAGCAAAACAAGGAAGGCCGCTCATTGCGGCCTTCCTTGTTTATTCTGGGCGCCGGAGGCGATCGGAAGAACGCCTCCGGAGCGCCCTCTAGTGGGCTTTCATGCAGCCAACTTTCAGTTGGCTGCATGAAATAGTTTTTTTTTTATTTAAAAAAAACCCTCCCGCAGCCTCCCTGGCGATCTCAATAGAACGCCGGGGAGGTTAATGTGAGGGGTATTTTTGGTCACCACGTTGCTGAAGCCACCTTTGAGGACCTTGTGGCTGTTTTATAAGCATGCAACCGCAGCAAGATCATCTGGGCACCCAGGTGGAGGCAGATTTATACATCTCCACCTGCTTCCAGTTGCTGGTTGTCTCCCTTGGAATCCTCCATTGTGAGTACCAACCTTGCCTTGTTTCCTACTTTTTCCTTGCTTGTGACATACTGCACCATTTGGGCTCCCGTTATATCTGTGTTTTCTTTTTAAGGTGTTTTGATCGGAAGCAGGAGATTTGGGCGCATGAGACAAGTGGACAAAAAGGGCGCCCCATTCACTCCCATTATAAATATCGTTTACCGGGCGCCGAACAGGGAAAAAAAGGCGCCGGAGATTATTAACGTTTTAACAAACGGCGCCCAGAGATTTTTAAGGATTTATAACTATGTTTGTGATGATTTAACTTTACAAAATGAGCCCGTGACGAATAACGTTTATAAAGATACTAAATCACTATTTCTAAAACATTTCTTTTTTTTTTTTTTTTTTCTTTTTTTCTTTTGCGAACTCAGCTTGGCCTTGCCCTTGCAAGACCTAATTGCGGGCTTCATTGGGACACAACCAGTGTCTAGCTCTTTAATTTGCATCATAGTTCGCACCTCAACTATATTTCTTCTCTTTTTCTTTCCTTTATTTAATAGTATAATAAGCCGAACAGCAAGCAAAAATATAATTTTGCACAAAGAGCAAAAATCCATTCTTATAGCCGATACCTCCCCTACCCCCCAACTTACATTCTCCCCTTCCATAAAATCACTCCTACCCCTATCATCTCTTCTATTCTCCCATCCTACACATACATTCATTCCTTACTTACTATCAATCATACATTCCATATGTCAGCCTCTTCTTCACCTCTTATTCCTCCTAATTCTTCCTCCTTCATTCATAATAGGTCCAACCAAAGGGCTTTTAATTTTTTTAATTTACCTTCTTTTAATGGGTCCATCTCTTCCCCATCAACCTCCTCCCAAAAGTAACACATCTCCGCAAACCAAGCTGGCAAATCAATTGGCATTTTTTCCTTCCACCTTTTAGCTAATATATAACGTGCCACCTGGCTACCAATTTCTCTCAGTTCTTTTATTTGTTTATTTTGTTCTTTTTCTATAACCCCAAGTATAGCTTCAAGAGGTGGAATACATACATTCTTTTGTAGAATTCTAGTCCAGAACCCGGACAGCTCTTGCCAGAAGCCATTCACCTGCACACAGCTCCACCACATATGGGTCTCGTCATCTCCCCCCTGGCCACACCTCCAGCACCTGTCCTCTCCATCCCTGGTGAATTTCGCCACCCTTGCTGGGGTAAGATACCATCTATTCATCGTTTTATATTGCGTAAGTTGCAGTTTACGATTCGGATATTTCCATACTAAGCCAAAGATCCTATGCCAGTCTTCTTTTCCCCAGGTCACCCCTAGGTCCCTTTCCCATTTTTTCTGCCATAGATATAATTTCTCTGTTATATCCCCCCGAATAAACTTGTACATTAATGATAGCAGTTTTGCCGTTTTTTCTTTAAAAAAGACCCATTTTTCTAACATATTTATCTTAGGTCTAATACCTTTATTACTTTTCTCTAGGGATCTGAGGAAACTAGTAACTTGCACCTTACCCCAGGGTTTGATGTCATTACTTCCCTCCAGCAGACCGCCTATGCCTAACTCTGGGTCCCCTTTAAGGTCCAATATCCGTATTTCCCTGTCAACTTTATTAATATCAAACCAATTTTTTTGTCTACCTGGAGGGAATTCTAGGTTGTCTTTTAGCGTGACCAGCGGGGAGGTGCCGGTCCTCCTACTCCACCTCAATAAAAAATCAAAAAGTATCTTAAGTGTAGGCTTAATAAGGGGATGTGTAGCCTCATGACCGATAATCTTAATATTCTCTGGGATCCAAGTAAACACAAGATTAAAATTAATCTCTTTCTCGTCTGCCATAACCCAAAGTTTATCTTCTAAACCCACTCTCCATTCCACCACTCTTGTTAAGTGTATGCCCTTATAGTAGGTTTCAATATCTGGTGCTCCCACACACCCCGGTTCTTTATCATTCATTAATTGCGAATATTTAATCCTGTGTTTATTATTTGCCCATATAAATTTTTGAAAAACCTTATTCCACTTGGCAAACCATTGGCTGGGAAGGGTTATTGGCAGACACTGCAGTACGTATAATATTTTTGGTAAAACCAGCATCTTAATTATCTCCAACCTTCCAAGCATATTAAAGCAAGGACGATCAGCTCCTCTTAGAATATTTTTACATTCTTTTAGTAAATTGGGGAAATGATTTGAGAAAAGAGCCTTAGTGTTGCTACTCAGCATAATACCGAAGTATTTCACTGAGTTTTCACACCATGTGAGTGAGTTTGCTCTCTGTATCGCTATTCGTGTCTCCTTTAAGCATCCAATATTTAAGATTTTTGTTTTTTCTTGATTAATCCTAAAGTTTGAATACATACTAAATTCTTCTAAAATATCTAAGGCTTTCTGCAGTGAACCTTTTGGGTTTGTTAGGGTCAATAATAAATCGTCCGCATATGCTAATAATTTTAATTCTCCCCCCTTCATCGGCATCCCTTCTATCTGGGGGTCTCTTTGGATCTGACTAATAACAGATTCAACACGGAGATTGAAGAGGAGTGGGGACAGTGGGCACCCCTGCCGCACCCCATTCTGCAGTCCAAAACTTTTAGTCACGCAGCCATTCAGCCGCACACTTGATGACTGATTATTATATAGTTTTTTTATTCTATTGATAAATTTACCAGTTAATTCATATTTTTCTAAGGTTTTAAACAGAAATTCTCTCGAAATTCTATCGAAAGCTTTTTCCGCATCTATTGTAACTACTATCCCTTCTTTATTTTTCTTTTTACAGTCATGGATAAAGCTAATTGCTGCGTAGATATTTTCCTGAATCAATTTTTTTTTTCCTAAATCCGTTTTGTTGCTTACTTATCTACAGCTTTGTCCAATCTTGAGGCCAGGATGCCAGAGTAAATTTTCACATCAGTATTGATTAGTGATATTGGTCTATATTGATTACAGTGCTCTAAGTTTTTATTTTCTTTTGGTATTACCGAGATGTAAGCGCTATTTGTTTCATTAGAAAAAGTTATAGGCATTTCATCCTGGTTTATAAGACTGCAGAATAGGGGGGCCACCTCTTCTACCACACACTGATAAAATTCCCCTGGAAATCCATCCGGTCCCGGGCTTTTGCCTTTTTTTTGCTTTTGCACTATCTCTTTAAATTCCAGTTCAGATATTGGGGCGTCCAACATTGCCCGCTCTTCCTCCCCAATCCCTGGTATCTCCACTTTCTTCAGATATTCCTACGGGTCCCGAGTTGACTTCTTATCTAGATTATACAAGTTTTCATAATATTTAGAAAATACTGCTCCTATTTCTTCCGTCCTAGTTTTTATTTCTCCATTCACATCTCTAATTTTATCAATATGATTTTTCCCTTTAAATTCACCCTTAAAGAGAACCTGAGGTGGGTTTAAAGAATATTATCTGCATACAGAGGCTGGATCTGCCTATACAGCCCAGCCTCTGTTGCTATACCAAACCCCCCTAAGGTCCCCCTGCACTCTGCAATCCCTCATAAATCACAGCCACGCTGCTGACAAACAGCTTGTCAGAGCTGGCTGTGTTTATCTCTATAGTGTCAGTCTGCTTCTCTCCCCTCCTCCTGCAGAACTCCAGTCCCCGCCTGCATCCCTTCCCTCCCTGCTGATTGGAGGGAAGGGACAGGGGCAGGGACCGGAGCTATGCAGGAGGCGGGGGAGCAGCTGAGACTGACACTACAGATGTAAACACAGCCTCACAGCACGGCTGTGATTTATGAGGGATTGCAGAGTGCAGGGGGACCTTAGTGGGGTTTGGGATAGCAACAGAGGCTGGGCTGTATAGGCAGATCCAGCCTCTGTATGCAGATAACATTCTTTAAACACACCTCGGGCTCTCTTTAAGAAAATTTGCCAAATATCTACCAGATCTATTAATATTCTTTTTATATGCTATTTTTTTATTCTTTATTTCTGCTTCACATTTTTTATCCAAAAATAAATTCAAATCCGATTTAATCTTATTTAAACTAATTCTGTTATTGTTAGAGGGGTTTTGTTTAGCTAAATTATCTGCCTCTTCAAATTTAATAAGTAAATCATTTACTTTCTGCCTTCTTTCTCTATTTTTAGCACTTTTCCTTGCAATCAGCACTCCCCTTATCACACATTTCATTGTGTCCCATAAAGTAATTGGAGAAATCTCAGGGGATTTGTTCATTATAATAAATTCCTTTATACTTGCAATTAATTTTTTTTTTTGTATCTTCATCTTCTAATAGACAAGGATCTAATCTCCAATTATTCTTCTGTTGTGGGGGGGTCCCTATATTAAGTGTTAACCAAATTGGCGCATGGTCTGAATAAGTTATCCTCCCAATCTCAATATCAATTACCTCTATTATATTTTTTTGAGGGATAAAAAAGTAATCAATTCTTGAGGCCGACTTATGTCTATTGGAGTAGAAAGTGTATTCTCTATTATTCGTGTTATAAATTCTCCATACATCCGATAATTCCAGTATCCTCAATCTATCTTTCAATAGTGTTAGCTCAGTATCTGATATCTGGCTATTGCCACTTGATGTGTCTTGGGGAGGGCTGATTGCAACATTGAAGTCTCCCCCAATTATAACAGTGCCAATTGCTACCTGTTTTACTTTATCTAAAAAGTTTGTAATAAATTTAATTTGATTTCTATTGGGTGCATATATATTTGCCATTGTAAGATTTACACCATTAACCCTTCCAAGCACAATTAGTTCACGTGCATCCTTGTCTTTTATTACTTTATCAATTATCTGACAGTTTGGAGCTAAAAACAATTGCCACTCCTCCTGCTTTTTTCTCTTTATTTGCATTAATTATCCATCTACTATATCTTTTATCAAAAGCTTTTGGGATTTTCCCATTTTTAAAATGTGTCTCTTGCACAAACCCTATGTCTACCTTTTTCTCACAAATTCCTCAATAATTCTACCTCTTTTACAACCAGAGTTGGCTCCTTTTACATTTATTAATTCAATTTTAATTGTATTCATCTTATCAAGGAAAAAAACATGCATATAAAATTAACTAGAGGTAGAGCATGAGGACACACGGACAAGTAGACCTCAGGAGTGGAGGCGGGGAATAAACCGGCTACTTTACATTCTTCCTCATTCATTCGCATCCATAACCCCATACATCCCTTTAGATCCCTATCTGAAGAGGGACACCTTTTAGTGCCATCTTTGTGAGGTTGAATTAACCTCTTTCTCCAGATGCCTTCTGTCATATTCCTAAAAAGGATTATTAATTGAAGGCCCCGTGTCCAGTATAGCTACCCCACCTGGCCTTTCTAGTCAGTGTTGTACCTCTGTTGTTTATATATTCTCCCATTCAGAGATCTCCCTTTTTGTGAGGCCTAAGGGTTCTGTAATTGTTGCCAATGGGTCACCATCCCTCAATATTATAGTATTATTATCTAGTGACACAATCAGTGAGAGTGGATAGCCCCAGCGGTACGTGCCTCCTTTTTGTCTAATTTCTTCCAATAGAGGTCTGAGCAATCTACGCCTTTCCATTGTTCTTTTGGAAAGATCTTGAAATATTTCTATATTAGAGTCCTTATATTTTATAGTACCCATATTTCTTGCTTTTTTCATAATCTTTTCTTTCACTTGAAACATCAATAATTTACAAAGTACATCTGCTCCTCCTCCCTCGCCCTTCTTGCCTCGTTCCCTGCCAACTCTGTGTATTCTTTCAATGATTATTTCTTCTGGAGCTTCTTGACCCAATATATGTTTAAAAAGGTCTGTTGTCACCTTTGTAAGCTCCTCTGTTCTAATCTGTTGCGGAAGTCCTCTTATTTTAATATTATTACGCCTATTTCGATTTTCTAAATCATCCTGCTTACTATTAATCTCATAGATTTTTTTTTTATGGGTTTTAAGGGACTCAGTACACGTCTTTGTAGCTGTAGAAACCTCATCCAGTTTATCATCAATCTTCTTTATATCTTTAGTTAGCTGCACTATTTCATCTTTGATAGGTTGAATTTCATTGGCTACCGCTTCTTTGATACTATTTTGTACTGTCGTCACCACTGTCTGTTGTATTTTTTTTGCAAAGGTCTCCATCATCTCCATCATTCTCCTCTCCATATCCCCCCCAGTTCACCATTTCTAAAACATTTCTAAAACATTATTATTCACCCAAAAAAAATAATTACATTTTTTTATTTACATTTTTTATTTATTAATGTCTGTAAAACATTATTATCCATAGGGGGTCTTAGGTTTAGGCACCAACAGGGGGGTCTTAGGTTTAGGCACCAACAGGGGGGTCTTAGGTTTAGGCATCAACAGGGGGGTCTTAGGTTTAGGCACCAACAGGGGGGTCTTAGGTTTAGGCACCAACAGGGGGGTCTTAGGTTTAGGCACCAACAGGGGGTCTTAGGTTTAGGCACCAACTGGGGGGTCTTAGGTTTAGGCACCAACTGGGGGGCCTTAGGTTTAGGCACCAACAGGAGGGTCTTAGGTTTAGGCACCAACAGGGGGGTCTTAGGTTTAGGCACCAACTGGGGGGTCTTAGGTTTAGGCACCAACAGGGGGGTCTTAGGTTTAGGCACCAACAGGGAGGTTTTAGGTTTAGGCACCAATAGGGGGGTCTTAGGTTTAGGCACCAACTGGGGGGTCTTAGGTTTAGGCACCAACAGGGGGTCTAGGGGTTAGGGATAGGTACAGGGAGGGTTTTAACAAACGTAAATATAAGTTTCAGTTTACAAATAGGGAAGATTAACGTTTTAAGAATTGCCGATCTCATACACATTATTTAGTGATTTATAAATTCTTAAAACACTATTTCTAAACGAAATTCTACACAATATTTCAATAAACGATAATACTGTTTATCGTTTACACCACTCGCCCTTTTTTTTGATCACCCTCCCTTGCAGTTCCTGGTGAGAAAGGGTCTCAATGAGGAGTGAAATTTGGGGTTTCAGACCCTACTCACCCAGAAATAAAAGATCACAAATTAACCATTAAAACACATATTTGATCCCTGATTAGCAATTTTCCAGCATTTTTACAGACAAAATCCTTTTCTTTTTTTTACCACTGCTGACTTTTTTCATAAAATTCCTGCAGTCTTTCCTCACTATATTAAAGGGGAACTGAAGAGAGAGGTATATGGAGGCTGTCATGTTTATTTCCTTTTAATCAATACCAGTTACCTGGCGGCCCTGCTGTTCTATTTCTCTGCACTAGTATCTGATTAAACCAGAAACAAGCATGCAGCTAGTCTTGTCAGATCAGACTTATAAGTCTGAACCACTGAAACACCTGGTCTGCTGCATGCTTGTTCAGGGGCTATGGCTAATAGTATTAGAGGCAGAGGATCAGCAGGGCTGCCAGGCAACTGGTATTGTCTAAAAGGAAATAAACATGACAGCCTCCATATACCTCTCTCTTCAGTTCCCCTTTAATGTGGATATAAGTATAACTGATGAATCATTTGACATCCAGTGATGAAACAGCAGTCTACACCTTCACAATATTACTTATAGATCTTTTATCCCTGAACCAGTTGTGTCAGGTCTTCCCATAGCATCTATTTTGGTAACATTAACAGTACTTTTGACTAGGCCAAAACAGACCTTCAGTTTTATTTCTACAGGCATTCAGATGTTGATTTGCCTTAGTGATTTGGATAATTGCCTTCCTGCATAACTCAATTACACTCCAGCTTTAGCTCACAAAGAGGTGACTGGAAATTCTTCTAAATAATTTTGTGCAGAATTCATGGCACTTTTATAACAGAATGTGTTCCAGGTTTGGAGGCAGCAAAGTGTTGTCACGCCATCACACCTTCACACCTCTGCCATGACTGACTGCTGTTATGGTGTTCTTACACTGGAATGCTCTATTTGTTTTGCACTGGAGACCACAGAGTTCAGCATTGACTTTTAGCCTACAGAACATTATCAAAGCTCAGAGGACTCCACATTTACCCAGTGATTAATATTAGGGCTACTACGATTGTATTGACTTGTGAAACTGCAAAGCACCATGAAAGGGATATTAATATGTACAAAGATTTAAAGTGAATGTACAGGATTTCTAAGATGCTTCTCACAGTAAACAAGAAAAAAATGTATGAATACATAGTCTGCCATAGTCTGGGGTGTCATGATACCACCAACTGCCTACATGAAAAATGGTGCCTGGAAAAAAGGGCGTATGGAATTTGGCTAAAATAAACAATATTTTACTGCTGGATTCCGATAGTAAAATATCAGTTATGTTTACCGATATTTTACTATGGTTAAACCTAACCCTACTCTCACACAGATCCCTGCCTCTACCCATGTCTAACCCTAAGACCCCCTCCCGGTGGTGCCTAACCCTAAAATCCCCCTCTAGTGGTGCCTAATCCTAAGTAGTGTTGGGCGAACAGTGTTCGCCACTGTTCGGGTTCTGCAGAACATCACCCTGTTCGGGTGATGTTCGAGTTCAGCCGAACACCTGATGGTGTTCGGCCAAACTGTTCGGCCATATGGCCGAACTAAGAGCGCATGGCCGAACGTTACCCGAACGTTCGGCTAGCGCTGTGATTGGCCGAACGGGTCACGTGTAGTGTTGGGCGAACATCTAGATGTTCGGGTTCGGGCCGAACATAGCCGCGATGTTCGGGTGTTCGAGCCGAACTCCGAACATAATGGAAGTCAATGGGGACCCGAACTTTCGTGCTTTGTAAAGCCTCCTTACATGCTACATACCCCAAATTTACAGGGTATGTGCACATTGGGAGTGGGTACAAGAGGAAAAAAAGTTTAGCAAAAAGAGCTTATAGTTTTTGAGAAAATCGATTTTAAAGTTTGAAAGGGAAAACTGTCTTTTAAATGCGGGAAATGTCTGTTTTCTTTGCAGAGGTAACATGCTTTTTGTCGGCATGCAGTCATAAATGTAATACATATAAAAGGTTCCAGGAAAAGGGACCGGTAACGCTAACCCAGCAGCAGCACACATGATAGAACAGGAGGAGGGTGGCGCAGGAGGAGAAGGCCACGCTTTGAGACACAACAACCCAGGCCTTGCATGAGGAGAAGAAGCGTGCGGATAGCAATTTGCATTTTGTCGCCATGCAGTCATAAATGTAATACAGATGAGAGGTTCAATAAACAGGGACCGGAAACGCTAACCCATCACAGATGTTCATTGTTCATGTTACTTGGTTGGGGTCCGGGAGTGTTGCGTAGTCGTTTCCAATCCAGGATTGATTCATTTTAATTTGAGTCAGATGGTCTGCATTTTCTGTGGAGAGTCGGATACGCCGATCTGTGACGATGCCTCCGGCAGCACTGAAACAGCGTTCCGACATAACGCTGGCTGCCGGGTAAGCCAGCACCTCTATTGCGTACATTGCCAGTTCGTGCCACGTGTCTAGCTTCGATACCCAATAGTTGAAGGGTGCAGATGGATTGTTCAACACAGCTATGCCATCTGACATGTAGTCCTTGACCATCCTCTCCAGGCGATCGGTGTTGGAGGTGGATCTGCACGCTTGCTGTTCTGTGTGCTGCTGCATGGGTGTCAGAAAATTTTCCCACTCCAAGGACACTGCTGATACCATTCCCTTTTGGGCACTAGCTGCGGCTTGTGTTGTTTGCTGCCCTCCTGGTCGTCCTGGGTTTGCGGAAGTCAGTCTGTCGGCGTACAACTGGCTAGAGGAGGGGGAGGATGTCAATCTCCTCTCTAAAGTCTCCACAAGGGCCTGCTGGTATTCTTCCATTTTGACCTGTCTGACTCTTTCTTCAAGCAGTTTTGGAACATTGTGTTTGTACCGTGGATCCAGAAGGGTATAAACCCAGTAATTGGTGTTGTCCAGAATGCGCACAATGCGTAGGTCGCGTTCAATGCAGTCCTAGGCCGAAGAGGTCATAGCCTAGGGTCACAAAAACCTGTTTATTTGGGCTATTTCAATGGTAGTGATGCTGACGTACATAAATCTCAGCCATGGCCGTTAGCAACGTCTGAATTTCACGAAATGTCTCATGCAGGTAGAAGACATATTGTTAGACTTGGATTCCAAAGATGGGTTCCCTACATCTCTGCAAACCAGAGTTACAGGGCTCCAAATTTGGTAAAATCCCCCATAGGCTTTCATTGGGCCTCCTATTTACAGTTCCAAAATCTCACATCTTTTCAAAGGGCAATTGCTCAGCAGTGGCAAATTTTCTAGCATTGTAGGAACTGTTAGGGGGATCATAACTGGTGAGTTTCGGGCCCCTAGGCCGAAGAGGTCATAGCCTAGGGTCACAAAAACCTGTTTATTTGGGCAATTTCAATGGTAGTGATGCTGACGTACATAAATCTCAGCCATGGCCGTTAGCAACGTCTGAATTTCACGAAATGTCTCATGCAGGTAGAAGACATATTGTTAGACTTGGATTCCAAAGATGGGGTCCCTACATCTCTGCAAACCAGAGTTACAGGGGTCCAAAATTGGTAAAATCCCCCATAGGCTTTCGGTTTCGATAGTTTTTATTGAATTTTTCAAAAATAAAATAGTCAAACATAACTTTGACAAAATCATAACAGTAGCTTTAAACATTAGACATTAACATCAATATGAAGATACAGAGTATTATATATTGAAGCATTCAGCTAAGACAACTATTATATTTAACCCTTTAATTATCTGTAGATATGGTTATGTATTCGGTAAAGTTATTGACCCAAGGGATAAATCATAATTTTTTTTATGTGAAGAGGAGATTTACTCTAATAACAAGGGGGTCTGGTTTGCATATGTGTATTCATATCGTAGTCTTATAACGAAATGAAAGGTTTCATATATTAGAAATAATCATCTCTTTTCATCTATGTTACTCAGAAATGGTTTACATATACCTGTCAGGCTTTCATTGCCTCCCTATTTCACTTTCCAAAATCTCACATCTTTTTAAAGGGCAATTGCTCAGCAGTGGCAAATTTTCTAGCATTTTAGGGACCCTTAGGGGGAACATGACTGGTGAGTTTCGGGCCCCTAGGCCGAAGAGGTCATAGCCTAGGGTCACAAAAACCTGTTTATTTGGGCAATTTCAATAGTAGTGATGCTGACGTACATAAATCTCAGCCATGGCCGTTAGCAACGTCTGAATTTCACGAAATGTCTCATGCAGGTAGAAGACATATTGTTAGACTTGGATTCCAAAGATGGGGTCCCTACATCTCTGCAAACCAGAGTTACAGGGGTCCAAAATTGGTAAAATCCCCCATAGGCTTTCATTGCCTCCCTATTTCACTTTACAAAATCTCACATCTTTTCAAAGGGCAATTGCTCAGCAGTGGCAAATTTACTAGCATTGTAGGGACCCTTAGGGGGAACATGACTGGTGAGTTTCGGGCCCCTAGGCCGAAGAGGTCATAGCCTAGGGTCACAAAAACCTGTTTATTTGGGCAATTTCAATAGTAGTGATGCTGACGTACATAAATCTCAGCCATGGCCGTTAGCAACGTCTGAATTTCACGAAATGTCTCATGCAGGTAGAAGACATATTGTTAGACTTGGATTCCAAAGATGGGGTCCCTACATCTCTGCAAACCAGAGTTACAGGGGTCCAAAATTGGTAAAATCCCCCATAGGCTTTCATTGCCTCCCTATTTCACTTTCCAAAATCTCACATCTTTTCAAAGGGCAATTGCTCAGCAGTGGCAAATTTTCTAGCATTGTAGGGACCCTTAGGGGGAACATGACTGGTGAGTTTCGGGCCCCTATGCCGAAGAGGTCATAGCCTAGGGTCACAAAAACCTGTTTATTTGGGCAATTTCAGTGGTAGTGATGCTGACGTACATAAATCTCAGCCATGGCCGTTAGCAACGTCTGAATTTCACGAAATGTCTCATGCAGGTAGAAGACATATTGTTAGACTTGGATTCCAAAGATGGGGTCCCTACATCTCTGCAAACCAAAGTTACAGGGGTCCAAAATTGGTAAAATCCCCCATAGGCATTCACTGCCTCCCTATTTCACTTTCAAAAATCTCACATCTTTTCAAAGGGCAATGGCTCAGAAGTACCAAATTTTCTAGCATTGTAGGGACTCTTAGGGGGACTGCTTGAAGAAAGAGTCAGACAGGTCAAAATGGAAGAATACCAGCAGGCCCTTGTGGAGACTTTAGAGAGGAGATTGACATCCTCCCCCTCCTCTAGCCAGTTGTACGCCGACAGACTGACTTCCGCAAACCCAGGACGACCAGGAGGGCAGCAAACAACACAAGCCGCAGCTACTGCCCAAAAGGGAATGGTATCGGCAGTGTCCTTGGAGTGGGAAAATTTTCTGACACCCATGCAGCAGCACACAGAACAGCAAGCGTGCAGATCCACCTCCAACACCGATCGCCTGGAGAAGATGGTCAAGGACTACATGTCAGATGGCATAGCTGTGTTGAACAATCCATCTGCACCCTTCAACTATTGGGTATCGAAGCTAGACACCTGGCACAAACTGGCAATGTACGCAATAGAGGTGCTGGCTTGCCCGGCAGCCATCGTTATGTCGGAACGCTGTTTCAGTGCTGCCGGAGGCATCGTCACAGATCGGCGTATCCGCCTCTCCACAGAAAATGCAGACCGTCTGACTCAAATTAAAATGAATCAATCCTGGATTGGAAACGACTACGCAACACTCCCGGACCCCAACCAAGTAACATGAACAATGAACATCTGTTAGCGTTTCCGGTCCCTGTTTATTGAACCTCTCATCTGTATTACATTTATGACTGCATGGCGACAAAATGCAAATTGCTATCTGCACGCTTCTTGTCCTCATGCAAGGCCTGGGTTGTTGTGTCTCAAAGCGTGGCCTTCTCCTCCTGCGCCACCCTCCTCCTGTTCCATCACGTGTGCTGCTGCTGGGTTAGCGTTACCGGTCCCTTTTCCTGGAACTTCTTATATGTATTACATTTATGACTGCATGCCGACAAAAAGCATGTTACCTGTGCAAAGAAAACAGACATTTCCCGCATTTAAAAGACAGTTTTCCCTTTCAAACTTTAAAATCGATTTTCTCAAAAACTATAAGCTCTTTTTTTTCCTCTTGTACCCACTCCCAATGTGCACATACCCTGCAAATTTGGGGTATGTAGCATGTAAGGAAGCTTTACAAAGCACGAAAGTTCGGGTCCCCATTGACTTCCATTATGTTCGGAGTTCGGGTCGAACACCTGAACATCACGGCGATGTTCGGCGAACGTTCGCGAACCCGAACATCTAGGTGTTCGCCCAACACTAATCCTAAGACCCCCCCTTTCCCAATGGTGCCTAATTCTAAGACCCCACCTGGCGGTACCTAACTCTAAGACCCCCTTTGGTGATGCCTAACTCTATGATTAACCCCACCCCCCTCCGTGGCACTACAAACCACTCCTCCTAAACCTTAGACCCCCTCTCTGATGCAGAGCCACGATTTATGGGAAAGAAGGTACATTTCGGAACTCGTGGGAGCCGCCGCACGCCTAAATATACATTTTTTGCTGCTTATGGCGGCACCATTTTTTCCATAAGTGTTCCTATGCCTTTTTTGCTGATTCGCCACCAACTACCTTTCACTTATTCCTAGAGGAGAGGCAGCATCACTTAACCTCCTTCAGGCGCTTTATAGGAGTGACCATGGCTTGGACTGGAAAGTCATTTAACACCTTGCAGAGAGTAACTGGGAGAGCGCATGCTCCAGACTACAAGTGGTAAATGGTGCAGAAAGTTACTTGACGTCTAAGCTAAACAGTAGAGGCTTCCAACAGCCACTTGACCAAATAAAGGTATGTGTAGCATTTCTGTGTTTAGCAGCTTATGTGCCTCCAGAATGTAGAGGTGTGAAGCCTTCAAAGAATCTTGACACATTTTCTGGAATACCTGGATTCGAACATCAACTCCAAATAAGAGACACTCAATTCCAAAAATAGAAAGCTCTACGTACATCTGCACCTCTACTGTAATATAAAGATTCAAATACTATCATCAATAAATGAAACATTTATCCAGGGAACGTCTTTCTTGCGCAACACCAGTAAATCACTGTAGGAAGCCATTTTAAACCACACTGATTGATATCATAACGTAATTATATATTAGATGCTATGATCCAAAAGATGCAGTAAACTCAAATAAAATTGCTGTACGCAGGGAGCGCACAGCAATTTTACTGTTACTTGCTCACGTGGAGCACCTGATGTTAACCCCATAGTGTCACAAATTACAGTTAATGCCCACGTTGCTATGCTAATGTCTGGCGTAAAGCATGTTACAATAGAAAGATGTGGGCCCTTTTCCACTAACGAAGTGATGTGAATGTGGCTACCTCGCCGCATTGCAAGGTATGCGGATGGATTCAGCCGTGTAAGAATCTGCAGCATGCAGATCGCTCCTTACCGCTCCGCATAACCAGCACGCAATGGAAACTGTTCCATTGCCGTGCATTGGTTACAGTTCGGCCGCGGTGCGATGTGGCTATGTAGACGCATCACTTCGCGTGTAGTGGAAGCAAGCCCTAAGGGTTAACAGATGGCACTCCCTGCGCATGCCAATTTTACCGGAGTTTACAGCATCAGGACTAAAGTGACCTAATCTCCTCTAAAGACACAAACTTTATTTAGTTTAATACATAACAAATTATTAAAATGTTGCATATGCTGTTACAACCTTTTAGCTGTACCACTATAAAATGAGGAATAACAAAGACCTAAGCTCACACTGTGTTTAGACAAGACACAGAATATTTGTATTACGCTTTACTCCTGGCGAACTCTAAGTGCTCAGTGGGCAGTAGGAGTGTTAGGGAGTCTTGCCCAAGGTCTCCTTACTGAATACGTGCTAGCTTACTGAATAGGAAGAGCCAAGAATCCACCCCTGGTTTTGTGTGTCAGAGGAAAAACCCTTAACTAGTACACTATCCAGGCACATTTAAGGCCCTTTTGTAAATCCCAATTATATAAAAAATATTATCCAACGTTTATTTTTTAAAGAGAACCTGTACTCAAAAAAAGGGCCCCTGGGGGGTACTTACCTCGGGAGGGGGAAGCCTCTGAATCTGATTGAGGCTTCCCCTGTCCTCCTCAGTCCCACGGTGGTCTCGCTGTGCCCCTCGTAAGCCACAGCTGACAATTTGGCAGGCTGTGGCTGGCTGTAGCGCAGGTACAGTAGTGTCTGCAATATCTACCTTCCCTGGCTCTAACAAAGGCACAATAGCGGCTCTCGGCTCGGATCAGGCGGAAATAGCCGATCCCAGTCGGGTCCGCTCTACTGTGTAGAGGGGGCCCTTTTTCTCATTACAGGTTCTCTTTAAGGGCTCTTTGAAAATGAATTGAAGGAGGAGCTCATGTGGCCCCTCGAATCCAGGCACCCTGGTGCAGTCACAGCGGTTGCATCCTCTATTTCTACCCCTCTGTCAGTCATCATGCATTAGCTCTATGTTGGTGCTGTGGTTGCAATGATCAAGGCTGGATTTGCACTATTTGTGCCAAGTGGTCAAGTATGTTGTGGCACCCCTTTCATGTGCAGCAGTGCACCTCCCATTCCATGTGAAGCCCCCTCTTCCATGTGTATCCAGACCATGTACAGCAGCCCCCTCTTCCATGTGTGATATCCATATGCAGCCCTCTATTCCATGTGTAATATCCATATGCAGCCCCCTCTTCCATGTGTTATATCCATATGCAGCCCCCTCTTCCATGTGTTATATCCATATGCAGCCCCCTCTTCCATGTGTGATATCCATATGCAGCCCCCTCTTCCATGTGTTATATCCATATGCAGCCCCCTCTTCCATGTGTGATATCCATATGCAGCCCCCTCTTCCATGTGTATCATCCATGTACAGCAGCCCCTCTCTTTCATGTGTGATATCCATATGCAGCCCCCTCTTCCATGTGTGATATCCATATGCAGCCCCCTCTTCCATGTGTGATATCCATATGCAGCCCCCTCTTCCATGTGTGATATCCATATGCAGCCCTCTATTCCATGTGTGATATCCATATGCAGCCCCCTCTTCCATGTGTGATATCCATATGCAGCCCTCTATTCCATGTGTGATATCCATATGCAGCCCTCTATTCCATGTGTGATATCCATATGCAGCCCTCTATTCCATGTGTGATATCCATATGCAGCCCTCTATTCCATGTGTGATATCCATATGCAGCCCCCTCTTCCATGTGTGATATCCATATGCAGCCCTCTATTCCATGTGTGATATCCATATGCAGCCCCCTCTTCCATGTGTGATATCCATATGCAGCCCTCTATTCCATGTGTGATATCCATATGCAGCCCTCTATTCCATGTGTGATATCCATATGCAGTCCCCTCTTCCATGTGTGATAGCCATATGCAGTCCCCTCTTCCATGTGTGATAGCCATATGCAGCCCCCTCTTCCATATGTGATATCCATATGCAGCCCCCTCTTCCATGTGTATCATCCATGTACAGCAGCCCCTCTCTTTCATGAACAGCTCTATCAGGGATCACTTTCCCTTTTGCATGTGTTGCTGCACATTTTCAGCCCCCTCTTTCATATGTAGGAACCCTTTTTCATATTACGTGCCCCCTTGGGCAGCAGCTGCTCGGGCCTTTGTGGCCTTCCCAGAAATCCAGCCCTGGGAATGATCACCTCTACATGTACATTGAATAGTGGTAATTATTACCAAACCATTCCTTTTCCTCTGCTTGCACCTCTCTCAACAGAGGCTGTCCTTTGAAAGCCTGTTCTGGTGGTCTGTGTCGTACAATTGTTATAAAAGCGCAGGGGGGGTCTTAGTGTAAAATGTGTACTGGAAGCCCATGACACTGTAGCTGCCCCACTGCTGGCTGTACTGTGCAGGTCAGGGAAGGGAGCAGTCATTACTGCAATCACAACTAGGGTTGCTCGCAATGCGCAAACTATGATTTCGTTTAAATATGCGTAGTTTTCCACAATTACGCGTAGCGGAATTACATAGGTGTAACCAACTTTCACCTGCGGTTGTCAAACGTAATTACGCATTAAATTACACAATTACGTGCAAGCGGAACATAGTTCCATAGTTCTATGCGAACGCTTAAGTCCGTATGCAGAATAAAGTCTGCAATCATTAACTGATTCTATACGTAAATTCCCCTTGAAAATGAGTATTTTTGTATGTGTACATCTAGTACATTCGTTCAATGCGCATGCCTATGCGTGATTTTCATCTGTACGTGTAAAAATGTACGCATATAATACATTCATAAGTGATTTCGCAATATACATGTGAACTACGTGTAACAGGAGTAATTACGCATAGCGGTAATTTTTACGTGTAAATTTGTAAGCATTTATTTACTTTTTTTACTTTACAATTATGATGCGCAATTATGAATCAGTATAATTATGATGGTCTCAATAGAGTAACTAGAGGGGAGCAGCACCTGCGATCGCCGGGGGCTCAGACAGAGCTGTGGAGAGCCCCAACTACTATCCTTCCCTTCCTCCGATGCAGGATACTATACTTCAGATCAGGTGTTTTGGTGGCTACACTGGTATTGGGTGAGAAGATCATGATGGCCACACTTATGACCCTTGTAAGACTTGCCCCCAACGCGTGAAGGGCACCAATGGAAGGAAAAGGAAGGGGTGTTAATATTGGGAGGGGGCATCACATTTTTGATAGGGGGGGGGCCACATGAATTGTAGTTACGCCACTGACTGGTCTGTTTCTTTCCCTCCCCAGTCTGAGAGCTGCTCATCAACAATTAACAGAAGACAGATTTAGGTACTGGCCGAATAAAAGAATACATTTCATTTGTTTACTGTATACACAATTTGATTTATAGCAGCTGGTTCTGATTGCCTGGGGTTAATCTTTTAATGAATACCTACTGCATTATTGTATTTGCTATAAATTTGTATAAAAAAAAGGTGCCTGCAGTCCATGAGCAGAGCTGGAATCAAGGGCTGTGCCTCTGTTTATCATTACAATGTTATGAATACTTGTGTCACTTCATACTTCACATCTAATGTAACCCACATTCGTACTGCATGAAGAACAGCTCTGGGAAAGAGCAATCGCATTAACACAAAAAGCTGTAATATGGATATAACTATTAGAGGCAGGAGTTTGCAGTAACCATTACAAATAGCTTTTTTGGGTAGGAGTTGGCACTGACTATTGTAAATATCCTTCAGCTTTCAGCTAGCACTGCCGCCATCTCATGTGAAGCGGAGGTCCTGGCTGTCTGACTGGCCAAGCTCCAGCTCTTGTCAGCTCCTCTCAGTGCTACATCCAGGAAAGAACTCCAGAAATGAAAATCATTGAACACTTTAGGAAAGGGGGGAAAACTGCCACCAATTAAAATGTAGTTCTTACCATCAAAGACACCACTTTGTATGTTGGCTTAAAAAATCCACTTAACTGCACCCCGAAATGTCTTCAGTATAATTGTAAAGCATTTAAGGTATATGCTTCATGGCTAAAAAAATAAATAAAAATAAAATCGCATTAAGACTATATAAAGGGCAGGTCTATAAAAGCAAGATGTGAAGAGATGAAACAGGTGTGCTTGAAATAAGTAAGTTGCACTCATTTCATTGGCCTCAATTCACTAAGCTTATCTCCTGTCTTTAATAACGTTTCTAGAGTTATCACCATGGTGATGAGGCATGTCGTATTCAGGAAGCCTTTTACCTCAGGCAAACCCAAAGTTAACTCTTCTGTCTTTAAGTTAACTCTTCAATCCTTAAAATAACTCCAGAGCTCTAAAGTTAAGACAGGCTGTTAATTAACTGCATGTGAAAATATCTGATCTGATATTGAATTTAGTATATCTTGAAGAAACAGCTCATTCTTTTTTTTAGAAGTGCACCAGTTATAAACGATATTGCCTAAGACGCTGGGACTGTATTATGAACTGTGTATATTGGATCATATTGATTGGAGGACTAGATCATATTGATACACAATTGTTTTGATAATAACATCTATTATGCTAAGGTTTTTTCCTTTATAGGTGATTTTTGTGACCCTTCTGTATAGGGTCCCCTGTATATAGTATTTGCATAGAGAATCCCTGTGCAAACCATTACCTTATGCAAAGCTTGGCGCTGTAATCGTGTGGTATAGATATGAGGACATTGTTAGTTAAACTCCATTGTTGTGATTTATCCATAAGTTGGGTACGCAGCACATTTGATAGTAATAATGGGCAGCCATCAGACTGTGGTCAGGGAAGTAGCAAGGTCGAATTTATAGTTTTTGTGCCCCTGGGCTGACTATGTTGTGGCTCCCCTTTCTTGTGCAGCAGCGCCCATCCCCTTACATGTGCAGCCGCTCTTCTATCTGTATCATTCATGTATTGTAACCCCTCTCCTTTATGAACAGCTCCCTTGGGCATCAGTTTCCCCTTTTTCCGTGTTGATCTCCATTTTCATCCTCCTCTTCAAGTTGCAAGTAGCAACCCCTCTTTTATGTTCGGGTGACCCACTAGGCTACAGCCACCCAAGGCCTGGGCCTTTGTGGCCTTTTCAGGAATCCGGCCCTGGGAAGTAGTAGTTTGCAATGGGTATCCAGCAGAAAGTGCTTAGGGAAGTAGTAGTCACTAATCAGTATACAGCAGAGCATGGTCAGGGAAGAAGTAGTCAGCAGTGAGTATACAGCAGACAGTGGCCAGTGAAGTAGCAGTCAGTAATGGGTATCCAGAAGACAGTGGTCCGGGTGTAGTAGCTAGCAATGGGTATTCAGCAGACAGTGCCTAGGGAAGTAGTAGTTAGCAATCGATATCAAGCAGTCAGTAGTTAGGGAAGTAGTAGTGAGCAATGAGTATCCAGCAGTCAATAGTCAGGGAGGTGGTAGTGAGCAATGAGTATCCAGCAGACAGTGGTCATGGAAGTAGTAGTCAGCAATGAGTACCCAACAGACAGTGGTCAGGAAAGTAATAGATAGCAATGAGTATCCAGAAGGCTGTGGTCAGGGAAGTAATAGATAGCAATGGGTGTCCAGCAGGCAGTGTTTAGGGAAGTAGTAGTTAGCAATGAGTAGACAGTGGTCAGGGAAGTAGTAGTCACCAATTGGTATACAGCAGACAATGGTCAGGGAGTAGTAGCTGGTTAGGAGTATCCAACAGACAATGCTTAGGGAAGTAGTAGTCGTAGCAATAGCCATAGCAGCCATTGCAACTGCTATGGGGCCCTGAAAGGAGAGGGCTCATGTGGTACTTGATGTGTTCAGTTTGTTTCTCCACCCTCTGACTTTGTCTCAGTACCCATGGAGTAAATACAGTGTAAATTGCATGGAAATGTAAATTGCCCAGTCAACTCATATCCACGAGGTAGGGGCAAGTGGTATCGCTTAAAGGACACCTGAGGCGAAAATAAACTACTGAAATAAATGATTGTATCTATCTTCCTTCTCCTAAAAATGACTTTTTAAGATATTCCACAGTTTTATTTTATGTTTAAAGTGGAATATACCCTGCATTTCATCTTTGCGCTAAAACATTATTTACAGCATATTATACGCAACCAGCATTTTTTTTTACTAGACCAGCATTGGAAGGGTTACACACAGAGCTTGAAAGTTGAGTGCAGTGAAATGCTGCCGCATCCGAACTTCAGATAATGTTATATTGTGTTTACTTAAATGTATCAAGTGAGGAATGTGACACATTCTCTGACTGCGGAGAAGCAGCTGGAGACAGAGAGACACTGAAAGCTTTTCTGGCTGCATGTAACAATTGTATAACGTTTTGGTGTAGCAACACAGGCGATTGATTATGTGGTGATCTGCAGAATCACCAATAATACAGATGCTATACCTGATTATGTGGTGATCTGCAGAATCACAAATAATGCAAGTATAGCTAACAGGAACACAGAATGAGATGTGCTTGGTGCAACAGTAACTGATTAGTTTAATGAGACCTCACTAGAGGAGCTGGTGGGTACTATCAGAAACAGTAACTGAGTAGATTTAACTAAACCTCACCAGAGGAGCTGGTGGGTACTATCAGAAGAGCACCTCACCAGTGGCAAGGGCCCACTGGTGAGTAGAGAGGTCAGACAGACTAGGTTCGGCAACTGAGAGGCAGATACAGTACAGAATCAGTAGACAAAATAGTAGTAGGTATTCAGGAAGAGGTTCAGCAACTAGATCAGATGGGCAGAGGTACAGAAACGTAAAGCAATAGCAGAAACAGAGATAAGCCAGAGTCATACACAGAATATCAATAATAATACAATAAAGCAATAGTCCTAGTCTTGTGTGAAATCCCTGGTTTTCTCCCAGATCAAAGCACACTGGATACTAGTCTAAGGTCTGAGCGCTAACACGTATGTATTCGCAACAGCAGGCAGGTTGCGAGTGAACCGTGAAGGCTTAAGAAGCAGAGGAGACCTCACAGCCGCGCCCACTACAATTAGCCAATCCTGAGCGGCGTGAGTCCCCTCTGACGTCAGCCGACCAGCTGGTCAGCTGACGTGCCTCCTCCCAGCATAAAGGTCCTGTCTACGCGCGCGGCCACGCGATACAGCAACCCTATGTGCCAATCACAATTCCACCCTCGGCGAGTCGGCGTGCTAGACGCCGGCGGAACGGAAAAAAACCTCTGAGCAGGGGAACCGAGGTGGTTGTGGAGACACCCTGCATGCCCGCAGCCGCAGATGTTACAGTACCCCCCCTTGAGGCGTGGACTCCGGACACGGGCCACCAGGTCTGTCAGGATGCAACCTATGGAACTCTTTTCTAAGGTCTTCCGCATGCATGACTGGGAACCCAAGATCTCTCCTCAGGCCCATACCCCCTCCAATGAACCAGGTATTGTATAGAGTTGCGCACAAACCGAGAATCCAAAATTTGTTCTATCTCACACTCAGGTTCCCCATCAATCACCACAGGGGTCGGGGGGGGGCGAGGAATCCACATGTACTGCAAGTTTTAACAAGGACACATGGAATGCCTTACCACCTTTCCAACTGGACGGAAGTGAAACAGCATATGTGACCTTATTGGTTCTCTTGGAGACAGGGTATGGGCATATATATCTAGGGCCCAATTTGACAGAGGGCTGTTTTAGAGCCAAATGTCGAGTAGACACCCACACCAGATCCCCCGGTGCAAAGTCCCACTCTCCCGAACGTCTCCTGTCTGCCTGTTTTTTCTGGCTCACAAAAGCCTTCTTGAGATTTTTCTGAACCAAGGCCCAGATCTCTTTCAAAGTTCCCTGCCACTCCTCCAGTGCTGGGAAAGGAGATGCCACCACAGGCAAAGAAGAGAACTTAGGGGATCTCCCCGTCACAACCTGAAACGAAGAGAACCCCGAGCCGAGGAGGAACTCTTCAAATTATTATGGGCAAACTCTGCAAACGGCAAGAATTTGACCCAATCCGTCTGGGCGTCTGCCACATAGCACCTCAGAAACTGTTCCAGGGACTTGTTAACCCTTTCCGTTTGCCCATTCATCTGTGGGTGGTAGCCAGAGGAAAATGATAGGTTCATGCCCAGATGATTACAAAAGGCCCTCCAAAATTTGGAGACGAACTGGACCCCCCCCCCCCCATCTGACACCACATTCTCCGGGATACCATGCAGACGAAAAATGTAGTGAATGAAGAGCTATGCCAGTTCTTGAGCAGAGGGGATTCCATCCAAAGGAATGAAATGGGCCATTTTACTGAACCTATCGACTACTACCCATATGACAGTTTTTCCCTGAAACCTGGGCAGTTCCCCTATAAAGTCCATGGACAAGTGTGTCCATGGCTGCTCTGGCAAAGGTAGAGACTGTAAAGTGCCAACGGGAGTTCGTCTGGAGGGTTTGCTCCTGGCACAAACAGAACAGCTCCCCACAAAGTCCTTACAGTCAGAAACAATGGAGGGCCACCAAACACATCTGTCCAATAACTCCTGCGTACGGGCAACACCAGGGTGACCTGCATTCTTATGGGAGTGAAACACATGAAGAATCTTAAATCTGAACTGGAGAGGTACAAATAGAACTCCATCTGGTTTCCCTTCTGGGGCTTCCTGCTGAAATGGGCTCAGCATAGTTGCCCAGTCCTTCCAGGCCTCAATATCAGTGGAACCAGAGGAGTGAGACGGCAACCCCTCCACTTGGATCTCGGTAGCTCCTACTGTGACTTTCTCCAAAGAATGACGATGACAGTAGGAGGACCAGGCTAACAATTGTCTGGAACTCCAGTCAATCTGAGGGGAGTGTTTTCGAAGCCACGGCATACCGAGAATCACTGTGGAGGTAGACATCTCTAGAACCAAAAACTGTATCTGTTCTTTATGCAACACCCCCAACTGACACAACAATAACGGAGTCTGAGTGAGTGGTAATTTCCCTTGCAACGGTGAATCATCCATTGCAGCCACTATAATCTGACGTCCCACAGGAAGGAGAGGAAAACCAAACTTAATGGCAAAGTCATATGCCATTACATTAACTGCAGAACCCGAGTCTACAAAGGCCTGGGTGGAATGGACTTTATCCTCCCAGGTAATAGAATATGGTTGAAGTACACGCTTATTCTTTAGAGGTAAGACAGGATCGCCTAGGGTAGTACCTCCAGCTACACCTAGGCGATGGAGTTTTCCGCCTTCTTGGGACAATTTGCTACGATATGCCCCTTCTCTGCACAATAAAGACAGAGTTTCTCGGTACGCCTCCTGTCCTTCTCAACCTCAGTGAGCTTGGACTGTCCAATTTGCATCGGCTCATCAGGCAGAGGAGAGGGAGGAACAGGAGGAGAGAACATGCCAGAAGCAAGTCTCCCTGGCGTTCTGCCTCGAGTCTGCTTCTGGTATAGCACTCGGCGATCAATTTTAATTGCCAGGGAAATGGCCTCATCAACTGACTTAGGCTCGGGGTGACCTAACATAATATCAGCCACTGCATCAGATAGTCCTGACAAAAGACAATCTAATAATGCATACTGCCCCCATCTCGCTGACACCGCCCACCTTCTAAACTCAGCGGCATAATTTTCAACTGAGTTATGACCCTGCCTGAGAGTCTTAAGCTTCCTCTCTGACGTCATTGCTAAATCCGGATCATCATATATAACTGCCATCACTTTATCCTCCCTGGCGGTTTGTTAAAATCCGCCAGGGGGCAGCAAATACCTTTTTTTTTGTTTTTGTTTTTTTCATGTAGCGAGACAATGTCTCGCTACATGATAGCCGCTGCTGAGCGGCATCCCCCCAGCCCTTCCGATCGCCTTCGGCGAACGGAGATCAAGAGATCCCGTTCAAAGAACGGGATCTCTTGGAGGGCTTCCCCCGTCGCCATGGCGACGGGGCGGGATGACGTCACCGACGTCGTGACGTCAAAGGGGAATTCGATCCACCCCACAGCGCTGCCTGGCACTGATTGGCCAGGCAGCGCACGGGGTCTGGGGGGGGCGGCTGCGGCGATGCGTATAGCGGCGGATCGGCGGGTAGTGGCGGCGATCGGAGGTTACACGCAGCTAGCAAAGTGCTAGCTGCGTGTAACAAAAAAAATTATGCAAATCGGCCCAGCGGGGCCTGAGCGGTGCCTCCTGGCGGCATAGCCCGAGCTCAGCTCGGGCTTACCGCCAGGGAGGTTAAAGAAGTCCTGAACAGAGGCCAATGCCTCATGCCCATCAGGGAGACTGTAGGCCCAGGACTGCGAATCACCTGATAATAAGGTCTTTATCAGTGTGACTCTCTGGCTCTCTGTGCCTGACGATACTGGCCGTAACTCAAAATAAGAAAGGCATCGGTGTGTAAAGAGAAACTCCAACCTAGAATTGAACTCTATCCCAATTAGTAGCTGATACCCCCTTTTACATGATAAATATAATGCTTTTCACAAACAGACCATCAGGGGGAGCTGTATGACTGATTTTGTGCTGAAACCCCTCCCACAAGAAGCTCTGGGACCGCGGTACTTTTGGCAGTTTGTTACAATGTAACAAGGTTCACAGACAGGAAATAGCTGTTTACAGCTGTCTCTAACAGCCAAAACAGCTAGGAGCTACATAACCTGCTAACAGTAAAAATGTCACCATGTAATAAATGTCAGAATGTAAATCGGGGAGAGGAAAGATTTTACAATGAGCAAACTCTGCCTAAATCATTTATACATAATTATGGTAAAAAATGAAGCACTTTTTCACTACATTATTTTCACTGGAGTTCCTCTTTAAAGTTTCTGAAGTCAGAGCGATGCCCTGAAAATTTTTCAGGAGGGGGCATCCTGGGCTCATTAACAGGAGGGGATGACACTTGTGCATTAGGACTTTTCAGACGATTAACTGCCTCAAGCAATTGGTCTATCTGGGCCTGCTGTACATTAACCATCTTGACGAGATCGGTAACGGACGTGGTCAAAAGTTCAATCCGATTGCACAGCGTATCCATATTTTTTCTGGTCTGCTGTTCTGTAACGATTGTATAACGTTTTGGTGTAGCAACACAGGCGTCTTGATTATGTGGTGATCTGCAGAATCACCAATAATACAGACGCTGTACCTGATTATGTGGTGATCTGCAGAATCACCAATAATGCAAGTATAGCTAACAGGAACACAGAATGAGATGTGCTTGGTGCAACAGTAACTGATTAGTTTAATGAGACCTCACCAGAGGAGCTGGTGGGTACTATCAGAAACAGTAACTGAGTAGATTTAACTTAACCTCACCAGAGGAGCTGGTGGGTACTATCAGAAGAGCACCTCACCAGTGGCAAGGGCCCACTGGTGAGTAGAGAGGTCAGACAGACTAGGTTTGGCAACTGAGAGGCAGATACAGTACAGAATCAGTAGGCAAAAGAGTAGTAGGTATTCAGGCAGAGGTTCAGCAACTAGATCAGATGGGCAGAGGTACAGAAACGTAAAGCAATAGCAGAGTCAGAGATAAGCCAGAGTCATACACAGAATATCAATAATAATACAATAAAGCAATATTCCTAGTCTTGTGTGAAATCCCTGGTTTCCTCCCAGTTCAAAGCACACCGGATACTAGTCTAAGGTCTGAGCGCTAACACGTAGGTATTCGCAACAGCAGGCAGGTTGCGAGTGAACCGTGAAGGCTTAAGAAGCAGAGGAGACCTCACAGCCGCGCCCACTACAATTAGCCAATCCTGAGCGGCGTGAGTCCCCTCTGACGTCAGCCCACCAGCGGGTCAGCTGACGCGCCTCCTCCCAGCATAAAGGTCCTGTCTACGCGCGCGGCCGCGCGATACAGCAACCCTAAGTGCCAATGACTATTCCATCCTCGGCATGCTAGACGCCGGCGTAACGGAAAAAACCTCTGAACAGGGAACCGAGGCGACTGTGGGGACACCCTGCGTGCCCGCAGCCACAGATGTTACACTGCAAAACAGCAATGAATAAAAACCGTACTTTTGGAAACCTATAAGTTCTAAATGAATAATAATACTTATGAAAAAATGCAAATATGATAAACGTATTGCATATAAAAAGTAGGTAAACATGTTTTTATGGAATATTATGCCAGGGTTTAAACCGCTTTAAATCTACTTTTTAAGTTTTAACTATTTTTTTGTTTTGCTCAATGACACATTCATTGAAGTAAGCCAGAGCTAAAAATATATGAACTATTGAACCTCTTTATCTCTTTCCTGCTCTCATTTTCTGCTAGGAAAGTGTTTTATAGTTGGAGTTTCTTTTCAGTGAGGGTCACACTGTAGTCACTTCCTGTCTGAGTCAGTACTGAGTCAGCCGCTTTCATTCCTGATATTTAACTCTTTCAGGCAGAGAAAGAAAAGGAAAAAAAGGAACACAGCATAGTTATTTGTGTGCTAGGCACTGTACAAACACATGTCTATCTCATCGTGTCACATGTCACCTCGGGTATCCTTTAAAGAGTGCCTACATCTAAGAGCCCCATGAAAGTTTTGCTATGGGTCCCCATATCCAACACAAAGTGGTTAGGGAAGTACTAGTAGTTTCCAATAAACAGCCACTAGACAGTGGTCAGGGAAGTAGCTGTTTGCAATGGGCATCCAGCAGACAGCATTTAGGAAAGTATTATATATTATAAAGCAGGGGGGTTTCTGTCTCCATTGGCCGTCACACAGATTGCTCTAAACAACTGACTACAACACAGTACATGGAAGGCTGTGCTATCCAGGTCTTAGTTTTTTGTTTTGTTTGTTTTTGTTTTTTTTCCTTTATGCATCACTGTTCTTGGCCTCTTGCTACAAACACTGCTGGAATTTAAAAAATACACTTTGCTTGACTGCAAAACATTTCTAAGAGATTGGTTACATTTATGTTCAAGTTTAGTAGAATTTTCCTGATACCGTACTAGTCTAATAATGAGCAACATTTAAACTGCCGCTGAGGTATGTACTCAGAGAAGACACGAGACGTTTAAATAGGCTTTATACCTAAGTGTACCCTGGAGTATGGTCTAAACATTAAGCTATGCGCCAGATCATTAGGAGCAAGAATTTCAGACCAGGAAGTCTCTGTTCGAAATGCTGAGTATAAAATATGTTTATCCCCTCCATACTGAATTTAGATGTGCTTTCTGCGTCCTTGAGGTTTTAGCATCATTAATCATAATAGAAGGAAGCTGTAAATTGTATAAAACACACATGTCTTCAGGCCTAAGAATTCCATGAAATTCAATATCTGATATTCGTTGGTTGCGTCCCTTTTGTGTTGTACTGAGAGTCTTTTCGTCATTTTTGTGGGAGGTTTGTGGGTTGCTGCTGTCTGTACACATTGTTCTCTCTTACTATAGGAAGTTGAATCCCCCAGAAATGTGATCTATGTAAGCGAATATGTGGATGGAAGACATGACCTATTGAAAATGTCAAAGTCATCCACTCAGGCAGTGATCTAACATCCCCCTCACTGAGCATGAGCTGAGGGAGCTTTGGTATTTCATCAGAACTAGTGTATGCCACGTGAGGACACAAAGGCTACACAAACCCACAGTAGGTCATGTTGCAGGATGTGTAACTTATACCTAAGTGTGTAAGGTATATACTGTATACTGTAGATATGTGACACTGTTATTCTGTTTGTTTCAGCAGAAACCTAAACGACCAATAAAGCCTGTTGGCTCCCTATGGAAGACCTATTTATTCAAATATTTTGTTTATAGCAACTATAACTTTGATATTTTGTACTGTGAGCATAGGTCAGAGCACGAAGGTGTCTTTTGGTCATTTGTGCATTATTATTATTATTATTATTATTTAGCACTGACACATTTTCTGTTATGTTTTACAGAGAACATTGAATAATATACTGTACATCCCAAACTGCCCTTCAGCAGAGAAATGGTTTAAAGGGATACTGAGCAGCTTTAAAAAAAAGGGTTGCTCATACTGGCGACTTCGGGCGGAAGTTGCCATATAACGGAGCCGCCAGCGGGACCAGGAGAGGAGCCTGGAGGACGCCGGGGGACCTTATGGCGTAAGGTGGGCAGGAAGAAGCCCCAGGTAAGTACAAATGGTGTTTTTTAAAGCTGCTCAGTGTCCCTTTAATGCTCCCACCACAGAATAAGATAAAACCCGAGGTGAACCTAAACCAGAAAAAAGATGCTTATCTAAGCAGAATGTAGGGGGATTTTCCAGAGACTTCCTATGTCCTCCTTGCCCACCGCTGCCCAGGACCCCCTGGAAGTTCACAGTCCCATTTCTCTTCATGCACAGTAGCACAAATGCAGTTGTACTTGTACAGGCACAGCTGTACTTATGGCAGTGCGGTTCATGGCAGAAATGTTCCAGGGGTCCACTCGCACAAACCAAGGCAGTGGTGGGCAGGAGGATGTGGGAAGCCTCTGCAGGATGCAGAAAGTTCCATCTTCTGAGGCAAGTATATGTAGTGCTGCTCATCAGGATTCCGGATATCCAGGTAACCAGGATATCCGACCTTTTTTAGCTATCTGACAGGATTCGGATTCCGGATACCTGGGCCAAATCCGGATAGCTATCTGCGGATAGTTGGGCGCATAACGCGGATATGCGTGGATATTGTGGATATCCGGATCCGAAATACTGTAACTAAGGAGATGACGTCCTGGAGCCAATCAGAGGGCTCCCAGCAGAAGCCCTAGCAACCAATCACATAGGGTAACCCTGGCCAGCCCCACCTGACCTCATTGAGCCAATCAGAGGGCTCCCAGCATAAAACCCTGGCACCCATTCACAGAAAGTAACACTGGCCAGCCCCTCTGTATAATAAGGAGGGTTGCCGTGATGAGACATATCGTCCTAGCTTGCTGACTGCTCACTGAGAGACATGCTCCAGTGCTGCTGGCCTAGCAACGGTTGTACACAGTTATAAACCTAAAGCTGTTCAGTGATTAACCACTTCACTATCACTACACTATTGTTAAATCGTTAATTAGCTTGATTTCATTGTGTGACAGTCATTGTGTGACAGTCAGAGTGTGTGCTCCAGTGCTGCTGGCCTAGCAAGGGCTGTACACAGTTATAAACCTAAAGCTGTTCAGTGATTAACCCCTTAACTATCACTACACTATTGTTAAATCATTAATTAGCTTGATGTCATTGTGTGACAGTCAGAGTGTGTGCTGCAGGCAGCTGTTATGCACAGACCAGGCCAGCTGCTGCCTGCTGGCCAGCTATTAGCCTTAGCTAGCTACAGTATAGGTTAGTTAGGTTAGGGATTAGGGGATAGGATTATTGTGTTATTGTGTAGCTAGTACTGTAGTACTGCAGTCAGTGCTAGTAGTTGTTAGAGTAGTAGTACCACTGTGTTAGCTTTCTACAGAACTGCTGTGTTGTAAGCAGTGCCAGTGTGACAGTTAGTGTGAACTAGTGTCTTCTTCTCTGCTGTCTGACTGTCACTCTGCACTTGGCACGTTGCACTTGGCACATGTCACTTGCCATGTGTCACGTGGCACTTGGCACGTGGCACTTGGCACGTGTCATGTGTCACTTGCCACATGTCACGTGGCACTTAGCAAGTGCCACGTGACACGTGGCAAGTGCCACGTGATGCATGCCAAGTGCCACGTGACACCTGCCAAGTGCCACGTGACATGTCCGGCATGCTCCTGGCACAGGTTACACCTGCTGCTGCTGCTGCTGCATTGCCCTGCTCCTGCTGCCTGTGCTGCTCACACCGCCAGGGTGCCACAGGCCACTGCTGCTGTGCTGATACCTCCTATATTGAACCCAAAACACAATTGCTGCATAATTTTTTAGAGGTGTCTTCGCTGAAAACTGTCATGTCCCAGTTGTGCGGTTGGACTTTGGAGTGGACACAATGTGGGCTGTACGACCGCTGTCTGGAACATAGGCCTAATGTTAATTGACAGCCATTTTTTTTGAAGGGGGGGGGGATTTTAAGTCCCCACATCATAAATTAGTGTTCCCCTTTAAAAAATAATGATGCTAATGGCCTCATTTACCCTAAAAACGATTTAAAAAGCAATTTAAAGGCCACTTCCGGTTTTCTATCCGGATATCCGAATCCGCCGGATACTGAGGTCAGATATCCGATTTGGATTCAAATTGGAAAATTTTGAACTCGGATATCCAACCTAGATTGGATATCGGGGTATCAGGATCCGAATCGGAACCGAATTTTGAAAAGGGGTTTCCAAGCAGCGCTGAGTATATGTTTTTTGCTTGTTTTCTTTATTTTATTTCATTTTGGGTAAACTTTACATAGTATGGAATCCTCGGCTCTTGGCTTTTGAACATTATCCCCCACATCCTTCCAGAACCTGTATGAGCCAACACCAATGCCGGGTACAAATGCCTCCCCCCCCCCCTCCCCCCCCCCCCCCCCGGTTGTGCTTGGCAAAATAAACTATTCTGTTTCTGAAATCTGAAAGAAGGATTTTTCCATGTTTCCCTATTTCCTAGAAACTCCTAGAAACCAGGAGTGAGAGAAAACTTTCTGTAAGTTTCCCTTGGGCACCCCTGTTTCCTCCCATATTCCAAAAGCATACTGATGAGTTAATCAGTTCCCCAAATTTGGGTTTAGATTGGCAGTTGTTGGCATTGGTAAACCCAGTTTCTTTTTCTTTTTAGGTGAGTGGAGATTTGCAAGTTAACCATTACAGCCCACAGGTATTTTTCACTTATGGACGAGAGGAATTTTCCCATTTCAGCGCTCCTCCCTTTCATTTCCCAATACCTTTATCACTACTTATCAAAAGAAATGATCTATAACTTGTTTTTTTTCGCCACCAATTAGGCTTTCTTTGGGTGGTACATTATGTTAAGAATTATTTTATTCTAAATGCATTTTAACGGGAATAATTAAGAAAAAAATTGAAAAAATAATTATTTCTCAGTTTTTGGCCATCATAGTTTTAAAACTCCACATGCTACCGTAATTAAAATTCACACATTCTATTTCCCCATTTGTCCCGGTTATTGCAACGTTAAAATTATATCCTTAGTATAATGTATGGTGACAATGTTTTATTTGGAAATAAAGGTATATTTGTTCAGTTTTACATCCATCGCTAATTTTTAGCCCATAAATTTATAATATTATGTCCTCTTGACATACATATACATTTTTTTTTTATTCCCTGAAAGTCAGTAGATGTAATTTTACTATTTAGCCACAAGATGTCCCCGCTGAGCAAATCCTATTAGCGTACAAGTACGCTACATAGGAAACAACGTGTTGCTAGTTGCTACATTGTAACTAGGGAAGTGAGGCAGGCTTCAATGGAAGCCTGTGATCATGGGTGGACTGCGGGGAGATCAATGAACGGGAACTTTGTTCCCATTCATAAATCTAATGATCGGCAGCGGAAAGTGGCGGAAATCGTCAGCGGAAGGAAGCGTGGCAGCTCTATTTAAGAATAAACACTGTTTTTGAACAAAAACAGTGTTTATTCTCTGTGGACATCTACGAATTGGCACAGGGGACATCGCAATCACTGGCATTTGCCCACACAATAGCGTGAAAACCCCTTTAAACTGCAGGGATGTAACTAGTGCGTCCCTGCGGCTGTAGCAGCTGCCACTGCAGACGTGAGGCCCACGTCCGTGCTGCATAAATTGTTAAAGTGAACCGAGCACCTTTTTAGCACTCAGGACATTTCTATAGCACATGAAAAATGCATGCCAACAATCTGTTTCATTATTAAAATAAACTTTCATTTACCTTTGTATTTTACAAACAAAGTAGTATTTTTAGCCTGTTTCAGCAGACCTGACCGTCCGCAGAGCTCTCAGGACGCTAATTCTTTTATTGAGCTAATTACCCAGAAGGACTGTTTCTTCAAAGACATAGTATGTGTCAGACAGTCCTAATTACCCACCCCCTTTGTTGAGAGAAAAGCTATTGTTTACTTATGGGTAATTAGCGCAATAAAAGAGCTTTGCAGATGGTCAGGTCTGCTGAAACAGGCTAATACTACTACTTTGATTGTAAAATACAAGGTAAATGAAAGTTTATTTTAATAATGAAACATATTGTTGGCATGCATTTTTCATGTGCTATAGAAATGTCCTGAGTGCTACAAAGGTGCTCGATTCACTTTAAGAGAGGGTTTTTTTTTTACTCATCACTAGACAGGATTTGCAGGCACCCAAATCTCAGAACAATGTAGTAAACATCGTTTTCTTTCTATCTCTCTGAACTCAAAACAAATGTAATAGTTTTAAATCTTCATAGAAAACTCACTGATACCTAAGCCAAAATTATAAAAAACTTAAATTCATGGAAATTTTTACAAAATGTGTAAGTTAGAAATCTGTGTCAGATTTAATTGAAATGTATTTATTAATATTATAGAAAAATATTATCAGAGTATTTCCTAGAAGAAAATATTCCCAAAAGCAAATCCAAGTCTTTCTTTCTTTTTTTTCTCTTCTTTCTTTCTTTCTTTTGAATAATATAACTTGTATAAAAGGTAGACAAGGATACACTTGGCTCCCTACTTTATATTTAAATGTGCCAATTAGGAACTTTGGCACTGACTTGTAGCAACTGTCCATTCAATGTAGTTTGCCTCATGTAATATAAGATGTAGTCTAATTTTCCTTTATTTTTAATAGGCATGTTCATCACGTGCCAAGCTGCTAATGTTATTTATGTGAAATGTATAAGTGAAGTCTGGAATATCTTGATACCAGTTGAGACAAGCAATGCATATTTCAAGGTGGAATATGTAACCTGGTGGTCAGGTCATTTAACTCCTAAGTGCTGAAACTGATTTTCTTTAGCTTATAGTATTTAAAAATACATTATAGTTTTTGTTTTATTGCACTTCATTGTGGGATTTGTGTTTTTGGGTGTTTTTGTAAAATCATATATAACCAAGACATCCTGAGAGTGAATTCATAGCACAAGTCCTCTTTGTATAATTTGTTGATCTTAATGCATCAAACATTTTTAATGACATCTCTGCTTCTTGTCTTTGACCACATAATACCTTTTAAGATCCTAACAGTCAAGGTCAATTAAACAAAGCATACTCAAGTAAAGAGTGTAAAGTAATATTGATTGTTGTCCTATGTGGGATTCCAGTTATGCTCCTGTTTAGATGAACAGGCAGTCTGACACACCACAACAATGAATGATATAGAAACTTGGAACATAATTCTTCTCCTTGACAAGACTGCAGCTTAGGCTATGTAAGGCCTTCTGCTGATATGTTCTAAGAGTATGCTTGGAAAGTAAGAAGGTTAACATTTTGTGTGGCATTCTAAAAATAATGTAAAGCAGCAGGGGCAAACCCAAGATTTTCAAGGGGGGGGGGGGATTCCTAAAAGCTCTCGCGCAATGACGTACAATATAATAATATGGTAGGACATTAGATTATGACTATGGTAGGGGTTAGATTCTGAGTTCCTCTGAGTACAATTAGTGATATGACTATAACTCTGTAAAGCACTGCAGCAGATGCCAGGGCTATATAAATACATACCGTATTTTTCGGAATATAAGACGCACTTTTTCTTCCCCAAAACTAGGGGGAAAAAGTGAGTGCGTCTTATATTCTAAAGGTACGGTATTTGGGCCCCAAAACATACTGTTCCTGCTGCCGCGATCCTGTCCTCCTCCGTCTGACTGCCGCCATCCAAGGGTCATCCGAGAGTCCCAGCTGTGGTCATCTGAGGGTCCCAGCCATCCCATCCAGAATCCCGGCTCTTCAGTGTCCTAGTCGCCAGATCATCTTCACTGCAGACAGCAGCCTGTAATGATCGCTGCTGCAGCAGGTGTTGCTGGAAGTAGTAGTGCTGCAGCTCAGGCAGTTCTGATCTCTTTCCATGCAAGCAAGCTGCATAGCTTTGTCTGCCTTTCCCTGCTGTCAGCTTGTGACTGATTATCATTCACCTGTGTGGGAATCTGCATGTCTGCTCCCATTGGATGACCTCAGTATAAAGATCTGCTTCCTGCAGGACTCCTCGGGTTTTCATAGCTTCAGTTTAAGCTTGTCTTGCTGTCGCTTCAGCCCCCGATCGTGTTTCTTGTTCTAAAAGATACTTTGCTGGTTTTGCATCATATATTGGTTCATTGCCCATATATATGCATACCAGCACGTTTATTATTTTCCTTGTATTCGTGTTACGTTGATACATCAGTGTCGCTGATGTATACGTACACGAACTGTTTATATCCTGTGTGCAGTTAGTCAGCTTTCCAGCACGTTTTAGTAGTTTGCGCGTATCGTGAGCACCCGTGCTGAGCTAGTATCCTGCTCCTGGTCCTGTTTGTGGATTGCGTTCATCTCTGCGAGGAGATAACGAATCCTTCTGAATCCTGTCCTGTTACCGTTTGTGGATTGCGTTTATCTCTGCGAAGAGATAGCGAATCCTTCTGAGTCCTGTTCCCTGTATCGTTCCAGTCCTAAGTCAGTGTTCCTGCTTATGTCATATATCGGTTCATTGCCGATATATACATATGTTAGTCAGGCGTTACAAATAGTTTCATTGATAGCTGTAATTGTAATACGCTAGGAAAACATACTTATTGTACATTTGTCTGTGTTACGTTCATCTATCTTGATCCTGCTATTTCCTGACTATCCTGTCCTGTCTTTGTGAGGCACGCCATCGCTGCAACGCATTGGCTGCCTCATTCCAGTCTGTCTTGTTGTGGACGCTTGCTGTCACTAAGTAGCGGCTAGCTAGCAAGCGTTCATTCTGTCTACCTGTCCTGATCTCCTCAGTTCTGGTTTATGCGCTCAGCGCTACTTTGCGCTGAGACGTTATAGTGAAAGCATTGTTTGTGGCTGTCGGATCTGCACCGGCTCTGTGCGCCACAATCTCCTTTTGGAGTCAGTCCTCCCCTCCACTATACTAGGGATAGCCTGTTTCCTTGTGCTAGTGTGTGTACCTCCTCCACGTCAGCTCATGCGTTGCATGCTGACTGTGGAGAATACACCACCAAGCCTTACACAGCCATGCGGTAATCACGTGCTGCTGCCTCGCCGACATCCTCCATGGTAACGGCGTCCTCTTCCTAGTTACGGTGCCCCCTTCTGTGTGACGAGCGGCGCATGTGCGCCGGGGTCACGCATGACGTCAGGCGCACATGCGCTGCTCGTCACACAGAAGGGGGCACCGTAACTAGGAAAAGGACGCCGTTACGTTGTGTAAAGGTCCATAAGACACCCCTGCACCATAGACGCACCTAGGTTTAGTTTTTTTTTTTTTTCCTGATTTTTGCCTTCTAAATCTAGGTGCGTCTTATATGCCGGAGCGTCTTATATTCCGCAAAATACGGTAATAGTGATATGGTGAGACTCTGTAATGTGCTGCAGTAGATGTCAGTGCTGTATATAATAATAATAATAATAATAATAATAATAATAATATGGTAGGGCGTTATAATATTACAATTGTAGGATTAGATTGTAAGATTAGATTGTGAGCTCCTCTGAGGACAGTCAGTGACACGACTATGTACTCTGTAAAGCGCTACAGAAGATGTCACTGCTATATAAATAAAAAATACTGTAGTCTTTAGAATGAGACGATGTTGAATTTGGTCATTTTTAGGGGGTAGAAGGGTGGAAGAGAGATGGTGACACAGAGACAGGAGAGTGGGAGAAAGAGATAGTGGGGGACCGATAGAGAGAGGACAGTGAGAGACTGCAAAGGGGAAGAGACATGAGTGAGTGAGTGTCAGTCAGTGTGTCCATGGGGAACAAGAGAGAGCAGGAAAGAGAGAGAGAGGGGGGGAATGAGAGACAAGAATGAGGTAGACAGAGAAACACACACACACACACACACACACACACACACACTTCATAGTGTTCACAGTGCTCCATCTAATGCAGGCTCCCAACAAATGTATCAATATAAAATTATGAAACAGCCATCTATGCAGCAAATGCTCCTGTAAATATGATAAAGCACAAAGGAATCCAAAGCTTTTCTAAGCATTTATTTGTGCTAAATCATTTGCTTCTATACATCTTTCTGAATCTGGAATCTGGTGGCTACTCGAATGGAGATCATGGACATAAGGAACACATATTAAGCATGCTATTCTGATGAACATTCATGGGAATGTGATGCACTGGTGGGGGGAAGCCAATCGGCTGATTTATGGCTATCATCTCTCACAAATGTTTAATGTGGCACACTATGTAATCGTGAACTGCTGTGAATATACAGTATGGCTTTAAAGTGCAAATATTTGAATGTTTATTTCATAAGAATGATTCCTGTGCTGAGAGTTGATGAAATATATGAAAGCATGCAATGAAATACATATGAGCAAAGAAATCAGTGAAGAAACTGTATACAGAGAGATATACGTTTCTGGCATAAAAGAGTGAACCAAATAAAAAGAATGATTTGCATTTGCCAACCTGGGTTCCAAAATGTGTCTGTCTCTTCAGATTGCTGTTACTTTATTGGTAATACGCTTTGTAAAGCATACAAGTTTTGTTTTTATTCAGTCTGATACGTAATTCAGCTTTGGATCTCTTAGGCCACAAAAAAACCTTTTTACACTGTGTAATTTATCTGAATTCCAAAGGGTGTGAGCAGAGCTCCACTGACAGGTCACATTAGAAGTAGAGGGTAAGATGGAGCAACCATGAAGAATAGCCTCAAAGAACCTCCTAGTTGGGGCCCACTGAGAGCAGTGGGTTACTGAAGGCTCCACATGGCTGTAAGAGTTGATTACAAGACATCACCATGGGCGTGAAACATTGCCTAGAATAAACATTGTATAATGGATCAGGTCATACTGATCTGTAACTCTGTAAAAAACATATACTAACAGCTCAGGAAAATCAAGGGAAGCAATACATACAGTGTTTCAACTTCACTCGCTAATTTCAAAGTTTAATAACAGGCAACGTAAAACATGGGTGGGGGGGATCCTTGGTTACCACCAAATATAATGCCACAAAACACCTCTCATGTACATTGGTACACTGACATGAATGGGAATTTCACACATGTGCAGTTTCGGTACATGTAAACTTAGTGTTTAAATGCTTGAATAAAATCCATTTAAACTAGGCCTTATAGTGACAAGACATAAAATTAACTCCTGTGCATAATTTATATTTTTATACCTGATTTAATGCAATAAAAAAAATAGAAACAGGAGATTTCGGTGCTGCCATAGGCGCCCATTGAAAGAATGGCTATGCAGGGAAATTCGGGCACCCGTGGCAGCCAATAAATATTGGGCACTAGGGGTGGCCAGAAATGCTGATTTCTGATTCTGCAAAAATTCAGCTTTTCGTCAATACCGAATACCGATTACTGATTCTGTGTATTTATGATTTCCAATTTTTGTTTTCCGACTTTGGAGTAGTGTTTTGTTTTGTTTTTTGTCATTTTTTTGCATTTTCTGATTGGTCAAATACTTCCAACTTGACTCTGCATTCTCTGATTGCTCCAATTTTTGTTTTCCGACTTCGGAATAGTGTTTTGTTTTGTTTTTTGTCATTTTTTTCATTCTCTGATTGGTCAAATACTTGTGAGTTGACTCTGCCTTCTCTGAGTGGTCCAATGCCTCTGAATTCTGTGATTGGGGTAAAATTACTTAGTTGCGGTAACGCAGTATTTCTTCAGAAGTCCATTTTCTGATTTTTGTTTTCTGATTTCAGAGTAGTTTTTTTTTATAATTTTTTGCATTTTCTGATTGGTCAATTACTTCCAACTTGACTGCATTCTCTCATTGGTCCAATGCTTCAGAGTTCTGCTCTGTTTGGCCAATACTGATTACCGATTCTGTGGATTTATGATTTCCAATTTTTGTTTTCCAATTTCAGAGTAGTATTTTGTTTTGGGGTTTTTTTTGTAATTTTTTGCATTTTCTGATTAGTCAAATACTTCCAACTTGACTCTGCATTCTCTGATTGGTCCAATGCTTCAGAGTTCTGTGATTGGGCTAAAATTAACGAGCTGCAGTAATGCAGTATTTCCGCATAAATCCGATTTCCTCATACCATTTCCCAATTTCCAAGTTCCGATCAGAAACATGGAAATTTCAATTCTACAAAATTTGAATAAACATCCCTATCAGGCACCTGGGCCGCTTACAATGCAAAATATGGCTACAAATAGCAGGTGCTTGTGCCCACTGTTGGTAGCCATATTTTGCATTGTGGGCTGACCCAGAGCACAATATTTATCACAATAAATACACACTAACACGTTATATGATACTAGTATGGTCATATATATCAATATTTATCGGCCACTGACAGTGGGCACCCAAATTTCCCCCCCACTTCACTGCTCGTCAACTACCAACACATGTTAACCAAACTGGAGAGAAGATAGGAAGGTGGCACAATCATTTGTTTCCAATTGGCTGATAGGGGTTGCAGAGGTTGCGACCGCATCGGGGCCCTTGGGCCAAAGGGGCCCCGAAGGGCCCTCCTTCAACTGTAGTATTAGCTCTCTATAGGTCCTGTGCTCATAATAATCACTTCTATAGATACTTTGAATAGTGGTAATCATTAACAAACTATTCCTCATCCCCTTCTTGCACCTCTGACACTGTAGTTGCCATTGGCAGATTTTGGTGCGACGTATCAATTGTTATGTATAGAGTGCTTGGGGGGCCCCATGTAAAACTTGCATCGGGGACCAAAGCTCCTTAACTACGCCACTGGACACACCTATCCATTTATGGCCAGCCACATACCTTGTCAGTGTATCTGTCATAAGACTGATCAGTGTAGCAGATGTATTTATTTTCCTGGGAGGTATTTGCTGCCTGGTTGATTTTACAAAATCAGGGATCTATGTAATCTGCGCTATTAACTGTACGTGTCTCTCGATAGATAGCAATCACTCCAGGTTATTGCAATTCAATGGAAACAAGGATCATCAAGAGCAAGACAAACATTTCCGAGACCTCCATATCCCATTTCCATATGCTATTCAGCTCTCCCTTATCACAATTTCTTATAAAAAACCTTCCCACTAGATAAAGTGACTCTGTACTGGACGCCAAAGAACTGTATTTTGCATTGTTGATTTCTTTCTCTGCTTGATAAAGACTGATACGTATTAGTTTAACATCTGTTCTCCTCTGCTAAGCTATGTGCAGCCCAGCCGTCATTTTGGAAAAATCTATTACAATGGGAAAATAAAACTGGGATGAGCATATGCATTCAGTGAGATAAATCCAGATGTTCGCCATTAAAATTTCTTGCTGTTGGACAAATGACACAAGCGGGATCTAATAAGCACAGTGATGTTCCAGCAGCTATCTAGTTTTTAACCCATTTTTTGAGGGGAAAGGAATCAAAAAGTCACTATCTTCTGTTTATCATTTTTGTAATTGATTTACCTTATGTTATGTAATGATCAAGAAAAAGTGCCCCATTAAGGGGTTAACTCAAGTGAGACAAAATATTAATTGTTTAATTGTGGTCTTATCCAGTAAAAATAAAATAATAAAAACATTTAAAATCTCTTCTATTATGGAGTATAAACAGAACTCTCAAGGAAAAAAGTACCAGTGCAAATATAAAATAACAATCAAACAGGTATACAAAATTGAGGGCAAGCAGCTGGTGACAAAATACATCCGGAAAAGCCAAGTGTCATCGATATCAAAAATACAAAAAGAAAAATGGTGCTTCAAAACTCCAATAAATAATCAACAAAAGTGCCTTGTGCATAAATAACAAACCTCATTAAGACATATGGCAATGGTACAAAAATATAGGACCCACATTGGGAACAATAAATATAAGGTGTATAAGAGAAAGTGCAATGGTGAATGAAGGCAGGCTTACCCAGGAACTGCATCTGGAGAGAGGCAGGGAGAGCTGTAGGTAGTAAATAATGTCTAGTGGATGCAAGGGAGGTAATGTGTTGTTCGATGCATGGTATATAAAGAGAAGTACACCAGACGGAGTAGGTGATATATGGTAGACACAGGGTGCCCAGGCCAGGTAATGTATCAGTAAATGTTACTGTTATTTAAATATTGCTAAACCTTACTCTATTCTCACATGGGCCCTCTCGCTATTTATGCATAACCCTAAGCGCCCCAACAGATGCTTACCCCTAACTGATCTCCACCTATGCCTAACACACACACACCACACACACCACACACAACACACACAACACACACAACACACACAACACACAACACACACAACACACCCACACTGCAAACCCGTCAATATCCATGCTGCCTTCACCACTATATACGATAAATATTAGGCTTATGTTATTTGTAGCTGCAGTTTGTTTATCAGGCAGCCCTGACAACCCCTATTTCATTTGGCACCTCTGGCACCCAAATTCTGTTTGTAGCTGCAATTAACATGGGTACTTTAGGACACCCGCATTTCCTGTTTTATTAGCTTGCCCCCTTCCTTGCAATGCCATGCAAACCAGCACCTATGATCACTTGCGGATGCACCCGTGTCTCTGGACCAATAACATTATTCTTATCTTGAAGAGAAATTATACCATATTTAACTTTTAAAACAGTACAGTTAGACTTACGGTAATATTTTAGGATATACACATACCTGCAGAAGCCCAAAGAAAACTGTTATGCTCACTCTGGCCATTGCTGGGAACCAGTTTTGCCACTTCTGACTTCCAGTGGGAATGAGGGCAGTGCAAAATTGGAGCACTCCCATGCACTGCAAACTGGAGCATATCTATGTGCTGTCAGAGAGTATATATGGGTGGGGTGGGGAAGTTCATGTTTACATACATACTGCCCATGCACACTGCTCTCATCCCCACTGAAAGCTAGAAACACTGGCATTAGAGCCTGGCAATGACCTAATCGGGCACAGAAATTCACCAGCATTTAGCTGCTCTGGGTAATATTTGTATACAGTATATTAAAATAATAGTTATATAATGGTTATCACTGCACGGGTAAAACCTTAAAGGATACCCAAAGTGACATTTGACGTAATGAGATAGACATGTGTATGTACACTGCCTAGCACACAAATACTGTAACTATGCTGTGTTCCTTTTTTTTCTTTCTTTGCCTGAATGAGTTAAACATCAGGTATGTAAGTGGCAGTTCCTGTCTGAGTCAGGGCTGGGTCAGACTACAGTGTGACCGTCACTGAAAAGAAATTACAACTATAAAACACTTTTCTAGTAGAAAATGGCTTCTGAGAGCAGGAAAGAGATAAAAAGGAACAATAGTTCATAGATTTTAACTCTGGCATACTTCAATGAATGTGTCAGTGAGCAAAACAATAAAATAGTAGTAGTAGTAGTAGTAGTAGTAGTAGTAGTAGTAGTAGTAGTAGTAGTAGTAGTAGTAGTAGCAGCAGCAGCAGCAGCAGCAGCAGCAGCAGCAGCAGCAATAGAGGTAGTGTCAGGCTAGTAGTAATAACTTTCATTTAAAAGGCCTCAATGTATTATTCATCACTGACTATATGTTGAGAAAAACAAACAAATAAAAAAGTATGAAATATTGAGAAAGCAGCATATATTACATATACTCAACTCCAGCGGATTGGGTAATAATCTACCAAAATTCCAGTGATGAGCTTCTAATGCTTCTGTTTCTAGTGTACAGTAAAGCTGTCTTATTATGAAACTTCTGTAGTCAATTTCTATTCTTTCAACACCGCTGCAATGGATTCATTTTTGTAGGTTTTTCTCTTTCAAGCATTCTAATAAAAATGTGTTATAAACAGCCACATATTAAATTATCCATTCTATTCATAAAATAATCCAGGGTTGTTCTCATTACCTCATTATTAAACAAAATTATTACTGTGAAATAATAATAGTAAATATATAAAATAAAATGCGATCCTCATGTATTGATGGTTTCCTAGTTATTTCTACTTCTGCTCCCCTCCCCACCTTCCTTGTAAGGCAAATACTCCCCACCTTCCTTATAAGGCAAATACAGCACATACAAAAAGAAAAAATCCAAATACAATTTCCTGTTACTCAAAATCTCAAAGTATTAGAATAGTCTATGCAGAATAAAGCTAAGTCTGGGAGCATTCTATCTGGTATGTTTCTACTGCTAGCATAGGGACCCCTCAATGGGATTGAAATATGCGGCACCAACAAATCTCAAAGACTGAGCTGTGGTGTCCATCCGCTGGCTTCATATGAACTTGAGCAGAGTAATTGTCTTACTACCTCATGTTGTACCTTTTTACTACTCTGAGGCACCACGCGAGAGGGGAGCATCTACTGGGCGGAGAGTGAAAATTCCAGAAATTGGTCACCTCATCCTGGCAGCAGCTCAAAATGTGATAGCCAATCAATGGATATATTCAATGCCTTTCAAGTATCACTGATTTCCAAGACAGATTGACTTTTATTATGCATCATGACAGGTTAAAGGGACTCTGAGCTCCTCTCATGGGTATGCCTTTAAGCACACTCACAAACAATTGAATGTGTCAGCACACTTACCAGCCACTTGTTTTATCCAAACTCCCCCTGGTATCGTCACTATAAAATGCATGGGGCCAGACGACTTCATACAAAGTCGTGCTATGACCTCTGCGGAGGAGCATCTTTCAATGAACATGCATGTAATGTACTCTTCCTGCTTCCTTCACTTGTTCAATGGCCATGCGTGTCACTTCCTCTTCCTGCTTTATGCACTGCTCTAACAGACTTCTCTAACAAAATCCTCTGGACAGCGGTGACCCGGAAGTTATAACTTATCCAAGATGATGGCCGTGATTTTATAAATTGAAATTGAGCGAAAACGTGATTCATGCATCAAATTAAAGAGGAGAGCACCAGCTACAGAATGATATTCATCTTTGCAGTACTGGTCGGAGTCCCTTTAAGTGCCACACAAAATATTTAAAAAAGTATTTTTTTCCATAGGAGGAAATCTTATTCATGACAAAAATGAAAGATTTCACGGAGCTGTTTAAATGCTTATCTTGGTAAAAGTGGAAAAGGCTGCCTGAACCAATTCTTGGGACACTCAACCAATTCTTCTTCTTCTGATTTCGTGGATAACTGCCAGATTCCTTTTACCTTTATAGTCATAGAGTTGCATAGGTGTGTGTGTGCGTGCGTGCGTGTGTGTGTAACTGTTTACATTTCTCTCCATATAAAGAGCCAATAAATGGTATTATCCTCATTCAAAATGTATTGCTTTTCTATATGAACAGAGCAAAAGTGTTGTGCACTTTACATAAAATGATAACATGGAAAATAAAATATCTCTTAAAAAAATTAATATTGCAAAAAAGTTGACTGTGGTTGCACCGCTTAGCCCCCAAGATTTGCTGCCTGCTAGTTGAGGCTATGTGGGGCAACCCAGCTGTGCTGCTGGCTCCCAAACTGTAACGATTGTGGAATCGTCTCCGTGGTCATCGCACCAGACGTGCGCTGACACGGCGGATTTCCTCCACAAGCGTATAAATTTGCAGGAACCCAGCAGTAGGTGCAATGCACCTGCAGAGGGAAATTCCTGTCGGCAGGTGGAGCTGTGGAGTGCAGAGGAACAGCTCCTCTGCCCTACCACACACGCCAGACAGGAATTGTACGAAGGGAAGAACCGTAATCACAAGAGAAGCGATTGAGAGTGAGCACAGAGACAGATTGTGTGTGTGTGCATAAAACTAGGCGCCAATCTGCGACTGTGCACACACCACAGTCAGATATGAAGTAGGAACGCGATCGCGAGAGGTGCGATCGCCAGACGTGACACAAGGCTACAGCAAGGCGGAGCACGAGAGTAGCAAAGGCACAGCAAATCATACAATGAGGAGATACGGAAAATAACAAACGCTAGCTAACCGCGAACACCGCACTCATTCGCAACAGTGCACGCGGTTATGCGCGGTCTCCACGTGATAAGCATAATAGAGACAAGCACGCCTAACTAACCATCGACAGACAAACATGAAACAGAGGACACAAACGCTTGCTTAACGGTTACCTCACCGAGCCTCCAGCAAGCGTCCGTAGCAGACAAGACAGACACACGAAAACAGGGACAAGCGAGAGATAGGATCCACAGCACTAGCGAAAGTAGCTAGCACGATCCAGGAAGACAGAACAGAAGGATCCACAGCACTAGCGCGAAGCGAGTGCGATCCAGGTACAGAGTAGCAGAACAGAAGGATCCACAACACTAGCGAAAAGTGGCTAGCGTGATCCCAGGAGACAGAACAGAAGGATCCACAGCGCTAGCGAAAAGTGGCTAGCGCGATCCCAGGAGACAGAACAGAAGAGATAGCTGGTAGCAACCGCTGCACCAGCTATACTCCAAGAACAGAGATCAGAACCATTTCCTGTCGACCACCGCTGGGACAGGACAACAGCAACAGAACAAACAAACAGATAAACAACCCTAACTGCACTAGGGAATCTGCCTAGCACAGTTTCCAGGAATTACTCTAAGCTGATCTTCAAACAAAGAGCATGGCTGACACTCTCCAGAGTGTTTCACAGGAAGACTCCTTATGACCAGCGAAGCATTGTGGGAAAGACATAGTACTTATAGTACACGCCTCCAATGAATGTGGCCAGGCAATTTGCATGACAACGTATGCAAATTCCTCTGCAAGCACAAGCTGCAAAACTGACAGAAGCTCTTCTTTCCAGAGTCCTGCAGCATGCAAACCTACACAATGGTCAAAAAGCTGCCTGCCTGCACAGGCAGCTGAGCAAATCATCACACAATCCAAGTATCCCTAGCTTACCCCAGCTATGGAAAAAAATCCTGTCTGCCTCTCTAGGCTCCTGACTGGATCCAAAAAGCAGCGAAATGTCAGAAAATTGAAGTCACTTTTTAAACACTTTGTCCTCCTTTACGTATAAAAATGTCAAGGAGGACAGGCGCGCTCCCGCGGCCGATCGTGCGCGTGCACGCGCACTCCCGGCCGCGGATTCGGTAGCCACGGAATCAATGTATCGGGCTATGGAGCCCGATCACTGATTCCTCTCCCCCGCTGAAAAAGCGACAGCTTCTCTCGGAAGCTTCACTTTTTCTGAAGCTATGTCCCTCTAAGCGTACATTGTACGCTTAGAGTGACGTCATGTAAACAAACTCAAGATTGCCATCTTGTGGCCAAAAAGTAAAACTACAAGTAAAAGTAAAAAAACATTACAATACACAAATATTTCCCCAAATAAAACACTTTTATATCCCACCCTCCCAAAAATGCCCACATAAAATGTTTAATAAAAAAAACGAAAAACATTACTATAAAAAAAACACATAAATATTTACCTAAGGGTCTAAACTTTTTAAATATCTATGTAAAGATAAAATATTTCTCTCTATTTTTTTTTTTTTATTAGCTTGTAAATAGTGATGAATGCAAAACGGAAAAAATGCTCTTTTATTTCCAAATAAAATATTTTCGCGATACATTGTGATAGGGACATAATTTAAACGGTGAAATAACCGTGACAAATGGGCAATTACAATACGTGGGTTTTAATTATGGAGGCATGTATTATTTTAAAACTATAATGGCCGAAAACTGACAAATAATGAATTGTTTTTTTTTTTTCTTATTCTTACTGTTAAAATGCATTTACAGTAAGGTAGCTCTTAGCAAAATGTACCCCCCAAAGAAAGCCTAATTGGTGGTGGAAAAAACAAGATATAGATCAGTTCATTGTGATAAGTAGTGATAAAGTTATAGGCTAATGAATGGGAGGTGAACATTGCTCGGATGCATAAAGTGAAAACGACTGAGAGCTTAAGTGGTTAAAATCATCCTTTGATGATATGCAGATGAATACTTTTGATTGCAACACATTAATAAAACATCCCGTGTCTTGTTTGTTTGATTTACAATTCCACAAAAATTATTGGCCCGCTCTGCAAATTCTTATTTGTCAACCGAGTTCTGTTTAATGAACAAAGACTCCGCCACTGAAACGTAATTCCTTGCCACAAATAATTCTGCATTTTATTAGATCTCCTTTCGTCTGTGATGCTTTTGCCTAGGATAGGATTCTGCTCCCATAAATTCTCTCTATTTCATTTCACATGCAAATTGTCGCCGACTCTGTAAATCCAAAAGTGTTCTTTTTAATTTGCCCTCGTCGTGAAATGGCAGCCGGTAACGAATTCATTATTCAGGGTGCTGCTGTGAAGACTTACATCTTATTTCATCCTAACTGCTCAGAAGGTAAAACGGAACCACATGTTACAATATTATCTGAATTCGTTTTACCTAACAGCTTGTATAAAGCTTGGAGCGCAGCTGTGTCATGTTCTGATACATTAATAGAGTTGTATTACAAAAGAGCTAAATTTCGTCCTTGCTGAAGAGAGCATGTTTTAATTTCAACCTCCCAATAAGGTGTAGAAGAATTTAATGCACACCTGTAATGACAGAAGTTTAGAGTCTTTGGAGTGCATGCTTGTGTCAAGTGAGTAACTCAAAATAATTAGTCAGATGATGGGCATAGCTAGATACTGACTTTATACTGTATTCCAAGGACTGGAAGTAGCAATGATGCTGCATACAGTAATTAATTAATGATGTTGTCTATAGGGTTTCCTGAATGTGTCCAAGGCTCTTTTTCCCTCTGTTTCATTCTTCTTTTACATAACATAAATAGAGCATATTTAGAGACACTCTGAAACCATATTAAAAACTAGTTTTTACCTTTAATTTCACTTTAGGATGATGGCTAGTGCTAAAACGCTGCACTCCCGCGTCAGAATGAGGGTTTGATAATTCCTAGATCCCCGGGGCAAAAATCGGGGAGCGCTTCCTTGTAGAGGCAGAGCTTAGGGCTGTAGCTCTGTCTCTACTCGTGTCACTGCTGATCCCTGCCTCTTAGTCTTCTTTCACTGAGAGGGGCGGGGAGAGGTGGCGATCAGTGGTGGATAGACACAAATGGAGGCAGAGCTACAGTGCTAAGCTCTGCCTCCCCAGGCAGCAAAATCCACGACTTTCAAAGTTGTGGATTTTTGTCCTAGGATTTGGGGGTTATAAAACCCTCGTTCTGCCGTGGGAGTGCGGCGTTTTAGCCCTGGCTATCATCCTAACACAAAATATAAGGTAAAAACTAGTTTTTAATATGGCTTCAGAGTCTCTTTAAGGGGAACCCTGGGTGATATGGAGGCTGCCATATGTATTGCCTTCTAAACGATACAAGTTGTCTGGCTTAGCCTTGTTGTTCCTGCATCTCTAATACTTTTTTTGCCATAAATCCTAAACCAGCATGCAGGTCAAGTGCTCAGACTCAAGTCTGACTGGATTAACCACATGCTTGGTTCAGACACTACTGGTGTCAGAAGATAAACAGGACTGCCAGGCAACTAGAATTGTTTAAAAAGAAACACATATGGCAGCCTCCATATCACTCTCACCTCAGGTTCACTTTAAAGAACATCTTTCACTAAAAATGTTATTTTTTTGCTAGCACTGAATACTGTTACCATTCCTGCCGCTAGGAATAGTTAAGATGCAAATCATTACAAGTTTGCAATTTCAGTCACATGCACAGTCACAGGATGAACTTTGTTTTTAAATAAGGTGGTCAGGATAATGGATGTATCATGGGGTTCATGGGCTACTGGAGTGGGTGAAGGTGTAGGTGAGTTGCTGAAAATAAATAGAGGAGTCCTAGTGGAAGGGGGATAGATGAAGCGTGATAAGTCCACTCCAGACCAAGTGTGCAGGATGGTATCTCTATTCTCTTGGCCATAAAGTTGTGAGCTAATTAATTGTATATGTAGTATGAACGTACAGTAAATGGAACATTTCTGGAGTCTCATATTTTTATTATCCATGTAAGTGATGAATCCTAAATAGCAGCCATGATAATTTGATGTACAGTTGCCTTTAAGTTCTGTCGTGCTATCAGGAGTGTTTCATCAGTCAAACAGAAGTATTTTGTCTCCTGTTCTACAGATCGGGGCCAAGTTTTGTAGAGACATGGTGTAATGATCGGTGTTAGTAAGCAGAGAGAATCTGATTATTAGTGATCTGCAGTATCACCAATAATGCAGATGTCACCTGATTATTGATGATCTGCAGAATCACCAATAATGCAAGTGCAACTAACCTCTGGATACTGTAGCAGAAAAAATAACAATCAACAATGTACAATATACAAGACTGTGGAAATATCCACCACACAGTGATTCCTCAGAGGTGTGGTTACCTCTGAATGGGAACCCCGTGCGTGAGATCCTCGGCCCAGGTGAAGATTGGGATCTCAGCCCCTGGCAGTAATCGTCTGCTAGGGCAGGCGTCTCGGAGAGGCAAGCCTCAGAGATATCCCACCAGTGGGAGACGTTCCACTGGGGGAAAGAGAAAGGTCCGACAGGCAGAGGTTCGGCAACAGAGAGACGGTAGCAGTACAAGAACAGAAGGCTGATTCAGAGTCCGTTTAACAGGAAGGGTCGGCAACTAAGAATCAGATAGGCAAAGGTACAAAATCGAGAAGAGGAGAGAGTAGTCAGGGATAGCCAAAGTCAAGACACAGATAAATATGCAATACAATCCTAAACTGAGGTGTGATGTCCTTGATATCAACACCCGGGAACTGAGCTAAGGTCTGAGCATTTACACCTAAGTATTCACGACAGCAGACAGTGAGCAAATGACATCTGTGGGCTTAAATGCAGAAGCCCAGTTCCACCAGCCCACCCAGGGGGCTGGACCTGAAGTCAGCATGTGATTGGCCGGCTAAGGTCAGATGATCGCCGGATCAGCTGACCTGTCTTTTCAAAGAATAAATATCCTGCCGCCTCGCGCGCGTGCGCATGACCCTCTGCCTCTGAATCTCAGAGAGGCCAGGTCCCCGGTCAGCGCACGCCCGCACACGGAAGTCCGCCGGCTGAGTAGCGGGACCCGCGGCGGTGACTGCCCTGCTCTGCGCCGGCGGCTCCGTGTGGGATTCGGAAACCGCCGGCTGGAAAGCGGAGGCCGCCGCCATGCTGCCCTGCGCGGCGGCGGCTTTGCTATTCTTCACACATGACACTAGTCTACAGGCTAGTGATTCATCTGTTTCTTTGGAAGCCAGAGGTAAAATTACTTGCCAAGCACAATAAAGCGGAATGAAATGTGAGGGATAAGGAGAAAAACAAGGGGATCACCCTTAGCTTGCGATCTGGCACTCTGGACCTCTTGTCCATGCATCAAAGCCATTGTACATGTTCACAGCAGTGAAAGCCGCAACTGAAGACCACAGCCTAAGGTGCCATTCACACTTATTTGAATGAATTTACATTTTGTCGAAATCGAATTTGTCACATATCAGATTTAAGCGGAATCACATTTTTACTATATGGAATAATATGGAAAAAATGACATGACTTTTATCGTCAGGCATCTGCTGACATTTCTTTTATTAAAGTGACCCTGAAGGAAACAAACGTGCGCCAAATATGTACTGACCTCAATAGATAGAAGCCTCTAAATAATCCAGAGGCTTCTCCCTTCCTCCGCTAACGGGCCATTCCAACTCAGCATCCCCCAAAAGACTTGACGAGGGCTTGTTGATGGCTCATGCCTGCGCAGTAGCATGGACTCAATCGGGTTTGGCTTTTTCTGTAAAAGCCCAAGCAGCTCCGTGCTTTGGGGGGCTCCGTTCTGGAATGGCCCTGGGGTAGGAGAACCCAGAGGCTCCGCTCTTCTGAGGTAAGTATCCCATTTCTTCATTTTCAAGCTCACAGGTTTACTTTAAGTGTAATAAGTTTATAATTTTAATTTTGGTAAAATTGTCAACCTTTACAGAAGTCTTTAGTCTGCAGTTGTCCACAGACTGATCCTCCCATATAGAACCAAGAAATTGGAAATAGCCCACTTGTTTTATTGATAGATTTATAAATTGCTATGCTTAGCATTCTTTAGGCATGTATTGGAGGATAACAGTTCCTTTCAGGCATTGGTAGCTGTAACCAGTCAACAGTGAGACACCTGTCACACCATTAGTATAAGTACCTAGGATGCAAATATTGCATCTGTTAGGAATTTACACAAGTACAGGGGCAAACCCAAGATTTTCAAGAGGGGGATTCCTGAAAGGTCTCCCTCAGCCACGTACAATACAGTATAATAATATAGTAGGACATCATGCTCTGTACATATAATGCAATTTCCCGACCCAATGGGATCAATCAGGAACAGTTTGGATACCAATAATAGTGAGGACAGCTGACATTGGTAATGAAGGGGAAAGTGAAGCATTCACACAGCAGGGCACAGGGCTGTGCTCATACCTAAGACTGTTAAGTTCTCCAGAGATGCTCCATGCTCTGTACAAACACTGTTGCTACATCCAAAGTCAACTGTAGCAGGGAAAGAGAGGGGGCAGTGCTGTGAGCTTCAGGATGCCTAGACATCTAGACATTCTGGTGTCTAAATGTGTGCCTGTCCCCAGACACTGCACCGGCCCTGGTCTGAGGAGGGATTCTGGGCAGCTGTAATCCCCCCCCCCCCTCCGTTTTCCTATGAAGTATGGTACAATTATTGGTGTCATAGTGCAGAAAGAAGCAATTGCCACCCAGCCCCTTACAAACACATCCACACCCCAAAAGAGATCCCTACATGTTTCCCATGTGCTGCTGTGTAACCTTTTGTAAAGCCTGCAGCCACCTAGCATCAACAAGCATCGCTTCCTGCTATTTGAAAAAGAGATATCACAGCTTCAACACCTTTGTTGTTTTCTCTCCTCCTCACCACTATTACATGGCAGCACAAGGAAGACAGGAGATATTGCTTAAAGGGGAAGGGTGGCAGGAATTGGGGAGAGTGGATGCAATTGCCTCTTCCTTCATTGCTATGAAGCAAACAAATGACATGAATTACACCTTGCTAAAAGCTGACACACTGGGCACTCCTGCATCACAGCCACATGAAATGTGTGACAGCATGGCCTGGAAACATCACACAAAACCAGCCAGTGAGATCATCCAGACAGCCAGAAACCAGAACAATGGATTCCAATGACAAAGCTATTGATTTTTTTCCACTGAAGTACCATCAAGCAGCAAAGTTTAGCATAGCATGTGGAAAGAGACTCGACTCATCTCTGTACATGAAGAGGGGGGAGTTAAGAACATAGTGGCATAGACTGACAACCCTGCCAGAGTTATCAGTAAAATTATATATCTTATGGATTTTAATTTAAAGGGAAACTGAAGGAAAATTAAAAAAAAAATTATAAACTTATGGAGAGGGAATGCTCTGGATCCTATAGCGTCTTTCCAGTCTGCTCTCGATGTTCTTGTTCCAGTGCTGTCACCCCCGTTACAGGTATTTGACCAGCTGGTCCAATATGCCTTCGGGGATCCTCAGAAGGCTTAATAAGCACTTTCCGATGGGCTACATAAGTCAACTGTGTGTACGCTTCTTAAAGGATACCCGAAGTGACATGTGACATGATGAGATAGACATGTGTATGGACAGTGCCTAGCACACTAATAACTATGCTGTGTTCCTTTTTTTCTTCCTCTGCCTGAAAGAGTTAAATGTCAGGTATGTAAGTGGCTCAATCAGTCCTGACTCAGACAGGAAGTGACTACAGTGTGACCCTCACTGATAAGAAATTCCAACTATAAAATACTTTACTAGTAGAAAATGGCTTCTGAGAGCAAGAAAGAGATAAAAAGGGCAATTTCTTATCAGTGAGGGTCACACTGTAGTCACATCCTGTTAGGACTGAGTCAGCCACTTACATACCTAATATTTAACTCTTTCAGACAAAGAAAGAAAAAAAAGGAACACAGCATAGTTATTTGTGTGCTAGGCACTGTACATACACATGTCTATCTCATCATGTCACATGTCACTTCGGGTATCCTTTAAGGTCACTTTAAAGCCTCATGGAGATGCTCAGTTGCTATCCTCTTGAACAAACATTGATGATTTAATGAGACAGTTTTAACCTACTTCCCAGGTAGAGAACTGGCTTTTAACCCACCTACTAGTTGTTTCTTTCCAATGGATGCCTACTGGTTTTACATATATAAGTAGGGTTGTTTCTTGACTGGACATAGATCATGTCTAGTCTATGTTCCTATAATATTTGAAACCAGTTTTCACTAAATAAATAATTTTAATCTTGGCTGCATTCATGTCAAACAAATAATCAGGTTTCAGAGAGTGCCTTCTATCTCCCCCGGACCTGATGAGGTTTTTGAATTGAAGACAAGCGAGTGTACTTTAGTAAAACTGCATGGTGCTCATATATGGTTTTACTTTTGTATTCTCTGTGGTGCTTGACAATGAACTCGACTGACCTTGAAACATTGTATGAAGAAAACAAAGAACAAAAACTTCCTCTACCCTCCAGTTTTATTTGTAGTCTTTCTCTCGGAATTCCTATGAGTAAATTGAGGCAGTAATCTCTCTGTGACTTTTACTTACCAAGGCCAATGCTCACACACATGATTCATTTACTTTAAAGAGGAACTGTCGCGATAATCTTAAAACCCACACAAATAAGAAGAAAAAATTCTTCCAGTGTAAAATGAGCCATAAATTACTTTTCTCCTTTATTGCTGTCACTTACAGTAGGTACTAGAAATCTGACATTACCGACAGGTTTTGGGTTAGTCCATCTATTCATGGGGGATTCTCAGCATGGCCTTTATTCTTTATAAAGACATCCCCTGAAAAAGATTTATACAAAGATGCTGGCCAGCCTCCCTGCTCGCTGCACACTTTTTTTGGCAGTTGAACAGAGCAACTGCTATTCACTAAGTGCTTTTAAAAATAAAGAAAACCCTGAGAATGCCCTATGAGAAGATGGACTAGTCCAAAATCTCCCGGTAATGTCACATTTCTACTACTTACTGTAAGTGACAGCAACATAGGAGAAATAATTTATGGCTCATTTTACTCTGGAAGATACGTACTTCTTATTTGTTTACAAGTATTTTAAATTTTAAGATATTCATGGCAGAGGTCCTTTAAGGAGGACTCCAGAATGTGCTTACTAAAAATATCAAACTGGTTTCATCCGATGTTGAAAATAATGTTTTACCTTGTTTATAACCTGCTTTTAAATGTGTGCTATTTAAAGTGCAACTGAGGCAAACCTTGGTCACAAGTCAAATAATTTTGTTGGATTCCCAGCTCATGGCCATGCTCCTCTTCCAGCCCAAGCACAAGGGGCTCCATGCTACTGTGCAGGAGTGGCCATGCTCATGCAGGTGCAACGTGGGCGAACTTGTGCATGAAGAGAACCTGCATGAGCACAACGGGCTCCATGCTACTGTGCAGGAGTGGCCATGCTCATGTAGGTGCAACGGGGCGAACTTGTGCATGAAGAGAAGCTCATTTGCAGGGTGCAGGAGGGTCCCGAATAGCAGCAGCAGAGGATGGCATGGGAAGCTTCTGGAGGATGCAGAGGCTTCCCTCTTCTTAGGTAAGTATTTAACCTATGACCCAAGGTAAACCTTCTCTTAAAAACACAGTGTTTCATAGACTAAATGTGCCCATTCATTACTCCACTTGGTGGCCAATCAACCATCCAATTCAATAATTATAACCAAACTGGATGAAAATTGGTGCCGCCAAGAGCATGCCCAGTTGACAATGTGACCAATTTCGGGCCAGAATTGGACATACTGCAAAATCTCAGGCCAACATGCTCAATCAGATACACAGCAGGAACAGCGTGCATTAAGACAACTGACAAATGCAACATTCCCCCGATGCTTTCCCCTTATTGTAAAATGTGCCCCCCTGGCACCTGTGCATGTCATCACAGATGTGCCCATATGCAATACGCCAGCACCCATGTGGGGTGCCTGTGTGTGAGGAAGAAATGCGGAGACAGAGACAGCGACGAACACCAACAGGTAAAGTATTCATGCAAAGGCACCTGGGGGAGTACATCTTTATTTAGGGGTCAGAGGCCAGGGGCAGCGAGGCAACAAGGCGGTGTCACTAGGTCTATTCCCAAATCAGCCTACGGTATATGGCAGCCATGGATCTCTCTCCCATCCATCAATTTCGATCAAAGAGAAATCTGTCTCTTGGTTGATTGGCCGCCAAAATCACTAGATGTATGGGCAACTCTATGTATATGAATTTCTCATGAATATTCTTTTTAAAATAATGTTTCAGCACTTTGCAATTGAAAAAGTACCAACCAAGTAGCTGAAAACATACTATCAAAATTATGTTGAGTATTTTCTTGCTTGCTGGTGGTTTAAAAAGCATTTTATTTACAAGGTGTAAAACATTTCACCTAGGAGAAAACTCAGGAAGAAAAAAGTTAACTGCATATGGGTGTTTTAAGCTGACTGCTGTGTAAAAAAACAAACAAAAAAAAAAATGGTCAGTCACTAATTCCCCTCAAAAAAGTGTTACAAGATAACATTTTTGTTAAAAAAAAATAGTGTCTTTCTCGAGCTGTCTCCATACTCATTCAAATTTGGGGAGTCAACCAGTTAGCTACACATCAAATTTTAAAAGTTCTGCCCCTACCAACTGTAGAAGGAGTAAAGTAATTGTTGATCTAAGTAGGAAATAGGTAAAGGTCCAGTTGGAGTATTGAGAAGTACTAACATTTGAAAGGCCCAGTTCACACTGAGCGGATTTGGATGCGATCCGCCAGCCGCATCCGCCTGTAAATCCACTTGCCTATTGTATTTCAATAGGCTGGTGCACACCGGCGGTTTGAGGTTTTTAGCAAAACGCATACGTGCAGCAGGAGGCACGTTTGCGGTTTGCTAAAAACCTCAAACCGCCTGTGTGCACCAGCCCATTGAAATACAATAGCCACGCGAATTTACAGGCGGATGCGGCTGGTGGATCGCATCTAAATCCGCTCGGTGTGAACTGGGCCTTTCAAATGTTAGTACTTCTCAATACTCCAACTGGACCTTTACCTATTTCCTGCTTAGATCAACAATAAAACTAGGCCTCATATTTAAGCCAGGCTCATATTTGGCATAAAAAAGAAAGCTACATTTTTTTTATAGGAGGCTTTCCAATGAAGCAGTTAAACTCATCTTGTCTTCCCAAATGCAGCGGGGAGGCTGAAACATTGGCCAAGTTATCTACGATGTATGTTTCTGATCAGATCTGTAATATGTGTCCAAGAAATAATGTAAACGCTTGCATAGCAAATTAAGTCCCCAGGAATATCACTCAGTGTTTCTATTTCAACATGGGAAACAATATTAAATATTAAAGACCAGGGTCCAAATATCTAGAGAAAGCAAAATCTATTAAACAGAGGATGTGTCCTTCACAAATAGTTCTGCTCTCCAGCATCCCAAGGATATGCAATATTAAAGCAGCGGGCTGCAGCACATTCCTTGGCCGAGGTATATTTTGGTTTTACAAATTGTCCTGACTTTCAGCTTTTCATCCCAATGACATAGCATGCTGTGGAATTCTTTAGTTGTTTCTGAAAAGATTACTACTCTTTAAAAGAACATCTTTTTCATGAATATTTCAAGGCAAATTCATCCTAGTACTTTTTCGGTTGGTAGGAGAATTTCAAGGGAGAGGTTTTGGCATTTGGCATTTCTGGACAAGGCTAATGTGGACAATTACTGAATTTATTTTGCTTGATGCGCATTGATTCTTACTGTAACCTAATAATTACCTTGAAACTGACAGCAGGCATCCACATTAGTTAAAGCATACCCCAAAGCATTCTACTACTGTATGGGTCAATTCACAAAAGGGTGCTAACTCAGTTAGCATGCCTAAAGGCTTTGGGCATGCTAACTAGGGTGCTAAGCAGTTAGCACGCCCTAAGCTTTTATTGATCGCGCGCAAAGTTTTACGCTGCACGGTGCGCGTGAAACGTCGCAGAAGGTGCGATGAAACCGTCGCACAGGGCACGCCTAAAACGTTGCACCGGGTGCGCCCAAAACATCGCACTATGCGCCGTTTCGCAGCACCCGGTGCGACGTTTTGATCACACCTGGTGCAACGTTTCGCATGCACTGCGTATCGCTAAACTTTGCACGTGCTAACGTAGCACGCAAAACTTTGCGCGTCCTAAAGGGCTTTAGGCGTGCTAAGGCGCTTTTAGGCATGCTAACTAAGTTACCACCCTTTTGTGAATCAAGCCCTATTTTTCACAACTGTATCTCTTTAACATTAGAATATCAGGTAGGCTTTCTAACCGGTAAAACCTTTTTGGAATAAAGAATCAAAATAAAAACATAAATAAAAACATAATCATTAAAGGTCATTTACAATTAAGTTTGGTTTCACTACCTAACGACCGCGTCACGCCGATGGGCGTGACCGCGGTGGCAGCCCCAGCACCGCCTAATGCCGATTGGCGTCAGGTCCTGGAGCTGCAGTTCAGCAGGGAACGTGTGTGTGCATGCGTGATCGTTTCCTGCTGGTTCACGGAGCAGCCTGCCGTGATTAGCCTTGTTGCGGCTAGCAGGCTGTTAGTAAATGTAAGGGGAAAGAAATCCCCTTTGTTTACATCTGTACAGCGCTGCAATCTAGTGCAGTGCTGTACAAGGGACACTCGGCTGTCCCTGGAAGCAGCTCGAAATCTAAGCCCTGACGTCACAGGAACCAGGAAGCGAGAAGACCAGATGAGATCCCGGTGCGGAGAGGCAATGGTAAGATTTACAGCCCGCTCCGCTGCACATTTTTTTTACTCTGCAGGCAGGGGGGGGGGGGACACTGGGGGCACAATAGGAGGGAGGGAGGGAGAAGTTTAATGGCGGCGGCCATCCATGCCACATACCGCATCCCCGGGCTGGTGCCTCGATCGTTTTTTTTTTCCCTCTCTGCCCACCCACGGCCACCCTCACCCTCCTCCCCACCCACTGGCACCCTCACGTGCCTTCCCTTGCGCTAGTAATTAATATTAATTAAAAATATTTATTTACAAAACCTTTTTGGTGGGCGTGGTTAGGGGGTTGGGGTGTGGCCAGGGGTGTGGCCTAAGTGTCCCGCTTTCTATCATTCAAATGTTGGGAGGTATGCTATGGCAGTGCTGGCCCTGCCTAGGAGATAATGTTCTATCTTCTATTTAAAATATTTTCTCAGCACTTTGCAATTGAAAACGTTCCCAAAAGTAGGTGAAAAAGTACTATCAAAATTATTTTGAGTATTTTTTTGTTTGCTGGTGGTATAAAAACATTTTATTTACAAGTTATGAATATATCACCTAGGAGAAAAGTTGAAAAAATGTACTTGCATATGGGCCATAGGTCCATATCCTATTCCAGGTGATAAGTAGCTTGCAGATGCGAGCTACTTATCACCTTGCCATCGCGCGAGGACTAACAGCAAATTCTATTGCCGGTTTCATTCATGCAATGGCCGATCGTTAGGGAGCATTGCTCAGATGAAAGCCTGAGGTATGGCTATGGAGGCTGCCATATTTATTTCCTTTTAACCAATACCAGTTGCCTGGATAGCCTGCTGATCCTCTGCCGTTAATACTTTTAGTCATAGACCCTAAACAAGCATTTGCAGATCGTGTTTCTGAAAAAAAAAAACTGTCAAGACTAGCTGCAAGCTTGTTTCAGGTGGGGGATTCATACACTACTGCAGCCAAAAAATCAGCAGGGCTGCCAGGCAACTGGTATTTGCAGATATGTAAACAGAGGCGCCAACAAGAATAAAAACTATTTAAAATCCATTTAAAAGGGGGAAGTTGGTGGACTTACCTCCCTCGTAGAACAAAACAGACAGTCAGTCGTTACTATAATTCACAGTAACATTTATTAGATACTCCAAGCGTGCAACACGTTTCATGGGTCTCAATCCCACTTCATCAGGCAATATATTGGAGAATGCAGTATAGCGTCTATAGCGTGGCCGAGCGCCTCTGGTATTGTTTAAATGGAAATAAATATGGCAGCCTCCAGATACCTCTGGCTTCAGGATCCCTTTAACACAGTTTACTGCATACACCTCAGTATTTCTAAAGGTGGCCACACATGATACAATAAAATGATCCGATTTTACAGTAATTCGATAAAAACGATCGGATCTCCCGAAAAAAACGTTTTTTTTTTTCATTCGACTGAAAAATCGGATCGGATTTCCCATTTTCTTTGATTTTTATCGATCCGGAATGCCAGATATTTTTCTTCAATTTTTCTAATGATTGTATAGTGTGTGTTAGATTGTCAATTTATTAATATACACAACCTAGCAATTTTGTCCAAACATTTTTATCATAATTTGGGAAAAATTGAACATAGGTATGTGGTACATTGGCCAGATTTTTGAAATGTTACAATCCGTCAGAAAAATTGATTGCTATTCTTGAATTGAACAGATATTTTAAAAATTATATGGTGTGTGGCCACCTTAACACAGACTTTATTAAATGGAGCTAAAGTGATTATAAACTATCTGATTTATTTATTTTTCTGTAGGTCTCCTTATTTTGTGCACTGCAGGAAAAAAATGATTCACCTTCTTTTTATCATATGCATTTCTGTATATGATAAGCTAGCCTTCAGTTAGCAACATAACGTTGCATTGTGGCATTTTTTATAAATGGCTTTGAGAAGAAAAATGCTCACAGATTCATTTCTAGGTCACTGTGAGTCAGTGCCTTGTGGAGAGGAAAGCTGTTGTTTTATTTCCTACATTGTATCTGTACTTGATCTTCCTGGCGAAATGATAGTGTAGCGTTTATATCATGTCACTGGCAGTTCACAAAGGAACGGAGGGGTCTCTTGGCCCATTGTAAGAGCAGCTCAGGAAGCCCTGGCTTCTGTATTTATTTAATTATGTGCCTAGCATGGGGAGAAGAGAAACACTGGTTTGGGCACGAGAATTTTCTTTTATTTTTGGCCAATACTTTTGATATCAAATAAAATGAAGTCTCACAGTTGCTTTCATTGACTCCCACCAAGCTCCTAAATGTCTTCAGCATCACATTCATACTGTGAACATTGTTTCCTCCCGTGGATTCTTCTTCTTTCAATGTCCTCTCAGAGGGGATCATGCTACGTAATGGTTATTTCTACTTTCACAAGATAGAGCGTGCCCCTGTTATCTGCAACTCCATGTAAGTACAGTGATTGCACATGTAGGATAGAATTCTTCATACAGGACATGCATTGCTAATCTACCAGTCCAGCTTTACCGGTACCACAAGTGATGATATCAGCGAATTAAGATCTGCTCTTATTAGGTGGGTGTCATCTGTTGGTGTGGCCATTTCCTCTAGGAACAGAGGACGCAGTAAATCACAGTGGTGTATGTGGTGAAATATTGGGGTGCTGATGATATGTACGATAATATGCAGAGTATTGCCGCCGTATGGTATCGCACAAAAGCGTCTTTTTCATTTTTCTGGCTGTGTCACATGGGTATGTTAGTGTTGGGCGAACAGTGTTCGCCACTGTTCGGGTTCTGCAGAACATCACCATGTTCGGGTGATGTTCGAGTTCGGCCGAACACCTGATGGTGTTCGGCCAAACTGTTCGGCCATATGGCCGAACTAAGAGAGCATGGCCGAACGTTACCCGAACGTTCGGCTAGCGCTGTGATTGGCCGAACGGGTCACGTGTAGTGTTGGGTGAACATCTAGATGTTCGGGTTCGGGCCGAACATGGCCGCGATGTTCGGGTGTTCGAGCCGAACTCCGAACATAATGGAAGTCAATGGGGACCCGAACTTTCGTGCTTTGTAAAGCCTCCTTATATGCTACATACCCCAAATTTACAGGGTATGTGCACCTTGGGAGTGGGTACAAGAGGAAAAAAAAATTAGCAAAAAGAGATTATAGTTTTTGAGAAAATCGATTTTAAAGTTTCAAAGGGAAAACTGTCTTTTAAATGCGGGAAATGTCTGTTTTCTTTGCACAGGTAACATGCTTTTTGTTGGCATGCAGTCATAAATGTAATACATATAAGAGGTTCCAGGAAAAGGGACCGGTAACGCTAACCCAGCAGCAGCACACGTGATGGAACAGGAGGAGGGTGGCGCAGGAGGAGAAGGCCACGCTTTAAGACACAACAACCTAGGCCTTGCATGAGGATAAGAAGCGTGCGGATAGCAATTTGCGTTTTGTCGCCATGCAGTCATAAATGTAATACAGATGAGAGGTTCAATAAACAGGGACCGGAAACGCTAACCCATCACAGATGTTCATTGTTCATGTTACTTGGTTGGGGTCCGGGAGTGTTGCGTAGTCGTTTCCAATCCAGGATTGATTGGTTTTAATTTGAGTCAGACGGTCTGCATTTTCTGTGGAGAGGCGGATACGCCGATCTGTGACGATGCCTCCGGCAGCACTGAAACAGCATTCCGACATAACGCTGGCTGCCGGGCAAGCCAGCACCTCTATTGCGTACATTGCCAGTTTGTGCCAGGTGTCTAGCTTCGATACCCAATAGTTGAAGGGTGCAGATGGATTGTTCAACACAGCTATGCCATCTGACATGTAGTCCTTGACCATCTTCTCCAGGCGATCGGTGTTGGAGGTGGATCTGCACGCTTGCTGTTTTGTGTGCTGCTGCATGGGTGTCAGAAAATTTTCCCACTCCAAGGACACTGCCGATACCATTCCCTTTTGGGCACTAGTTGCGGCTTGTGTTGTTTGCTGCCCTCCTGGTCGTCCTGGGTTTGCGGAAGTCAGTCTGTCGGCGTACAACTGGCTAGAGGAGGGGGAGGATGTCAATCTCCTCTTTAAAGTCTCCACAAGGGCCTGCTGGTATTCTTCCATTTTGACCTGTCGGACTCTTTCTTCAAGCAGTTTTTGAACATTGTGTTTGTACCGTGGATCCAGAAGGGTATAAACCCAGTAATTGGTGTTGTCCAGAATGCGCACAATGCGTGGGTCGCATTCAATGCAGTCCTAGGCCAAAGAGGTCATAGCCTAGGGTCACAAAAACCTGTTTATTTGGGCTATTTCAATGGTAGTGATGTGACGTACATAAATCTCAGCCATGGCCGTTAGCAACGTCTGAATTTCACGAAATGTCTCATGCAGGTAGAAGACATATTGTTAGACTTGGATTCCAAAGATGGGGTCCCTACATATCTGCAAACCAGAGTTACAGGGGTCCAAAATTGGTAAAATCCCCCATAGGCTTTCATTGGGCCTCCTATTTACAGTTCCAAAATCTCACATCTTTTCAAAGGGCAATGGCTCAGCAGTACCAAATTTTCTAGCATTGTAGGGACCCTTAGGGGGAACATGACTGGTGAGTTTCGGGCCCCTAGGCCGAAGAGGTCATAGCTAGTGTTGGGCGAACAGTGTTCGCCACTGTTCGGGTTCTGCAGAACATCACCCTGTTCGGGTGATGTTCGGGTTCGGCCGAACACCTGATGGTGTTCGGCCAAACTGTTCGGCCACATGGCCGAACTAAGAGCGCATGGCCGAACGTTACCCGAACGTTCGGCTAGCGCTGTGATTGGCCGAACGGGTCACGTGTAGTGTTGGGCGAACATCTAGATGTTCGGGTTCGGGCCGAACATGGCCGAACTCCGAACATAATGGAAGTCAATGGGGACCCGAACTTTCGTGCTTTGTAAAGCCTCCTTACATGCTACATACCCCAAATTTACAGGGTATGTGCACCTTGGGAGTGGGTACAAGAGGAAAAAAAATTTAGCAAAAAGAGCTTATAGTTTTTGAGAAAATCGATTTTAAAGTTTCAAAGGGAAAACTCTTTTAAATGCGGGAAATGTCTGTTTTCTTTGCACAGGTAACATGCTTTTTGTCGGCATGCAGTCATAAATGTAATACATATAAGAGGTTCCAGGAAAAGGGACCGGTAACGCTAACCCAGCAGCAGCACACGTGATGGAACAAGAGGAGGGTGGCGCAGGAGGAGAAGGCCACGCTTTGAGACACAACAACCCAGGCCTTGCATGAGGACAAGAAGCGTGCGGATAGCAATTTGCATTTTGTCGCCATGCAGTCATAAATGTAATACAGATGAGAGGTTCAATAAACAGGGACCGGAAACGCTAACCCATCACAGATGTTCATTGTTCATGTTACTTGGTTGGGGTCCGGGAGTGTTGCGTAGTCGTTTCCAATCCAGGATTGATTCATTTTAATTTGAGTCAGACGGTCTGCATTTTCTGTGGAGAGGCGGATACGCCGCCGATCTGTGACGATGCCTCCGGCAGCACTGAAACAGCGTTCCGACATAACGCTGGCTGCCGGGCAAGCCAGCACCTCTATTGCGTACATTGCCAGTTTGTGCCAGGTGTCTAGCTTCGATACCCAATAGTTGAAGGGTGCAGATGGATTGTTCAACACTGCTACGCCATCTGACATGTAGTCCTTGACCATCTTCTCCAGGCGATCGGTGTTGGAGGTGGATCTGCACGCTTGCTGTTCTGTGTGCTGCTGCATGGGTGTCAGAAAATTTTCCCACTCCAAGGACACTGCCGATACCATTCCCTTTTGGGCACTAGCTGCGGCTTGTGTTGTTTGCTGCCCTCCTGGTTGTCCTGGGTTTGCGGAAGTCAGTCTGTCGGCGTACAACTGGCTAGAGGAGGGGGAGGATGTCAATCTCCTCTCTAAAGTCTCCACAAGGGCCTGCTGGTATTCTTCCATTTTGACCTGTCTGGCTCTTTCTTCAAGCAGTTTTGGAACATTGTGTTTGTACCGTGGATCCAGAAGGGTATAAACCCAGTAATTGGTGTTGTCCAGAATGCGCACAATGCGTGGGTCGCGTTCAATGCAGTCCTAGGCTGAAGAGGTCATAGCCTAGGGTCACAAAACCTGTTTATTGGGCAATTTCAATGGTGGCGAGTCTGACGTACATAAATCGCAGCAATGGCCGTTAGCAACGTCTGAATGTCACGAAATGTCTCATGCAGGTAGAAGACATATTGTTAGACTTGGGCTCCAAAGATGGGTTCCCTACATCTCTGCAAACCAGAGTTACAGGGCTCCAAATTTGGTAAAATCCCCCATAGGCTTTCATTGGGCCTCCTATTTACAGTTCCAAAATCTCACATCTTTTCAAAGGGCAATTACTCAGCAGTGGCAAATTTTCTAGCATTGTAGGGACCCTTAGGGGGAACATGACTGGTGAGTTTCGGGCCCCTAGGCCGAAGAGGTCATAGCCTAGGGTCACAAAAACCTGTTTATTGGGGCTATTTCAATGGTAGTGATGGTGACGTACATAAATCGCAGCAATGGCCGTTAGCAAAGTCTGAATCTCACGAAATGTCTCATGCAGGTAGAAGACATATTGTTAGACTTGGATTCCAAAGATGGGGTCCCTACATCTCTGCAAACCAGAGTTACAGGGGTCCAAAATTGGTAAAATCCCCCATAGGATTTCATTGGCTCCCTATTTCACTTTCCAAAATCTCACATCTTTTCAAAGGGCAATGGCTCAGCAGTACCAAATTTTCTAGCATTGTAGGGACCCTTAGGGGGATCATGACTGGTGAGTTTTGCCACTGCTGAGCCATTGCCCTTTGAAATGGTGTGAGATTTTGGAACGGTAAATAGGAGGCCCAATGAAAGCCTATGGGGGATTTTACCAATTTTGGACCCCTGTAACGCTGGTTTGCAGAGATGTAGGGACCCCATCTTTGGAATCTAAGTCTAACAATATGTCTTCTACCTGCATGAGACATTTCGTGAGATTCAGACGTTGCTAACGGCCATGGCTGAGATTTATGTACGCCACCATCACTACCATTGAAATAGCCCAAATAAACAGGTTTTTGTGACCCTAGGCTATGACCTCTTCGGCCTAGGGGCCCGAAACTCACCAGTCATGTTCCCCCTAAGGGTCCCTACAATGCTAGAAAATTTGGTACTGCTGAGCCATTGCCCTTTGAAAAGATGTGAGATTTTAGAAAGTGAAATAGGGAGGCAATGAAATCCTATGGGGGATTTTACCAATTTTGGACCCCTGTAACTCTGGTTTGCAGAGATGTAGGGACCCCATCTTTGGAATCCAAGTCTAACAATATGTCTTCTACCTGCATGAGACATTTCGTGAGATTCAGACTTTGCTAACGGCCATTGCTGCGATTTATGTACGTCACCATCACTACCATTGAAATAGCCCCAATAAGCAGGTTTTTGTGACCCTAGGCTATGACCTCTTCGGCCTAGGGGCCCGAAACTCACCAGTCATGTTCCCCCTAAGGGTCCCTACAATGCTAGAAAATTTGGTACTGCTGAGCCATTGCCCTTTGAAAAGATGTGAGATTTTGGAAAGTGAAATAGGGAGCCAATGAAATCCTATGGGGGATTTTACCAATTTTGGACCCCTGTAACTCTGGTTTGCAGAGATGTAGGGACCCCATCTTTGGAATCCAAGTCTAACAATATGTCTTCTACCTGCATGAGACATTTCGTGAGATTCAGACTTTGCTAACGGCCATTGCTGCGATTTATGTACGTCACCATCACTACCATTGAAATAGCCCCAATAAACAGGTTTTTGTGACCCTAGGCTATGACCTCTTCGGCCTAGGGGCCCGAAACTCACCAGTCATGTTCCCCCTAAGGGTCCCTACAATGCTAGAAAATTTGGTACTGCTGAGCCATTGCCCTTTGAAAAGATGTGAGATTTTGGAAAGTGAAATAGGGAGCCAATGAAATCCTATGGGGGATTTTACCAATTTTGGACCCCTGTAACTCTGGTTTGCAGAGATGTAGGGACCCCATCTTTGGAATCCAAGTCTAACAATATGTCTTCTACCTGCATGAGACATTTCGTGAGATTCAGACTTTGCTAACGGCCATTGCTGCGATTTATGTACGTCAGACTCGCCACCATTGAAATTGCCCAATAAACAGGTTTTGTGACCCTAGGCTATGACCTCTTCGGCCTAGGACTGCATTGAACGCGACCCACGCATTGTGCGCATTCTGGACAACACCAATTACTGGGTTTATACCCTTCTGGATCCACGGTACAAACACAATGTTCCAAAACTGCTTGAAGAAAGAGCCAGACAGGTCAAAATGGAAGAATACCAGCAGGCCCTTGTGGAGACTTTAGAGAGGAGATTGACATCCTCCCCCTCCTCTAGCCAGTTGTACGCCGACAGACTGACTTCCGCAAACCCAGGACGACCAGGAGGGCAGCAAACAACACAAGCCGCAGCTAGTGCCCAAAAGGGAATGGTATCGGCAGTGTCCTTGGAGTGGGAACATTTTCTGACACCCATGCAGCAGCACGCAGAACAGCAAGCGTGCAGATCCACCTCCAACACCGATCGCCTGGAGAAGATGGTCAAGGACTACATGTCAGATGGCATAGCTGTGTTGAACAATCCATCTGCACCCTTCAACTATTGGGTATCGAAGCTAGACACCTGGCACAAACTGGCAATGTACGCAATAGAGGTGCTGGCTTGCCCGGCAGCCAGCGTTATGTCGGAACGCTGTTTCAGTGCTGCCGGAGGCATCGTCACAGATCGGCGTATCCGCCTCTCCACAGAAAATGCAGACCGTCTGACTCAAATTAAAATCAATCAATCCTGGATTGGAAACGACTACGCAACACTCCCGGACCCCAACCAAGTAACATGAACAATGAACATCTGTGATGGGTTAGCGTTTCCGGTCCCTGTTTATTGAACCTCTCATCTGTATTAAATTTATGACTGCATGGCAAAGAGCTGAGCAGCGCTACTTAAAAACAGATGAATGCTTACCTGCAAAAGTGTGCAAGCCCCACTAATGGGATAAAGTACACACTGAGCACACACATGACCTGTCTACCGCTTGGAGGATGTTGGTTTCCTCTAACAGCTTGCATGCAACTTGTTAGGTACTCGTCCCTCCCACTGTCGTAGAAGTCTTTCCTCCATGGGAGGGGACCTAACACTAACTAAATTATACCTATGCATATGCATAGCCTGGGCGCGCTACCAAGTAAAATTGAAAATTGCGTAAAAAAGTGGGATCAGCGCATCACCAGGCCGCCACCGATTGGCCTCAACTCAGAGATGCGCTGAGCCCGCCCAGAGACTGCAAACGCACCTTGAACCAAACAGAAGCTCTGCATATACACCAAAAGCAAAACTGTTAAGTGGGAGCAGCTGGCCGGAAATAAATTAAAACATAGTAAAGAGCTGAGCAGCGCTACTTAAAAACAGATGAATGCTTACCTGCAAAAGTGTGCAAGCCCCACTAATGGGATAAAGTACACACTGAGCACACACATGACCTGTCTACCGCTTGGAGGATGTTGGTTTCCTCTAACAGCTTGCATGCAACTTGTTAGGTACTTGTCCCTCCCACTGTCGTAGAAGTCTTTCCTCCATGGGAGGGGACCTAACACTAACTAAATTATACCTATGCATATGCATAGCCTGGGCGCGCTACCAAGTAAAATTGAAAATTGCGTAAAAAAGTGGGATCAGCGCATCACCAGGCCGCCACCGATTGGCCTCAACTCAGAGATGCGCTGAGCCCCCCCAGAGACTGCAAACGCACCTTGAACCAAACAGAAGCTCTGCATATACACCAAAAGCAAAACTGTTAAGTGGGAGCAGCTGGCCGGAAATAAATTAAAACATAGTAAAGAGCTGAGCAGCGCTACTTAAAAACAGATGAATGCTTACCTGCAAAAGTGTGCAAGCCCCACTAATGGGATAAAGTACACACTGAGCACACACATGACCTGTCTACCGCTTGGAGGATGTTGGTTTCCTCTAACAGCTTGCATGCAACTTGTTAGGTACTCGTCCCTCCCACTGTCGTAGAAGTCTTTCCTCCATGGGAGGGGACCTAACACTAACTAAATTATACCTATGCATATGCATAGCCTGGGCGCGCTACCAAGTAAAATTGAAAATTGCGTAAAAAAGTGGGATCAGCGCATCACCAGGCCGCCACCGATTGGCCTCAACTCAGAGATGCGCTGAGCCCCCCCAGAGACTGCAAACGCACCTTGAACCAAACAGAAGCTCTGCATATACACCAAAAGCAAAACTGTTAAGTGGGAGCAGCTGGCCGGAAATAAATTAAAACATAGTAAAGAGCTGAGCAGCGCTACTTAAAAACAGATGAATGCTTACCTGCAAAAGTGTGCAAGCCCCACTAATGGGATAAAGTACACACTGAGCACACACATGACCTGTCTACCACTTGGAGGATGTTGGTTTCCTCTAACAGCTTGCATGCAACTTGTTAGGTACTCGTCCCTCCCACTGTCGTAGAAGTCTTTCCTCCATGGGAGGGGACCTAACACTAACTAAATTATACCTATGCATATGCATAGCCTGGGCGCGCTACCAAGTAAAATTGAAAATTGCGTAAAAAAGTGGGATCAGCGCATCACCAGGCCGCCACCGATTGGCCTCAACTTAGAGATGCGCTGAGCCCCCCCAGAGACTGCAAACGCACCTTGAACCAAACAGAAGCTCTGCATATACACCAAAAGCAAAACTGTTAAGTGGGAGCAGCTGGCCGGAAATAAATTAAAACATAGTAAAGAGCTGAGCAGCGCTACTTAAAAACAGATGAATGCTTACATGCAAAAGTATGCAAGCCCCACTAATGGGATAAAGTACACACTGAGCACACACATGACCTGTCTACCGCTTGGAGGATGTTGGTTTCCTCTAACAGCTTGCATGCAACTTGTTAGGTACTCGTCCCTCCCACTGTCGTAGAAGTCTTTCCTCCATGGGAGGGGACCTAACACTAACTAAATTATACCTATGCATATGCATAGCCTGGGCGCGCTACCAAGTAAAATTGAAAATTGCGTAAAAAAGTGGGATCAGCGCATCACCAGGCCGCCACCGATTGGCCTCAACTCAGAGATGCGCTGAGCCCCCCCAGAGACTGCAAACGCACCTTGAACCAAACAGAAGCTCTGCATATACACCAAAAGCAAAACTGTTAAGTGGGAGCAGCTGGCCGGAAATAAATTAAAACATAGTAAAGAGCTGAGCAGCGCTACTTAAAAACAGATGAATGCTTACCTGCAAAAGTGTGCAAGCCCCACTAATGGGATAAAGTACACACTGAGCACACACATGACCTGTCTACCGCTTGGAGGATGTTGGTTTCCTCTAACAGCTTGCATGCAACTTGTTAGGTACTCGTCCCTCCCACTGTCGTAGAAGTCTTTCCTCCATGGGAGGGGACCTAACACTAACTAAATTATACCTATGCATATGCATAGCCTGGGCGCGCTACCAAGTAAAATTGAAAATTGCGTAAAAAAGTGGGATCAGCGCATCACCAGGCCGCCACCGATTGGCCTCAACTCAGAGATGCGCTGAGCCCCCCCAGAGACTGCAAACGCACCTTGAACCAAACAGAAGCTCTGCATATACACCAAAAGCAAAACTGTTAAGTGGGAGCAGCTGGCCGGAAATAAATTAAAACATAGTAAAGAGCTGAGCATGGCGACAAAATGCAAATTGCTATCCGCACGCTTCTTGTCCTCATGCAAGGCCTGGGTTGTTGTGTCTCAAAGCGTGGCCTTCTCCTCCTGCGCCACCCTCCTCCTGTTCCATCACGTGTGCTGCTGCTGGGTTAGCGTTACCGGTCCCTTTTCCTGGAACCTCTTATATGTATTACATTTATGACTGCATGCCGACAAAAAGCATGTTACCTGTGCAAAGAAAACAGACATTTCCCGCATTTAAAAGACAGTTTTCCCTTTGAAACTTTAAAATCGATTTTCTCAAAAACTATAAGCTCTTTTTGCTAAAAAAATTTTTCTTCTTGTACCCACTCCCAAGGTGCACATACCCTGCAAATTTGGGGTATGTAGCATGTAAGGAAGCTTTACAAAGCACGAAAGTTCGGGTCCCCATTGACTTCCATTATGTTCGGAATTCGGCTCGAACACCCGAACATCGCGGCGATGTTCGGCGAACGTTCGCGAACCCGAACATCTAGGTGTTCGCCCAACACTAGGGTATGTCAGCCAGTCTGGCTTTGAAGGTATTGGCAGCTAGCTTCATGGAAACTGGTAATGTGATTGTGTGTGTGTCAATAGACCTACATTTGCATTGAATTCCTCTGGAAGCAGGGAGCTTGCACATTAGCATACAGTTCCTGTGGACAGCCAGGAACAGGTAATTCGGTTCCCTTTTGTCTGGCATCCTGCAAATGTGGTGCATTGCTTTGATGTTTTGTATTAAGGTAAGAGTCTGCCAAGTTCAAAGTGGACAGGAAAAGCCTTGAAATTCGGATGTCACAGCTAGCCCAGATGTGACAAGGGGCTCGGCAGACCGTGATGTCACAAACGGGGAAACTGCGTTATATTGTGGGATGAAACATCCTTTGCCTGGGGCAACACTTGGGACTATAAGAGTCAGCCTTCTACAGTCACAAATGATCTTCTCTTGGAGGTAGCGCATAGCTAGAGGGATCCCGAGCGAATCGGAATGGTGTTCTCCCGCCAACCACGTTCTAACCTACGTGGTAACATTATATCCCATTTTTATTTTTATGCAAATATCCTTGTGTGTATCGTTGTAACTTTTATTTTGTAACTTTTTACTTTGTTTTTTGTACATCTTTTGTATATATTATTTTCTGCATTGTTCCACTTTTTTCCTGGAATATTAAATCATTATTTAATAAGTTTGACTTCTGCTGTACTAAACTAACTCTCATAGCCTAGAAGAGACTGAAGTGTAACTGTGTATAAGTCCATGCCTGATTGTACGTTTGAGCAACACTACCGTATAAGATTGTAATTGCATTGTGTGTATGGGGCACTTCTGCGCTCGACAGCAGAGTGGGAAGTCTAACAGTATCGTTCGGAACGACTATTAGTGGTTTTTCTTCACTACAGTGTAAGATTGCAACTGTGTGTGTGGCGTTCTCGTATTCGGCCTAAAGTGCAAAGCTGACCCGAATACGAAAAGGCAGATTGCGTGTTGAGCACTCGACAGCTGAGTGGACGTGTCTAGCAACAGCTAGTGGTGGCAGTAAGAAGTGTTAGAGGGGTCACAGACTTGTTTTTAGCTTGAATAAGGCTGCTCCCCGCTTGATCTGGTAAAACCCGCAGTCGGGAACCGTATACGCAGGCGTGCCGTGGCCGGTTTCTGACAGTGTACATGACTGTTTTTTAGCATAGGCAAAACATGCAGATGCTTGGACTAATACCTGCAGGAGGTGGCATCACAGTCCAGTTTCATTAAAGAGACTCTGTAACAAAATTTTCAGCCTTATTTCTTCTATCCTATAAGTTCCTATACCTGTTCTAATGCTCTTACTGCAGCCTTTTCTAGTTGCACTGTCTCTGTAATATATCTAATCTTCTTTTCTTTGTCAAGCTTTGTCAAGCAAAAGAGGAATGCACTGCCCCTGCAGGTTCTGTGTGTGTGCTTTGTTTATTAGTCACAGACAGCTCTCTGTTCTCAATTTCAGCTTGTCTGGGGGGGGAAGGGAGCTGCCCATACTGAGAAACTGTGAGAATCCCTGACTGGAGTTCACTATGTAATAAAAACTTGTAGTATACTGTAACATGATATATATATATACTAGCCGCATAAGAGAGTATACTAGTAGCATACACCACATAAGAGGGTAGAGGGCAGGAAGGGGGTATTGGGCACAGCGGCGGGGAGGGGGGTTGGACCCCCCCTCAACTGGGTCCCCTATTTGTGCTCCCCCTCCAGCTTAAGCTCAGCAGGAAGCCCCCCACCCCCTCACCTGGGTCCCCATGTATGCTCCCCCTCCTGCTTAAGCACAGTAGCAGCCGCCACTATTAGTAAGAGGCAGCGGGAGGGGATGACTCACCTCTTCCGTGTTCCATCTTGCGTTCCACTGTCGTCACTTCCTGCAATGCCGCACACTGTATTGGTGTAATTTGCCTTTTTAAAACAGAAGGAAATCTGCAATAATTCAGTTATAAGTGAACATTTGTGGTTACCCACAACGCACTGCTACTAAATATGCAAATTACCCCTTTTCCCCCTTTGTAAGCCAAGCAAGCATCCAGAGCCGCTGGTGTATAGCAAGCATATAGCTTTAAATTTTACACAGTCATATCAAACCCACATGTAGACAGCCTGTTTCAGACTTTTGGTCCTCATCAGTACATGGCAGGGATTGATACGGCTGTATGAGATAGGGCTTGGACCAGTACAACAGAGTAACCAAGCAGCTCAGGGTGACCTAAACCACTCGGAATGTATAGGGGGATAAAAGGGACCAAAAAGACCTCCTACTAAAAAAAGCAAAGCTTGGTGTAATTTGCTTTCCTAAAACAGAAGGAAATATGCAATAACTAAGCTATAAGTGAACATTTGTGGTTACCCACAATGCACTGCTACTAAATATGCAAATAATTCCTTTTCACCCTTAGTAAGCCAAGCAAGCATCCAGAACCACTGGTGTATAGCAAGCCTATAACTTTAAATTTTACAGCGCCATATCAAACCCACATGTGACAGCCTGTTTCAGACTTTTGGTTCTCATCTGTACATGGCAAGGATTGATATAGCTGTATGAGATAGGGCTTGGACCAGTACAACAGAGTAACCAAGCAGCTCAGGGTGACCCAAACCACTCGGAATGTATAGGTGGATAAAAGGGACCAAAAAGACCTTCTACTAAAAAAAAATCAAAGCTTGGTTTAATTTTCCTTCTTAAAACAGAAGAAAATCTGCAATAATTCAGCTATAAGTAAACATTTGTGATTACCCACAATGCACCACTACTAAATATGCAAATTATTCCTTTTCACCCTTGGTAAGTCAAGGCCTATAGCTTTAAGTTTTACACAGTTATATCAAACCCACATGTGACAGCCTATTTCAGACGTTTGGTCTAGGGTTGCTCAGGTAGTACTTTTTAATACCCGCCCGGATCCGGGTACCCAGTTATCTGGATCCAATTCTGGTACCCGGATCCAACCTTGCGGATACCCGAGTGAATTTGGATATCGGACCAAATTACCCGCGGGTACCCGACCTATTCGGGTATCTGGATAGAAAAACCGATGGTGCCCTTTTAAAAAGGGTTTTTAGGGTAAATGATGCATGTAGCATCATGTTTTTTTTAAAGGGAAACACTAATTTATTATTTGATGGACATAAAATGGGGAAAAAAAAAAAAAAAAAGCTGTCAATTAACATCAGGACTAGGTTCCAGACAGCGGTCGTGCAGCCCACATTGGGCTTGATTCACAAAGCGGTGCTAACCTACTTAGCACGTCTAAAGTCTTTCTGAATCAGATAATTCGGTGCTAACCTACTAAGCACCCTGGTTAGCACGTCTAAAGACTTTAGACGTGCTAAGTAGGTTAGCACCGCTTTGTGAATCAAGCCCATTGCGTCCAAAGTCCAATCGCACAACTGGGACATGACAGTTTTCAGCCCAGACTCCTCCAAAAAATGACACTGCAATTGTGTTTTGGTTTGAATATAGGTGGTGGTATCAGCAGCAGTGGCCTGTGGCACCGTGGCGGTGGGAGCCAGCGCCAGCTTGCTTCAGCCTCTTGAACTCCTCATGCTCAACAACATGTTTTTTGGCCAGATGGGTGATGAAGCTGGAGGTGCCATACTTGTAGGGGTCACAACCTCTGCTCATCTGTAGTTTGCACACATTGCATATGGCAAACTTGTTGTCCAATGAGGGCAGAGTGAAAAACCGCCAGATTGGGGAGGTGAAGATTCCCCTGCGGCCTGAATGGGATGCTGCGGCTTTTCTCCCTGTGGCGGTTGGGGGTTGATTGGTGCGGCTGGTGGTAGCGGCAGAAGGATGTGGTGGGTCCCGCATTCCACGGCCACTGTCTGCAATGCTGATCCTCCGTGCCAAACCCACCGATGCATCCTGCTCCTCAGAGTTAGAGCTTACATCCCCATCCTGTGGATGGTAGTCACGGTCCTTCATCTCATCATCAACATCATACCCTCCCTCCTCAAAACCCAGAACATCCTCCTCAATCTCTTTGCGGCTAACAGCCCTGAGTTCAATCGTGGCGCCTGGAGTGAAAAGCTCGCTGACTGAGGGTAGGCTGCCCGCTGGGGTCGACACTGACACGGCAGACCTTCTGAGGGTGGCCGTAATGTTGCTCCCTGTCCTCTTGCCCTTACTGCCCCTCCCCCGGCTGCCAGTGCCAGCAGACATAGTACAACTTATACGTGATGATGTCACCAGATGATGTGGGGTACTTTTACTTTAATGAAATCAGGGTTGGACTTCAAATCAGCACGGAGTGACAGACCGCAGAGTAGAGGACAGACAGTGCACACTATCTGTCTAACTATCACACTGACAATGCTCAGCACAGCAGCACTGCAGTAATCTGTAGTAAACTAATACAGTACTACTCTCTAAAAACTAACTGCAGTACTAACTAACTATATAATACAATAACACAGTAATCCTATTCCTTAACCTATACTGTCCTGCTGGCCTGCACAGCACACACAGACACAGACAGGACCTAACTGAGTGAATGAAATTAAACAATTACACTAGCTAGCTAAAAAAAACAATAGAACAATAGTAGAGTGAAGGTATTTAGCACTCAAAGCTTTAGGTTTATCACTGTATACAGGCAGCACTTGCTAAGCCAACAGCACTGGAGCAAGTCTGTCAGTGACCAGCCAGCCAGCCACACAAGCAAGGACGATCTGTCTCATCATGCCAGCCCTCCTTATTACACAGGGGGGCTGGCCAGGGTTCCCTTCTGTGATTGGGTGCCAGGGCTTAGGCTGGGAGGCCTCTAATTGGCTCAATGAGGTAAGGTGGGGCTGGCCAGAGTTCCCCTCTGTAATTGGTTGCTAGGGCTTCTGCTGGGAGCCCTCCGATTGGCTCAATGACATCATCTCCCTTGTTACAGTACCCAGATTATGCGCCCAGATACCTGCATAGAGCTATCCAGATATTGGCCCAGGTATCTGGATCTGGATCCGACCCGGATAGTGTAAAAATGGTCGGGTACCCGGATTTGGATGAGCATCCCTGGTTTGGTCCTCATCAATACATAGCAGGAATTGATAAGGCTGTATGAGATAGGGCTTGGACCAGTACAAAAGAGTAACCAAGCAGCTCAGGGTGGCCCAAACTACTAAGAATGTATAGGAGGATAAAAGAGACCAAAAAGCCCTCCTACTAAAAAAAGCAAAGCTTGGTGTAATTTTCCTTCTTAAAACAGAAGCAGATCTGCAATAATTCAGCTATAAGTGAACATTTGTGGTTACCCACAATGCACTGCTACTGAATATGCAAATTATCCCTCCTTGCCCTTGGTTTGATATGACACTACTTCTTCTTCTTGCTTGGACCAGCCCCTTCTTCTTGCTTAGACCGGCCCTGGGGGCAGGGCGCTACTTCCTCTTCTTGCTTGAAGGTTGAGGCACTTACTCTATTATATATATATATAATATATATATATATATATATATATATATATATATATACACACATATATACACACCCATATATATATATATATATATATATATATATATATATATATATATATATACAAACATCACTTCCTGGTTAGCGGCCATGTTTTTTGTTTGTAAACACTGCCTAAAACTGGCGATTAAAAGCCAGGATCGCAGCAGGGAGCGTTGGAGTAGTGTTGGGCGAACAGTGTTGGCCAATGTTCGGGTTCTGCAAAACATCACCCTGTTCGGGTGATGTTCGAGTTCGGCCAAACACCTGGTGGTATTCGGCCAAACTGTTCGCGTTCGCCCGAACGGCTCAATTCCTGGCCGAACCTTGCCGAACAGGGCCCCTGTTCGGCCGAACAGGGCCCTGTTCGGCCGAATACGGCCCCCCTATGGGGTCGCAGGCATAAGGGGGGAGCATGCCCCGATCGCGGGGGGGTCGGAAATTCCCCCCACCCCTCAGCTAGCGCTCCCCCCTCTGCCCGCTTCCCCATACAAAAGTTTAAGGAAAGTACTGGTGGTAGTGGATGGCCTGGCAGTGGCACTGTGGAGTGAGGAGGAGGAGTCCGGGGAGTGACGCGTTAAGGGAGGCCGGGCAGCGGGCGTGAGGTCAGAGAAAGGGCGGAAGTACCACAAGGGTACTACCGCTGAACCGCCCGCTGCCCGGCCTCCCTCAACGCGTCACTCTCCGGACTCCTCCTCCTCACTCCACAGTGCCACTGCCAGGCCATCCACTACTCCCGGTACTTTCCTTAAACTTTTGTATGGGGAAGCGGGGAGAGGGGGGAGCGCTAGCGGAGGGAGAGGGGGGAGCGCTAGCGGAGGGGGTGGGGGGAATTTCCGACCCCCCCCCCCCCCCGCGCGATCGGGGCATGCTCCCCCCTTATGCCTGCGACCCCATAGGGCCCCCAAAAGCGGGATGTTCGGGGAGTTCGGGGTTCGGCCCGAACATGCCGAACATCGCGGTCATGTTCGGCGAACTTTCCCGAACCCGAACATCCAGGTGTTCGCCCAACACTACGTTGGAGATGGCAAAGAGGGATCCAGGAGATTACAGTAACTCGATTGGTATGTTTTTTATTGGACAAATCGGACAGTGCAGATTCTCTTTAAGAAAGCAATGGCCTCAATTCACTAAGCTTATCTCCTGTCTTTGATAACGTTTCTAGAGTTATCACCATGGTCATGAGGCATGTAGTATTCAGGAAACATTTTACCTCAGGCAAACCTAAAGTTAACTCTTCTGTCTTTAAGTTAACTCTCCATTACTTAAAATAACTCCAGAGTTAAAGACAGGCTGTTAATTAACTGCATGTGAAAATAACTACAGAGGAGGTAAATTAACTACAGAGGAGGTAAATTAACTACAGAGGAGGTAACTTAAGGAATGAAGAGAAAAGATAACTCTCTTACTGTGTGGAGGTAAGTTTTCTCTTGCCTTATTATCTCCAGCATGATCTTAGTGAATTTAGGCCAATGTAGGGTAATTTTAGCACCTTAATTTACAATGCTGGTTAGCACAGCAATAAGGTATAAATACAAAACAATGATATGAAATTTCAATAAGGGCCATAAGGGCAACAGGGACCATAGTGATAAATCTGCCCAACATCTTGTAAACTAGTTATAGGGCCTTTTTGACTATATTTTCCTTGGGAAAATAGGCCTGTACATTATTGGGCAGAATCTCTTGCTCCTGTTCTGTGATGTAATTGTTTTATTGTGGAACTAATATGAAACTACAGAAAATCTGCATTAGGACCATGGAGGCCATGAGGCAATTCACTAAGCTTATCTCCTGCCTTTAATAACATTTCTAGAGTTATCACCATGGTGATAAGGTGTGTAGTATTCAGGAAACATTTTACCTCAGGCAAACCTAAAGTACTCTTCTGTCTTTAAGTTAAAGAAGAACTTCAGCCTAAACAAACATACTGTCATTAAGTTACATTAGTTATGTTAAATAAAATAGATAGGTAATATAATCTCTTACCCACCCTGTTTTAAAAGAACAGGTAAATGTTTGATTTCATGAGGGCAGCCATCTTTTTGGTTGAAAGGAGGTGACAGGGAGCATGAGACACAGTTCCAACTGTCCTTTGTGCTTATCACCCCTCCCAGTTGCTAGGCAACATGAAAAGCAACATAGGAAATCCCATAATGCTTTGCACAGCATCAGGGGAAAAATGCCTGGGCAGTTGTCTTTGATGGGGCGGAGCTTAGCTTTTGTACAGCTAAAAATAAGGCTTACGTAAGAAAAACAAAGTTCTGATGCTGCGAAACTGTTAAAGAAACATCAAGCCTTTTCAGTGCTGCTCAGCAGATTTTTAGTCTGGAGGTTCACTTTAAGGTGAGATCTCTTAAGTTAACTCTTCAATCCTTAAAATAACTCCAGAATTCTAAAGTTAAAGACAGGCTGTTAATTAACTGCATGTGAAGCGAACTACAGAGGATGTAACTTAGGACTGAAGAGATAAGATAACTCTTTCACTGTGAAAACTTATCTCTACACCTTAATTAAGGCAAGATCGATGTGTGGTGGTAAGTTTTCTCTTGCCTTATTATCTCCAGTATGATCCTAGTGAATTGAGGCCAATAACATCATGGAGAGTGGGGATGTCTTCTGTATATTGAGTTAATGAAAATGAAAAAAATGTTCCATCACTCAGCAGGCTGCAAAAGTATAACAAACTTTATTGTTGGAAAACACACACTGGGATAAGCCAATAAAACCAATTAAAACAACTGGAGCGCTCCGTGCCCAGACAAGCCGCAAACACACTCACTCAGTCCATCCAAACAGGGGTACCGGTACCAGAACAAGGATTCGGGGTTCTACCCTGCAGGGAAAGAAGCAAGCGGAGTGGAGATGCAGGCTGTCCGGAAAGTGTCAGACTACTAAACCGGGGTGAACAACAACAATGGCTCCTGGGATAACAGCATAGGGTAAGTGATAATCTTCACCCGCATCGCGGGACTCACCACTCTTCCTCCCTATGTCCTCCTCCAAGCGTAGCTGTGCGCACAGCAGGAATCTTCACTCCTTTGCCGGACCTCAATCCGTGAAAGAGAGGTCTCCGGTAGTGTTGGGCGAACATCTAGATGTTCGGGTTCGGGCCGAACAGGCCGAACATGGCCGCGATGTTCGGGTGTTCGACCCGAACTCCGAACATAATGGAAGTCAATGGGGACCCGAACTTTTGTGCTTTGTAAAGCCTCCTTATATGCTACATACCCCAAATTTACAGGGTATGTGCACCTTGGGAGTGGGTACAAGAGGAAAAAAAAATTTAGCAAAAAGAGCTTATAGTTTTTGAGAAAATCGATTTTAAAGTTTCAAAGGGAAAACTGTCTTTTAAATGCGGGAAATGTCTGTTTTCTTTGCACAGGTAACATGCTTTTTGTCGGCATGCAGTCATAAATGTAATACATATAAGAGGTTCCAGGAAAAGGGACCGGTAATGCTAACCCAGCAGCAGCACACGTGATGGAACAGGAGGAGGGTGGCGCAGGAGGAGAAGGCCACGCTTTGAGACACAACAACCCAGGCCTTGCATGAGGACAAGAAGCGTGCGGATAGCATGCTTTGTACCACCATGCAGTCATAAATGTAATAAAGATAAGTGGTTCAATAAACAGGGACCACGCGGCAACGCTAACCCAGCAGCAGCACACGTGATGGAACAGGAGGAGGCGCAGGAGGAGAAGGCCACGCTTTGTGAGACACAACAACCCAGGCCTTGCATGAGGACAAAAAGCGTGCGGATAGCATGCTTTGTACCGCCATGTAGTCATAAATGTAATAAAGATAAGAGGTTCAATAAACAGGGACCACGCGGCAACGCTAACCCAGCAGCAGCAGCAGCAGCAGCACACGTGATGGAACAGGAGGAGGCGCAGGAGGAGAAGGCCACGCTTTGTGAGACACAACAACCCAGGCCTTGCATGAGGACAAAAAGCGTGCGGATATAGCAGCAATGCTTTTTGCCGCCATGCAGTCATAAATGTAATACAGATGAGAGGTTCAATAAACAGGGACCGGAAACGCTAAACCATCCCAGATGTTCATCGGTCATGTTACTTGGTTGGGGTCCAGGAGTGTTGCGTAGTCGTTTCCAATCCAGGATTGATTCATTTTAATTTGAGTCAGACGGTCTGCATTTTCTGTGGAGAGGCGGATACGCCGATCTGTGATGATGCCTCCGGCAGCACTGAAACAGCGTTCCGACATAACGCTGGCTGCCGGGCAAGCCAGCACCTCTATTGCGTACATTGCCAGTTCGTGCCAGGTGTCTAGCTTCATGCCCGGTTTCAGGTCCAGCGGTGCCAGCCACAAATCCGTCTGTTCCTTTATTCCCCTCCAAATTTCCTCCCCTGTGTGCTGCTTATCCCCAAGGCAGATCAGCTTCAGCAACGCTTGCTGACGCATGCCAACAGCTGTGCTGCACTGCTTCCACGATCCTACTGCTGCTGGTGCTGGGTTAGCATTTCCGGATGAGGTACAGCTTTGAGATGCGTTGGAGGAGAAGGAGTCAGAGAGGTAGGTGCTGCTGTTGTTATCCAGCTGTTTGCGGCGTGGGCAACACCCGCGCCGTAGCAGGTGAGGAATCGCTGCCAGGCTCCACAAGGTTCACCCAGTGCGCGGTAAGGGAGATGTATCGACCCTGGCCGAACGCACTCGTCCAGGTGTCAGTGGTGAGGTGAACCTTGCAGGCAACGGCATTCTTCAAGCTTCGGGTTATTTAGCTGACCACGTGCTCATGCAACTCAGGCACTGCAGAGCGCGCAAAGTGGTAGCGGCTGGGAACCACGTAACGTGGGATGGCCACTGACATCATGCCCTTGAAGCTGTTTGTCTCCACCACTCGATATGGCAGCATTTCGCAGGCCAGAAGCTTGGCTATGCTGGCTGGCTGTTACTGCCACGGCCCGGGGGTCATTTGCTGGCAATTTCCTCTTGTGCTCAAACATCTCAGAAACAGACAACTCAACCGTAGCGCTGCACACCGAAGGGCTGTTGGTTGTTGTGTTTGATGAACACTGGGAGACCTCAAGAGCACTAGTCCGGAAAGTGACAGTGTCAGCATCGTCTGATGTTTGTGAATGTTGTGAACCACGCAATGGCTGGGCTACTGCTGCTGCTGAGGCGGGTCTGGTGGTGAGTCTGGTGAACCCAAGGGAGGCAGTGTTGCTGGTGGTACCCTGTCCTGCCGCGTTTGCCCACAGAGTGGGATGTTTGGATAGAATGTGGCGGCTCATGCTGGTGGTGGAGAGGTTGTTAATACTTTTCCCCCTGCTCAGGCGGGTCTTGCACACCTTGCAAATCGCCATGGTAACATCCTCAGTGCAGTCTTCAAAGAAAGCCCAGACTTTAACTGGCTGAGGACTCGGACCTCGTGCGTGATGTGCTGGTGCTGCTTAACCCACTGCTGGACGCTTGAGAGGTCATCCAAGTAATTATCTGGTCCTGTTCTTTTGGATCTGTGAGGGTTGTTGTCCTGGACAACATGGGCAGTATTGAGTGGGTTTTCTTGGGTGCTCCCCTGTGGCCTGTACGTGAACCGTCAGGGGAAACACCTCTTCCCTTGCCCCTCCCTCTTTCACCGGATTTCTTCCTCATTTCACTTATCCTTAAAGTACACGCTGACTGGCAGCAGTACAGTGGCAGTACAGAAATGCTATACAGTGGTGGGTGAGCGGTGTACCACTATTGTCAGCAGTGACACAGAGCACAATGCTATACAGTGGCGGGTGAGCGGTGTACTACTGTTCCCAGCAGACACAGAGTGGAAGTAAACACAATGCTATATAGTGTGGCTGAGCCGTGTACACAGAGTGGCATTAAACACAATGCTATATAGTCTGCTATATAGTCACCCCGAACAGGGTGATGTTCTGCAGAACCCGAACAGTGGCAAACACTGTTCGCCCAACACTACTGGGAGGGAACGCAGATTTTAGTACCTAAACACACGATACAACATGTTTTCCGGGGTCGGACTCTGAGGCACATACAGATGGTCCCGATCATCATCCTCATCATACAACTCTTCTCCTGAGTCTGACCCACCCACCACCTCTGCCACCCCAACATCCCCAGACACAGACCCCTCATCGTCCTCAACATTAACTTGGGATGCTGGCCTGAGCCAGACCTCCTCCTCCACATCAGGCCCCATCATCTCCTCAATGGCAGCCCTCATTAATCGCTCTGGCGACGGACTGATGGACACAACGTTCTCCTCCGGGGAGGGCTGCTGCTGACCACTGGCTGCTGGGGTGGATGTTATAGCTTGCGTGGGGCGTTGGCTGTTGCTGTTGTTGGGAGTGCTGCTCACAGCGGAGGTCTCTGGGGAACTCATGTTGAGCTCATATAGTGGTTGACGGTGAGTGGAGTATTACTGATCCCAGCAATATACACACTGACTGGCAGAGTACGCAATGCTATATAGTGTGGCTGAGCGAGGTACACAGAGTGGCAGTAAACAGAATGCTATATAGTGTGGCTGAGCGAGCGGTGTACCACTATTCCCAGCAGACACAGAACAGTGAACAGAATGCTATATAGTGTGGCTGAGCGAGCGGTGTACCACTATTCCCAGCAGACACAGAACAGTGAACAGAATGCTATATAGTGTGGATGAGCGAGCGGTGTACCACTATTCCCAGCAGACACAGAACAGTAAACAGAATGCTATATAGTGTGGCTGAGCGAGCGGTGTACCACTATTCCCAGCAGACACAGAACAGTGAACAGAATGCTATATAGTGTGGCTGAGCGAGCGGTGTACCACTATTCCCAGCAGACACAGAACAGTGAACAGAATGCTATATAGTGTGGCTGAGCGAGCGGTGTACTACTGTTCCCAGCAGACACAGAACAGTACACAGAATGCTATATAGTGTGGCTGAACGAGCGGTGTACTACTGTTCCCAGCAGACACAGAACAGTACACAGAATGCTATATAGTGTGGCTGAACGAGCGGTGTACCACTATTCCAAGCAGACACAGAACAGTGAACAGAATGCTATATAGTGTGGCTGAGCGAGCGGTGTACCACTATTCCCAGCAGACACAGAGTGGCAGTAAACAGAATGCTATATAGTGTGGCTGAGCGAGGTACACAGAGTGGCAGTAAACAGAATGCTATATAGTGTGGCTGTGCAAGCGGTGTACTACTATTCCCAGCAGACACAGAGTGGCAGTAAACAGAATGCTATATAGTGTGGCTGAGCGAGGTACACAGAGTGGCAGTAAACAGAATGCTGAGCGAGCGGTGTACTACTATTCCCAGCAGCGACACACAATGACTGAGGGGGACCCTGGCTAGCGTGGCTGGAGCGCGAACTACCCTGCCTGCCTACCCAAAGCTAAACCCACAGACAAATGGCGGAGATATGACGTGGTTCGGGTATTTATTTACCCGAACCACGTGACAGTTCGGCCAATCAGAGCGCGTTCGGGTCCGAACCACGTGACCCGTTCGGCCAATCACAGCGCTAGCCGAACGTTCGGGGAACGTTCGGCCATGCGCTCTTAGTTCGGCCATATGGCCGAACGGTTTGGCCGAGCACCGTCAGGTGTTCGGCCGAACTCGAACATCACCCGAACAGGGTGATGTTCTGCAGAACCCGAACAGTGGCGAACACTGTTCGCCCAACACTAGTCTCCGGTCGGCAGGACTCCGGCGGCACGCGTGCAATACCAAGGGTGTACCCGGCTGAAGACACTCCAGGCAGCTCCAGTACAGATTGCGGGTTGAGACCCCGCCCACCTACGCGTTGCGCCCGCCTTCTACGGGCTTCAACTGGGTGTAGCTGGTCAAAATAAGGCACTTCCCTTTATATATGCGTTTCAAACTGGTTCTTCCTGTCTCTGCCTGTCTCAGTCTCTTCCGGCTGCCAGATACAGCAGACCTCCTCATTACTTGTATGCACAACACAGGATTCCCACACGTCTTGGATGCGACCAAATCCCCCTCACCTTCAAACGGGGGCAAAAGGAGATAAATAGGGAAAAGAGAAACACAACAGCTCCACCAGATATATATATATATATATCTCCCTCCCTAAGGGGTAAGCATTATCTCACATAACTTTTCCATACATAGTCCAATACAGGGGTTTGTAAAAGTTTGTAAAGGTTTTAATGAGAGATTTTTGTGGAAGGTTTGTGGAGAATTCATAGAAACGGTGCGAAATCCAATTCACTATTGAGGCCAACAGGTTCTAATGAGTTCAGTGTATATATCCAGCGACTCTCTTTTTGCAGGAGGTTCTTCTCTCTATCACCTCCTCTTCCTTTATCAGGTAGTCTGTAAATGCCCCTAAATCTAAGACCAGTGGGATTACTTTTATGCGCCACTCCAAAATGCTCCGCTACCGTACTTCTATATTCCCCATTCTTTTGCTTTCCACACCTGATGTCACTTAAGTGTTGTCCAATGCGTTTCTTCAACGCTTTTGTGGTCATACCTACATATATCCTTTTGCATGGACAGGTGAGCTGGTACACCACCCATTCAGATTTACAATTGATAAAGCTTCTAATTTCCCACTCCCTGTCCCCTGCCGAGTTCAGAAAGGTCTTTGTCACATCCACATACGCACACACTGAACACCCTCCACACCTAAACATTCCATTCGGGGTTCTACTCCCTAACCAGGTGTCAGGCCCTTTTATGGTCACCTGAGAGTGTACCAAAGTATCACGTAAGTTTGGGGCCCTACGTGCCACCATCAAAGGTCTTTCACCCACTATTTTAAACAACTCAGGATCCGTCAATAGAATGCCCCAATGTCTATCCAAGATCTCCCGAATTTTATGCCACTGGGCATTAAAGGGGCTAATAAAGCGGGTGACATCTGAAGACCTCTCCCTGCTTTTTGCCCCACCTTCAAGAAGACTCTGTCGGGGTGTGTTAGTGGCCCTATTGATACTGGAGCACAAAGTTTCATGCCGATACCCTCTTTCACGGAAACGGTCGTACATAAGTCTAGCCTCTAACCCGAAATCATCATCCCGCGAGCAATTACGGCGAATCCGCAAAAACTGGCCCGTGGGTATACCATTCTTAAGGCTGCGTGGATGATGGCTGGTGGCGTGGAGGAGAGTATTTCCCGCCGTTGGTTTGCGGAAGGTCCTGGTAACCAGGCTTTCCCCCTCCATCCAGATCCACAAATCCAAAAAGGAAATACCCAAACGGCTACATGTATAGGTAAGGTTAATATTTCTCTGGTTCTGGTTCAACAAATCAATGAACATCTCCAACCTCTCCTCACCTCCACTCCACACCACCAACACATCATCCATGTATCTAAGCCATACCCGGACGTAACGTTCAAACATCTCCATAGGATAAACGTCCTGGCGTTCCCACAGGCCCAGATGTAAACAGGCATAGGCAGGTGCGCATGCCGCGCCCATCGACGTGCCACGCACCTGCCTATAGTGGGAGCCGCCAAACAGAAAACAATTGTGCTCCAATATATATCGCATCGCCCGGGAGATAAATTCATTGTGGGCGACCAAATCAGGGTGGGCATCCTGTAAAAAGAAATCCAGGGCCGCCAAACCTATCTCGTGGGGAATAGACGTATATAAGCTCTCTACATCTATCCCCACGAGAATATCACCCCCCTCAATCCTAACATCCTCCAAATTTCTCAAAACATCCCGGGTGTCCAAAACAAAGGACGGTAATGAGGACACAATATCACGGATCTTAGCATCAATCCACTTCCCTAAGCGTTCAGTAGGCCCATCAATGGCACTAACAATGGGGCGCCCTGGGGGTTGATTAAGGTTTTTATGAACCTTGGGAATGAGGTATAGGAGGGGGACAGAAAATGTGGTCACTTTAAGATAGTCCTTTTCAACAGGGCTCAGAATCCCTGCTTCCCCTGCATCATCCACTAATTGATTGACACCCATAGTAATCCTCTCAAAGGGATTACATCTGAGTTTTGTGTAGGTGTTAATATCAGATAATTGTCTATTCGCTTCTGCGAAATATGCCTCCTTTGTCCATAGTACCACATTTCCCCCCTTGTCACTTGGTCTAATAACAATTTCCTGCGACTCCCTCAATTCTATCAATGCCCTTCTTTCACCCTGGGTAAGATTATCACGGCCTCTATGATTCCAATTGACTGTTTTAAGGTCGTCTGAAACTAATTTCAAAAAAAATCCCCAGGGCCTTATTGCTACCTGGTGGGGGCATAAAATTAGATTTCTTCCTGAGGGATGTAAAGGAAATCTCACCAAAAGTGTCGGATACCAGCCTCTCTTCTTTGGTATGATATGTCTCATCTTTCAGGGCCTCCAGTTCTCTTAGTGACTTTCTATCATGGATGGTTAAATTAGCGCTCAAGGGGTCTAATATTTCCTGGGACAAATTCTCTCCCTGCCCATCTACTTCATCAGATTTACTATGGCCATATTTAAGTTTCAACATGATCCTTCGAGCAAATAAATGGAGATCTTTTTGAATTTCAAACTCATCCCCCCCATGAACTGGTGAAAAAGACAAGCCCTTTCCAAGGAGGGAAATGTGGTCAGGACCCAAAGGAAAATCTGATAAATTGATTACATTGCATAAAAGATCATTATTCAGAGGGGGTAAGTCAGTAGGGTCACGAGAGGCCGGCAAAAGAACATCACCATTGTCACCTAACCACTTTGGTGCACACATGGTGTTGACTATTGATTCTTCCCCTTCCTGGGTGGCTGAACCCTTAAGATAGGTTTCAATTTCTGTTCTTTTCCTTGCCTCTTCTTTTTCCCTCTTCCTCTCCCTTTTCTTCTGGTTATTTCGACGCCGTCTTCGTCGTCGCTTTCCTCTAAAAAAGAAATCGATTTCCCAGAGGCGGATGATACAGGGGAGCAGGATCCCACACTACTACCTTCTTCACCTGAGGGGGTTGGCTTACTACCAACACGGGACCTCTTTCCACCTGGGAGGTAATCAAAAAATTCCCCTCCCTTCCATTCTTCCAGGTCCTTTAGGAATTTGGCCTGTTTGGAGGTTTTAATTTTCCTCTGATTTCTCTCCACCTCCTTTTTCAATAATTCATTAAGTTTAACAAACAAAGGATGATCATTATGTGGTTCTAATGTGCGAATGCTGACTTCCACCTGACTCTTAATCTCATCTAACTGCAACTCCTCCTCCTCAATGATCAGGTCGAGTACCCTGAACCCACGCTCAAGGCACTCAACCTTCCATTTTGGGAGAAATCTAGAGTTACGCAGGTGGTCGGCCGGAATTATTTTCTCCCGCACCCCCCACGGCAACACCTTAGCGTCCCTGTAGGAGCATAAAGTTAACACATTCCAGCGCCTTCTAAGGTGTCGGAGCGTAAGTTTCCTGTGCTGTCTACACAATTGTTTAATCTGTTTTTCAACATCCGGTACCTCCCCTGTAGAAACAGACAGGGGGCCGGTCTTGAAAGTAGATTTTATATCAAAATCAATTTCTTCAGATAGGGCATAGGCCATAGGGAAAACCAGAAAAAATCAATTCCAACAAGAAGGTTTTTAATAAGACGGGGAGATGCAGTAAATTGCACAAAATAGAAAAACCCAAGACTGCACAAACTCAACCTCGTCGTGTAGCCTGCAAACTGCAAAGCAGGAATGACGTCACAACAGTACCAAATTAATGAAAATGAAAAAAATGTTCCATCACTCAGCAGGCTGCAAAAGTATAACAAACTTTATTGTTGGAAAACACACACTGGGATAAGCCAATAAAACCAATTAAAACAACTGGAGCGCTCCGTGCCCAGACAAGCCGCAAACACACTCACTCAGTCCATCCAAACAGGGGTACCGGTACCAGAACAAGGATTCGGGGTTCTACCCTGCAGGGAAAGAAGCAAGCGGAGTGGAGATGCAGGCTGTCCGGAAAGTGTCAGACTACTAAACCGGGGTGAACAACAACAATGGCTCCTGGGATAACAGCATAGGGTAAGTGATAATCTTCACCCGCATCGCGGGACTCACCACTCTTCCTCCCTATGTCCTCCTCCAAGCGTAGCTGTGCGCACAGCAGGAATCTTCACTCCTTTGCCGGACCTCAATCCGTGAAAGAGAGGTCTCCGGTCGGCAGGACTCCGGCGGCACGCGTGCAATACCAAGGGTGTACCCGGCTGAAGACACTCCAGGCAGCTCCAGTACAGATTGCGGGTTGAGACCCCGCCCACCTACGCGTTGCGCCCGCCTTCTACGGGCTTCAACTGGGTGTAGCTGGTCAAAATAAGGCACTTCCCTTTATATATGCGTTTCAAACTGGTTCTTCCTGTCTCTGCCTGTCTCAGTCTCTTCCGGCTGCCAGATACAGCAGACCTCCTCATTACTTGTATGCACAACACAGGATTCCCACACGTCTTGGATGCGACCAAATCCCCCTCACCTTCAAACGGGGGCAAAAGGAGATAAATAGGGAAAAGAGAAACACAACAGCTCCACCAGATATATATATATATATCTCTCCCTCCCTAAGGGGTAAGCATTATCTCACATAACTTTTCCATACATAGTCCAATACAGGGGTTTGTAAAAGTTTGTAAAGGTTTTAATGAGAGATTTTTGTGGAAGGTTTGTGGAGAATTCATAGAAACGGTGCGAAATCCAATTCACTATTGAGGCCAACAGGTTCTAATGAGTTCAGTGTATATATCCAGCGACTCTCTTTTTGCAGGAGGTTCTTCTCTCTATCACCTCCTCTTCCTTTATCAGGTAGTCTGTAAATGCCCCTAAATCTAAGACCAGTGGGATTACTTTTATGCGCCACTCCAAAATGCTCCGCTACCGTACTTCTATATTCCCCATTCTTTTGCTTTCCACACCTGATGTCACTTAAGTGTTGTCCAATGCGTTTCTTCAACGCTTTTGTGGTCATACCTACATATATCCTTTTGCATGGACAGGTGAGCTGGTACACCACCCATTCAGATTTACAATTGATAAAGCTTCTAATTTCCCACTCCCTGTCCCCTGCCGAGTTCAGAAAGGTCTTTGTCACATCCACATACGCACACACTGAACACCCTCCACACCTAAACATTCCATTCGGGGTTCTACTCCCTAACCAGGTGTCAGGCCCTTTTATGGTCACCTGAGAGTGTACCAAAGTATCACGTAAGTTTGGGGCCCTACGTGCCACCATCAAAGGTCTTTCACCCACTATTTTAAACAACTCAGGATCCGTCAATAGAATGCCCCAATGTCTATCCAAGATCTCCCGAATTTTATGCCACTGGGCATTAAAGGGGCTAATAAAGCGGGTGACGTCTGAAGACCTCTCCCTGCTTTTTGCCCCACCTTCAAGAAGACTCTGTCGGGGTGTGTTTCTCTTTTCTGTATATTGAGTTACTCAAAAAATTGGCAACCACTTTACATTCCGCTGTATCAAGGTCCAGATATCAATAACTTAGGAGATCTGAGCTCATGTTCTGGAAAGGTATACAGAATTTTCAATAAATGTTATGGAAATATGGAATTAGTAAAGGATTTAAACATTGATATCATGTTAACCTGGCAGAGGGTATCAGAGAAGTGATACAACTATAGTATGCTGACTTCCTCTGCCCATACATTATCTCTCTGGCCACCAGGCTTAACCTCACCTTCTGTCCTATATCTAACCCCTATCTCCCTCTTCCCTGCTCCAAACACCACCATAACTCCTTCCTGAACAACACCAAAATCTCTGGATTCCCTAACTTTTGTGCCTAACCTTAACCTTTCCCATTTCTGATTTCATGTGAACAATTTCTTGATGTGAATTCTACCAGTTCACCAGGTCATAAGAAAATCAATTGTTGCCTAAATTGCTTTTAGAGTTAAAGCAGCCTTAGAATGGTGTCTCCTAAGGATATCCAGTTGTTTCATCAATTCATCATTCCGCTTTGCTCTTTTGTTGAGAACTACCTAAAGCGTGTTTCCTGTAGTAGAAATTAGACAGTACTACTTTCTGTGTGGCCAAGGTGAAATCCAATAGCCTTTCTTATAATTATTATTAGAAATTGGTTTCATTCTGTATTGAAATGTTGACCCTCTCATTCCTCTATGAGTGACCTCTATCCTGCTGCCTGACACTAGCTGCCTTTCCTCTATGTGAAAAGATCAGGTAGAATGGGGCAATTTTAACTCCAACTCTACACATTATGGGCCATATTCTATTGCTGAACTCGCCAGCGCTAAGCACTTGCTAGTTCTTAACTTAGGCGATGGGGGCACCGCCTAATCTTATTAAACTTTAGACCCCCCCAGGCGGAAAAGAACTCGCTTGGGCGATATAATAGCCCAGCGAGTTTTTAACACAGTATCCAGTTACCTTTTGCATGCCTCTGGGAAGCGATGCTTCCCGGCAGACATGAGCGTTAGCTTAGACCTGCAAAAAAGCAAGTCTAAACCAGCTAACGCACATCGTCGCAGCAACATCTGGGGGTCTCCTTTAATAAGGAGACCCCCAGAGCTCCCTGTCGGGTCGCCGCACACTTTAGAAGCCCCCACATAGCTCTGCCAGGCACCCCTGTCATTATGCATACCGCCGCCCATCACCTGACACCTCTCGACGCAAAATCTGTCACGTAATTACAGTGTATCTAACACTGTAATTACTGTCCGCATAGGAGCCCGGGCAAAGCATCTTTGAATCTGCTGCCGGGGCTCCCCATTGGTCCACTGTCTGAGTCATATCAGAAATATATGGGGGAGGGTTCTTGTGAGGCATATATGGGGGGAAGTTCTTGTTAGGCATATATGGGGAGGGTTCTTGTAAGACATATATGGGGGAGGGTTCTTGTTCGGCATATATGGGGGGGGGGGGGGTTCTTGTGAGGCATATATGGAGGAAGGGTAAAATAAATAAAAAAAATAGCAACATTTGTTTAAAAATAATTCACATAAATATTTGTATAAAAATAAACAAACATCCCAGCAGGGATGAGAACCCACCAACAGAGAGCCCTGTTGGTGGGGAGAAAAGGGGGGGGGGGTCATTTGTGTGCTGAGTTGTGCGGCCCTGCAGTGGCCTATTTAGTAAAAAATGGCCTGGTCATTAGCAGGGTTTAACACCGAGGCCTTTAAGTGATTAAGGTTCAGACGGGCATAGTAGAATATTGGTAGACTTATTGATATTCTACTATAGCTGATTGTATGTCAGTAAAATTAGTGATATTAAACTATAGCAGATAATAGAATATCAGTACATTTACCGATATTCTAGTACCACTAATTTGCGCCTATTTTGCATCTATTTTGCATGGATGGCATTTGTGCTCGTAGGAAACAGAAAATAAAGTGCAGTCAGTTAGGAATGGGAGCGATACAAGAACACGCTTACATTTTCTGTACTCAGCTGAGCTCATTCATTTGTGAATTTCCAAAATCTAAAGGTGGCCATACATGGTATAATTTTTCATTTTTTTCAATTAGGTAATTTAGTTTGATTATTCCGTTAGATTGAATATAAAGATTTTTCCAGCATGTCCAATCAGATTTTTCTAAAAAAAAAAAAACACGGATAATCATTCGAATTTCTTGATCGAAAAAAAAAATATTTTCAACTTTCATTAGATTTGATTATTTAGATTAAATAAACGGGAAAATCGAACGTTTTTATTGCATCCTGTATGGGCACCATAACTGTTTACAATCTTTTTGCGTCACACATTAGGTGCGGGAAGCAGTGGTTTAAAAAAAAAATCCTCAAAAACTGTCCATACAATTTAATAAGGCATTTCTAAGTTTGTTGTTCCATAATTCCCTCTTTTTCATGTCATCATTCATTGTAGTGCTACAGCCAGACAGCGAGAGGAACATTTGTATGCCTGACAGCTTATGCACATACATGCTAGACAAGTGACATCATGTGGTTAGAATTACAATTCCGAACCTGCAGAACACTGTCTTATGAGAGTGTAAAGCAGCATGTGCTACGAGATCTTGTTAACTTCATTTAACTCACACTAACACATGGTAATAGCATAATATATTGTCATAGAGGAAGTCATTTATTCACATCTCACTAAGATCTCCCAGACTGTTATTTTCTTAGAGCATTTGTCATACTTTGTGCATCAGGTCATTGCAAATACCATGAGGGAGGTTGTCGTTAATGTGAAACCTGACTCACGTGAAATCATTTTGGATGAAACTCATTTAAAGAGAGTCTGAAGCCAGTAAAATTACCTTTCTTTATTTCCCATTCCTCTTCAGCAGTAACATCAAGGATGGTTCGCTGCATCCCTGCGACAGTATTGTATTTAACCCCCCAAAATCCCTGGGGCAGCATCCTCCGTTACTTCCTGGAAAAGACAGAGCTGAGCGCAGTAGCTCTGCCTCCAGTGCAGTCAATCTCTCCGACTCTCCCCGCCCCTCTCAGTCTTCTTTCACTGAGAGGGGCAGGGAGAGGAGGAGATTGATTGGACTGGAGGCAGAACTACAGCGCAAAGCTCAGCCTCCCCGGGCAGCAAAACCTACGACTTGGAAAGTCATAGAATTTTGCCTCGGGATTTCCTTGGGGGGTTAAATACATTGTTCTGCCGCGGGGATGCAGGGAATCATCTTTGATGTTAATGCTGAAGAGGAATGGGAAATAAAATAAGGTAATTTTACTGGCTTCAGACTCTCTTTAACCAGTACTTACGACAAAACCCAAATCTAAAGAAACCATTGTTACATTGTACACAGGTTACTTTTTATTTAATGTACAAATTAAAAATAACGTAACTCAAACTGAGATGAGAAATTAATTGCATTATTGTTATTATTTTTTTGAAATAAATTTCCTCATAGGCGGATGTAATATTTATATTTTCATCATTTCCAAGGAGATAATTGTGAGCACTCAGTTTAAGCCACGTCAATAAAGTAGATATATGGACAGTGGTGTAATTAAGGAACTTTGGGCCCCAGTGGGCCCCACACCTGAACTGTTTAAGATCCGGCATTTACGGACCGGTCATTTCCCTGCAACTGTTGTACCAAAAGTGGTACAATTTTTTAAGCGATTCTTTATATTGTAAGCATGTTTGCAGACCACTTGCAAGTTGCGGTCTTGCAAGCTGTCCGTTAGCATGCGTACAATATAAAAAAAAACACTTTTTTTATTTGTTTTATCTTTATTCAAAATAATTGTTTTTACTTTATTATTTGCTGCTGTGGGCAGCTATAGGCAGTAGTACTGCCCATAGTTTTTTTTTCTCTTTGCACTTAGGGAAGCCGCAAGGTGCCGGTGAGGGAATCCGCACGCCAGTGATGCCGCAGGTAAGTAATAGTAATAACTGGATGAGCCTGACTCATCCTTACTGATTCCAGCTATTTTTTTAATGACGAGTCAGGCTCATCCATAATGCTAGGGAGGTTAAAAACGTTTTTTACTTACCTGGAGCTTCTTTCAACCCCCTTCGGGTCCCTCTGTGTCCTTAGGCTCTGCTCTGTTGTGCCGCTGTCCCCCTCAGAAAGATCTCCAACTAATTTAGTCACAAGATACTATGCATGTGAAGTCCTATCCATGTGCCTCCTCAGCTAAAGAAGTGTATTGGGCGTATGCAGAATGCTCCCTGTGACAGGAGCACCATCAGTGACTGCGCATGCACAATAGCCCACGACAAAACCATGTTGGAGATCTTTCTGGGGGGGGAACAACAGCACAACGGGGAGAGGACACAGAGGACACCGAGGGATCTGACGACAATGGAGACTGGAAGAAGCCCCAAGTAAGTATACATTTATTTTTTGTTACAGTTCAGGTGTGCTTTAAGCACTCTGTAGATAACGACTGATATGGAACATAAGGACAGCTGCAGTGTCAGAGAGATGTACGCAGGGGAGGGGAACAGTTCGGTAATGATTACCAATATTCAAATCAAATATAGAGGTGGTCATTACCAGCATAGCACCAATGAAGAGCTAATATAGTGGTTGAAGGAGGGCCCTTAGTGGGTCTCTCTGGTCCAGGGGCCCCAATATACTTGCACCCTCTGCATCCTCTATTGCTTCCTTACTGTATATAGAGATTTAGTGCATATTTGGCAAGTCTGTTTGAAAATGATGGATATGTCTATTCTGAACTGTATAATGCAGTTGTGAGCAAGAGTCAATGTGCTAGAGCATCCTCTGTCTGCTTGTACATTCTTTACTGCTTCAGTTTATTTGTTAGCTGTCAGTTGTGTTGTTTGCATTACCACCATGCCCAACTATTGCATCTAATGAGCGACTTTCACCCATCACTAGAATCATGCCTAACTTATCTTTTCAAGTGTGTTAAAGCAGGCTTGTCAGCCACAAAATGAAATTCCATTTGCACTCTGCTATGTGCTTAATATGTAGTCTAGATGCAGTCTGCATTGCAACCATTCCAATATAATCATAAATGTTTCTGCTGTAATTAATCTTATCTCAGTCAGCCTGGCTCTATTCTGGTACATTGCCAGGGAGAGGGAAGCTTGTTATCTTCCCTCCCACATTCCTGCCCCTCACTGATTGGCTGAGGAAAGTTCAGAGTGACATGAGGCTGAGAATGAAAATACACCTCACCCCTCTGCAGAAGTTGCTGAAATATGATCTATGCTGTGCTCACATGTGTTTACAAAGCAAGCTAGATATAACAGTGCAATTTCTAGGAAAAAATAAGCGTAAGGGAGGAAATGACATCAGGATTGGCTTCAGTTAGGGGCAGTAAATGTGGACTATGCCTGTAACAGTTATCTCTTTATTTAAAATTCACTGAAATCAAAACGTGGACAGTAAAATACACATGTTACGTAAGTAAAACAAGTATTTATCTACTTATATACGTGTGGTTTTTTCCTGGGATAGTATGGCTGTCCCTGCTGCTTTAAGTGTTTATTACACAATGCAATATAAAGTCCTGCCCAACAACAAAACGTCGTTGAGGCATTTCTACCTGAAATTATCGTAGGATGGAGCAAGATGCGACCTTTCGCCCTTTACTTTTCAAAATTAGCCACGGTATAAACATTTTATTATTTGTGAGAAGATCATGTGATTTAGTTGTCCTTACAGTAATTGTTCTGTAAAATAAAGGTTATTGTGTTCTTAAATAACACCTCGCTCATTTTCTGGAAATTCTATTTTCTGCAGAGATTTACCTCAGCTCCTTGTTATTAGTAGGAAGGGAGACATTGTAAGTATCTTTGAAGGACATTTTAAGCTTGTGGACTATAATCTATAATAAAGGTACATCAAAAAAGCAAATATAATACCCGCTATCGTCTCCCGTGGGAGCAGGCTGAACGCTTTGTGACCTAGAAATGCACGGGAAGCGCATCATTTGGAAATTGCATCACGACAAGCCGTCTTGGAATATACAGTCATTGCCTCTCAGTTTATCAGAATTAACTCATCAACACATTAGTTTATTAAGCGGCTAAACACTGATTCTGGCAATTACTTGCTTTTAGCTGAGAAGCAGAAGCTATTAGAGGTGCCACCGAGACTATAATGACTTTACCTACTGCTGATGTGCCCAGAGAATGAAAGAGAGGGAAATAGATGCTACTATCTCCCCTTTATGCTCCATTTAGAATTAGCTACAATAAAGCCAGCGGCTTGAGCAGATGTGCAGTGGCCTTAAATTTTAACTAGCAAGGAGGGAATTCACTGCATGTAAACGGAAACACTGATATTGTTAACACTGTACTTTGGTGAAATAACCTCAGCATAAAGCAATTTCCATGTAAGTTTGTTATTTATTTATTTATTTTATTTATTTATTTTATTTCATTTTAAAGAGGCACAGTAGGGGCATATAGTAGAATGCAGTAAAGTATACAAGATGCCCACTTTTATGGTAATTTTACTGGCTTCGCCATCAGAAACACTACCTGTGTATATCTATATATTGCTGTATATTGATATGTAGCCCCGGCCTCCCAGCAATGCTTAGCCTAGGCTGTTTGCCGATGTCGAATTCACTTCTCAGAGCATTGTAGGAGACCTGGTATATTTTCTACTGGCTTTAGAACTCTCAGTAGGATTCAGAGGCTTCCCTCTGCTTAGGCAAGTATTTGCTTTTTTTAAAGTATCTGACATGGTTTCTTTGAGCGCTGTTAAAACAGCGCAGGAGATTTGGGTGCAGCCGGCGCCACCATAGGCTGTAATAGGAATTACAGCTGTTGCAGCGATCAGTGAGTAACTTGGGCGCCGTCATCAGATAAATTACAAATACATTATAACTTACTTTTAAAACACTGTAATTCAGGGGTGCCCACACTTTTTCGGCTTGTGAGCTACCTTGAAAAAATTAGCAAGTCAAAATGATCTACCTATGTACAATTTTAGGAGCACACTTGTATACACAGAATGGAAAATGTAGTGGGCTCGGGATCTACCATGAAGTGATCTACCTAATGGGCTCCCCTGCTGTAATTCTTCCGCCAGCAATAGCTGGAAGCTGAATTACATCATTCCCTACCATCCAAGTGGACCTGGAGGGGGAATAGTAATTAACGTCGCCGGGGCTTGCGCAGGAGCAGGGGGAGCAGAATATCGGTCGTATCCTGCGCCCAAATCTCCCCGCGGCATATTCATAGGTATGCTGTTTGCTTTAGTACAGAGCTGTCAAAAAGCAAATATGTAGATTGCCATTAGTGGTCTCCACGAAGTGCTGGTTTTCTTCTAGCTGTAATGCTTGTTCGCTGGCTATAATTCCTTCCAACTAATCATTCATTGGGGCCAATATGTAGTATAGGCATTGTATCAGGCTTGTGATAACGATAACCAGAGGATCAGTGTTATGCCTGGGGTACACACCATGCAATTTCCCATCAGATAGGGGAGTCAAATCGATCATTTCCAACAGGTCCAATCTGATATCCAATTGTTTTTCTGATCAATTTCAGGTCACTTCTGTTCAAAATCAATCAATCAGAATTCAAATCGGACCTGTCAGAAATGATTGATTCGTCCCGTTGATCTGATGTTCTGATCATCGTTGATCTGAGATTGCATAGTATGTACCAGGCATGACAGTGAGGTGATTAAGATTTTTAAAAGAACAGCAAGGCCAAACACCCCATTTCTCTCACACATACTTAATGCCTGCTTGCTAGGGTTGAATTGTGATAGATTTAATAGTAGTTGTATTTCCAGATGTGCAGCCAGATATGAGTGATTTGGATTCCAGAACAATGTCTTCTTAATGTAGCTCTGCTGTTTGGCCGGTGCCTAGAGCAACACAGACGGCTGCCAAACAATACGCTCAGGATCCAGCAAGCCTTGTAAAGATCACCGCTCTCCTGCTTGATAAACAGGCAGACCCATAGGAGATATTATTACTATTTAACAATTGGGGTGGAAATTGAAAATATACATGTGTATTTAACAGTGATAATGGCTTGCAAATGTTCTTCTATGGTGCAAGTCAAGAATATGGAATTTGTATGATGTGGCAGTATTCAAAGGTCAACTCACAATTACAGTCAAATGCATTTAGAAATCACAAAATGTGATACAATAAGTGAAACCTAACAATATTATTCCCAACAATTGCTTGTTATGTGTGCAAAAAACATATACAATTTTTAGGGTATTGTGAAATTCAAAGAAACCCATAGGGTGCGGCCTCTTTTGGCATTTCTATGGAGTCATCATAAGGCTAAAGTTGCCCGATTGATCAGATTGGATAGTGTTGATGGTACCGATCAACAACAAACAATTGTTTCATTGATGCATTTTGGAAGTGGTTTGCATTGGGAAGAAGGTTAAAGCGGATCTGAACTCATAACTTCCTCTCTGATCTAAAAGAGAAGCAACAGCATGATAACCTGTACAGAAAAAACATTTCTTTGATACATTTTACAGAACCCCTGCAATAAAGCAGCAGCGTGTCTACTTCCTGCTTTCATGGAAGCAGATAAGGGGTGAACATCCTGTGCTTACATATTAGCTGTTTCTGCGGAGGACTGCCGAATTTCTGTGCTGACACAGCTGAGACATCAAATTACACTTGTGATTACTTGAAGATGAGTGGGAATTAGACAGGCTCTTCTCTCTAAAAACACACAGGGTGCATTTCACTTTGTTTTTCTTGTGTCCTGTGCAAGAGTTCAGGTCCACTTTAATATTATGTAATGAGAGAAAGAGAGTTGGGTGCTAGGAAAGAGATGATGTCATTTTTGTAAATTGAGGCACTTTGTGGTTTTATTATAACAACTAGTTTACTTAAGTACGTTTAAAAACGGGCTGTAGGTAAGTGATACCACCGCCCACCGCCGCATGTTAGTGCGCACCCGTCTACCGCGCGCACGCCCGCGGCACACACACCCACCCGACCCCCTGGCCCCATCCTCCTGTCCCAACGGCTGTCTGTGCTGTGCACTTGCACAGTATCAAAAAACATGGACACAGGGACCGGATGACACAGGGACACTTAGGTTTTATTGTATAGATTGACTCTATCGAGATGTCATAAATTGCAGTGCAGTGAAATGGTTTCCCTACTGCAATGCGATCTCTCCACAAACACAAACCCTGTGCTAAAAAATGTACATAAAAAACCTTTGCTATCCTGAGATTTTTATTACCCTTGACAAACCAATTAACTAGTTATTGCACCGCGTGCAGTATATCTACGCCCTGACAGACTTCATCTGAAGTCCCAGGGACATAGATAATCATCTCCTGCTGCAATTGCATAAACTGTACTAGGGACGTAAATTAAAGAGCATCTGTATTAAAAAAAAAACGCCCCTGGGAGGTACTCACCTCCGTAGGGGGAAGCCTCTGAATCCTATCGAGGCTTCCTCCGTCCTCCTCCGTCCCATGGTGGTCTCTCTAGAGGTCCACTAACTGGCGGCCATGTAAATATTTACCTTCCCGGCTCCAGCACAGGCGCAGTAGCGGCTCTCACCTGCGCAGTAGAGTGGACCCAACTGGGATCGGCTATTTCTGCCTATTTCCAAACCGGAAGTGAGACCACCGTGGGATGGAGGAGGATGGTGGAAGCTGAGATAGGATCCAGAGGGTTCCCCCTCCCGAGATAAGTACCCCCCAGGGGCACTTTTTTTTTAGTAGAGAGTCTCTTTAAACATTGTAATAACCGAGACAAAGAGGCAATGTGTGGCTTTTATCTAACGTAGTATGTTTTATATTAAAAATATAACGGGCAAAAAACTGAGAATTTGTTTCCATTTTTTTCCTTATTATTCCCGTTAAAATGCATTTAGAATAAAATAATTCTTAGCGAAACCATAAAACCTAAAGAAAGCCTAATTGGTGGTGAAAAAAAACGAGATATAGATCATTTTGTTGTGGTAAGTAGTGATAAAGTTATAGGAGAATGAAAGGGAAGAGCGCTGAAAGGTGAAAATTGCTCTGGTCCATAAGGGGGAAAACCCCTTAGTGGTAAACTAATTAAGATTGTAAAATGCAAACACAAGCATGAAAATCAAAAATCTGTATAAAATTCACAGAAAATCACAGGTTAAATTGTGCACACATAAAAAAATAATATTATTGCAGTTCGTTTCTGCAGAGGAAAAACACCCGTGAATATTGATGTACTTTTTGTACAAGCTTAGCTCAGTAAGTTTGTTTCAGTAAAAAAGAACGTGACAGTAATGCTAACCCTCTCTACAGCTAAAGAAAGTTTCAGCTGGAATTATTTTAAATAACAAAAGCTATATTTAAGTCAGAACAGAGATGATTGGGAAATATCCGTTGATCTGTCCTCAGATGGTGTTAAGAGCACTTTAAGCCTAATGAAAGCTTTTGCTGATATGAAAAAAGAACACTCCGTCACATTTATATTAGCAGGACAGCTCTGCTTGATACCACTCAGAGTAAATATAATAATACAATTACAGACAATGCTGAGAGAGAAAAAGCTAAAATCTTGATCCTATTTCGTACCTCTGGAGACCCTCTTAATGCATTATTATAGGTACATCACTTTTTATTAGCTACTAAACTTTTTTAATGTAATTTTTATCTTCCAGGAGCCATTGTAAGTATCTGATTTGCCCACCTGCCACAGTAATATGGTACAGATAGTATTCCTTACAGAGAACCGGTCATATATGAGCTTACAGGGTCAGATTTCTGGACAGGCCACAAAGGCCCCAGCCCTGGGTAGCTGCAGCCCAAGAGGGCACCTAAATAATAAAGTGGGGTTGCTACATATGAAAGAGGAGGATGAAAATGGGAAGCAACACATGAAAAAGGGAAATTGATGCTCAAGGAAGCTGTTCATGAAGGGGCTACCATACATGGATGTTTCAATGGAAGAGGGAGCTGCACATGGAATTGGAGGGGCGCTGCTGCACATGGAAGGGAAGCCCCAACATAAATGGCCTAAGGGCACAAAATGTATAAATCCGTCTTTGTGGGCTTATACTGAAACGTCATCAGTTTGTTCGACAGAGTCCTCTTCAGAAAACCCATGCTAAATAAGAGTAAAAATATAAGCAAGCCTGCACAATTGAAAAAAATGTATAGCCCAACCTAAGGAGGGCTGTGTGCTGCGTCCCCTGCTCCATACCCTCTACACTCATGATTGTGTTCCTGATCACCATTGTAACATCATTCATCGGTAAATTTTCTGATGATACTACAGTGGTGGGGCTCATTTTAGGGGGTATGAGTCTGCTTACATGCATAGCTCCCAACTGTCCCTCTTTTGGAGGGACAGACCCTCTTTGGGAGCCCTGTTCCTCTGTCCCTCTTTCCTCCTCATTTGTCCCTCTTTCAGGACATTGTCCCTCTTTGATGTAAATATATGTATTTCTCTACTGAAAAATGTGTTTGATTGACTCTAAACTTTATTCCCATCCTTTAAATTGATATATTACAAATTTTAAAATGTTAATATGAAGTAAAATAAACCAGAATAGAAAGGGCCAGTGTGGTTTGAGTTATAAAACAATATATTTTTTTTATGAAATCTTTATGATATGCTTGACTAGGGGTGTGGCAGTGGTGTGAACAGGGTGGTGGCAGGGGCGTTTCTTAAAGGGACTCCGAGCAGTGCAGAAACTATGGGAAGATGCATATCATTTTAAAGCTCTCTTTCTCCTCTTTCCAATGATATATAAACCGCCACCCTACGCCTCTTCGTTTTTGCTATTTTCGCAATTGAAATTGCCGCGGCCGCGATTTCAATCGCGAAAATAGAGACAACTAAAAGGCGTAGGGTGACGATTTAGGTGTCGTCAGAAAGAGGAGAAAGAGAGCTTTAAAATGATATCCATCTTTCCATAGTTACATTGTATTACACAGGGCGACTTTTTCCTAAAGTCAGCAGCTCCATTCTGCTGACTTTGAGAAAAAGTCGCCCTGTGTAATACAAGGTAACTATGGAAAGATGGATATCATTTTAAAGCTCTCTTTCTCCTCTTTCTGACGACACCTAAATCGTCACCCTACGCCTTTTAGTTTTCTCTATTTTTGCGATTGAAATCGGACTGTGGCAATTCAATCGCGAAAATAGCGAAAACTAAAAGGCGTAGGGCGGCGGTTTATATATCATTGGAAAGTAGAGAAAGAGAGCTTTAAAATTATATGCATATTCCCATAGTTTCTGCACTGCTCGGAGTCCCTTTAAGTGTCCCTCTTTCTCATCTCAAAAAGTTGGGAGGTATGTACATGGATGAGGTGGAGCGGCTGGCAATGTGGTGTAGAGACAATAATCTACTTCTAAACATAGCAAACACCAAGGAGCTTATTGTAGAAAGCTGGCAACATTCAGCCACTTATTATTAATGGGAATTGTGTGGAGAGGGTCTCAGACTTCCGCTTTTTGGAAGGTACCATCACCGAGGACCTAAACCTGGGGGTCACATATTGCTGAGATAGTGAGGAAGGCCCCGAAGAGACTCTACTTTTTAAAGTTTGCTCAGGAAAAACAACATCCCTGAGAAGCTGTTGGTCTTTTTACCACTGTAAAGAGTATTTTGCTATACTGTCTCTGTGCGTGGTTTTCCTGTTGCAAATGCAAAGTAGCACAGAAAAAGGAGCTCCATGGGGTCATCAAGGTCTCCTAGTTGGTTGTCCTCTCTTTCCACTTGAAGAATTACACACTTCCTGTTGTATTAGGAAGAGTAAGAAATATTACAAGGCCTCTCTCATACAGGACATGTGTTGTTTGAATGTCTGCCTTCTGGTCAAGACAAATATTTTCAGAAATAGTTTTTACCCCCTAGCTATCACTATGTTCAAGGGAACCTGACGTGAGAGATTTGTGGAGTCGGCCATATTTATTGCCTTTTAAACCATACCAGTTGCCTGGCAGTCCTGCTGAGCCTCTGTCTGTAATACTTTTAGCCATAGACCCCGAACAAGCATGCAGATCAGATGCTTCTGAAAAAAACAGGAAAGATTAGCTGCATGATTGTTTTAGGTGTTTTATTCAGACACTACTGCAGCCAAAGAGATCAGCAGGAATGCAACCGGTAGTGTTTAAAGGGACTCTGAGCAGTCCCTTAAAATAAAAAAATTCACCTACCTTGGGCCTCCTCCTGCCCACCATAGGCCGCGAGGTCCCCCGGCGTCATCCTGGCTCCTGCCCATATCCCTCCGGCGGCTCCCGTTACCGGCGACACCCGGGCCAGAACCTCGGCGGCGGTGGGGACCCGTGGAGACACTGTACTGGTAGGATCCTATTCACTTGTTTGTTGACCTCACTCTTATTCCCTATACAATTCTTATACAGTCTGTATCTCACTCTATTGACTTTACTATATTGCTCACAAACTGTGATCACTATGTGATTGATTTCTGGTTCCATTCTGGTTCTACAATACTATTTCAGGGGGTTCCTCCCTTCCTGGTGTTATCACACTTTTCTCCCTTTACTCATATTATGTATTTGTAATATTTATTCATGCTATTTGCACATGTATGTAATTTATGTTCGGTTTTGTATGTGTCACAATATTGATACACGGTCAGTGCCACGTTTATGCTATTTTGAGGTTCTTCAATATTAACACTAGCACTTTGTAATTCCTCCGGTTCTCCGATATTGTGGGTTTATATATTGTCCCCCACCATATTTTAATGGTTTTTATGTTTGTATTTTCAATAAAGGATGGTATATTGCTTACTGATATAGCTGTTTTGGTGCGGTTTCTTTGAGGTCATTGCTTTTTGCTTTTGGTATATTTACTGTATTTTTGACCGTTCTGCACATTACAGACCCACCCCTTGTTTATACATATAGGGTGGCGTATTGATTGTAGGGGATGGTGCTCCCCGTATTGCTTTTTGCTTAACGCTATGGGATAGGTTGATCGACTCATATTCATGTTATTGTTCGACATGGGCAGTGGGGAGGCAGCCAACGTACCTGAGTGCTTGTTTTGCCACCATCTAGCCTCACTACTTATCAAATGCTGACTCACATGGGGTTACATACACTGCCATCGGGCTGCATTAAATTGTAGCAAAAAGGCACCCTGTGGCCGGCAGACAGGAGCACAATAAGCACGGCGTTCGGAAAGAGGCTTTATTGTTGCATTTGGCTGCTGCACAAGCTCATCATCACCAGGGACAACCCCCCCCCCACCCCCGGTCACATAGCAGTGAATAGGCTTGTTAATTATTAGTACAGGCACTGAGTAATAAGCACACAGTGCAGATAGTTTACTATCAATACAAGCACAACTTATAAATACCTGTATTGTGCTGTCATCCCTGTTATCATTGTCTGTAATCCTATTTATTGTACAGCGCTGCGTTATATGTTGGCGCTATATAAATCCAATAAATAATAATAATAGCTTATACTGTACTGTGTGAGGTAGTAGAGATCAGCACACGCTGCAGCTAGTTTAATATCAGTACAGGAGTACAGCTTATACTGTACACAATGGAAGTAGTAGAGATCTGCACAAATTGCAGCCAGTTTAAGATCAGTATAGGCATAGAGTAAAAGTGCATACACTCATCCAATTTTGATTGTCCAATCACTAACCAATTTTATTATCATGTAGTATGAGGGCAAACATACAGACTTTGAATGCTATGATCAGATTGTGTAGGTAAGCTTTCATACAACATGGAAGTGGTGAAATTGGCCAATAATCAGTTAGCTGCATGTACAGCCTAAGAAGTATTTTCTTTTTTTACCATAGAAAAATCACTAAAATCAAAATGTGGACAGTGCAATACATATGTTTTGTAATTAGAGCAAGTATTTATCTACTTATATATGTGGGGGGTTTTCTGAGATAGTATGGCTGACAGCTCCTCTTTTAAGAAAAGTGTAATAGAAGGTTAGGTCATGTTTAATGAATGTATGCCTTACTACCTGATCACTGTTGAGCTGTGTTATGGCACTCACTGATGTAGATTTATGACTGGGATAATGATGTATAAACATAAGCTTTCTCTCATCAATGTGTTGTCATCATTAATTCTGCTGCTAAGCATGTGCTAAATACGAGGAGCACTTTGCAGGAATTAAGATGTCCGTCGCCGGGAACTCTCTGATCAGGTATCACCACCTCAGATGGCCTGGCATGGGGAATGCCAGTGTATGGTGAGAGATGTACTTTCATATCGGTTAGGGGAGGTACAAGCTGCCCGGCCCTGAGATAATTCATCAGAGACTTGATCGTTATGAGATTTACAATATTTATCTCTGTGCCCTGATGCACCATTTATCTCCAGCGCGAGCAGTAATCATTGATTTATCAACATAAATCTTCTTTTACTGTACAAAGGAAACTAAATCAATGTAACTCAAGAGGGAGCTATTGATTTGGCAGCATCCTGATTTGATTCTACAGTCATTCCTTTAATTGAAGAGATACTTTCCCATAACTGTTGGGAGGTCTGCAGCCTGCTGACATTGATATTATATTATCCAATCACACACAGAAACTAATTTACTTGCTGTATGATAGGGAAGGTGGTAATAAATAAGGTCACTGTCTGTCAGAGTATTGTGTGTCAGGCAAGGAATTAGATCCTTTGCTTTTTGCCTTTGCTGTGTGGAATTCAGTGAGAGAGACTGTATCATGAAATCCACAGATAAGGAGATAGCGGTGAATCATGCTGTTATCATTTGTGGAAATGGCACCGCAATGTGTAAGTGTGTACGGGCCACGCTGCTGTTACTTATAACAAATTGGGATTAAATAAAAGCACTGCGGAAATGCATTATGAAATTCACATACCATTGCTGAAACGCTATGATCAAAGCAAAATAGTGCAACATGTATGGGCTCAGTTTCAAAAGGAAGTTATAGTGTTTTTAAGTCATTGCATTCTACTTCTTTTGAATGTTTGTAATTTTGGACATTTATGTTTAATTAATTTTATAACAAATATGCTATTTTAACAATTTACTTGTTCCCAAACTTTATTCACATATAAATCTGTATATCCTACTAATATTATAAATGGGAAAGTTCGGATGTTTGTATGTTTGGATGTTTGTTACTCGATTACGCAAAAATGGCTGAACGGATTTGAATGAAATTTGGCACACACATAGTACATTACCAAAATATAGGATACTTTTTATTCCCATAACCAAAAAGTGGACAGAGACAAATACAAATTTTACTGCTAAAATGTAAACTGCAGCCATTCTTACACTGTTAATGGCAGGGTTCTCAAACTTTACACAGTTGGTCACTGGTTGACTAGGATTAATATTCAGAAAAGTGGGTGGAGCCTATAAAAGATAATTAAAGTTCACCTATTGATTTTCAAGGGGAATATTTACATTGCTGCCATTCTTGCACTGTTAATGGCACAAGCCTCAAACCTGGTGCAGTTGATCATTGGGTGAATGGAGTTCAAATTGAGAAAGGGGGTGGAGCCACAAATAACCAATCAAATTTAATTCCAATGCAAATTATTTATGCCAAACACATGGTCATTAACTAATTGAGTAATTGTGTGTTAGGGTTAGGAAAAGTGGGGAGAGCCAACACCGGCCAAATACATACCCGGGCAACGCTGGGCCAGCAGCTAGTGTATGTATATGTGTATATATATATATATATATATATATATATATATATATATATATATATATATATATATATATATATATATATATATACTAGTTGACCTAAGCCCATTTAAAAATGGGCTCTAGGTCTGTCACCGCCGCCACATGTCAGCGCGCACACAAGCCTGCCTGGCCGACGCCCTGACCCATTTTGCTCCTGTCCAAACAACTGTCCATGCGGCACATGCGCAGTATTGCAAACACACGGACACACAGGGACAGGATGCAGGGACAGTTACTGCAGTGATGGTTTTCAATGTTCCAATATGGGGTTGCAAATCTTGTTATGACTGAACCTTACAACAGTTTATCTTCAAGTCACTTTTACATCGCTTAGCAGTGCCATTTGTCTACTGAACTATGACACTATCAAGAAAAGTCCAAGCTAAAAATGCTTCACTTCTACTTGTCTGAGACAGTTTCTTTGTCATCATAACAAGTTACATTATAAATGTACACATTGTGTCTGACTTAAGAGATGCTATCTTGTATGGCAGAGGTGCGAATAACAATTCTGAACAATCCACAGGTTAATCGGAGCTTTTTACAGCAAGTGGTGAGACATAACAAGTGAGAATGCTATCAAGATTTGCTAACTATAAGGATTAACCATCTGGCAGTCCTTAGAGACAGGTCTGGATTTTCTTTAGTCTCACAAGATTAAATGGAGATAACAGAAGTGTAAGTGAATTTGCCTGTAGTGTTAAAAACATGGACTATGGAAACATGACATGACAGCTTCTTGATTGTATTAACAATTAGACATCCTTTAAGTGAACTGAACATAGGGGATAATTTACTGAAATGCAGTGTGGGATGTAATGTAAACTTGACAGCAGACTCTGCTTTGAGGAAAATTTGCTGACTGCTTGAGCCAGGGCTAATTCTCATCATTTTGGCACTCAAGACAAGGTAACTGTTACCTTCCCCAACCCCTCCCCCACCACCACCACACTATCACAACCACCACCCCCTATACCTATGGGAAAGAAGTTTGTAGCCTACATTAATTAGCTTTGCAGACAACAAAGATGAACTGGTAGGTTAGATACAAAAATATTGTTTCTCAATACAGGCCTATAGAGGATATACATATTACTACCAGGCCAGATACACCTCTGTGGCTCAAACTCCCTCAACCCATCCAACAAATACTTTCTATAAAAGGTCAAGAGAAGCATGTAGCCATGTTATTAAAAAAAAAAACTGTTTGGGCTTGATTCACAAAGCCGTGCTAACCTACTTAGCACCTCTGGGCGTGATAAGCAGGGTGCTAAGTAGGTTAGCACCGTTTCGACAATAAGATCGCGCAAAGTCCCATGCGCAAATGTCGCACCGCGTTGCGACTTTAACAACGCATCTGATACGTCTATAAGGTCGCATGGGGAGCAACATTAAAGTCGCACCCCATGCGACCCTATAGGTGCATCGGATGCGCCGTTAAAGTCGCATCGCGGTGCGACATTTCGCGCGCACCGCACTGTGTGCATGCAAAGACTGAGTTTAGGCGTGAAAGGGGGCTTGTCACAAGCGTGCTAACAGGTAGCACTGCTTTGTGAATCAAGCCCTTTGTGTGAAGTCTGGTTCTTTAAGCCTTGTTCCCACCTGGCAGGAGTCTTCCAAAGACCAGCTGTGATCTGAAAACATGGGTACAGGCGTGCAATTAGGCATATGACGCTTTGCCACGCTCTGCAATAATGACTGCCACGCTGGATCAGCTCTTTAAGATCTCAGAATCCCGCACAAAAAAGTGCCGCAATTGTTTCAACGCTCGTTAGTGCCCGTCATGTGCCGTCAAGACGTAACATGTATCGGGGAACCTCATTCGTAGAAAAGGGTCGCTATGTGCTTCCTCAATCCATCGGTAGGTGAGTATTCATCTTTACAGATTGGAATGTCTGATGTGATAAATATATGACTGCCATGTTTAAAACACCACCCTGCATACTGTTCATGCCTTGGCGCATCTGTTGCACCTTCTAGTTAGCAGGCAAGCTCTGTGCTGCCACCATTGATGACTGAGTTTTAGCTTACTGAATTCCAGTCAGCCATCAGCCGCTCACTGTAGACACACACGGTTGGGCTTTTCCAAAAGAAATATACGTCCCCCCATTTTTGTGATACACACCTTTATTGTACATTTGTACATCACCATCTAACGTTGCTTGGATATTTGGAATGTACTGATAAAGCAAGTTTTCCATACTTATCCTCAGTTTCATAAAACTTGTATTTTATTTTTTGCAGATTGGCAGACTTGACATAAGGAAGAGGAAAAAATGTTTATTCAGTAAAATATGAAAGAAAATATTTTACATTTGACACTGTTTATCTTCAGTTCTTTGTATTTGCCAAAGGGCTTTGTGGTCTGAGATTAAAAAGTTAAAAAGCAGGCAAGCTAAAAAAAAAAATGCAGTCACAAATATGGCTTCGCTGTGTTACCTGCAAAATATTGAAAGCGTTGCTTTAAACCAAATTAAATGCATGAACTAAAATAGACTTTCCATTTATTTGTTACCTACAGTAGCTACTTTTTTACATAAAGTTCGAGAGAAAGCAAATGTGAAATATTACTTTTACGGTGTAAGATACCGTAGTAAGTTGATAGCTTTGTGACACACTGTTAATTACCAATTCTCCTGCAATTTCTCGTCAGCTGCGTTCTAATATTTTATCTTTTAAAGGTATTTTTGGCTCTTAGCTTGCATTTGTGATGGGATTATTCATATACTGTATGAATAGTATGATAATGTATTTTTCATTCCAAGAACCTGTCAAAGATTTTATAGCACAATATAAAAATAGTAATATTAAAGATAACTAAGGTACTTAGGGCTTTAATTGATTATTAGAGTGTGTACCTCATAACAATAATCAGACTCTATGATGTGTCTGGCTGTCATGATACTCATCGACATAACAAGCATTAAAAACAAACCTGTAATGAAAATAAGCTAATGAAATTAACGATTGTATCCACAGTCTTATGATTACTAAACAAGACTTTCCATCAGTCCCACAGTTTTATTTTGTGTTTAAAAGTCAAAAATGTAGTTTCAATGTTTTATTGTCTCAGCTGTATGACACAATCTTTTAATATTTTACAGCTTTCAAATTGAACAGTTGAATTCATTTTTATCTACTCCCTATCTATCTATTCTATTTCCCCAGTCAAAAATGTTGCTTTGCCATGCAAGTGATTTTGGCTAGTAATTTTGTTACTAGTGAGAGTAAACGTGCACAGGTACAAACACACAATTTGTCCGCACTATTTGTTCTCTCACTCATTCCTGTGTTTGTCACTGTAATTGTTAATGTAATGTACAGTGATTTTCCCCTGTCAAACTCAAAGTGCTTGAGAGCTGCAACCACTAAGGGGCGGGCACCCTCAGTAGGCCACCCTGGAGTGTTAGGGAGTTTTGGCTTAGGATTTCTTACTGAACTGGTAACTGATTTGAACCCTGGCCTCCTGTGTCAAAGGTGGTGTCTTTAACCAGGACACTATCCAGCCGCCCGGCATGGACCCAAATCCATAGGCAGAGTAAAGAGGATCTATATGCAGAAGCTTGAGGTTAGAAACACATACTTACCTAGGGAGAGGGAATTCTCTGGATCCTCCAGATGCCGCTTCCCCCAGTGTCCTCTAGTTCTCCACCACTGCCAGGGATCCTCCAGCAGATTGGGACCCACTCCTCTTCTGGCACGAGCAAGACTGTGCTGCAGCCAAGCTACCATGGCTGTGTCTTCGGCATTACTGTATAGGCGTGGCTATACTCACGCAGGTGACAGTAAGGCCACGGTCACGCTTTCCCCGATCAGATTACCAACAAACCCTTGTTGGCTACCTTTGGAGGGACCAGAGGACGCCATGGGAAGCCTCATTAGGGTCCAGAGTCTTCCCTCTTTTTAAGCAAGTATATGAATTTGTACCTGAGTTTGGTTCCGGTATACTTTAAATGTAGTTGACCTCAATTTTTATATTGCCACTACAAAAGAAGGAGCTAGGTTAGATTTGTATGTTTGTAATATCAATAAACTATTTAATATGCTTCTGGTCTTGTTTTTCCTTTCCTGTCTCTTTCCTTATATCACATGCACTGTGTACTCCATCATGCAGAGCCAAAACTAAAAGCTAGAGAAGATAAGGCATCTCATTTCCCTGCACATTTCCATCAGAAATTAAAATTATTGTAATCCCATACTCAAAAATCATTCTTCTTTAACAATGCATGCATAGACACTGTGTCTATGTTGTTAGTTTAATTACCTCTGATTCTCTATTAATATACCTTCAGGTACATCTATTGGTAAAAGCATCCAACACACCAACTAAAACATGAGACTTCCCAGCTATCCAGATATTTTTTGCCTTAAGTACAATTTTAGTATCTGCAAGTGCTGTAATCAGTTGTATATCTGTTCACTAGAGTGGGATTTTACTATGTGTGTGGCTTTGAAAAATGTCTTAAGTGTGCAGGGGCAGACTGACAACTCATGGGCCCCCGGCAATAGGAGATTATGGGGCCCCGTATACCCGCAAGCCACACCCGTGGCGGAGGTGGCTCCAATATAGGTAGCCAGTACAGTTTCCCCCAGTATAGGTTAGATAGATAGGTGCCCACAGGATAGGTTATATAGGTAGGTTCCCCCAGTATAGGTTAGATAGGTAGGTGCCCACAGTATAGGTTAGATTGGTAGTAGAGTTGGGCCGAACGGTTCGCCTGCGAACGGTTCCACGCGAACTTCGGTGGTTCGCGTTAGCGCCCCGCAGGCGAACCTTTGCGGAAGTTCGGTTCGCCCCATAATGCACATGGAGGGTCAACTTTGACCCTCTACATCACAGTCAGCAGGCCCAGTGTAGCCAATTAGGCTACACTAGCCCCTGGAGCCCCACCCCCCCTTATATAAGGCAGGCAGCGGCGGCCATTACGGTCACTCGTGTGCAGCCTGCGTTAGTGAGAGTAGGGCGAGCTGCTGCAGACTGCCTCTCAGGGAAAGATTAGTTAGGCTTAACTTGTTCCTGTCTGGCTGCATACCTGTTCTGTGAACCCACCACTGCATACCTGTGCTGTGAACCCACCACTGCATACCTGTGCTGTGAACCCACCACTGCATACCTGTGCTGTGAACCCACCACTGCATACCTGTGCTGTGAACCCACCACTGCATACCTGTGCTGTGAACCCACCACTGCATACCTGTTCAGTGAACCCACCACTGCATACCTGTGCTGTGAACCCACCACTGCATACCTGTTCAGTGAACCTGCCACTGCATACCTGTTCTGTTCAGTGGACCCGCCACTGTATACCTGTTCATTGAACCCACCACTGCATACCTGTGCTGTGAACCCACCACTGCATACCTGTTCTGTGAACCCACCACTGCATACCTGTGCTGTGAACCCACCACTGCATACCTGTTCAGTGAACCCGCCACTGCATACCTGTTCTGTTCAGTGGACCCGCCACTGTATACCTGTTCATTGAACCCACCACTGCATACCTGTGCTGTGAACCCACCACTGCATACCTGTGCTGTGAACCCACCACTGCATACCTGTTCAGTGAACCTACCACTGCATACCTGTTCTGTTTAGTGGACCCGCCACTGTATACCTGTTCATTGAACCCACCACTGCATACCTGTGCTGTGAACCCACCACTGCATACCTGTTCTGTGAACCCACCACTGCATACCTGTGCTGTGAACCCACCACTGCATACCTGTTCAGTGAACCTGCCACTGCATACCTGTTCTGTTCAGTGGACCCGCCACTGTATACCTGTTCATTGAACACACCACTGCATACCTGTGCTGTGAACCCACCACTGCATACCTGTTCTGTGAACCCACCACTGCATACCTGTTCAGTGAACCTGCCACTGCATACCTGTTCTGTTCAATGGACCCGCCACTGTATACCTGTTCATTGAACCCACCACTGCATACCTGTGCTGTGAACCCACCACTGCATACCTGTTCTGTGAACCCACCACTGCATACCTGTTCAGTGAACCTGCCACTGCATACCTGTTCTGTTCAGTGGACCCGCCACTGTATACCTGTTCATTGAACCCACCACTGCATACCTGTGCTGTGAACCCACCACTGCATACCTGTGCTGTGAACCCACCACTGCATACCTGTTCTGTGAACCTACCACTGCATACCTGTTCAGTGAACCCGCCACTGCATACCTGTTCTGTTCAGTGGACCAGCCACTGTATACCTGTTCAGTGAACCCGCCACTGCATACCTGTTCTGTTCAGTGGACCCGCCACTGTATACCTGTTCAGTGAACCCGCCACTGCATACCTGTTCTGTTCAGTGGACCCGCCACTGTATACCTGTTCAGTGAACCCGCCACTGCATACCTGTTCTGTTCAGTGGACCCACCACTGTATACCTGTTCAGTGAACCCGCCACTGCATACCTGTTGTGTTCAGTGAACCTGCCACTGCATACCTGTTCTGTGAACCCGCCACTGTATACCTGTTCTGTTTAGTGAACCCGCCACTGCATACCTGTTCTGTTCAGTGGACCCGCCACTGTATACCTGTTCAGTGAACCCGCCACTGCATACCTGTTGTGTTCAGTGAACCTGCCACTGCATACCTGTTCTGTGAACCCGCCACTGTATACCTGTTCTGTTTAGTGAACCCGCCACTGTATGCCTGTTCTGTTTAGTGAACCCGCCACTGCATACCTGTTCTGTTCAGTGGACCCGCCACTGTATACCTGTTCAGTGAACCCGCCACTGCATACCTGTTGTGTTCAGTGAACCTGCCACTGCATACCTGTTCTGTGAACCCGGCCGCCACTGTATACCTGTTCTGTTCAGTGAACCCACCGCATCAGTGCGCATACCTGTGCAGTTAAGTGAACCCACCTACCTACGTGAGTGCATGCAGTGTGATATACCACTCCGTGCATACCCGATATGGACAAAACAGGTAGAGGAAGAGGTAGTGCCAGAGCCAGAGGAAGGCCACCCGGCAGGTCTGCGCGAGGTCGTGTAAATGTAATTTCGTGTGGACCTGGCCCACAGTACAGTGCTCGGAAGAAGGCACGTCCCATCACCTCCCAAGATTGTCAGGACGTGGTTGAGTATTTAGCGACACAGAACACCTCATCTTGCTCAGCCACCAGCGCTACTACTAGCACCACTTCCGCTGCATTTGACACTTCGCAAGAATTATTTAGTGGTGAAATCACTGATGCACAGCCATTGTTGTTACAGCCAGATGAATTTTCACCAGCTCATATGTCTGAGTTACGCGGCAACACTATGGATGTAACGTGTCAGGAGGATGAAGGACCTACTGATGGTGCAAGTTTGGATTTGTCTGAGGCAAGCGAAGCTGGGCAGGATGACTACGATGATGACGGTAATAGGGATCCTCTGTATGTTCCCAATAGAGGAGATGAAGAGGGGGGCAGTTCAGAGGGGGAGTCAGAGAGTAGTAGGAGGAGAGAAGTTGCTGAAAGAAGCTGGGGCAGCTCTTCGTCAGAAACAGCTGGTGGCAGAGTCCGGCACCATGTATCGCCACCTATGTACAGCCAGCCAACTTGCCCTTCAGCATCAGCTGCTGAGGTCCCCATAGTGCCCACATCCCAGGGTGGCTCAGCGGTGTGGAAATTTTTTAATGTGTGTGCCTCAGATCGGACCAAAGCCATCTGTTCGCTCTGCCAACAAAAATTGAGCCGTGGAAAGGCCAACACTCACGTAGGGACAAGTGCCTTACGAAGGCACCTGGAGAAAAGGCACAAACAGCAATGGGATGGCCACCTGAGCAAAAGCAGCAGCAGCACACAAAAGCAAAGCCACCCTCCTTCTCCTCTTCCTCCTCCATCAGGTGCATTATCTGCTTCTGCCGCTTTCTCCCTTCCACCTTCACAGGCACCCTCCTCCACTCCACCTCTGCCCTTGAGCGGTTCCTGCTCCTCTGCCCACAGCAGCAGTCAGGTGTCCGTGAAGGAAATGTTTGAGTGGAAGAAGCCAATTTCGGCCAGTCACCCCCTTGCCCGGCGTCTGACAGCTGGCGTGGCAGAACTGTTAGCTCGGCAGCTGTTACCATACCGGCTGGTGGACTCTGAGGCCTTCCGTAAATTTGTGGCCATCGGAACACCGCAGCGCAAAAACAACATGCCGGTGAGACGCCTCATTTGCGATAGCCCGACTCGCTGGAACTCGACCCTGCTCATGTTCTCCCGCCTGCTAGAACAGAAGAAAGCCGTGACCCACTACCTCTACAACTACAGTAGAATGAAACAGTCTGGGAAGATGGGGATGTTCTGTCCCGACAACTGGACACTGATGGAAAATGCATGCAGGCTCATGCGGCCGTTTGAGGAGGTGACCAACCTGGTGAGCCGCAGTGAGGGCACCATCAGCGACTTAATTCCCTACGCTTACTTCTTGGAGCGTGCTGTGCGTAGAGTGGCGGATGAAGCTGTGAATGAGCGTGACCAGGAACCGTTACGGCAGGAACAGGCATGGGACCAATTTTCATCAGACCCAGCTGTTTCCTCAACACCTGCGGCAGCACAGAGGGGGGAGGAGGAGGAAGAAGAGAAGTCGTGTGAAGAAGACGAGTCAGACTCAGAGGATGATGAGCAAGGTGTTTCTTTGGGGGAGGAGGAGGAGGGGACAGCGGCAGGAGAACAACCTCAGCAGGCATCGCAAGGGGCTTGTGCTGCTCAACCTTCCCGTGGTATTGTTCGCGGCTGGGGGGAGGAGGTTGACTTACCTGACGTCACTGAGGAAGAGCAAGAGGAGATGGAGGGTACTGGATCTGACTTTGTGCAGATGTCGTCTTTTATGCTGTCCTGCCTGTTGAGGGACCCCCGTATAAAACACCTCAAGGGGAATGAGCTGTACTGGGTGGCCACACTACTAGACCCTCGGTACAGGCACAAAGTGGCGGACCTGTTACCAACTCACCGGAAGGTGGAAAGGATGCAGCACATGCAGAACCAGCTGTCAACTATGCTTTACAATGCCTTTAAGGGTGATGTGACGGCACAACGCCAGCAAGGTACCACTGCCACTAATCCTCCTCCCGTGTCCACGCAGTCAAAGACAGGACGCTCCAGCGATCTCATGGTGATGTCGGACATGCGGACGTTCTTTAGTCCAATGCCTCGCCGTAGCCCTTCCGGATCCACCCTCCACCAACGCCTGGAACGGCAGGTAGCCGACTACCTGGCCTTAAGTGTGGATGTAGACACTGCTGTGAACAGCGATGAGGAACCCTTGAACTACTGGGTGCGCAGGCTTGACCTGTGGCCAGAGCTGTCCCAATTTGCCATCCAACTTCTCTCCTGCCCTGCCGCAAGCGTCCTGTCAGAAAGGACCTTCAGCGCAGCTGGAGGCATTGTCACAGAGAAGAGAAGTCGCCTAAGTCACAAAAGTGTTAAGTACCTCACCTTTATCAAAATGAATGAGGCATGGATCCCGGAGGGCTGCTGCCCGCCCCAAGACTAAGTCAGTCCCCGCACTCACAGCATCTCTGCCTGCACGCCGTGTGACTGACTGCCTGGCCTGCCCCAAGAAGACTAAGTCGCTCCCAGTCCCTCCACACAGCATGTCTGCCTGCAGGCCGCTTGACTACCTTCTCCGCCACCACCAACAGGGTCCGGGACTCCAGGCGGATTGCTGAATTTTTTAGGCCGCTGCTAGCAGCGGCCGCTGTAATAATTTTTCTGGTGCGTGAACATGACTGCCTAATTTTTCTGGCTGCACTGCGGGCAGCTGCAACACCAAAAGAAAAGGCATGTACATGCGCCCATTCCCCTTCGTGATCATTACCTTGCCGTGGTGAAGGGGCTTGCGTATCACAATGAAGCAATGACCGGCGCCTAGATGAGTGTCTCGGGGGGCACACCCGCGATAATAAGGTCGTTGCCTCATTGTGGTCAGACCAAATTTGATCAGCTGGACAGTCACTGTTCTGTCATTCAGCTACATCAGCCAGGCGACCATATGGGCTGTAAAGCCACCAAAACCTGCACTCTCGCCATGGTGCGCACCAGTCCAGCACGGCCGTCACTACACAAACAGCTGTTTGCGGTGCGTTACACGGTGAGTTTGGTGTGTCAGTGTGAAGCAGTACCTTAATTACACTACCTGATTGATGTATACACATGCAAGATGTTTGAAAGCACTTTAGGCCTGCCATTTAGCATTCAATGTGATTTCTGCCCTTAAAACGCTGCTTTGCGTCAAATCCAGATTTTTCCCCGGGACTTTTGGCATGTATCCCACTCCGCCATGCCCCCCTCCAGGTGTTAGACCCCTTGAAACATCTTTTCCATCACTTTTGTGGCCAGCATAATTATTTTTTTTTTTCAAAGTTCGCATCCCCATTGAAGTCTATTGCGGTTCGCGAACTTTGACGCGAACCGAACCTTCCGCGGAAGTTCGCGAACCTAAAATCGGAGGTTCGGCCCAACTCTAATTGGTACGTGTCCGCAGTATAGGTTAAATAGGTAGATTCCCCCAGTATAGGTTAGATACGTAGGTGCCTGCAGTATAGGCTGGATAAGTTGGTGCCCCCAGTATAGGTTAGATAGGTAGGTGCCCCAGTATGAGTTAAAGAGGTAGGTGCCCGCAGTATAGGTTAGATAAGTAGGTTCCCCCAGTATAGGTTAGATAGGTAGGTGCCCGCAGTATAGGTTAGATAGGTAGGTGCCCGCAGTATAGGTTAGATAGGTAGGTTCCCCCAGTATAGGTTAGATAGGTATGTGCCTCAAGCATAGGTTAGATAGGTAGGTGCCCGCAGAAAAGGTTAGATAGGTGTCTCCAGTATAGGTTAGATAGGGATGTGCCTGCAGTATAGGTTAGATAGGTAGGTTTCCCCCAGTATAGGTTAGATAGGTATGTGCCTCAAGCATAGGTTAGATAGGTAGGTGCCCGCAGAAAAGGTTAGATAGGTGTCTCCAGTATAGGTTAGATAGGGATGTGCCTGCAGTATAGGTTATATAGGAAGGTGCCCCGCAGTGGCAGGGGGAGTGGGCATAGTATTTACAAATCGCCTTTATCTACTTCCTCTCCCTGCATCTGTTGCATTGGTAACAGTGCTCCCTGTGATGACATACAGTCACGTCATAACAGGGAGGTGCTGTTACCAAGGCGATGGACGCCTGGGAGAGAGGAAGGAGATATAGGCTGCGGGGGATCGGAGGTGGAAGGTGAGTTGTAACTACAATGCCCATTCACCCCACCACTGCACACCCCTCCCTTCCTCTCAATTGCGCCAAGGGCAGGCTCCCTACTGACCACAGACCCTCAGTCCATGTCCGAGTGCCCTAATGGTCAGTCCGCCCCTGTAAGTGTCCATTTCCTATCCCTCTCCATATCAGTCTTCTTCATCTGAAGTAATCAGTTAAATTTTTTTTCTAACCAGTGGAAGAAAAGAATTGCTTTTCTTTTACTGCAAGCAGCACTAAAGCCTTGGGTACATGCTAGATGATTCTCAGCTAAGGGGGCCAATTGTAGTATAGCTTTCTCAATGCAGAGGAGCTGTCCCAATGCCAGAAGCCAGTAACATGTGGTATTGTTCCACTGCTGCTCTGCATTAACACAACTTTAAGTAAGTTACTGTGGTTACAATGCATCACTACTGAATGTGCAAGTTATCTCTTTATTCCCCTGAAGACAGGCTTGCATCCAGAACCACTGGTGTATAGCAAATCTATAACTTATAAAATGTACAGAGCCACATCAACCCAACATGCAGACAGCCTGTTACGGACTTTTGGTCCTTTTCAGTGCTTGGCAGGAACTAATATGGCTGTATGGAATAGGGCTCGGACCAGGACAACAGAATACCCAAGCAGATCAGGGTGAACCAAAACTACTAGGAAAGTATAGGGGACTAAAATAGGCCAAAAAGCCCTCCTACTAAAAATCAATGCTCTGGTTGAACTTGATGGACGTATGTCTTTTTTCAACCCAAATAACTATGTAACTATGTGTAATTTGCCTTCTTAAAACAGAATATATTTGTGATAATTCAGCTTTAAGTGAGTGACCATGGTTACCCACAATGCATCACTACTGAATATGCAAACTATCTCTTTATGCCCCTAAAGCCAGGCTAGCATCCAGAACCGCTGGTGTATAGCAAACCTATAGCTTATAAAATTGATTGGCTAAGAGTGATTTAATCAAAGATGTTGGCTGGTCAGAGCGACCAGCCAATTGGAGAGTGAACCAAGGTTGATATCTGATGAATGAGTAGTTTAAACAGCATGGATTCTGAAGGCTGTGTTTGCTACACTTTGAACCTAGAGCTTTATTGCTTTAAAAATACCAGTGTAGTACCTCTCAGCTTAGTAGGGCAGAATAGGCATGTAGCTGACAGCTTGTAGAGATTTAACCTTTTTTCCAGACAATACAAAAGAAAAGCCCTTAGTCAGTTCAGTCTCCAGAAATTTCTCTTTGAAGTTATATGTTCAGAATAATGGAATGCTTGCTTGCTTTGATTTGTTTGCTTGCTTTGATATACTAAAATGAACACTTTTTAGAATAGACATTTCAGACAGGTTACATTCTTGTCACATTCCTAATCATGATTCCATCTGATAGAAAATGTGTCATAATGTATGTACGAAAATATATTTTCATATTCCATGCTATCATCTTGTATAGAAAATTGCTGTGCTTCCTATGTCTAATTTTCCATTATCCTAGCACTTGGAAATAAGCTATATAAAATTGTGTTACATTTTCAACTTTTCTGCATTCTGGTATTGCATTAAAATTAGATTTAAAAAAAAGCTTTACCCATTAGATAGATATTTGCATTTTACAGTAATCACTCACCTTTTTATCAACAACTGTTGAGATAAAGTATTAACCACACAAATTTGATGAATCACTATGGGAGATATGTGGGGAGGAAGCAGGAAATGTGGGCGGCTGGGCGCATGAGGCAACTGGACAAAAAAGGTCACCGCCATTGACTCTCATGTTAAATATTGTTTGACGGTGCCCAACGGGAAATTCGGGCGCCCGGGGAATAATAGCGTTTACAATGGGTGTCTGGTGAATAATAACATCTACACTCTACGCCCTGTGAATAATAAAGTTTACAAACATATTTACCATAGTTAAAGAGACTCTGAAGTCTCATAAAAATCATCTTTTTATTTAAAAAATGTCTTTAACATGATTGCCCTAACTATAGCTCTGTCTCTCAGCGCGTCTATCAGCCCGGATCACCGCCTCTCCCCCGCCCCTCTCAGTCTTCCTTCACTGAGAGGGAGGGGGGAAGAGGCGGAGATACGCGCTGATTGACGCGTAAGGAGGCAGAGCTGCGGCTGAAAGCTCTGCCTCCTACAGCAGCAAAATCCATGACCAAGAAAGTCGTGGATTTTGCGGGGGAGAGGGAGGGGGAGTTAGGGGGGATTTAGTTAGACTACAGTAGCGGGGATGCTGTGCTTTAGTTAGGGCTATCATGTTAAAGACCTTTTTGAAATAAAAAGATGATTTTTATGAGACTTTAGTGTCTCTTTAACGTTTCTATCTACATCAAGTTTCATAACTAAAATAATATTCTCTGGAAATTGCAAATACTCCTCAAATAACAAAAAATATTGATTTAAAAAATAATTTGTTAAATGATATGGGTGTTTTAGGGTTAAGCACTACAGGGGAGTTTTTAGGCTTAGACACCACCAGGGGGCTCTTAGGGTTAGGCACCATCAGGGGGGTCTTAGGGTTAGGCACCACCAGGGGGTCTTAGGGTTAGGCACCACCAGGGGGTCTTAGGGTTAGACATCACCAGGAGGTCTAATGGTTAGGGATAAGTAGAGGGAGGGTTCTGTGTGAGAGTAGGGCTAGGTTTAGTTGTAGTAAAATGTTGGCTATATTTACTAATGTTTTACTACAGTTATTATGAATGTATTCATTTACTTATTTTTGTTTTCATTGTTATAAACCAGCGTTCCCCAACCCTGTCCTCAAGGCCCACCAACAGTGCATGTTTTGTGGCAATCCACACAAGTAGTTAATCAGTTCTGCTGAGACACTAATTACCTCACCTGTGCATGTTTGTGGTTTTCTGCAAAACGTGTACTGGTGGTGGGCCTTGAGGACAGGGTTGGGGAACTGTGTTATAAATGATATTTTCAGATTTTATTACCAGAAAAAACAATAAAATATGGTTAAAGTGGACCCAAATTAAAAATACAAGATTTCAGGAATAAAATCTATTTTCTAAATTATAATAATAAATAGCAGCCTTTTTTCAGCTGCATGATGACAAATATAAAATATTTTACATTTATTGGAGGAACCCCTCCCTTCCTTTCATATTGCCGGGACAGAATCCGGCAAACTGGTGGAGTAAATGGTGTCCAGCAAAGGAGGAATTGCTAATGGCTGCCACCTGTATAACCCTAGTTATGAAAAGAGAAGGGTGAAAAGCATGCACTGAAATGCTCATAGGCTTGAAGGAGTGTTTATTTATCTTTGTATGTTTCAGAGTGGTGCAACTAAATATTTTGAATTAAAAAAATGTTTGGTTTGCGTCCGCTTTAATGGCAATATGATTAAATTTTGGTTACACCACGCGCCTTTTTTCCAGGCGCCCTTTTTTGATGTACACATGTAGGGAATATTCATGAAATACTCAGTTCACTTCAATATACAGTTATGTGCAAACATTTGCCAATATAAACATTTCTACACACAACATTTTCAGTGTCCTCTTTTCTGAAAAAAAATAACTCCTGAATGACATTATTTTCAGTGAGTCAGACCTGACTCATAGGACCTGCTATATTATACAAGTGTAGAATACAGTGATAATATTTTACTTTCTATCCCTATTTGAATGCATTCATCCATGCCAGTATCACATGCTCAGTATCACATGCTCAGTATCACATTGCAGCACATTGGAATTCATGTTTAAAATGCAGCAAAGTGCTGGCATCTCTGGCAGTCATTAGAGACAATGATTCAAATATTTCCATTGCATGAGTTTGCAGCTAGAATGATTTTACTCAAAGTTCTGTTGTTTTAAAATCACAGCTAAAGGCTGGGGTCCATCTTCCTGAGTCGCAAGGTGAGTATTTAGCTTCAGTGAGGCAGGGAACACACTTGACAGTTTTCGTACGCGTTTTCTTCACAGAAAAACGGAGGACTCATGTTAATCAATGGGCTAGTTCACACTAAATGTGTTTTTCGCACGCGGAAAAAAAAACTGACATTCTGCATCATGATTCTGCACATTTTGTCAGTTTTCTGTATCTGTTACATAAGCTGCTGTGAAAAAACGAGTGCATTTTTCTGAATAGAAACACACTTAGTGCGCAGAAAAATGCGCAGAAAACTGAGACAAGTGTGTTCTCTGCCTCAGAGTACATTATGGCATGACATAAGAGATTCACAAATGAGAACTCCCATGAGGAAAATGAAAAAAATAAATACTTTACTTAATAGGGGAGAGTTGGATGTCCCATACAGCGGCTTTAGGGCCTTGGGAAATTGCTAAGTGTGCCCCTTTGGAAATGCTGTCCCTGCTTGCAGTTTTCAGTGGCTTTATGCACAAATACCAACTGACCTTCAAGGGTTGAAACTTCCCCAGAAAAGGTGAGAATACATTTTTTTTTACCTTACAGTATTTCTTTTAAAGGACAACCAAAGTGACATATGACATGATGAGATAGACATGTGTATGTATAGTGCGATTCACACAAATAACTAGTCTGTTTTCCTTTTATTCTTTCTCTGCCTGAAAGAGTTAAACATCAGGTATGCAAGTGACAGTTTCTGTCCAGGTCGGGACTAGGTCAGACTATAGCATAACCCTCACTGATAAGTAATTACAGCCATAAAACACTTTGCTGTCAGTTAATGGCTTCTGAGAGCAGAAAAGAGATAACAAGGGTCAATAATTCATAGATTTCAGCACTACCATACTTCAGTGAATGTGTAATTGAGCAGAGACAATGAAACAGTAAAAACTTAAAAACTAGATTTAAGTATAAAATAAAACTGTGGGATATCTAAAACAAAAGTCATTTTTAGGCGAAGGAGGATAGATACAATTGTTTTTCTCATCAGTTTATTTTCATCTCGGATGTCCTTTAATGTTAGTGACCAAAACTGAGCTCTGCATTGCTAAATACAATTTACCTTTTCAATTAGTTATTCATTGTACAAAAAAAGGGCACTGGCAAATTATCGCTCTTAATACCTCAAAAGCATAGACATTTATACTAGCCCTCTCTCCATTCTGAAATGAATCTGTCATCAGAGTTTTACAATTCTAAGCCATCTGTTTGTAATAGCATTTAACTGTATTGTTTATTTTTATTTTCTTCACATTTTAGCTCCATCGTGGGTGGAAGAACTGTCTATTTACTACCTGAGCTCATTGTTTCTGTTTCTCTCCATGCTGGCAGCTGTAACTTATAAATGTCTTTATTTTTCTTTTCTGTGTTTCCCTGTTACCATCTGTGATGTGTAATAGATTATGTGATAGATTTACAAGTTTATGTTATCACCAATTAGCACAAACAGCTGGGGAGACACTGCTTAACATAATGCTATGAGCGTAAAGTAGCAGGACTTAAAGACCAGCTAAGCCTAAAATTGAACATGGTAGATTCTAATAGATTCTAATAGCAAACAGGTTGATAAGTGAATATAAAACATAGAAGCAAAGCAATGAACAGAATACCTGTTTCATGGACTAAATGTGCTTTTCAACCTCCACTACAGCTTGCTTGCTTATTGAAAGAAAAATTGATACATACCTGGGGCTTCCTCCAGTCCCCTTTGGAAGATCCAAGAGGCGGAGGATGGCGCCAAGGGAGCAATCAGACCAGAGAGGGCTAGAAGAAGCCCCAGGTATGTATATTTTTGTGTGTCATCTCTGGTACACTTTAAAGGACAACTGAAGTGAGAGGGATATGGAAGATGGCATATTTATTCCCTTTTAAAGCAGGAGGATTAGCCATACTATTCCAGGGGAAAACACATATATTAGTAGATAAATACTTGATCTACTTACATAACACATGTATTGTACTGTCCATGTTTTGATTTCAGTGAATTTTATATAGTAAACTATCTGATGTTGCCCGGGTATGTATTTGGCTGGTGTTGGTTCCATCCACTTTTCCTAACCCTAACACACAAACACTCAATGACCAAGTTTGTGAGCTTTGGGGTCTTTGGCATCAATAATTTGTATATTCCCATAGAAATTAAACAAATCAGATAGGCTGTTTGTGTCTCCTCCCCTCTCCAGCATTTGAACCCTGTCAACCAATGACCAACTGTAGCAGGTTTGAGACATCTGCTATTAACAGTGTAAAAATGGCAGCAATTTAAATATTCCCCTTGAAAATCAACAAATGAATTTTGATTGGCTATTATAGGCTCCACCCACTTCCCTGAATATTAATCAGTCACCCAGTGATCATCTGAGCAAAGTTTGAGAACCCTGCCATTAACAGTGTAAGAATGGGTGAGTTTACATTTTACCAGTAAAATGTGTTTTTGGCTCGCCCCACTTTTTTGCAACCTAGACACACAGTCACTCAAGGACCAATTTTGTGAGTTTTGGAGTCCTTGCCATCAATAATTTGTATTTTCCCAGTGAAATGAAACAAATCTGATTGGCTGTGGCTCCACCCCCTTTTCTGAATTTGAACCCCAGTGACCCAGTGACTAACTGTACCAGGTTTGAGGCTTGTGCCATTAACAGGGCAAGCATGGCAGCAATTTCAACATTCCCCTTGAAAAACAAAAGGTGAATTTTGATTAGCTTTTTTAGGCTCAACCCACTTTTCTGAATATTAATCCCAGTCACCCAGTAACAACCTGTGCAAAGTTTGAGAACCCTGCCATTAACAGTGAAGAAGGACTGCAGTTTACATTTGCCCAGGGAAATGGTTTTTGACTCCACCCCCTTTTTATAATCTTGAAACACAATGACCAAGTTTTGAGCTTTTGGGTTCCTGGCATCAAAATGATGTGAATGGAAGCATTTTAACCAAAAATAAATCTGATTGGCTGTTTTTGGCTCTTCCCCTTTAGTGAATTTGAACCCCAGTCACCTAATGACCGACTGTAGCAGGTTTGAGGCCTCTGCCATTAACAGTGTAAGAATGGCAGCAGTTTGAATATTCCCCTTGAAAATCAATAGGTGAATTTTGATTGGCTGTTGTAGGCTCCACCCACAATTCTGAATATTGATACCAGTCACCCAGTGACTAACTGTGTCAAGTTTGAGAACCCTGCCATGAACAGTGTAAGAATGGCTGTAGTTTATATTTTCCCATGTAAAAAGTTAGTTGTTTTTGGTTCCGCCCACTATTTCTAACCTTGACATACAGTTATTCAATGACCAAGTTTACGAGCTTTGGGGTCCTTTGCATTAATAAATTGCAATTTCCCACTGAAATTAAACAAATCTCAATTGGCTGTTTGTGGCCCGCCCCCTTTTCAGAATTTAAACCCCAGTCTCCCAGTGACTGACTGTACCAGGTTTGAGGCCTCTGCCATTAAGAGTGTATGAAGGGCAGCAATGTAAATAATCCCCTTGAAAATAAATCAATCCCAGTCAGCCAGTGACCAACTGTGCCTAGTTTGAGAACACTGCCATTAACAGTGTAAGAATGGTTGCAGTTTTTATTTTCTCATGTAAAAAATGTAGTTGTTGGCACCGCCCACTTTTTCTAACCTTGACATACAGTCACACAACTACCAAGTTTATGAGCTTTGGGGCCTTGGTATCAATTTGTATATTCACATTGAAATGAAACAAATCTGATTGGCTGTTTGTGGCTCCGCCCCCTTTCTGAATTTGAACCCCAGTTACCCAGTGACCAAATGTACCAGGTTTGAGACACCTGCTATTAACAGTTTAAGAATGCCAACAATTTAAATATTTCCATTGAAAATCAATAGGTGAATTTTGATTGGCTGTTGTAGGCTCCACGCAATTCCTGAATATTAATTCCAGTCAACCAGCGACCAACTGTGCAAAGTTTGACAACCCTGCCATTAACAGTGTAAGAATGGCTGAAGTTTATATTTTCCCAGTGAAATGTGCTTTTGCTCCGCCCACTTTTTGTAACCTTGACACACAGTCACTCAGTGACCAAGTTTGTGAGCTTTCAGGTTCCTGGCATCAAAAATGTGTGAATGGAAGCAGTTTATCCACCATGGAAATCTGATTGGCTGTTTGTGGCCCCACCCCTTTAGTGAATTTGGACCCTAGTCACCCAATGACCGACTGTAGCAAGTTTGAAGCCTCTACCATTAACAGTGTAAGAATGGCAGTAGTTTAAATATTCCCCTTAATAGGTGAATTTTAATTGGCTGTTGTAGACTCCGGTCCAGATGCTATACTCTTTCATGTTCTTTGAGGTTGACTTCTGTTAGGAAGCTGTTTTTTACTGTCTATTACTAGGAAATATTGGACCACTGCAAAGGGGAACTAGTGAATGGTAGGAATAAATTAACCTCTATGTCTACGTTCATATTTCTTTATGTCAGGATATGTCTTACTTTGAGCACTAGAATAGATATTATGATTAGCACACAAGTCTTAATGGTAGGCCCCTATGGCTTGTTATGTATCTGCAAATACATACCTCGATATAACGGACGCTGCCTAGACCACAATATTAAGTTACCGTATTTTTTCGGACTATAAGACGCACTTTTTCTCCACTAAGAAGGGGAGGAAAAAGTCCCTGCGTCTTATAGACCGAATGTGCAGCCAGGTGTCCCCCACAGGCAGATGCAAGACATAGTCGGAAGCCCTCATCTATCTAGCTCTGTAACTTGCTTCTGTAATCCAGCAACCAGCGTGAGATGGATGGGGGATCCAGCATTCTATCCAGCTCTTTCACTGCAGAGTAGCCAAGGTGTTGCCGTGGGGCTCTGGCTCATTAGCGGCTGTCACCCAGCTGATGAGCAGCCCTCGGTCTTCTGGATGCCCAGTAATTGGTGGCTCCAGCTTTCCCGCCGTTGCTGTTACTGTGGAGTGGGCACCTCCAGCAAGTAGACATCCCACGTAGCTCCTGCAACATCTCTAGCTCCCCGCCGCTACTGTTCCTGTGAATCTCGCACAACTTAGCAGCTCAAGAGAGATGAAGGTCCACGTGGCTGCTGCACTGGCTCCAGCTCCCCGCCGCTGACTGTTTTTCCCACCGCTGATGTTCCTGGGAAGCGCGCACCATGTGGGCAGCTCTAGAGAAAGGATGGTCCATGTGGCTGCAGCAATGGCTCCAGCTCCCCGCCGCTGACTTTTCCCCCCGCCGCTGATGTTCCTGGGAAGCATGCACCACGTGGGCAGCTCCAGAGAGAGGATGGTCCACGTGGCTGCTGCAACGGCTCCAGCTCCCAGTCGCTGACTGTTTTCCCGGCCGCTGTTGTTCCTGTAGAGTGGGCACTAGTGGGCAACTCCAGCGAGCTGATGACCCATGTGGCTGCTGCAACAGCTCCAGCTCCCTGCCACTGTTTCCCCGCCTCCGAGAACGCTGATATTCCAATGGAGCTGCCTCTCACCCGCGTGCACAATGAGGGCAGCTCCAGCGGATGGCCCACGTAGCTCCTGCATTGGCTCCCTTTCTCTGCCGCCGAGACCTGGATGATATTCCTGTGGAGCTGCCTCTCACACGGATGCACCATGAGGGCAGCCCCAGCTGATCTGCAGTGGTTCACCTGGCGCAGATGGGAGACCTGGACCGATCTCACTGAGGGCAGCTTCCATCTCTGCCCAGATCACACTGCAGCCTTGCCACATCAGGTACCCCAACAAGCTGGTAAATGTACTGTAGTTTAGGTTAATGTAGGGACAGTGTAGGTAAATGTAGGTTGTGGGGACAGTGTAGTTTGGTATAGATTGTGGAAACAGTGTAGGTAGTGGGGACTGTAGTTTGGTGTAGGTTGTGGGGACTGTAGTTTGGTTTAGGTTGTGGGGAAAGTGTAGTTTAGTGTAGGTTGTTGGGACGGTAGTGTGGTGTAGCTAGTGGGGCAGCAAGGGTTAGTTTTGCTGGGCAGTGGAGTTTAGATAGAGACAGCTTGGGAGTGGAGAAGGACCATAAGATGGCCCGGCACTAAAGATGCACCAGTTTATTTTTTTTCCTTTGGTTTTTGTCCTCTAAAACTAGGTGGGTCTTATAGTTCGGAGCGTCTTATAGTCCAGAGTGTCTTATAGTCCAAAAAATACGGTAGGCTATAGTGGTGCCCAGTGGGTAATTTGGGTGCCGGTGGCACCTAATAAATATTGGAATTAAGGGGCAGAGTGGGAGTTTAGCAGCGAATGTGGAGCTGATATTGGCATATATTGCAGGTTGGTTACCTTTAGGCATTGATAGAAGGTGGGTTCAAGTGAGAATACATATTACCCATTACCCAATAGCAAAATATTGGTAATTTTACAGAAATTCTACTAGCGGTTTTTCCCGAACTAAAACAACCATGGCACCATTTTTAGATGCACCCAAATTTGATAAGGATCCTGATAGCCTCTCTGGGTGTCTGCCAGGACAATTTACAGAAGCTGTCATGAGGCTGCAAGTTTTCTCCTTCTAAAACACGTATAGCAACGTTTGTTTTTTTCAATAAATCTTATAAAGGTCATTATGCTATGCTGCAGAAGTACGACCGCAGTATGTAACCTTAGTCTTTAGATGCTGAAGATTGAGAACAAAAAAACAGTCCTGCAGGAATAAGAAGGATTGTAATGATCTGCTCTGCTGTCTGCACAGGCAGACAGCTTTTTGACCATTTTTTAGGTCTGAGTGCTGCAAGTCTCTGGAAAAGAGACCAGTCTTCACACTGTGAGTTGCAGAGCTGCTGTTCTGGTGAGGAATTTGCATCCATTTGTCATGCAAATTGCTTAGCTGCTTCCTTTGATGGCTTGCAGTATAAATACCATTTCCTCCCAGAATTCCTTGCTGGTACTGATGGTTTGTTCCTGCTAACTTGCCTGGAGTCTCAGCCCTCTGCTCATTGTTAGCTATTATTGCTATCTTAGAGTAGTATCTTTGGGAGTGCTCCTTGCATTCCTATTTAGTGCAGTCAGGTTTGTGTTATATTTGTACTGCCTATTCTGTCTTGTCCTGTCTTTGCGATTGCACTGTCGCCAGCGGTTGGCAGTAGTGAATCGTTTTGTCTTTCCATTGCGATTGTTCTGTTGCCGGCGGCGGCTGACAGAAAATCGCTCTGTTTGTTTGAATCACACTCGCCCTAGCGTTAGAGGCGGTGGATCTCTCAGTATTCTGTTTTGAAGTTTGACCTCGGCTGCGATTGCTGCTGGTTACTCCTTCTGCCTGTTTTGTTATGCGGATCGCACTCGCTCTTGCGGAAGAGCAGTGGATTTTTTCAGTCCTGTTCCTGTGTACGGATCGCACTCGCTCTTGCGGGAGAGCAGTGGATCCTATCAGACTCGTTTCTGTTATTTGTTTGTTTGTGGTTCTGGGTTCATGTGTTAGTTAGGGTCGGCGTGTTTTGTCTCTGTTGCGCTTCTCGTGTGGAGACCGCGCCATTAACTTGTTTTTGTCGCTGTTGTGCTTCTCGTGCGGCGACCGCGTTTAGGTAGTGCGTTGTTATTTTCTTTGGCGTTCTGATCATTGTTGTTTGCTGTGTCTTTCTTACTACACCTCTGCTCTGTCTTTACTCAATCTTGTGTCGCTATTAGCAATCGCCATTCTTGCGATTGCTTCCCACTTGGTCTTCGCTGGTGTGTGTTCACCGTCGCCGGGTGGCCACTGGATTGGTGGACATACATAAATTCTGTCTCTGTGCTCACTCTCTCTCACTAGGGGCTATCTTGCCTTGTATTGCTTCCTCTCGTACAATTCCTATCTGGCATCTGTGGCAGTGCAGAGGGTTTGATCCTCTGCACTCTACAGCTCCATCTGTCGGTGGGAATTCCCCTCTACAGGTGCATTGCACCAAATCTGGGTTCTGTTATTCAGACGTTTGTAGGGGATTTCCGCAGTGTCAGCGCACATCTTGTGCGCTGGCCATGGATATATTCCACAATCGTTACAAGGGTGTAAGAAAGGGTGAAAAGTGTACATGTGTGTATACATACAGTGTACGACAATGGTTAATTTGCATATATTCAGCAGTGATGCACTGGGAGACATCTCGGAGCTCACTCCAACCTGAATTATTGCAAATTCTTTCTGTTTTAAGAAAGCAAACTTTTGTTTTCCATCTCGTTATAGTAAACTCTGAAATAATCAAAATTGGGGTATAGTAAACTAAATGTCCAGGTCCTGGCCAAGCACCAATATAAGTACAGTACATGGGAGTAAAGCCTGGTATAGTAAACCTTGATATAATAGAACTTCTGTTAAAGACAACCTGTTTTTTTTTTGCCTCCTGCGGTACTCTGTACCTGGCTTCAGTGGAAAATGGGTGGGAGCATGTGCCATAAGTCACTTGGAGAGCCATTAGCCATGGTGGGTGCATGGGCTGGAAGCCACTTGTAGCTTGCTCGCTTCTGCCCACTACTCTGGGCCTGCGTGGATTACCTCAAAAGCACCAGCGGGTGAGACCTATGCTTGCTGTCTAACCTGCTGCCTGGTTACTGAGGTAGTTGCCTGTCATCTGTGACTTGCTTGTGCATGGCTGCAATGCTACAGTATCATCCAGGTTGCACAGGAATGTGGACGGAGGACACTTTAATCACTGTACCTGCGTTGCACAGAAAAAGTGGGATCAGCGCATCACCAGGCCGCCTCTGAATGGCCTCAGCTCAGAGATGCGCTGAGCCCCCCCAGAGACTACAAACGCACCTTGAACCCAAACAGAGGCTCTGCATATACACCAAAGAAAAACTAACAAGTGGGAGCAGCTGACCAGAATTAAATCAAACATAGCAAAGAAATGAACAGCGCTACTTAAAAACAGATGAATGCTTACCTGCAAAAAAGTGCAGACCCCACTCATGGGATACAAATACACAATGAGCACACATACAACCTGTCTACCACTTGGAGGATGTTAGTTTCCACTAACAGCTTGCAATGCAATTTGTTAGGTACTCGTCCCTCCCACTGTCGAAGAAGTCTTTCCTCCATGGTTACCTGTGGAAACCTGTGCTTCCTGTGTAGCGTGATTATTGCATTCAAATCTCTGCATATTCAGCACTGTGCATTTTGATCTAGCTTAAACATTGGGCATGATTCATAAAGCTTTTTCACCTGTTTTCACCTTCTCTGTTACTTTTTTTTTAAGCTCTCAAAGAGCAAAAATATAATATAATTAAGGTAAGAAAAGTAATATTGAAATTAAGTTGATCAGGAACAACTTACTTTAAGTGATTATTTTATTTCTAAATGTGTTGAACGGTTATTTTTATCAAGCAGGTGATAAATAAGTCATTCATGAGAAGTTTTGTGAATAAAGTCCATTGTCTGTGCTAACTTGCTGAAGCATTGAAAAGAAAAAATGACTCCCAATAATTGACTGACTTAAAGAGAAACTCTGACCAAGAATTGAACTTTATCCCAATCAGTAGCTGATACCCCCTTTTACATGAGAAATCTATTCCTTTTCACAAATGGATCATCAGGGGGCGCTGTATGGCTGATATTGTGGTGAAACCCCTCCCACAAAGAAATTCTGAGTACATACTCTTGGCAGTTTCCTGTCTGTGAACCCTGTTGCATTGCGGGAAATAGCTGCCAAAACAGCTAAGTAACAGCTACATCATTTGCCAGCAGTAAAAATGTCACCATGTGATAAATGTCAGAATATAAACAAGGGATTTAAAATATTTTACAATGGGCAATCACTGACTAAATCATTTATACATAATTATTGTAAAAATGAAGCACTTTTTTATTACATTATTTTCACTGGAGTTCCTCTGTAAGATACAGTACTATAGTATACGTAATGTGCTTGAGTGTGACAATTTCTGATAAATTAAACTTCTGATATATTAAATTACTTTGCCTGGCCGCTCGGAGGTTACTAAAGGGACTCTACTGTATATACATATATATATATATATGTGTGTGTATGTGTGTGTGTGTGTGTGTGTGTGCGTGCGTGCGTGCGTGCGTGCGTGTGTGTGTGTGTGAAATAGAAGTTGACTCACACAGTGAGTTTATTACAGGTAATTGTGACACAATAGCTGAAAAATATAGAGTACCTGCTGCTGGCAAAGGACACTTAATTATTGTGTTTGTCAATGTTTACTGTCTGCTGTTTGAAATATAAGAGCTGAATCCTCTCAAATTACCCCATTTTAGAAAGAAGACACCCCAAGGTATTCCGTTAGGAGTATGGTGAGTTCATAGAAGATTTTTTTTTTTGTCACAAGTTAGCAGAAATTGATTTTAATTTTTTTTTCACAAAGTGTCATTTTCCGCTAACTTGTGACAAAAAATAAAATCTTCTATGAACTCACCGTACTCCTAACGGAATACCTTGGGGTGTCTTCTTTCTAAAATGGGGTCATTTGTGGGATTCCTATACTGCCCTGGCATTTTAGGGGCCCTAAACCGTGAGGAGTAGTCTTGAAACCAAATGTCGCAAAATGACCTGTGAAATCCTAAAGGTACTCATTGGACTTTGGGCCCCTTAGCGCAGTTAGGGTGCAAAAAAGTGCCACACATGTGGTATCGCCGTACTCGGGAGAAGTATTATAATGTGTTTTGGGGTGTATTTTTACACATACCCATGCTGGGTGGGAGAAATATCTCTGTAAATGACAATTATTTGATTTTTTTTACACACAATTGTCCATTTACAGAGAGATTTCTCCCACCCAGCATGGGTATGTATAATAATACACCCCAAAACACATTATACTACTTCTTCTGAGTACAGTGATACCACATGTGTTACACTTTTTTGCAGCCTAGGTGCGCTAAGGGGCCCAACGTCCTATTCACAGGTCATTTTGAGGCATTTGTTTTCTAGACTACTCCTCACGGTTTAGGGCCCCTAAAATGCCAGGGCAGTATAGGAACCCCACAAGTGACCCCATTTTAGAAAGAAGACACCCCAAGGTATTCTGTTAGGAGTATGGTGAGTTCATAGAAGATTTTTTTTTTGTCACAAGTTGGCGGAAAATGACACTTTGTGAAAAAAAAACAATACATATCAATTTCCGCTAACTTGTGAAAAAAAAATAAAATCTTCTATGAACTCATCATACACCTAACAGAATACCTTGGGGTGTCTTCTTTCTAAAATGGGGTCACTTGTGGGGTTCCTATACTGCCCTGGCATTTTAGGGGCCCTAAACCGCGAGGAGTAGTCTAGAAAACAAATGCCTCAAAATGACTGTTCAGGGGTATAAGCATCTGCAAATTTTGATGACAGGTGGTCTATGAGGGGGCAAATTTTGTGGAACCGGTCATAAGCAGGGTGGCCTCTTAGATGACAGGATGTATTGGGCCTGTTCTGATGGATAAGAGTGCTAGGGGGGTGACAGGAGGTGATTGATGGGTGTCTCAGGGGGCGGTTAGAGGGGAAAATAGATGCAATCAATGCACTGGGGAGGTGATCGGAAGGGGGTCTGAGGGGGATCTGAGGGTTTGGCCGAGTGATCAGGAGCCCACACGGGGCAAATTAGGGCCTGATCTGATGGGTAGGTGTGCTAGGGGGTGACAGGAGGTGATTGATGGGTGTCTCAAGGTGTGATTAGAGGGGGGAAATAGATGCAAGCAATGCACTGGCAAGGTGATCAGGGCTGGGGTCTGAGGGCGTTCTGAGCTGTGGGCGGGTGATTGGGTGCCCTAGGGGCAGATTAGGGTCTAATCTGATGGGTAACAGTGACAGGTGGTGATAGGGGGTGATTGATGGGTGATTAGTGGGTGTTTAGAGGAGAGAAGAGATGTAAACACTGCACTTGGGAGGTGATCTGATGTCGGACCTGCGGGCGATCTATTGGTGTGGGTGGGTGATCAGATTGCCCGCAAGGGGCAGGTTAGGGGCTGATTGATGGGTGGCAGTGCCAGGGGGTGATTGATGGGTGGCAGTGACAGGGGGTGATTGATGGGTGATTGACAGGTGATCAGTGGGTTATTACAGGGAATAACAGATGTAAATATTGCACTGGTGAATTGATAAGGGGGGGTCTGAGGGCAATCTGAGCGTGTGGGCGGGTGATTGGGTGCCCGCAAGGGGCAGATTAGGGTCTAATCTGATGGGTAACAGTGACAGGTGGTGATAGGGGGTGATTGATGGGTGATTGATGGGTAATTAGTGGGTGTTTAGAGGAGAGAAGAGATGTAAACACTGCATTTGGGAGGTGATCTGATGTCGGATCTGCGGGCGATCTATTGGTGTGGGTGGGTGATCAGATTGCCCGCAAGGGGCAGGTTAGGGGCTGATTGATGGGTGGCAGTGACAGGGGGTGATTGATGGGTGGCAGTGACAGGGGGTGATTGATGGGTGATTGACAGGTGATCAGTGGGTTATTACAGGGAATAACAGATGTAAATATTGCACTGGCGAATTGATAAGGGGGGGTCTGAGGGCAATCTGAGCGTGTAGGCGGGTGATTGGGTGCCCGCAAGGGGCAGATTAGGGTCTAATCTGATGGGTAACAGTGACAGGTGGTGGTAGGGTGCGATTGATGGGTGATTGATAGGTAATTAGTGGGTGTTTAGAGGAGAGAAGAGATGTAAACACTGCATTTGGGAGGTGATCTGATGTCGGATCTGCAGGCGATCTATTGGTGTGGGTGGGTGATCAGATTGCCCGCAAGGGGCAGGTTAGGGGCTGATTGATGGGTGGCAGTGACAGGGGGTGATTGACGGGTGATTGACGGGTGATTGACAGGTGATTGACAGGTGATTGACAGGTGATCAGGGGGATAGATGCATACAGTACACGGGGGGGGGTCTGGGGGGGGGGGTCTGGGGGGAATCTGAGGGGTGGGGGGGTGATCAGGAGGGAGTAGGGGGCAGATTAGGGACTAAAAAAAAAATAGCGTTGACAGATAGTGACAGGGAGTGATTGATGGGTGATTAGGGGGGTGATTGGGTGCAAACAGTGGTCTGGGGGGTGGGCAGGGGGGGGGGGTCTGAGGGGTGCTGTGGGCGATCAGGGGGCAGGGGGGGGAATCAGTGTGCTTGGGTGCAGACTAGGGTGGCTGCAGCCTGCCCTGGTGGTCCCTCGGACACTGGGACCACCAGGGCAGGAGGCAGCCAGTATAATAGGCTTTGTATACATTACAAAGCCTATTATACACTTTCCGTGCGGCGATCGGGCAGCTAGTAACCCGCCGGCGCTTCCGAACGGCCGGCGGGTTACAGCGAGCGGTGGGCGGAGCCAGTCCCCGGCGGCTGATCGCGTCACAAATGACGCGATCGCCGCATAGCCACTCCCGCAGCCGCCCCCGCCGATGGGCGTATTGCGGTCGTTTGGGCCCGGACTTTGCCGCCGCCCATCGGCTGGGGGCGGTCCTTAAGTAGTTAAGGACACTACAGATTTGTTGCGCAGGATAGAGTCATTGAGGGATATACCTGAGCAATTGATCTTTTGCAGCTTGGACATACAAAGCCTTTTTACGGCAATTCCGCAAAGTGAGGCTATCGAGTGTATTGAGGGCAAATTGTTGGATACTAACCTTTCTAATACAATGGTGTACTTTCTTCTTGATGTTTTGGAGTTAATCTTGAGGTGCAATTACTTTAAGTTCCATGGCAAATTTTATTTTCAACGGCAGGGGGCTAGCATGGGTTCACCGGCTGCACCATCTGTTGCAAATATATTTGTGGAATCTCTTGAGAAGGTATTCTTTCTTGACAATCCCAAATACAGTGAGCACATTTTTCAATATTACAGATTTGTGGATGATGTGTTAATTTTGTGGCAGGGTTCCATTGAAACCCTTGAGGAGATGGTGGCTGAGGCGAATAATGGCCACAGCACCATCAAGTTCACAATGGAAATGTCCAGTGAGTCTGTTAATTTCCTGGACGTTACCATTTCCAAACAGGGTAAGGGACTATGCACTAAACTTTTTATGAAGCCCACTGATAGTAATAATTTACTGAGGAAAGACAGTTACCATCATCCCCATACTACTCGAGCTATCCCTAAGGGCCAATTTATAAGAGCAAAGAGGATCTGTTCTCTGCCTGATGACTATACCCATGTGGGACGAGAATTGGTGGACAAATTTGTTGCCAAGGGGTACCCGCGGGAGCAGTTAGTTAGAATTCAAGAGGAGGTCAATTCGATAGAGAGAGCAGATCTATTAAGAGGTAGCAGAAAAACAACGGCTAGTAATAAGAGAATACCATTTGTAATGCAATTTGGGAGGAACACCTCCCTGGTTAAGAAAACGGTTAGGAAGTTTTGGCCCGTACTCAGTACCGATCAGGGGGTGGGTAGTCTTTTTCAGGAGCAGCCTGTGTTTGCTCTTAAGAGGGGCAAAACCATCCTGAATACTGTCAGGAAAGTTGATACGGCTATTAGTTCCACTAATGTCAATGCACAGAGGAACGGTACGGTTGCCTGTTGCAGCTGTAATGTATGCTCAGCAATTGTGAGGGGCAACTCTATTTCTCATCCCCACACTGGAAAGAGAGTGCCAATCAAAGGGCGGTTTTCATGTGCAAGCCCGTAGGTCGTTTATGGCCTAAAATGCCCGTGTGGCATGATGTATGTGGGCATGACCACACGTGCAGTACGTGTCCGCCTACAGGAACATAAACGTTCAATAAGTAGATTTCTAGATGGAAATGATACTTATGAGACATCAGTGTCTAGGCATTTTCGTGATGCTAGACACAGACCATCTCAACTTAGATGGCTGGTACTCGATGCTTTGAATTTGCAACTATGTGTGGGTGATAAAGAAAAATTGTTGCTTCAGAAAGAGGCACGTTGGATCAGTTATTTAGATGTGGTTTATCCAAGAGGGATGAATGAACAAGTGCAATGGAAATGTTTTTTTATAAATATATAAGTTTTAATGCTGTATAGTTGAAATGAGTAGATCTTTTAGTGGTAAGTGATTATTGTTACAGAATTCACTTTTCTTTTTTTAGGTCGGTGTTTACGGGTAGCCCCAGTGGAGTGCCCTAGGAGTACGATTAGTGGGTATATGTATCTGTGGAAGATAGCCCATATGGGAATTTCTCCTTAAGAACATTTTAACACAGATTTGTGTATTGTCTGTATGATGTATTACATTTGATAATGAATTATATATCTAAATATCTTGAATGCTTGCTGGTTGGTAGTAAGGAGTGGCTTATGTCTAGGTAGTGATTCCCACGCCCCCTAATTAAGGGGTGTGGTCGTCATCCTAGTATAAATGTAGGAATTGGGGTTTGTCTCATTATACACCTGATGAAGAACCGTGATGGTTCGTAACATGTAGTGTTGCTCCACTATCAATACATGCTTTAAATAGCAAGCCTTTTGTGTGCCGCCTCTTCACTACTTTTGCACTTATATGCCCAGGAGGGTGACCTGAGCGAGGTGTAGCACCGGCAACAGGGAACGTATTCCTTGCTGGGTTCCTGATCCGTGACCTATCTTATAAAGTTTAGCAATGCATCTGTATAGCCTCCCCCTGCAATGTCACCTGAAGGATCAAGTCTCAATACAGAGGAGGTGTTCTGACTTCACTCTGGCTGCAAGGTTGGGTAGCAGGAAAAAAGGGTGTCGGCTGAGGGTGGATGAAAAGGGCGCCGCCATAGACTCTAATGCAATTATTGTAAATATGGCAAAGTATTGAAGTATGTTATCATTTTAGAAGCTTGAAACGTTATAGTTTTTGTCATATTATTTTGTTTGTATGTACAGATTTTACATTATCAAATATATTATCGTTTCTATGTGTAAAAGGGTGTTTCTGCAGAGGGAGTGGTTAGGGTTAGGCACCACTAAGGGGAGTGGTTAGGGTTAGGCACCACCTGGACGGCGGTTAGTTTTAGGCAACACCAGGGTGGGTGGTTAGGGTTAGGCACCACCAGGGCGTGGTTAGGGGATGGTTAGGCACCACCGGGGGGGGTTATGGTTAGGCACCACCAGGGGGGGTTGGGGTTAGACACCACCGGGGGGGTTAGGGTTAGGCACCACCAGAGGGGTGATTAGGGTTAGGCACCACCAGGAGCGTGATTAGTTTTAGGCACCACCATGGGAGGGTTCTGTGTGAGAGTAGGGTTGGGTTAAGCTGTGTTGTTGATTTATGTAACAATTTTAACGTTAATATCTTTTCGTTATTATTTCCCGTCTGTTACCCGTCAACAATATTTATCGTTAACCAAGTTTGTCAACGATGTTTATCATTATCATATTTCGTTATCCACCGGCGCCATTTCGTTATCCAGCTGTGCCCTTTTTTTTGCGGCGCCCTTTTTTCATGCACGTCAAGGTTGTTTTGTTGTTAAATTGTAAGTTTAATCTAATTGCAAAATAGATTGACTACAATGAGGCGATGAGGCTCTTTGTCTATAAAGTTTTCTTGTCTGCTCCTGACTTTGTGTTCTCCAAGCCATCACTACTGCAGGTTTGTGTAGTTCAGATAACATTAAATACTTACAAAATAGCAGAGAGATTTCTTTTATCTTTTTTAATAGAATTGGGTCTTTTCTGTCTTGCATTTCTCATCAAATCACCTGAAAAGCTTTCAGTGCGGTGTGAGTAAACATCAGAGGAGCTGTCTGCCACCTGTCTCTCTGAGAAGATGACAGCACATATTAGGAATCAAAGCTTTAACAGGAAAAAGGTTTGTCCTTACAGAACATTTTGTCCTGACTGATAAATATAAATTCAGACAGGAATGTAACACAAAATGTAATTTATGTAAAACTGCTCAATCCAGTGTAAACAAAGATTCTATAGTCTATGCCTCTTCGATAATACAATAAAACACTTTTCAAATTAAACATCACCTTTTTTTGTGTTTGAGGAGAAAGTTACATAACCAGATTAGAAGTTAACAGTTTCTATTCATAGGCAAAATAGAGGGTGAGCAGACACCCTAAAAAGAAAAACCATAGAGACAACGAGAAGCCCAGTGGTGCAGTATGCCACAGAACAATCGGTGGGAGAATATAAATAGAGGGTACTCACAAAGGGAGAGGTTGCAAAGGGGCAACCAACCACTGCAGGCAGGTAGAGATCTATAAAATTGACTCCACTTGGGGATCCAGGCAAGCTGGGGAGGTGGTTGGCACACTTTTATGTAGGAAAAAATCCTATGGGCCCATGACAGGGGTCCAAGGGTATCCCCTTCCCTAGACACGGGGGTGGGGGGTCATATAATGCACAAAAGGATAAAAAGGCACCTACTAGTGAGAAAACTTATTTTGAAAATTAATAAAATAAATTGGTTGAGGTGGCTCAATAAAGGAAATTCATATAAAAATGAGCTTTATTGCAATCCAATATGGCCTCGATTCACTAACCGGAGCTAAGCCGGTTAGAAGGCCTTAACAGTTAGTAGGTGCAAACCACAGCATTAGGTGGGTTGCGCCCACAGGACCACCCACATCGAGTGCAGCGGTGTGACGAAAACAGCGCATCAGGTGCCCTCGAAATGGCCGCATCCATTTCGTCACACCGGGTGCGACATTTACAAGGCACACTATTACTGTCATGCCGTGCTGCGTGCAATGTGGGTGCTCTTGTGCACGATGTAGCTTTGCGGGACTATTCTTGCCCGCAAAGCTACTTATGTGGCACTAAGCGGCTGTTCACTCCGGCACTAACACTTAGCGCCGGTTAGTGAATCAAGCCCAATGTGTGCTACCAGTTGCACTTCAACTTGTAGCAGTACATTTGTGTCCCAGTTGTTATAGATAACGCTAGTAGTAACTGCTTTAGATGCTATCATTAGTCACACATACAACGTTTCTAATATAGCAAGCCGCTAATTTTCAAACCTGAAGTCAAAACTCAATATCCAAACGCTAATCGCACACTGCAAAAGTAAAATGTGTTCAAGGAGGTAGTCCTGACACATTCTTGTAATAAAAGGGCCTGGAAAAAAGCGCACAGGGGGTTTCCATAAGTAGAATATCGTTAAAACTAGAGATATTCTACTGCTTAATTCCAATATCACTATCACTTAACCTAACCCTACTCTCACACAGAACCCTTACTCTACCGATGCCTTACCCTTAACTCTCCCTTTACCGAGGCCTAATCCTTAAACTCCTCCCAGGTGGTGCCAAACTCTTAACTACCCCAGCCCCCTCTCCCCCATGTTGCCTACGACCCTGCTAATTTGGCAAAGGGAATTCGGGCGCACAAAGGCGCCCAATAAAATTGTGGGTGCCACTATGTAAGACAGCAATTTGCATAGCAAAAAGCCACAAGTTTATTGGGCCCTCAGTGCGCCCAAATGTTTCTGTTCATTGCCGCAAATCATGGCTTTTATAATTGGTGTCCCTAGCAGCACCCTTCTTTCCAAGGCCGTTCCTGCGCTCATATTTCCGCCTTCGATTCCAGACACCTTCAAAGACTTGGTTTGCCTGGATAAGCTATAACTTCAGAAGAATACCTACCACCAGGTCTAACCAACTTATGTCTATATTGTGGGGCTTCTGGATACTTTAACTATATAAATAAATATCCAGCCAACACCTTTCAAAAGAACATTTAGGCTCAGAGCTTGCTGGAATTAGATAAATTGTAAGGCGAAAGAAAAAATATGGTGACAAACAAAGTCTCAATGAGCCAGTGATTCAAATATAAATTGTATGCATTTAAATTAAATTAATAAAAATGCATGCTAGTCGTATCAGCCACACATAATCCAGGCATCTAGAAGGCCAACCCATCACGAGTAAGAACAGCTCCTTGCATGATATATACATGTCACTAGTGTGAGAGCATCTAGGTCTGCAATCTTGGGGCTTGCACATCAGAAACATCAGAGTATTGGCAAGTAGCTCTGGAGTAACTGCCCACCAACAGAAGTGGGATATCACACATGTCTGTTTGACTTACAGCCAAGAACAAGACTTTTTGGTTTGTAATCCACAACAGTTAAAGGACAGTGAACCAATGAAGGGTTTGCAAACAAGCAGTGAAGAAACAAATCCTTTCTATAGAATAGTTGGCTCCAAGCAGGGACGGCGCTACCTTACAGGCAAAAGGGGCGATTGCCCCAGACTCCCAATGCCTGTGGGGGGCCTCCAAGATGTCTCCCCCATCTTAACTGTTTCTCCTCTCACCTGTGGTGGCAGGTAAACTCCTCTTTCAGTCTATGGCTCTGCGCGCTCCCATCTTCACCCACCACTGACTGCATTTATCTTCTCTGTGATGCATGGCATATTATTGTGTAATAACATGCGCCACATCATGGAGGAGAGGCGCCCCCGTGAGGATGAAGTCGAGGAATACATGGAACTACAGACTGATAGCAGCAAGCTCGGGGGCCCCGGTGGGGGAATTTGGCTGCAACAAAGGGCCCCTAATGCAGTTTTGTGGTCAGGATGGTGTCTGTTGGGGGGACCTCTGGGTTAATTCTGCTCATGGACCCCATTGTTACTAGAACCTTCCCTGGCTCCAGGACACCTATATGTGATGTAAGATGCAGGTCGGAGGTTTGCAACTGCTGCCAGATGCATGCAATAAGGGACCAAGCAGACCTCCAATAATGGGGTGAGTATGGCAGCAAAGTTCCTCAATTGGCATAATATTATTGCAGAGTCACATTGTGGCAAGCAAATAAAGTATGCCTGCATGCAAGTTATAGGCCATGACCATGTACGTTAATGTCAGTAGAAGGAATTATCTCTGATGACGCATACAAATAGGCATGAACCCATACAGACCAGAGATGAGACTGCTACTAAATGGGATAAAACATCCAAACAGTGCATTTAAATAGAAAAAATCTTGTAGGTGCCAATCGAGCCATGATGGAGCGCCATATATTTCCTGCTTTGGTGACAGGACAGGTCTTCTTCATTCCCCTCTTCAGTGCAGCTATGCACCGGGTAGCCAATCAGCATGTGGTTCCCGATGCATGTTACTCATACCTGCCAACATTTTGAGATGAGAAAGAGGGACACTTAAGCCACGCCCCTGCCACACCCCTGATCACGCCCCCGTCACAACCCTAGTCACGCATACCATAAAGATGTCCTAAGAAAAATATGTGGTTTTATAATTCAAACCACACTGGTCCTTTCTATCCTGGTTCATTTTCCTTCATATTACCATTTTAAAATTAGTAATATATCACTTTAAAGTATCTCCCCAGTATATGCAGCCAGGTGTATAGGTCTCCCCAGTATAGCCAGGTGTATAGGTCTCCCCAGTATATGTAGCCAGGTGTATAGGTGTCCCTGAGTATATGTAGCCAGCTGCATAGGTGTCCCCAGTATATGGAGCCAGGTGTATAGGTGTCCCCAGTATATGTAGCCAGGTGTATAGGTGTCCCCAGTATATGTAGCCAGGTGTATAGGTGTCCCCAGTATATGTAGCCAGGTGTATAGGTGTCCCCAGTATATGTAGCCAGGTGTATATATGCCCAGTATATGTAGCCAGAGGTATATGTCCCCAGTATATGTAGCCAGGTGTATATGTGCCCCCAGTATATGTAGCCAGGTGTATAGGTGCCCCCAGTATAGCCAGGTGTATAGGTCTCCACAGTATATGCAGCCAGGTGTATAGGTCTCCCCAGTATATGCAGCCAGGTGTATAGGTCTCCCCAGTATATGCAGCCAGGTGTATAGAAGCCCCCAGGAAGGGAGGCAGCCAGTGAAAGGCAGCTGCTGGCAAAGTGGCGGAGAAGGGGGGAAGTCTCCCCCCCCCTTCCCTCACCTTGGGGCTCCCTTTCCTGGCTCTCCCTTCCGGATTAATGTGTTTCTCTGCAGCGGCTGACAGCGGGCGGGGAGGACTTACCGGTTACCGCTGTCCTTCCAGCCGGTAGTGTTGTCCGGATCATGAACGATTCGGATCTTTGATCCGAATCTCTTTTGTGAGTCGAATCATCCGGATCATCAAAATGAACGATTTGGATCAAAAAGGGGGTGGAGCCAGCAGCAGCACGCCCCCCTCTCTCAGCGGGCAGCGGGGTCCTGGAAGCAGAGCAGAGATGGATCGCTCAGTTGGAGGGGAGCCAGTCTTGCACAGGGACAGGTAGATGAGAGAGGGGACATGGGTGGGTGCCACTGGCTGCAATGTGCTGCTGATTTTAGGTTGTCTGTTCCATAATTGTGAACAAATGGGAAACTTTTGGCTCAGAAGCACTGCTCAGTAACTCTGCAGACAGCGTGCTGGGCTAGGACAGGGCAGGCACTGTGATTGCAGTGCAATATGATCCTCCTGCACTGCTCTAAACAGCTGCACTTCACTTCTCCCTACATTTATGATGTGTTCGAGGTGAGAAAAGGGGAATGCTTTACTTCACTGTGAGACGTTTGCATTCAAAGTATACAGATGAACATATAGGTGAAATATATGTAAAGCATATGATTGCAACATGTGGGTAATGTGTGCAAAAAAACATTTCTGCTCTCTGCTCACCCCTCTTCATTCACCTCCTCCCTTCTCTGTTCACTCCCTGCCCGTCTCTGTCCACCATCTTCCCTTCTCTGTCTGTCCACCCTCCCCTTCTCTGTCTGTCCACCCGCCTCCCCTTCTCTGTCCACTGCAGGGAAAGTTCTCTCCTGCTATTCATTTCACCCCCGAATGCTTCCCTAGTAAAATGATCTGAGATTCGGATCAAAGATCCGGATCTTTTCAATGATCCAATTCGAATCATCCGAATCATTGAAAAGATCCGAACTTCCCATCTCTACCAGCCGGCAGAGGGAGCTGTGATCTGTGCGCCGCTAGTCTGGTCTTGAGTAGACCAGACTTGCAGCACACAGATCACAGCTCTCTCCGGTGGCTGCATAACAGCGGTAACCGGTAAGTCCTCCCCGCCCGCTGTCAGCCGCTGCGGAGAAACACATTAATCCGGAAGGGAGAGCCAGGAAAGGGAGCCCCAAGGTGAGGGAAGGGGGGGGGGAGACTTCCCCCCTTCTCCGCCACTTTGCCACCAGCTCCCTTTCACTGGCTGCCTCCCTTCCTGCACAAATAGGTAGTCCGCCCCTGCATCTGACCCTCCAGCCAGCCGGGACACTGGGGGGTCATAGCGGGATAACGGGAGAGCCCTCCCAAATCGGGTCAGTCCCGACCGAAAACGGGACGGTTGGGGACTATGGTTACTTGACATACAGAGATCAAAGCCGCAAGGTGATAGGCTGCACAGCACAGAGCTGCACTGAAGAGGAGTGAAGAGGATCTGACCCACTGGTAGAATCAGGTAATGTATGACGGTCATTGCGCTGTATTTAGCTCTGCATTTCACAGGACCTGGTCCCCTTAGCCCGGAGGAAGGGTTGGGTGGACACTTGGGCCCTGGCTGGGGGGAAGCAGCCCTGCATGGGGGAAGCAGAAGGGGCCCATACACTTACCGATTTTCCCGCCGATATACAGCCGATTCGATCACTGTGATCGAATCGGCTGTGAAATCGTCGCGCAAACGCTGACCGAACAATCGATTTCCGTCCAAAATCGATCGTTCCCGACGCTTCCCATCGTTCTGTCCATGCGGAAGATTTTCCTCGATTGCTGGCGGGTCGGAAGTGTGGCGATAGCAGTGTTTGAATGCCCGACGACCAACGCTAGCTGCAATACATTACCTGATCCGGCCGCTCTCTCTGCGGTCTCTTCTCCGCGCTGGGCTCCGGGTTTCGGACCGGCTGGCTGCTTCCTGTCCCGGCAGGAAGTTTAAACAGTAGAGCGCCTGGACAGGAAGCAGCTAGCCGGTCCGAAACCCGGAACCCAGCGCGAAGAAGAGACTGTGGAGAGAGGGGGGATATGCGCCGGACAGATCAGGTAATGTATAGCTGGCGGGAGGGGGGGGGGGTGGCAGTGGCAGCTCCACAGATTGTGATCGGTTTCATGCTGAAAGCGATTCATAATCTGTTTGCCGTAAAGGCAGCCATACGATCCCTCTATGATCAAATTCGATCAGAGAGGGATCTATCTGTTGGTCGATCTGATGGCAAATCGACCAGTGTATGGCTACCTTAGGGGTGTGTCCCAACTCTGTGCTTGTTTACCTACCTCTGCCTCCTTATCACATGGAATGCATTAGGAGTAAAAGTTATGCAGAGAGGGCGACTGCTGGGAAGAACAGAGCAGACCTGACTCAGCACTGGAGCAGGTAACTAAGTTCCACTGCACCACTCTGCAGAAGGCGGAGAGGACTGGACTCCCATGCCCCCCCCCCCCCTCCTCCCGCTGGCAGCCGCGGTGGCTATCATTATGCCCCAGAATCTGAGCTTTAAATATAAGTAAACTACTAAAGAGTCAAAGCTCGTCAAGCTACTCTGCGCCTTGATGGACCATTGCACTTTTTGCCTTTTTTTCTTCTCCATTTCTGAAAAGTAATAAGAAATGATGGGATGAGATCTATACATTTGTTGGCAGGAACAGAGCAGAAGTCAGAAGTCTAAACTAACTGAAAAATAAAAAGCGATCGGATGCAATTTAAATCCATCATCATTACACCGTAAATCTATTAAATGACAAATGAAATGTAATATGCCATCATATTAGCTTAGTTCAAGATGGTGCAATACATTTCAAATGAAATCGAATGATTTAAAAAAAAGTACAAAAGGACATGTCATTGAGCCGAGTTCTAATGACATAAGAGACCAGTTTAGCTGTTAGTGGTTTCTGGCCCACAGACAGCAGGCTGTGCAAAATACATCTTCAAAATTGAACCCACGTGTTGCATGATAAATAGAATGCAGGACAATGTATAATCTATGTTACCTAGCCTGGATAGGTAGAGTAAACAATCTCCCTTGTAAAACACGTAGAAGGGTTTTCAAGCTATTTGAAATAGTGTTTACATTCTTCCAATTTAGTTTTATAACCAGTTCCAGCCTCACACAAAGTAGCAGAAAGCTATTTTATTTTCATGTTAGCAGACAGAAAATGCCCCCCGTATTTGTGTATAGGGTAACCAGGCTTCATAGATCGCTCCTTAATAAGGAACAGTGACATAAACTATGAATACATATCAAAAATGTACATAATTTATCTAAAGCTGAAATCCAAGCTAGCAGGTAAATACATAATGAAAATATATTACACCTAAAATGTCGTTCAAAATGTCTAATATAAATCATATATATAGGCTGTTTGTGGCTCCACCCCCTTTTCTGAATTTGAACCCCGGTCATCCAATGACCAGCTGTACCAGGTTTGAGGCTTGTGCCATTAAAGAGAAACTCCGACCAAGAATTGAACTTTACCCCAATCAGTAGCTGATATACCCCCTTTTACATGAGAAATCTATTCCTTTTCAAAAACAGACCATCAGGGGGTGCTGTATAGCTGAAATTGTGGTGAAATCCCTCCCACAAAGAAATTATGAGTACGTACTCTTGGCAATTTCCTGACTGTGAACCCTGTTGCATTGTGGGAAATAGCTGTTTACAGCTGTTTCCAACTGCCAAAACAGCAAGCAGCAGCTGCATCACCTGCCAGCAGTAAAAATGTCACCATGTGATAAATGACAGAATATAAAACAGGGATTTAAAATATTTTACAATGGGCAAACACTGACTAAATCATTTATACATAATTATTGTAAAAATGAAGCACTTTTTTTATTACATTATTTTCACTGGAGTTCCTCTTTAACAGTGCAAGAATAACAGGAATTAAATATTACCCTTGAAAATCAATAGGTGAATTTTGATTGGCTTTTGTAGGCTCCACCCACTTTTCTGAATATTAATCCCCGTCACCTAGTGACTAACTGTGCAAAGTTTAGGAGCCCTACCACCAATAACACTGTAAGAATTATGCAGGAGAACAGAGGCGCCAAAAGGATAAAAGGAAGCTAAATGAGCTTAAAAAACAAATTCTTGGTAAATAGAGGAGGTAGTGGTGGACTTACCTCCTCCAAGTAGACACACAACAACTGTAGTAAACACAGTCAATATATTTTATTTATGAACTCCAAATATGCAACGTGTTTCGCAGGTTTGATCCCGCTTCATCAGGCAATAACAACGGAGCAATAGCATATGTGGTCAGTAGAAGAGCCAGGCACCTCTGTCACAGAGGTGCCTGGCTCTTCTACTGACCACATATGCTATTGCTCCGTTGTTATTGCCTGATGAAGCGGGATCAAACCTGCGAAACGCGTTGCATATTTGGAGTTCATAAATAAAATATATTGACTGTGTTTACTACAGTTGTTGTGTGTCTACTTGGAGGAGGTAAGTCCACCTCTACCTCCTCTATTTACCAAGAATTTGTTTTTTAAGCTCATTTAGCTTCCTTTTATCCTTTTGGCGCCTCTGTTCTCCTGCATAATATTGAGTCCACCCTGGGTGGAGGGTTGAACCCCTTTTTCTCATCTACAGAGAGCGACTTCTTATTCCTGAGTGGGGTCAGGAAAATCTCCCCACCTGCCTTTACAGTGGTTGCCTAATGGTAACCCTGGTTTGTGAGTATTAATATTTACTCTATCTAGTAACCATTTACCAGTACATATTACACTATTGGGGCTCTTGGTGTTCCTTGTTTTTAACACTGTAAGAATGGCTGCAGTTTACATTTTCCCAGTGAAATTTATATATGTCTCCACTTTTTGGTTGTTGGGATAAAAAGTATCCTATATGTTATTCTAGGTAATGTACTATGTGTGTGCCAAATTTCCTCCAAATCCGTTCAGCCATTGTTGTGTGATTGTGTAACAAATCATCCAAACATCTAAACTTTCACAATGTATGTTATCTCCCCTCCCACATTCTTACTCCTCGATGATTGGCTGAGGGCAGTTCAGTGTGACACACAGCTGAGAAGGGATATACACCTCACCTCTCTGCAGAAGCTGCTAAAATATGACTTATGCTTTGCTCAGGTGTTTACAAAGCAAGCTAGATATGACAATGCAGTTTCTAAGAGGAAAAAAGGAGTAAGGGAGGAAATTACATCAGGATTGGCTTCAGTCAGAGGCAGTAAAGATGGAAAATGCCTGAAACAGTTTTCTCTTTAATTACTACTAGCTGACCCGCGGCGTAGCATACGCCGCATAAGAGGGTAGAGGGCAGGAAGTGGGTATTGGGCACAGCGGTGGGGAGGGGGGGTTGGACCCCCCCTCAACTGGGTCCCCCATGTGTGCTTTACCTCCAGCTCAGCAGGAACCCCTCCCTCACCTGGGTCCCCCATGTGCACTCCCCCCTCACCTGGGTCCCCCATGTGCGCTCCCCCTCCAGCTTAAGCTCAGCAGGAAACCTCTCACCTGGGTCCCCCATGTGCGCTCTCTCTCCTGCTTAAGCACAGTAGCAGCCGCCACTATTAGTAAGAGGCAGCGGGCGGGGATGACTCACCTCTTCCGTGTTCCATCGTGCGTTCCACTGTTGTCACTTCCTGCAATGCCGCACACTGTATTGGTGTAATTTGCCTTTTTAAAACAGAAGGAAATCTTCAATAATTCAGCTATAAGTGAACATTTGTGGTTACCCACAATGCACTGCTACTAAATATGCAAATTACCCCTTTTCCCCCCTTGGTAAGCCAAGCAAGCATCCAGAGCCGCTGGTATATAGCAAGCATACAGCTTTACATTTTACACAGACATATCAAACCCACATGTAGACAGCCTGTTTCATACTTTTGGTCCTCATCAGTACATGGCAGGTATTGATACAGCTGTATGAGATAGGGCTTGGACCAGTACAACAGAGTAACTAAGCAGCTCAGGGTGACCCAAACTACTCGGAATGTATAGGTAGATAAAAGGGACCAAAAAGACCTTCTACTAAAAAAAATCAAAGCTTGGTGTAATTTGTCTTCTTAAAACAGAAGAAAATCTGCAATAATTCAGCTATAAGTGAGTATTTGTGATTACCCCCAATGCACTACTACTAAATATGCAAATTATTCCTTTTCACCTTTGTTAAAGAGACTCTGTAACAACAAAAACCTCCCCTGGGGGGTACTCACCTCGGGTGGGGGAAGCCTCCGGATCCTAATGAGGCTTCCCACGCCGTCCTCTGTCCCACGGGGGTCTCGCCGCAGCCCTCCGAACAGCCGGCGACTGTGCCGACTGTCAGTTCAATATTTACCTTTTCTGGCTCCAGCGGGGGCGCTGTGGCGACTTTCGGCACGGAAATAGACGGAAATACCCGATCTCCGTCGGGTCCGCTCTACTGCGCAGGCGCCGGAAACTTGCGCCTGCGCAGTAGAGCAGACCCGACGGCGATCGGGTATTTCCGCCTACTTCGGCGCCGAGAGGCATCAGAGCGCCTGCGCAGGAGCCAGGAAGGTAAATAATGACGTCACCGCTGCCCGGACTGCACGGAGGGCTACAGCGAGACCCCCGAGGGACGCAGGACGGCGTGGGAAGCCTCATTAGGATCCTGAGGCTTCCCCCACCCGAGGTGAGTACCCCCCAGGGGCCGTTTTGGCGTTACAGTTCCTCTTTAAGTCAAGCAAGTATATAGCTTTAAGCTTTACACAGTCATATCAAACCCACATGTGACAGCCTATGTCTGACGTTTGGTCCTCATCAATACATAGCAGAGATTGATATGGCTGTTTGAGATAGGGCTTGGACCAGTACAACAGAGTAATCAAGCAGCTCAGGGTGACCCAAACTACTAAGAATGTATAGGAGGATAAAAGAGACCAAAAAGCCCTCCTACTAAAAAAAAGCAAAGCCTGGTGTAGGTTCCCTTCTTAAAACAGAAGCAAATCTGCAATAATTCAGCTATAAGTGAACATTTGTGGTTACCCACAATGCACTGCTACTGAATATGCAAATTATCCCTCTTTGCCCTTGGTTTGATATGACACTACTTCTTCTTCTTGCTTGGACCAGCCCCTTCTTCTTGCTTGGACCGGCCCTGGGGGCAGGGCGCTACTTCTTCTTCTTGCTTGAAGGTTGAGGCACTTACTCTATTATATATATAGATAGATAAAGAATTCAAAATCTGGACAGCACAATACATGTGTTATGTAAGTAGAACAAGTACTTATCTACTTACACATGTGTTGTTGTTTTTTCCTGGGATAGTATGGCTGTCCCTACCGCTGCTTTAAAGAAAAGTGTAAAAGGAGGTTAGGTTATTTGTTCCTTCCTGTGAATGTGTTCTTTACTACCTGATCACTGTTGAGCTGTGTTATGGCACTCACTGATGTAGATTCATGACTGGGATAATGATGTATAAACATAAGCTTTCTCTCTGCTCTCATCAATGTGTTGTCATCCAAACTTTCGCATTTATAATATTAGTGAGATACCCTCTTTCCCTGAAAATAAGTCCTACCCTGAAAATAAGCCCTACCTTGACCTACTACCATTAGGCTGCCACTTCAGGACGATATCCATCAGAACTTCTAAACACAGGAACTTTTTTTCTCCCAAGCTGTCCTGGCCCTCAACTCAACCCCCCAACCGCAACCCCCCCCCCCCCCCTCAATAGCAATCCCCAGCATGTAATGTGTGAGTTGCCCCAATGTGTAACAACATGTGTCCATATCATTTTGTACAATGTTCTTATATATTGTATATTAATCTCTGAGCAGTCTGTGCTAAAAACCATTCCTTGTGCAATACTCAGTACTTGACGGATAAATCAAATTCTCATTCTGATATTTTAAAGTAACAAAATGATTCATTTTAAATCTCTGTCTATGGAGTGCATCCTCAAAATACTGGCCTTTGATCACCTTACAACATGGATAACACCCCTGTCGGTTGTACTCAAAAGGTCTCTCTGGAAGAAAAATGCAGTCATACCAATTTGTTCCCAATCGTGGGATTTCTTTTTGAAAAGCAAGTACAGGAGGAAAGGCAAACTCTGCTATCTCCAGATACAGTATGTATCACTCAAGATAAGCCAGTGCCGTCTGATACAGGCCTGTGTGTTTCTGGACTGGCCATGATATTGCCAGACAAACGTAAATGATAGGCTAATAATTCACACTTGATGCTAATTTTATGCAAATGTATGCAGCTCAGAAATGGACCAATCAAATGCAGCGGCACCAAGCAAAATTTGCATCAACTCAGAATTATTACCATCTCAGGTCAAACCAAAATGCTTATCAAACTGTAAAATTACTAGAATTGGAGATTCTCTCTATATAACACTGATAACTGATAATCATGTTACTTTTGTAATTATTAATCCTATTTCCAGCTATGCCAACATTTACCCATTGTATGCTTCATGAGAGTTCTCTGTTCAGCTTTTTGTCAGTCTTTCACCTTTATGTGTTGAATTAAAGAACTTTAAAATTCCATTGTCATAGCTGCCTCTTTTGTAGCACAAGATGTTGCCATGCTTTTGTTCTATAGAAATACTTCTTACATTTGCCTTGCATTTACCCCCTTCAGCTTCAAAGCTGCCATTACTTTTCCAGCAAGTGCTGTCTTCCTTTGTATTATTCATATCTTTGAGTTCCTTTTAAGCCTCCGTCATATAATATTTCTTTGTGGTGTAAATGTGAAGAGGCATGGAAGGGCAAGCGGCAGACAAAAATACTGGAACGTACGGATCAAGTTTTATTTTACTCCAGAGCAGAGCGCGGCCCTCAGAGCGCAGTGCGGTGGTCTCATGCTTCTGCCCCTGCTGTCAGAAACTCAGATGGAAATATGTGAGATTCTGCCATTTAACCTAAGGTTTTGCAGAGCTCAGAGCCTTGGCCCCACTGTCTTATGTGGTTACTGATGATGAGCCTAGTAAAACTGCAACAATCTGGGCAAGAGCTCAGGGCCCAATGCTAAAGCTACATTCCACAAGACAGAAAATAAGGTTGGAGTTGCTGACATATAGTCCAGTAACATTGAAGAAATACATTTATCATTTACGGCACATTTCTGTAATAGTATTAGTAGTGAGACCATAGCCTGATTGTAACGATTAGCTGAACTACTAGCTAATCAGCTACTGATAGCCGATCGGTTAGTATTGGGCCCAGAGCCCATCCATGCGCTCAACTCATTACCTCCATGCCCTTTAACTGATATTTTGCATTGGTATTGCGCCTCTGCAGTACAGTGGACCCAATAGGGCTCGCCTATTTCCGCCTGAGCCCAAGCGGATATCTGCTACTGCGCATTGCTGGAGCCGGGGAAGGTAAATATTGCAGGTGCTACTGCAGGGACTGCTGGTTTCAGGGGTCGCAGTGCTGGATCGCCAGGACAGAGGAGGACAGGGGAAGCCTCACAAGGATCCAGAGGCTTCCCCCTCCTAAGGTACGTAGCTCCCAGAGGGTTTTTTCTTTCAGTTTAACTTAAAAGCAGCAGACAGCAATGAAGCAACTTTGTTTTGTGCGTTTAGGTTGGTTTTACGTTTTCTTTGTCATCAGCTCATGCAAAAAAAAAAAGTTGTATTATTATTTTTTTTTTTTTTTATTGTATTTCAACTCTTAAAAGGAGAGATAATGGAGCTACTGAGATGTAATCCTAGACAACAATGACATTTGTAAAAAAAGAAACACACAGTACAGTCTCAAGGTCACGATAAGTGCCTCTGTTGCCTTTGACAGAGGCGCTTATCGTGACCTTGAGACTGTACTGTGTGTACTCCTATATTTTATTTCCTGAGGAAGCGGGAATATACCTGCGAAAAGCGTTGCAAAAACCCCTGGAGTGTACCAATAAATTTGATTGTTTTGAATACACTGTTTTTGTGTCTGCTTGCGGGGGGTAAGTCCACCACTGCCTCCTAAGCAATTTTAAAAGTTTTAAGAATTGATTTTATCCTGTTGGCGCCTCTGTTCTTCATTACGTTATAATTGATATCCACCCCTGGTGGAGGGGGGATACCCCTTTCTTTCCCTTGTCTACAGAAAGCGACTTCTTAATCCTGAGTGAGGACAGGCTAATCTCCTCACCTGCCTGCACAGTGGTTACTTGGAGGTAACCCTGGTTTGTGAGTATATATTATACTCGTTTCATTTACCCAATTGTCAATACTTACGACACTATATTGGGCTCTCGGTTCTCTTTTTACATATAGTGACAGACACCGTTTCCAACCATGGCACAGAAATGTTAGTTTATCTTGACATCTAATATTCATTCCCACAACACATTTTTTTTATCCCCAACAGAGCAATGTTATATATTTGCTTCATGCATTTACTATAAAGTAAAACACCTAAACACCTTGGCCCATATGCAATTCACCTTTTCTACTGAGTTTTCTCCTACATAATATTTTCATAATAAAATGTATCTGAAACCATTTACATACAAGAAAATACTCACAATATTTTACATACTACTTTTCCATCTACTTTATGGTACTTTTTTAATTGCAAATTGCTAAAAAAGATATTTTAAAAAGAAGATGAAACATCTCCTAGGAGAAAACACAGGAGAAAAGGTGTATTGCATATGGGCCCCTGTTTTCTTAAAAGGAAAATAACCCTTTTTTCTATGACCTCCATTATATTAACCCTTCAAATCTGTAATTATGTCCCACAATGCTTTTTCTCAGTATCTGTCAGTGACATTTAGATAATACTTTGTAACTGGAATAATTTTGTTTAAGTTGAAAACTTACAAGGGTTTTTGATAAACTGTACTACAAAATCTTAAATGATTAGAGTCAGCTAGCACTAAGTCTTAATTCCAGTCAGTTTATGACAGGCAGAACTAAGTGGGAGGAACTTCAAATATATTCTTAGTTCAAACATTGCAAAGCACATAATATCTCCAACATCTCTACAGAGGCATAATTACATTGGCCCAGGTGCCCCGCAGAGATGATACAGGCAATACAGGTCTCTCTTCACTTCCTCTTCAGTGTGCAAGTGCTGTGCAGCCATCCAATCACCGTGCAGCTTCAATCCCATGTCATGTAACAGAGATGGAAGCCACATGGCGATTGGCTGGCTGCATGGCACCTGCAAACTGAAGAATTTAAGAGGACCTGTATCTCGCCGCCGTGAGGAGGTAATATATAAGTCGCCACTCCGCTGCCTCTCTGCATTGTCACACCACTGTATCCCTGTAGCATGCAACCTGCTTGATCAGTATAGGTGAAAGGCTCAGTACAGCAAACTTAACAAGGTAATAGACAATACTGAAATGTTAGTGTGTTCTCTGTGCAGATTTCTGGAAAAGCCAGCAAGCCAATAACAAATGTGTAAAGTGGGAAATGCACAAATACAACAACAGTACTATGACTGCTTAACAAATGTGTTTTTTCTACTTATAGAAAATCATAGCTAATTACAGGTAGAATATGGAAAGCGTGAGGTGTTTGGTGTTGGTATGGAAGGGATTAAACGTAAGGAAAAAGTAGAGGGTAAAGTGTTTTAGAAATAAATTTACTTTGGAGAGAGGTTGAGGTTAGGTGTCAAGAAGGGGAACTAGGGGGATTAAGGATACCCGAAGTGACGTGAGACATGAGGAGATAGACATGTGTATGTACAGTGCCTAGCACACAAATAACTATGCTGTGTTCCTTTTTTTTCTTTCTCTGTCTGAAAGAGTTAAATATTAGTATGTAAGTGGCTGACTCAGTCCTGACTCAGACAGGAAGTGACTACAGTGTGACCCTCACTGAAAAGAAATTGCCCTTTTTATCTTTTTCTTGCTCTCAGAAGCCATTTTCTGCTAGGAAAGTATTTTATAGTTGGAATTTCTTATCAGTGAGGGTCACACTGTAGTCACTTCCTGTCTGAGTCAGAACTGAGTCAGCCACTTACATACCTGATATTTAACTCTTTCAGGCAGAGAAAGAAAAAAAGGAACACAGCATAGTTATTTGTGTGCTAGGCACTGTACATACACATGTCTATCTCATCATTTCACATGTCACTTCGGGTATCCTTTAAAGTATAAGGCGGTTGACAGGCACATGCCCACTAGGGGCTCCCCTTCATCCATCTTATTAGCTTTGTATTGGTATTATGCTGGTAAAGATCACCTCTTTATGTATGTTGCATAGCGGTAATCCTTAACAAACTGTTTCCTTACTCTGATTACATCTCATGGACACTGCAGCTGTCTTGGGTAGGTTTTGGGGCTCTATATCAATATAGTGCTTAGGGCCCCATGTAAAACTCACACTATTTTCAGCATCAGATTATATGCACAGAAGATCCTAGGTTCCTAAACTAATAATAATCTTACTAGATATGTGAAACAATTACAGTGGCGTGCGCTTCACCAAGTCTTTGAAAGAAGGTGTGGCTTAAATTTTATTAACTCTAACAACCTCCTTGTTTAGCCCCATTCCATGTTCCTCCTCTATTCCATGTTCCTCCCCCATTCCTATTACAGTAACCTATGGTAGTATTTTTAGTATTCTACAGATCCCAAATTTAGCCCTTCCTTTTGTAGAGGAGCCAAGGAGGTACTTTTCCACCTCACCAACTGAGGGCAGTCTCACTGGAGGGAAAATGCAAGGGAACCCCTGCAAAGTCCTCAAGGAAACCTGGGGTTCCAGGGAAACCGAACCAGTACACTATCCGGTGTAAGGGATTGAAAGAGATTAAAAAGCCTCCTTACTAGAATGCAATGCAAAACAGAAGTTTGCCTTCTTAAAGGGGAACTGAAGTAAGAGGTATACGGAGGCTGCCATATTTATTTCCTTTTAATCAATACCAGTTGCCTGGCAGCCCTGCTGGTCTATTTCTCTGCAGTAGTATCTGAATAACACCAGAAACAAGCATGCAGCTAGTCTTGTCAGATCTGACTTTAAAGTCTGGAACACCTGATCTGCTGCATGCTTGTTCAGGGGCTATGGCTAATAGTATTAGAGGCAGAGAATAAGCAGGGCTGCCAGGCAACTGGTATTGATTAAAAGGAAATAAACATGGCAGCCTCCATATACCTCTTTCTTCAGTTCCCCTTTAAAGTCAATGGGAATCGGGAATGGGGGGAAAAGACAGATACTTACCTAAGGAGAGGGAAGGCTCTTGGTCCTATAGAGCCTTCCCTTTCCTCTCCCGGTCCCCATTCCAGCGCTGGCTCCCCCGTAGCAGTATTCGACAGTGGTGCTCATCCAATATTCGGGTATCCGAAATACCCAGATAATCCGAACTTTTTCCATTATCCGAACTTTGAATAGCAATTCGGATATTTTTAAAATCCGAATAGCATTATCCGACAAACTCGGATTTCCCATCTGAAATCCGGGCGGATAGTTAGTTCAAATATCCGAGGAGAAGCCAGCATCACCTTCAATGGCAAAAATCCAGAGAGAGAGAGAGAGAGAGAGAGAGAGAGAGAGTTTTTTGCCATTTGAAGAGACTTTTGGAAGCATTTTAAGCCATTTTCAGGTCACCTCCGGTTTTCTATCTGGATATCCAAATCCGGACGGATATCCAGGATATTGGATTAGGATATCTGATTCGGATCCGGATATCTGAGTATCTGGATCAATTCGGATTTTGAAAAGGGGTATCCGAGCACCACTGTTATTCGACCAATTTGGTCAAATACTGCTCTAAACTCCCGCTGAAAGGAGGCGTCGGAAGTCTTCGGGAGCCAAAGCACTCCATACTGCACACAAGCAAGTGCCCTCTCTTGCACACTCGCGCATGTCTGTGGGAGGACTAGGCTGCTGAAGACTTCCGAAGTCTCTCGCAGCGAGGGAATTAGATGGAGGAGCTGCCGCTGCAACGAGGACACATAGAACACAGAGCCTTCCCTTTCCTTAGGCAAGTATCTGGGTTTTTTTTGGTTTTATTTTAAAACAGCTCCTATTGACTTTAAAAACAGATGGTATTTGTGATCATTCAGGCATAACTCAGGTATTTGCAATTATCACAAAGATCTTCTATTTTAAGAAGGAAAACAGTCACATAAATGAGATGCACTGGAGCAGTTTGGTTGTGGCTTTTGATCTGAGCCACGCTGTCAGATTTGTAGGTTTTGGAACAACTACTCATGTTGAAACGGGATAATTACACTAATGGCTTTTTAAAGAAACTGATTTATACGTTTTGAGAATGGGCTAAGTTATTACAATATGACTGTAAATTCCAGAGGCAACCAGTGAGAATTCCAGCGCACCAGCCTGGGTGATCTTGGGCTTCATCGGTGACACGGCCTAATTAGACCTTCTTATAGTCAATTACAAGCAATTGACGCACATTTGAATCACAAGACTATATATTGTCTATCATTGCATTTTAGTTCAAATTAGCTTTAATTTGAGGATTAACAATCAGGAAGAGACTCTCCCGGTTCATTAGTGACTTCCCCACACAGAATTGCATTTTCCATAATCTCCTGCTGCCAGAGGGCAAATGATACCACTGGGGATCCATGGGAGACAGTGCTGGCAGATTAGTTTTATCCCAAGGAGAAATACACACGAATCAATCAGTAATGACACTGCATGGGAGAATGAGCTTAGACATGACTGGGATTTCCACCTTCTCAGATTCTTCTGATTGCCATCAGCTAAATGCATGAAGCCACCTCTAAACACATCTGCATAGATTACAGTCATGCCAAACCATATACAACCATCATCAATTGCTTAATTGCAATGAGATCATCCTACATGCCAGAAAAGCCTCCCACAAAATAAAGCCTATCTCCAGTAAAAAGAAAAAAAAGGTTATTCCGGCTCAAGCCCACATTAGAAGACATAGTCCTACTGACCCTAACATTTACAGTGACCAAGTAGTCATGATGTGACCAATCATTATCCAGTTCCGGTGGGTATATGCACAGCATAGTGGTGTTTTCTTGTCAGTTTACCAGGGCCTGGTGTACTAAACGGCGATAAAGTTGTTTATCTCGTCAGTTTCTTTTAACTTTAAGGGAAACTCTAGAGGAAGTGTAACCAATACCCTTTATCATTCTATCAACCACATTTGTTTATTTGAAGCAAAGTAGCACAGTGAATAGAGTCAGAGAAACGGCACCTGAAATTTGGGCGCACCAGACACCGCCATAGGCCATAATGCGAATTACGGCTATAGCGGCACTGTCAGTGATTTAGGCGCCACCAAGAGAAAGTGCCAAAATTATGATAAAAACAGCGCAATTCAGCAGTCAGCAATAGCTGGAAGCCAGATTACATCTTACCCCACGGTGGCCTGGAGGGGGAATAGTAATTAATGCCACCGGGACTTTAGCAGGAGCAGTGAACCTTTTTTAGGCTTCACCCTGTGCCCAAATTTCCCGCGCCTTAATTACATGTACACCAGTGATTAGCACTCTTGCCTTGCACCCCAAGAAAGAACATACAGATAAGATAATTGGTCCCCCTCCCCCCCCAAAAAAAGGAGATTGGCTGCAGTCCACAATAAGGCTATGACTGTGACAGGGACTAGATTATACGCTCCTCTACTGGACAGTTAGTGACATGAATATACTCTATAACGTGCTATGAAAGATGTCAGCATTTTATAAGTACACAAAAATAATAATAATGGCAATGATAAGCAAGAGAAAAAGTATTTATACATAAATCACAGTAACTGAAATAACATGTACACTTTTATTTAAAGCATTATGGCGGTTTTCAATAGTCTCACAGAGAAAGATATATTCACAAGTCATGGGGAGACTAGATTGGCACAGTGGGAGACATTCCACATATTATAATAATCACATGAAAAGGTGTTTGTAAGACAGGAAAATGCTTTATGTTCCTATATCCCATCTTAATGGTAAGTTAGACATATGGACAGCCGCACTGCAATGAAGGCAGAAAGTTGGAATTTATAGCTATTGTCGCACATCAAGTTTCATCAGGAGGTGCAAAATGGATATTTATACCTGCATGCGCAATGGGGCTAATTTAAAAAGACAGATGTAAAGAAAACTGGAGCAAAAGTGAAGCAGTTGCCCAAAGCAACCAATTAAATTACCTATTTCATTTAACAAATGAAACCTGATTGGCTGTTCTGGGCAACTCTCCAGTTTTTATTTGCACATCAGTCCCAGTAACTTTTACACATACTGTATATATCTGGATAATGTATCTATCCATCCATAAGTTTAATATGTTCTTGTTTGTAGGACCACTTTAAGTGTCAACCTGTATCCATTGGATTGGTCTTGTAACAATTAATTAAAACTGGAGTTGCAGCATCTAATATAATATATCTGAGTTTGTGTGACAGCTAGCCATCTGTCCTTCTAGACGGAAGGACTTCCACGAGAATCTTCTGACACTTAATGAGTAGACTTGAGAATACAGTGATCGATGTTTGGAGATTGTGCTGCTGGAGTTGGCAGTGCTCAGGTTTTGGCATAGACAAGGTACAATGTTCAGTATGCTGTTAACACAGCAGCCTTAATTCATCTCTTCCCCATCACAGAGTCGGTAATCATGCATTAGCTATCCTGATGAACATTAAATAAGCATCTCATGATGATGGCAAATGAGATGTGGACATATTTACAACCTGAAATTTAATTGCTCCTGTCATTGTCTTGTGTATGAAATATGGCAATTAAAACTTTGACCTGGACCTTTTTTTCACATGTATCGTGCTGTGTGGGTAACTGAAGCTTATCCAATTGATTTTTGCATTAAAACTGTAAACTATTTAGTCAGACTATGGATTAACAGTTGGACTATAGCAGTAGCCAAGTATTGTGTCTGCCTTGCATGCTATTTAGCAATTATTACGTGGAAGAAATCACTTAAGGTCCCCATACATCAGGCAATATTGGGCAAATTCGACCAAAAGACAAATCTCTCCCTAATGAAATCTGATTAGAGAGAGACCTGTCAGCTGCCCATTCACCACAGGTCAATTCCCGGTCAATTTTATACTCATATCAATCTGGAACCAGCCTTGTGACACCGCATACACTGCCTTGCCGTCCCGACGCTGTCGTCCTAATGTGCAATGTGCCCCCCCCAGTGCCCAGTCCACTATACATTATCTTTCCATGTCCGCCGCTGGCTCTAGGCGCAGTCCTTGGTCCATACATGCTCCATGTGGTTGCCTGCGTATATGTGGGCGCATGTGTGATATCACACACCCACCCCATGTTACTCTGTCAACACCACGTGGGGTGCTTGTATGGACCAAAGACAGCACCTGGAGCCAGCGGCGGACAAGCGGCGGACATGGACAGGTAATGTATAGTGCACTGGGCACTGGGGGGGCACATTGCACATTAGGGGGATCAGCGCCGGGGGTTTAATGGCGTTTGTCACTCGTCCCGATATTGCTTGCAGTTGCCACCATGCACCCGATTGAGCAAATCAACTCTACATCTTGCAGTGTAAGCCCAAAAGTGGCACTGTCTATCGGGCATGCACTTAGTGGCACTGCTTTTCATCCAATTTGAGTATAATAATCGAATTGGATGATTGATCAACTGCCAAGTCCCCTGATGTATGACCACCTTAACATGAAAGACAATCATATTGTAATAGACAGTGAAGTTGTGCACATAGATATGAAGTACTGTAGCTTGTAATGGGCCAAATTATTGGCTTTCAGTGCATCAAGCCCTTATGTAATCTTAGGCAAACCTAAAGAGCTCTTCCTTATATGTATCCACTAAGAAAGGAAGAGTAAAATATTCTACTCAAAAAAGGGGTCCTTAAAGAGACACTGAAGCGAAAAAAAAATATGATATAATGAATTGGTTGTGTAGTATGAATAATTACTAGAAGATTAGCAGCAAAGAAAATATTCTCATATTTTCATTTTCAGGTATATAGTGTTTTTTTCTAACATTGCATCATTCTATAATATGTGCAGATTACACAACACTCAGCATTCAAAATGATTCTTTCAGAGCAGTCTGTGAACTAATGACCTCTCCTCTGGCAGAGAAAAAGAAAATTGTTCACTAACAGTTGAGATAATAAAAGTCAGAAGACAGCCCTCTCCACGACTTTGAAAGTCGTAGAGCTTAATGTTTTTTTTGCATAGAGATAACAACTGGAGTTTCTTAACTCTTCCTTTACTTCAAACAATTAGACTGATGTATCTGATCTTAATGTTTTATTTCTTACACATACAAATCATAATATAATAATTTTTTTTCACTTCAGTGTCTCTTTAAAGCAATCTATTTTCCCACGCCTTCTATAAACTAAGCTTACAAATGGTCATAGCTGTTAATAACCGCAAAAATATGACCGAGTATTAAAATTTATCATTTTAACCACTCAACAGTTTTTTTTACTTTGTACAAGTTTTCACTTTGTATAATTTTATTTCTTTATGTTTTGTTTAAAGTGCAACATTTTTACTGCCAATTATTCTGTCTAATTATTATTAATCAACTATTTGTCACAGCGCTTATTTGAAAATTTCAAGTCATTCAACAGCATAAATACATCAGAAAGAAAATGTAATTATTTAACATTCCTTTATTCCCACGCACGTGTACTAAGCATTGAGACAGCAAAGAAAATTTCAAAGCCCCTCTTTTCTCTTATTGAGAATTCACAAAGGCACTTGCATGCATAAATTTCTTTTCCCCTTGCTTATTCGCTTGCAGGAATTATTTTAATAGCTGTAGGTATGAAAGTCAACACAAAGCAGGATGGTGCCTAAAGCCTTGTACACACATATAAAGCCTGTTGCCTGGCAGGGGTCGGGAATTGATCCCTCAGTTGACAGTTCAGGGCTGAGGCTGTACTGCCTCTTGACTATCTACTTCCTGGATGTCAGCCAGGTTCCCGAAGCTTAACTTGGATAAAACGGAGCTCCTGATTTTCCTGCCCCTGCGCTGCACTACCCCTTCCCCTTCCAGATTCATGGCACAATCAACAGCACAACCATCTGCCCTACCTCCAAGGCCCCCTGCCTCGGCATTACTCTGCACTCTGCTCTCTCCTTCAGCCCCCACAACCAAAATGTTACCAGAGTCTGCAACTCCCATCTCCACAACATTTCCAAAATCTGTCCCATCCTAACTCCAGTCCAGACTCTACCAAGCTTCTCATCATTGCACTCATCATCTCCCACATTGACCATTGAAGATTCTGTGCCTGCCCAACAAATGAATGCACAAGACCTGCCCAACCTACATCTCTGAGCTCTTCCACAGATATATACCTGCTTGCCCCATCTGACCACTGTGCGACCCCATTAGGCATTTCTTAATCCCATGTACACCTGCAGGACCTCTCAAGAGCTGCTCCCACCCTATGGAACAACCACGGCGGCTTGTACCCATGTAGTGCGATCAGGCGGTATTTACGGCTGGGCTGTTTAGGATTCACTGGAAGAAGAAACAAGAAAGAGAGTGCTCTCAGCATGCTACTACAGGCGGTTTTCCGAACAGCCACAACTAAGGAGGTGAGCCCTGTCCTGGATAGGGACATGCACTGTTCAGTATTCATGCTCTTTCTTTCTTGTTCCTTTTTCCAGTGGATCCTGAGCAGCTCAGCCCTATATACCGAACTACACGGAAAGCCTATTCAACTCCCACCAATCGAACTTCCACTAATATAATGTGCATTTGAGAGCAATCACTTGTGGCAAACACCAACACCTATGGGATTTGTATTGTGTATATGGAAGACAGAAGTTGTAGAACCAGGTTATCTGAGAAAGGAGAGAATATGGAATACTGCCAGTGCCCCATGCTGTCAGGTGAGCGCTGGGAAAGTAACCACTCCACCTATTACTTAAAAGTATTACATGTCATAAAGCCAATGGCGTATGAAGGTGCTGCAAGAAACCAATCTAGAGTGCTCCATTTTACCTCCAGTGTCTTCATGGGCTAGTAAGCCAAGTCATTTGGCATGTTGTAGTTCATAGGTTAAGTAACACAGAGAAAGCTAAAGCAGCTCATTAAATAGGGCATACGAATAGTAAAAAGAGAAACCATTATAACTGCAGTAATATTTCATATTAATAAGAATCTACTCATTATGCAGGAAACATTAGCCGAGGAAGTTAAAACCTTACAGGGAACAAATAGTTAGCAAGTCTTTCAAGTGGAACAGGCTCACAATACATAACTGATGTTTGACATATTTTACATTTAACTTATCAAGCGTCCAGAGCTCAAGTATGTTGCCAGGTTTCGCCAGTGACGGCTGTATTTAGACTACCTGGCTAATTAAAAAACAGACAGCAGAAAGACAGAATGCAGATGCCTGTGTGAGTCTGCAAAGCACCCCTTCATGGTACAGATACTTCAGGGCCCGTTTCCCCTTGTGCGGTGCGAATCGCCGCGGTAAAAATTTGCACGCGGATGCGAATTTCGCATGCGGGTGTGTCACAGAAGCCCTAGTGGTCAGACCGCAAATTGCCTTCCAATCGGTTTCAGCACACAGACCATGCAAGCTTTGGTCGCGATCTTTGCGCAGAAACCCACAGAAATTTGGGCAGCAGCCCGACCAGAAGGGAGCCTGTGGGTTACGGAAATACACTTTACACACTAGTTCAGAGTATAACGGCCACCACCTCTGTTACCATGGGACAGAGGAGCCCGCTCACTGTTTGAACCTAGATCTACAAATAAAAACGGTTAAAACACGCTGTATTCTTTCTAGCTAGCGTCTCTTCAGAAGTCTGGTTCAGTTTGTGCGGCTGCGAAGCAGGATAGCGGAACAGTGAATGACTTGGATAAAGTCGTTTATTCACGGCAATATAAATAATTAATATATACAGACAATTGTTAAAATCAACAATTATTAAAACAGTAATAGCCAGTATGAAAAATAAAAGAAAGGGAGAAAAAATACTTAGTTTCATGGAAAATGTCCTTTTGTGGGAAAATCATCAAGTCCTTGGTTTCAAGTTCCGCAGAGTTCTTTGTTTCAGCTAAGTTCAAGCAAAATGGCCACCACTTGTTCCTCACGGTGGCCGTGTGTTCATGAAGGTGGAAAAATGGAGGAATGAGGGCCCGCCTGCCAGCCATGTGCTTTTGATGAAGCTGGTTTGGGGGTGTGGCAATGCCGTCCCCTCTGAGTTACCCACCAATGACAGTTCATTCCCTCTGAGAGATTTTAGGGTTTAAACTGACAAACTGCAGTACCTCACAAACGATACACGTTATATTTAGGGGGATAACAGATTCATACTTGTCGGAAAATACAGATGAATATGACATCAGACATGGGTAGGGCAGCGGGTCCAGTTCTTGAGAAGGGTCATACCTCAATAACCGGACGGACTATCACAATGAATTTCATATCAGCACGATGGCCAGATTTTACCGAACAAGACGATATGAATTTAATAGCTGTGCGAGGTATGGTTGCCATATAATCGTCAAGAAACCATACCCCACATGCATTCATACCTGGCCTGGTAGGAGCCGCTTCGGCTGGCTTTCTATGGCCCCCCTGTGGAGATTAGCTTCCTGAACTCAAGGGTTTGTTCCTGCTCATTAGCATATCAAAAGAGCCATCCTGCAGTTAAGCTGATGTCTTCTCTCTGCTGAGAAAAGACAGATGCTCCTACACAATCAATCCAGATTCTATTGATCTGAAGCGCAATCGATGCAGAGAATCAAGTGCGATCGCTTTTTCTTCACGGGCGGTTCCAGGACGCGTCTGCGTCCCCGCAACCGTCCGTGACAGGGTGTATGTGAATTTTCATGCGAATTCGCATGGATGATGATGTATGCGAATGTAACCATGGCAGTGCCTGTGTGCTTTTCCATTGATTCCATGCGTATTCGTATGAAAATTTGCATACCAAAAACGCATGTGAATTCCCTATTAAATACATTGTATGCGAATCGCATAGCGGTATGCGAATTCTGATGGCTCTACCGTCCCATCCACTTGTATTGTCTATGCGAATCTGCATGCAGGAAACGCATGCAGATTCGCACAAGTGGAAACGGCACTCACAGTAAGGGAGAATCTTATAGCTTCTCAGTATTTTCCATTATGTTAAAGTATTTTCTGGAATAGAGAGCATCCTGAAGTCTATTAGGGCCCGTTTCCGGGTTATATGCGGTTATATGCGAATTTTCGTGCAAATTCGCATGAAAATTTGCATGGATAACGCTGTATGCGAATTAAACCATGGCAGTGGAGTGTGCTTTTCCATTGATTTCCATGCGAAAATTCGCATACTAAAGCCGCAGGCGATTTCCCTATTAAATACATTAGCGGCGATTTGCATGCATTCCACACGCAGGCGAATTCTGAGGGCTCTGCCGTGCAGAAAAATCCTGCACAGAAAAACGCTCAGGAAAACTGACAAGTGGAAACAGGCCCATCCACTTGTATTGGCTGTGCGAATCTGCATGCAGATTCGCGCTAGTGGAAACGGGCCCTCAATGTTGAACTAACCTCAACTGAAAGTCTATAATTAGTAATAAATATTTATTTGCATACTGTAGAAATATATGTAATGCTACACTAAGGGCTCGTTTCCACTATCGCGAATCCGCAAGCGTCCAACACATGCGGATTCGCACATGCAATGCAAGTGGATGGGCCTGTTTCCACTGTAGCGTTGTTGAGGTGCGTTTTTTTCAGCGGTGAAAAAACGCACAAAAGAGCTGCAGAATTCGCCTGCGAGTGGAATGCATGCGAATCGCATGCAATGTATTTAATAGGGAAATCGCATGCGGTTTCCCCATGCGTTTTTTGCTGCGAATTTGCATGCAAATTTGCATAGGTACCAATGTAAATTCACACAGGCAGTGACATGGTTAAAAGCGCATATACCCTCACCTATGCGAATTCGCATGCGAATTTGTGGCAAAAACGTATGGGGAACCGCATCCGCATGCAATTTCATCAGTGGTGGAATCCAGGCGATTCCGCACCGCAATAGTGGAAACGAGCCCTTAATGTGTAACTTGGCGTTGATCAAAAATTGTAAATTTTTTGGGGGGGAGACGATTAATTACCACACTGTTTAGATATGTTTAGCCCTTTGTTTGTGTGTTCTGGTGTTTTGATGACCATTTATGTACAAATTAAGCCACCAGTGAAAATCTAAAGGTCATTTTTAAACTCTGTAATGGGTTCACTTAACAGCTATGACTGAGGATCCTGCACTGGCCTAAAATGCGTAAGCTACTGGTTTTAAGGATGTGTATGTAAAGATATATTTACACAGTGTGGCATGCTTTACTGATCCATTGTGTTAGCTTCTGTGCCATGTAAGTATGTATCTCTGACACAGTGGAGGGAGAAAATGGAGGTGTCCACTGCTGCACCTGCTTAAAGGGAACCTAAACTGAGAATGATATGGATTTTTCCTATTGAAATAATACCAGTTGCCTGACTCACTTGCTAATCCTGTGTCTCTAATACTTTTATCCACAGCCCCTCAACAAGCATGCAGATCAGGTGCTCTGACTGAAGTCAGACTGGATTAGCTGCATGCTTGTTTCAGGTGTGAGATCCAGATACTACTGCAGCAAATTAATCAGCAGGAGGGCCAGGCAACTAGTATTGTTTAAAAGGAAATATTCATATCCCTCTCAGTTTAGGTTCCCTTTAACTGCAAAAGGGCTTTGCAGGGCGTACATTTGAAAAAGTCGCGGTGGTGCCTAACCTTAAAACTCCCCTGGTGGTGCCTAACCCTAACCACCCCCCTGGTGCTGCCTAACCCTAACCACCCCCCTGGTGCTGCCTAACCCTAACCACCACCCCCTGGTGGTGCCTAACCCTAAAACTCCCCTGGTGGAGCCTAACCCTAACCACCCCCCTGATGGTGCCTAACCCTAAAACTCCCCTGGTGGTGCCTAACCCTAACCACCCCCCTGGTGATGTCTAACCCTAAATTATCGTAAATACTTTATATATTATCGTAAATAGAAATGTCAAATATCAGTATTACATCTGTACAGTGAATGTTATATTTTCGTAATTACAAAATTATATGTATTTGGACAGAATTTGCTTACATTCCATCATTAAACATGTTCATTCACCGTTATTACACCAAAAGACTTTTTAAGTTATCGTTATGACTGACATCGTTTTTCTTTATTTAGCGTTATGATATTCGTTATGATATATTATCATAAACTTTAAATTACCGATATTACCGATTCCACAACACAATTAGGAATATTACCGAGTTTACTTTATCGATTTACGTAAAATATCGATTTTAGGCACTTGCGCCCAAACATATGCAAAATTGAGTGTAAATTTACAAAAACGATAATTAACATTAGAAATATAGCCGCACCCAAATCTATTAGCGCTATTTTTAGCTGATCCGTTTGCAGGTGCTACACTGCTTTTAGAGTGAAATGTACAAATGTCTGCAACACACCAGATGTCGATAAAATTCAGATCTCTTTATAGGTACATCCAAAAGAAAGGCTGGTAGCTGGTAGCCTGTCTTTTGGATGCACCAATGAAGAGGTCTGGATTATATAGATATCTGGTGTGTTGTGGACATTTCTATATTTCTCTGTGTGGCTGCCCGGTGGAGGGATTGCCCAGCACTGCCAGGATGTGAGGGGGTTTGTAGCGGTCTACCGTGCACTCCGGTTTCCTGCCACATCCCAAAAACATACAGATAAGTTAATCTTCCCCCTAAAAATTGGCCTTAGACTAGAATACATACATAGACATATGACTATGGTGAGGGATAGATTGTGAGCCCCTCTGAGGGACAGGTAAGTGACAAGACAATATATATATATACTCTGTGTAGTGGAAGAAGTTGGCGCTATATAAATACTAAATAATAGTAATGTTGATGCAGAAGGCCTATATTGTGAAACAAGAAAAACACTGACTTACAGCAGCAGTTTGAACTTTTTAAGTTTAAACTTTTTTTGAAAGCTTGGACGGGGTCACATGACCCCATTTAAATTGCGTGTGAACACACAGATTAACGGAGGAAGTGCTACTGAATCTTCTTTTGCAGCAACAATTGACACCAATAGTCTGAATGACCATTTTTTAGTTTTATTTGTGATTTGTCCTTCCTCATTTAAAAATGTTGGAAATGACCGTTATGGTGGTATTAATGTAACTTATTTCAATTTTTACACATAAGGAATACCGGCATGTGATAACTATTTATGGCTTAATCACTACATGAATAGATGCTTTTCATGCAACCATAAAAGGCAGAGATGGATGGATGTCATTTGTGTTTTAACAAGCATTTTGTGGTCATAATAACAACAACAACAGCAGAGATCATTATATTAAAGTCTTCATAATTTAATGTGTCTTAGCCATGCACTGTTACTCTGGGTAATTGAAAGGGAATTAAAATGTCACTGAGCATTATGGATGCTCGGTCTTAAGAATTGCCTATCGTGTCTTCATTTGGCATCAAGTTGCCCGTACATGTCTCTCTAAACATATTATCACACCCTGGATAGACAATCAATCCTTGTGTCCCCGTAGACTACTAAGAGGTTCTGGCTCCCTAAAAACGACAAACAAAAATGCCAAGAATACATACATGGAAAGACACAGCTCAGTGCAGTGCATTATGAAAATAGGTGCAAAATAGTTATGGGACAACATTTTCAAAATTCTCGTTTGGTTTGAATTATTAAATTTGCATTTTAAAGCATACCCGAAGTGACATGTGACATGATAAGGTTAACATGTGTATGTACAGTGCAAAACATATTAATAACTAGGCTGTTTTACTTACCTTACAGTGGGCTGCGAAAGTTTGGGCAACCTTGGTAATCGTCTTGATTTTCCTGTGTAAATCATTGGTTGCTACGATAAAAAAATGCCTAATTTTGTTTAAACAATTATTGAACACTTTCTGTAAATCCAATAAACTTCATTTCACTTCTCAAATAGCGCTGTGTGTGTCTCCTATATGATATATTTAACTGACATTTTTTATCGTAACAACCAACGATTTATACAGGAAAATCATGATAATTGACAAGGTTGCCCAAACTTTCGCAATCCCACTGTACTTAGCTGCCTAAAAGAGTTTAGACATGGAAGTGACAGCTTCTGTCTTGTCAGTACCTTGTGGGGAATATAGTAAACATCACTGATAAGCTAATTAGAGGCATAAAGTTTTCCTGGCAGAATACAACTTCTGAAGGCCGGGAGAGATAAAATACATGAACTATTAGCCTTTTTTATTTAACTCTGGGACACTTGTTAGGCTGGCACAGAGCAGAGGCAACAAAACATTTAATCTAGTTTGTGTTTGAATATAAAAGAAAACCATGGGATATCGAAGAAAAAAAAAAGTTATTTTTAGGAGTGGGAGCATACATACAATTGTTTATCTCATCAGTTTATTTTCACCTCGGGTTGGCAATTCCCCTTGGCAATAAATAATGTTGTTTGTGTTGGGTTTACATCAAATTCATCCTGAACATCGAAGGTTTGAGTTCGGAAATCTAGAACTGAACATCTGTGTCCAATTCAGTAAGAAAATCTATAAAGAACCAGTCCCTGCAGTCAGAAAATGATTAAGATGAAAAGGGGCCCTAGACAAGATAGCATTTTTGCCCCCCGCTGATGGTCACCTGGCTTTTTTAGTTAGAGTTGGTGGGCGCTAGCATCCACCAGGCCCCTAAACTCTCTCCAGGCCCTAAACAACTGCCTAGTTTGCCTAGTGGATGATCCAGCTCTGCCTGCAGCCAACAATTGACATTCAGTACCAAGTAAGGCCATGGAATGCTATGTGAAGAGAAACATGTCTACTCATATCGATTTCAGATACTATTTTTGTAGTGACAGACATCCACATGGCACAAAGCCCCACTTAGAGCCTTAAAAAAAAACACCATTTTAAAATCAGCTGATGTTTGCAGTCTGGTGGTCTTACTAGTTAGTTTGGGGTTATAGTCAGGTAAGGTTATACGGGGGGTCACCCTTAAATATTTGCATTGATGTTATTTCTCAGAGGGGCTGATTCCACAGCAATTACAGACTACACTAGACCAGGCAGGGAAGGTTTGCTGATAGATTTTTATGGATTTTTTTCAACACTTACCTCACTAAGACCCTTCATTCCCCACCTCACTAAGGCCCTTATTCAATTCACTTTTTCTCCTAAGTTTTCTCCTAGAAGATAAAGGACAAAAAGTGTCCCTATGGGGTACTTATCTCATGAGAGGGAAGCCTCTGTATCCCAATAAGGCTTCCCCGTCCACTTCATCCTCGGAAATCCAGCGCTGTCAGCCTCTGAAAATCTGCCAACAAGGCTGTGGAAATAGCCGAGCCTGATCGGGTCTGCTCAGGGCCAGTAGCAACAGGGGTTGCAGAGGTAGCAACCGCATCGGGGCCCTTAGGTCAGAGGGGGCTGGAAGGGCCCTCCCTCAACTACAGTATTAGCTCTCTATTGGTCCTGTGCTCATAATAAACACTTCTATAGATACTTTGAATAGTGGTAATCATTAACAAGCTGTTCCCCATCCCCTTCTTGCACCTCTGACACTGTGGTTGTCCTTGGCAGGTTTTGCGACGTTTCAATTATTATGTATAGAGTGCTTGGGGGGCCCCATTGTAAAACTTGCATCGGGGCCCACAGCTCCTTAGCTACGCCACTGGGGCCGTTTCTAGAGTTTTTGCTGCCTGAGGCAAGCTTGTGATGATGCCCATCCCCCCCCCCCCTTGCATTGGTATGATCAAACAGCACCCTACAAATTGCACCACACATTAAAGCTGCGGTGGGCACCCAAAAAAACAACCTCAGTATAGGTAGGTGGCCAGGTATAGGTGCCCCCAGTGTTGGTAGCTAGGTACAGTTGCGCCCAGTATAGGTTGGCAAGGCACTCTCTTCACTTCCTGTATCTGCCTGGTGCTGCTCCCAGACTTCTGCCGCCTGAGGATGTCGCCTCACTTGGCATCATTGGCGGACCTGGCCTGAGACACATGCCTGCGCAGCAGAGTGGACCGCGTACATTAAAAAAGGGCGTCGCGAAAAAAGGGCGCGTGGTGTAAACGATAAACAGTATTATCGTTTATGGAAATATTGTATAGTGTTTTAAGAATTTATAAATCACTAAATAATGTGTATCAGATCGGCAATTCTTAACCACTTGAGGACCTAGGGCTTTACCCCCCTTAAGGACCGGCCACTTTTTTTCCATTCAGACCACTGCAGCTTTCACGGTTTATTGCTCGCTCATACAACCTACCACCTAAATGAATTTTGGCTCCTTTTCTTGTCACTAATAAAGCTTTCTTTTGATGCTATTTGATTGCTCCTGCGATTTTTACTTTTTATTATATTCATCAAAAAAGACATGAATTTTGGCAAAAAAATGATTTTTTTAACTTTCTGTGCTGACAGTTTTCAAATAAAGTAAAATTTCTGTATACATGCAGCGCGAAAAATGTGGACAAACATGTTTTTGATAAAAAAAAAACCATTCAGTGTATATTTATTGGTTTGGGTAAAAGTTATAGCGTTTACAAACTATGGTGCCAAAAGTGAATTTTCCCATTTTCAAGCATCTCTGACTTTTCTGACCCCCTGTCATGTTTCATGAGGGGCTAGAATTCCAGGATAGTATAAATACCCCCCAAATGACCCCATTTTGGAAAGAAGACATCCCAAAGTATTCACTGAGAGGCATAGTGAGTTCATAGAAGATATTATTTTTTGTCACAAGTAAGCGGAAAATGACACTTTGTGAGGAAAAAAAAAAAAAAAAAAAGTTTCCATTTCTTCTAACTTGCGACAAAAAAAAATGAAATCTGCCACGGACTCACCATGCCCCTCTCTGAATACCTTGAAGGGTCTACTTTCCAAAATGGGATCATTTGTGGGGTGTGTTTACTGTCCTGACATTTTGGGGGGTGCTAAATTGTAAGCACCCCTGTAAAGCCTAAAGGTGCTCATTGGACTTTGGACCCCTTAGCGCAGTTAGGCTGCAAAAAAGTGCCACACATGTGGTATTGCCGTACTCAGGAGAAGTAGTATAATGTGTTTTGGGGTGTATTTTTACACATACCCATGCTGGGTGGGAGAAATATCTCTGTAAATGACAATTTGTTAATTTTTTTTACACACAATTGTCCATTTACAGAGATATTTCTCCCACTCAGCATGGGTATGTGTAAAAATACACCACAAAACACATTATACTACTTCTCCTGAGTACGGCGATACCACATGTGTGGCACTTTTTTGCACCCTAACTGCGCTAAAGGGCCCAAAGTCCAATGAGTACCTTTAGGATTTCACAGGTCATTTTGAGAAATTTCATTTCAAGACTACTCCTCACGGTTTAGGGCCCCTAAAATGCCAGGGCAGTATAGGAACCCCACAAATGACCCCATTTTAGAAAGAAGACACCCCAAGGTATTCCGTTAGTAGTATGGCGAGTTCATAGAAGATTTTATTTTTTGTCACAAGTTAGCGGAAAATGACACTTTGTGAAAAAACACAATTAAAATCAATTTCCGCTAACTTTTGACAAAAAATAAAATCTTCTATGAACTCACCATACTCCTAACGGAATACCTTGGGGTGTCTTCTTTCTAAAATGGGGTCATTTGTGGGGTTCCTATACTGCCCTGGCATTTTAGGGGCCCTAAACCGTGAGGAGTAGTCTTGAAACCAAATGTCGCAAAATGACCTGTGAAATCCTAAAGGTACTCATTGGACTTTGGGCCCTTTAGCGCAGTTAGGGTGCAAAAAAGTGCCACACATGTGGTATCGCCATACTCGGGAGAAGTAGTACAATGTGTTTTGGGGTGTATTTTTACACATACCCATGCTGGGTGGGAGAAATACCTCTGTAAATGGACAATTGTGTGTAAAAAAAATCAAAAGATTGTCATTTACAGAGGTATTTCTCCCACCCAGCATGGGTATGTGTAAAAATACACCCCAAAACACATTGTACTACTTCTCCCGAGTACGGCGATACCACATGTGTGGCACTTTTTTGCACCCTAACTGCACTAAGGGGCCCAAAGTCCAATGAGTACCTTTAGGATTTCACAGGTCATTTTTGTTTCAAGACTACTCCTCACGGTTTAGGGCCCCTAAAATGCCAGGGCAGTATAGGAACCCCACTAATGACCCCATTTTAGAAAGAAGACACCCCAAGGTATTCCGTTAGGAGTATGGTGAGTTCATAGAAGTTTTTATTTTTTTGTCACAAGTTAGCGGAAATTGATTTTAATAGTTTTTTTTCACAAAGTGTCATTTTCCGCTAACTTGTGACAAAAAATAAAATCTTCTATGAACTCACCATACTCCGTACGGAATACCTTTGGGTGTCTTCTTTCTAGAATGGGGTCATTTGTGGGGTTCCTATACTGCCCTGGCATTTTAGGGGCCCTAAACCGTGAGGAGTAGTCTTGAAACCAAATGTCGCAAAATGACCTGTGAAATCCTAAAGGTACTCATTGGACTTTGGGCCCCTTAGCGTACTTAGGGTGTAAAAAAGTGCCACACATGTGGTACCGCTGTACTCAGGAGAAGTAGTATAATGCGTTTTGGGGTGTATTTTTACACATACCCATGCTAAGTGGGAGAAATATCTCTGTAAATGACAATTGTTTGATTTTTTTACACACAATTGTCCATTTACATAGAAATTTCTCCCACCCAGCATGGGTATGTGTAAAAATACACCCCAAAACACATTATACTACTTTTCCTGAGTACGGCGGTACCACATGTGTGACACTTTTTTGCAGCCTAGGTGCGCTAAGGGGCCCAACGTCCTATTCACAGGTCATTTTGAAGCATTTGTTTTCTAGACTACTCCTCGCGGTTTAGGGCCCCTAAAATGCCAGGGCAGTATAGGAACCCCACAAGTGACCCCATTTTAGAAAGAAGACACCCCAAGGTATTCCGTTAGGTGTATGGCGAGTTCATAGAAGATTTTATTTTTTGTCACAAGTTAGTGAAAAATGACACTTTGTGAAAAAAAACCAATAAAAATTAATTTCCGCTAACTTTTGACAAAAAATTAAATCTTCTATGAACTCGTCATACACCTAACATAATACCTTGGGGTGTCTTTTTTTTCTAAAATGGGGTCACTTGTGGGGTTCCTATACCGCCCTGGCATTTTACAGGCCCAAAACCGTGAGTAGTCTGGAAACCAAATGTCTCAAAATGACTGTTCAGGGGTATAAGCATCTGCAAATTTTGATGACAGGTGGTCTATGAGGGGGCGAATTTTGTGGAACCGGTCATAAGCAGGGTGGCCTTTTAGATGACAGGTTGTATTAGGCCTGATCTGATGGATAGGAGTGCTAGGGGGGTGACAGGAGGTGATTGATGGGTGTCTCAGGGGGTGGTTAGAGGGGAAAATAGATGCAATCCATGCACTGGGGAGGTGATCGGAAGGGGGTCTGAGGGTTTGGCCGAGTGATCAGGAGCCCACACGGGGCAAATTGGGGCCTGATCTGATGGGTAGGTGTGCTAGGGGGTGACAGGAGGTGATTGATGGGTGTCTCAAGGTGTGATTAGAGGGGGGAATGGATGCAAGCAATGCACTGGCGAGGTGATCAGGGCTGGGGTCTGAGGGCATTCTGAGGGTGTGGGCGGGTGATTGAGTGCCCTAGGGGCAGATAGGGGTCTAATCTGATAGGTAGCAGTGACAGGGGGTGATTGATGGGTAATTAGTGGGTGTTTAGGGTAGAGAATAGATGGAAACACTGCGCTTGGGTGGTGATCTGATGTCGGATCTGCGGGCGATCTATTGGTGTGGGTGGGTGATCAGTTTGCCCGCAAGGGGCAGGTTAGGGGCTGATTGATGGGTGGCAGTGACAGGGGGTGATTGATGGGTGGCAGTGACAGGGGGTGATTGATGGGTGGCAGTGACAGGGGGTGATTGATGGGTGATTGATAGGTGATTGACAGGTAATCAGTGGGTTATTACAGGGGAGAACAGATGTAAATATTGCACTGGCGAATTGATAAGGGGGGGTCTGAGGGCAATCTGAGCGTGTAGGCGGGCGATTGGGTGCCCGCAAGGGGCAGATTAGGGTCTGATCTGATAGGTAACAGTGACAGGTGGTGATAGGGAGTGATTGATGGGTAATTAGTGGGTGTTTAGAGGAGAGAATAGATGGAAACACTGCGCTTGGGTGGTGATCTGATGTCGGATCTGCGGGCGATCTATTGGTGTGGGTGGGTGATCAGATTGCCCGCAAGGGGCAGGTTAGGGGCTGATTGTTGGGTGGCAGTGACAGGGGGTGATTGATGGGTGATAGGTGATTGGCAGGTGATTGACAGGTGATCAGTGGGTTATTACAGGGAAGGACAGATGTAATTAATGCACTGGCGAATTGATAAGGGGGGGGGGGTCTGAGGGCAATCTGAGCGTGTGGGCGGGTGATTGGGTGCCCGCAAGGGGCAGATTAGGGTCTGATCTGATAGGTAACAGTGACAGGTGGTGATAGGGGGTGATTGATGGGTAATTAGTGGGTGTTTAGAGAAGATAACAGATGTAAACGATACATTTGGGAGGTAATCTGACGGCGGGTTTGCGGGCGATCTAATGGTGTGGGTGGGTGATCAGATTGCCCGCAAGGGGCAGGTTAGGGGCTGATTGATGGGTGGCAGTGACAGGGGGTGACAGGGGGTGATTGATGGGTGATAGGTGATTGGCAGGTGATTGACAGGTGATCAGTGGGTTATTACAGGGAAGAACAGATGTAATTAATGCACTGGTGAATTGATAAGGGGGGGTCAGAGGGCAATCTGAGCGTGTGGGCGGGTGATTGGGTGCCCGCAAGGGGCAGATTAGGGTCTGATCTGATAGGTAAAAGTGACAAGTGGTGATAGGGGGTGATTGATGGGTGATTGATGGGTAATTAGTGGGTGTTTAGAGGAGAGAATAGATGTAAACAATGGATTTGGGAGGTGATCTGATGTCGGATCTGTGGGCGATCTATTGGTGTGGGGGGGTGATCAGATTGCCCGCAAGGGGCAGGTTAGGGGCTGATTGATGGGTGGCAGTGACAGGGGGTGATTGACGGGTGATTGATGGGTGATTGACGGGTGATTGACAGGTGATTGACAGGTGATTGACAGGTGATCAGGGGGATAGATGCATACAGTAAACAGGGGGGGGTGGTCTGGGGGGGGGGGGGTCTGGGGAGAATCTGAGGGGTGGGGGGTGATCAGGAGGGGGCAGGGAGCAGGGGGGGGGGATAAAAAAAAAATAGCGTTGACAGATAGTGACAGGGAGTGATTGATGGGTGATTAGGGGGGTGATTGGGTGCAAACAGGGGTCTGGGGGGTGGGCAGGGGGGGGGTCTGATGGGTGCTGTGGGCGATCTGGGGCAGGGGGGGGAGAAATCAGTGTGCTTGGGTGCAGACTAGGGTGGCTGCAGCCTGCCCTGGTGGTCCCTCGGACACTGGGACCACCAGGGCAGGAGGCAGCATGTATAATACACTTTGTAAACATTACAAAGTGTATTATACACTTTGTATGCGGCGATCGCGGGGTTAACATCCCGCCGGCGCTTCCGTATAGCCGGCGGGATGTTGCGGCGAGCGAGCGGTGACAGGCGCCGGCGGAGGATCGCGTCACGGATGACGCGATCGCTCCGCCCATGCCCTTAAATGGACCGCCGCCTCTGTGGGTGAGGCCGTCCTGCAGGGCTCCACTTCCCCGCCGCCCCTGTGTAGTGGGCGGTCGGGAAGTGGTTAAAACGTTAATCTTCCCTATTTCTAAACTGAAACTTATATTTACATGTATTAAAAACCCTCCCTGTACCTATCCCTACCCCCTAGACCCCCTGTTGGTGCCTAAACCTAAGACCCCCCTGTTGGTGCCTAAACCTAAGACCCCCCTGTTGGTGCCTAAACCTAAGACCCCCCAGTTGGTGCCTAAACCTAAGACCCCCCTGTTGGTGCCTAAACCTAAGACCCCCCTGTTGGTGCCTAAACCTAAGACCCCCCAGTTGGTGCCTAAACCTAAGACCCCCTATGGATAATAATGTTTTACAGACATTAATAAATAAAAAATGTAAATAAAAAAATGTAATTAATTTTTTTGGGTGGATAATAATGTTTTAGAAATGTTTTAGAAATAGTGATTTAGTATCTTCATAAACGTTATTCGTCACGGGCTCATTTTGTAAAGTTAAATCATCACAAACATAGTTATAAATCCTTAAAAATCTCCGGGCGCCGTTTGTTAAAACGTTAATAATCTCCGGCGCCTTTTTTCCCCTGTTCGGCGCCCATTAAATGATATTTATACTGGGAGTGAATGGGGCGCCCTTTTTGTCCACTTGTCTCATGCGCCCAAATCTCCTGCTTCCGAGTGGACCTGATCGGGCTCAACTATTTCCGCCAGGCCCCGAGGGTAGGCTTGTACTGCACCTGCGCTGAAGAGCGGATAGGTACATATTGTCGCACACTGTTCAGTGGGTGACAGCACTGGATCCCTGAGGCTGGAGAAAACTGGGGAAGCCTCCTTAGGATTCTGAGGCGTCCCCCTCTCGAACTTTTTTCCTCACAGGAATACTTCTATAAAGTGTGAACATTTCACCTAGGAGAAAACTTAGGAGAAAAAGTGAATTGGATCTGGCCCTGTGATGATGTACCTGGGGTACAGGAGACCAGTTAGCTGAGGGCAGCAACCCTTGCGGCTCACCGACTGGGGCCCCTGGAAGTGAAACAGGGGAGCCCAGTAAGCAAGGGGCAGGAGTGCTTGTGAAACCAGTGGTAGAGCAGGTTTGGAAACACAGCACTCCCGCAGGCTGAGTCCGGCAATGCAATGACTCAGCAGCCGAGAAAGTCCAGTAACAGGTGCCAGGCAGTAGTGTTGGGCGAACACCTGGATGTTCGGGTTCGGGCCGAACAGGCCGAACATGGGCCAGATGTTCGGCATGTTCGGCCCGAACGCCGAACTCAATGGGAGTCAATGGGACCCCCGAACATGCCCATTTTGGGGGCCCTATGGGGTCGCAGGCATAAGGGGGGAGCATGCCCCGGTCGCGGGGGGGGTCGGAAATTCCCCCCACCCCCTCCGCTAGCGCTCCCCCCTCCGCCCGCTTCCCCATAAAAAAAGTTTAAAGCAAGTTCAATAGTACCTGGGCTGGTGGCACTGGCTGGCAGTGGAGTGAGGAGGAGGAGGAGTCCGAGTAGCAGAGTGACGTTGAGGCCGGGCAGCGGGCGGTTCAGCGCTAGTACCCTTATGGTACTTCCGCCCTTTCTCTGACCTCACGTCCTCTGCATACGAGGGTACGCGTCACGCGTACCCTCGTATGCGTCATCACGTAGAGGACGTGAGGTCAGAGAAAGGGCGGAAGTACCACAAGGGTACTAGCGCTGAACCGCCCGCTGCCCGGCCTCAACGTCACTCTGCTACTCGGACTCCTCCTCCTCCTCACTCCACTGCCAGCCAGTGCCACCAGGTACTATTGAACTTGCTTTAAACTTTTTGTATGGGGAAGCGGGCAGAGGGGGGAGCGCTAGCGGAGGGGGTGGGGGGAATTTCCGACCCCCCCCGCGATCGGGGCATGCTCCCCCCTTATGCCTGCGACCCCATGGGGGGCAGTATTCGGCCGAACAGGGCCCTGTTCGGCCGAACAGGGGCCCTGTTCGGCCATGCATTCAGCAGTTCGGCGAACCCCGAACAGTTTGGCCGAACACCACCAGGTGTTCGGCCGAACTCGAACATCACCCGAACAGGGTGATGTTCTGCAGAACCCGAACAGTGGCGAACACTGTTCGCCCAACACTACCAGGCAGGAGAAGACGTGGAACTTGGAACAGGCAGGAGTCGGCAACAAATCGGGTACTCGTACAATACGGGGTCTGGCAACAAATCGGATCCTCAGGCAAGCAGTGGTCGGCAACAAATCGGGCAGTCGGACAAAGCAAAGATCGGCAGGCCAAGGTCAACATCCAGGAATCAGAAACGGGCAGAGCAAGGCTCACTCACGGGAGTGCAACACACACAAAAGCTGCAATACTACAGCACCCGAGCGTTGCACTCTCCAGACTTTTATAGGCCGTTTTGGCGCGCACAGCGCAACGCGTCACACGCCCGCGCACGCGCACACGCATGCAACATACACGCGCATGCGCACGCACAAAACCGAATGCGCACGCGCGCACGCACGCAAAGACGCGCGCACACGCATGCGCACACGCGCGCAATAACAACATGCATAAACAGAACATCCCTCACGCGCGCGCGTGCACAGCATCCAACGCCAGCATCCTATAACGCCAACGTCTTCGCCGCACCACGCAACGCGCATGGGCAAGCACCGACAACCCACCATGCAGGGAAGACCGCCGAGACCCACCAGGACGACTGCCAGCATCCGTATGTACAAGCCGCCTCGTCTGGACAGGTAACTGACCGTGACAATGCCCCCCCCCCCCAAGGGGCAGCCTCCGGATGCCAACTGGAACTGGCTTATCTGGGTATTTCTCATGGAAGTCCTTAATTAGTCTTGAGGCATGGAAGTTAGCAGCAGGTTCCCATGTGTTTTCCTCTGGTCCATAACCTTTCCATTTGACGAGAAACTGAACCTGACTACCCCTTTTCCTAGAATCCAGGATCTCCTCCACCTCAAATTCCTCTTCTCCGTCCACCATGATTGGTGGAGGTGGGAGTATCTCCCGATCTGGAAATGGATCCACAGATGATGGTTTTAGAAGGGAGGCATGAAACACTGGATGGATTTTAAGATTCGACGGTAAGTCTAGTTCATAGGCCACCTGGCCAATTTTCCTCTTCACCGGGAATGGTCCAATAAATCTGGGTCCCAATTTCTTGGATGGACAAGATAATTTCAAGTTTATCGTAGACAACAGTACACAGTCTCCAGGCTTGAATTCCACTTCACCCCTCCTGTGACCATCCGCCTTCCTCTTAAAGGTAGCTTGAGCTTGGGCCATAACTTGTTGCAACAGCTTATTATTTTCTGAAAAGAATTTCACAATATCAGTGACAGCTGGCACTGGAGATTCAGGAATGAGATCTGGCAGGAATGTAGGATGATAACCGTAATTGGCAAAAAATGGTGACTGTTGAGTAGAAGAATGGATGGAATTGTTGTATGCAAATTCAGCCAACGGGAGCAACCGGGCCCAGTTGTCTTGAGCGTTAGAAGAGAAGCACCTAAGATATTGTTCGAGGGTTTGGTTGGTACGCTCCGTTTGGCCATTAGATTGAGGGTGGTATGCGAATGAAAAATGAAGTTGTATGTCGAGTATTTTGCAGAGAGCTTTCCAGAACCGTGATGTAAACTGTGATCCTCGATCAGAGGTAATATCAGCTGGAACCCCATGGATGCGGACAATCTCCTTGATGAATGTGTTTGCAGTTGTCTGAGCAGAAGGAATACTGCACATGGGTAAAAAATGTGCCATCTTTGACAACCGGTCTACTATAACAAAAATCGTGTTACATCCCTCGGATACAGGTAATTCAACAATGAAATCCATTGAAATGGAATACCATGGCCTGGGGGGGACAGGAAGTGGATTCAACAATCCTAATGGTCTCAACCTAGAACCTTTGGAACGATTACAGACCAGGCATGTGGTTACATATGTCTTACAGTCCTTGCTGAGATTGGGCCACCAAAAATAACGTTGGACCAGTTCTTGGGTCTTTACACATCCAAAGTGACCCGCCATCTTATGATCATGGAAGAACTTGAGTACTGAAACACGATTTTTCTTGGGTACAAATATTTTATCTCCATAAAACCAAAGACCCTCCTTCTGTGTCAAAGGATGACTAACTCTCTCGGAGAGCACTGACGCCTCCTGTCGAATCTGATCAACCAATTTTGATTGCATCATCAGGAAGTTATGCTCGGTCAAGATGGTGTCAGGTGGAGCTTGAAACTCATCATCTGGAAACATCCGGGAGAGGGCATCCGGCTTTGTATTCTTTGATCCTGGTTTATAAGTTATATGGAATGTGAAACGACAGAAGAAAAGCGCCCATCTAGCTTGTATAGGGTTTAATCGTTTGGCTGTTTTAAGGTATTCCAGGTTACGATGGTCAGTATATATTAAAATTGGATGAACTGCCGCCTCCAGTAAATATCTCCACTCTTCAAGAGCACACTTGATTGCCAACAATTCTCTGTCTCCCACGCTGTAATTCCTCTCGGCGTCTGATAATTTCCTTGAAAAGAAGGCAACCGGATGAAGTGCTGCCTTAAGGCCTTGGCGTTGGGAGAGCACTGCTCCTACTGCACTTTCAGAAGCATCTACTTCCAGAGTAAAAGCTAAGGCTGGATCAGGGTGCTTAAGGATAGGGGCTGAAGTGAATAACTGTTTGAGCTTGTCGAATGCTGCTTGGGCCTGTGGAGTCCAAAGAAAACGAGTCTGCTGGCATGTAAGTTGTGTAATTGGTAGTATGATTGCTGAAAATTTTTTGATGAATTTGCGATAAAAATTCGCAAAACCTATGAACCTCTGGATTGCTTTTTTATTAACAGGAGCGGGCCATTCCAGGATTGCTTGAATCTTTTGGGGATCCATACTGAATCCATCTGGAGAGATGATTAGCCCCAAAAACTGAATTGAATGTCTCTCGAATTCGCATTTTTCCGCTTTAACATACAAATGATGTGACCTCAGTCTTGCGAGAACCCGTGAAACTTGGTAACGGTGATCCTCTAGAGACGTGGAGTAAACCAGGATGTCATCTAAGTAAACGATTAAGAACAAGTCGATGAAATCTTTAAGTACATCATTTATAAAGTACTGAAATGTAGCAGGAGCATTACAAAGCCCGAAAGGCATGACGAGATATTCATATTGACCGTAACGGGATCTGAAGGCTGTCTTCCATTCATCACCCTTCCGTATACGTATTAAGTTATATGCCCCTCTCAGATCTAATTTCGTGAAGACTTTGGCTTCTCTTAATTTCTGGAACAGTTCTGGCATCAAAGGTAGGGGATAACGATTTTTGACCGTTATTTTATTTAGCTCCCGGTAGTCGATACAAGGGCGAAGAGTCTTATCCTTTTTCTCAACAAAGAAGATACCTGCTCCTGCAGGAGAAACAGAAGGACGTATGAACCCCTTTTCAGAATTTTCCTCGATATACTGTTTAAGGATTTTCTGTTCAGGTTCAGATAAAGGGAACACTCGGCCAAAGGGTATAGCCGCACCAGGTAACAAGTCTATGGGGCAATCATAGGGGCGATGTGGAGGTAGCTGGTCCGCCCCCTTCTTACCGAAAACATTCAGAAACTCATGATATTGGGAAGGAATGAGTTCGGTCAGGTTTGCGGAACATAGCAGAGATCCGGAATCCTTTGCTTTCTCCTGAGAGCAGAAATCATTGCAATATGAAGAAGTGAATGACACCTTTCCAGTGATCCAGTTAATTGCCGGGTTATGGGCACGAAGCCAAGGCAGCCCCAGGATGACTGGATACAAAGGGGATGCTACAAGATCAAATTTGAGATATTCCTGATGAATTCCGGATATGCGGGAACTCACGGGAGTAGATTCCATAGTTACTGGTCCGGAGCTAATTGATGTTCCATCAGCCAGGTGGATATGAAGAGGTTCCTTCCGGGGTTGAATGGGAAACTGGTGGGTTGTGGCAAATGATATATCCAGGAAACAGCTACAGGCTCCAGAATCGATTATGGCAGTAGTTTCAAGGATTCTTCCTGGGAGCTGAAAAGAAATAGGGATAATGAAATGGTTTGAATTGAAAGAGGGACAGGTTGGAAGTGACATTTTGGTAGCAGGATCCTTACCCGTAGGTCTCACTGGGCAGGAACGGATGAAATGACCAGTGGCTCCACAGTAAAAACATAGATTGCTCTGTCTCCTTCTTGTTCTCTCCTCCATGGATAATGCGGGACGGATTATTCCCAACTGCATAGGTTCTGGTAAATCTAGAGAGGAGGCGGATGTCGGGGCCGGAGAAGGACTTGAAGGTACCCAGACTGAACGGCTGGTCCCAGCTGATTTTTCTAATTGGCGTTCTCTAAGGCGGCGGTCAATTTGAAGGGATGTTTGAATCAGCTCATCTAGGGTGACGGGTGTTGCAATTCTTGCTAATTCGTCCTTTAGATATTCGGACAGACCTAGGCGATACTGGTGGCGAAGAGCTGGTTCATTCCAATCTATATCTGCCGCCCAGCGACGGAACTCCGAAGTATACTCCTCCACGGGTCGTCGCCCTTGGCGAAGGTTACGTAGAGAAGCTTCGGCTGTAGCACTCCGCTGGGGGTCGTCATAGAGGATCGCCATGTTTTCAAAAAAAGCATCTAAAGTGGCTAAGCACTGATGTTTTTGCTCCATTAGCTGGTGAGCCCATGACTGCGGTTCTCCTAGTAACAGCGAGATAACAAACCCAACTTTAGTCTCTTCGAGAAATATAGCTGACAGGCATTCTTAAAGGCCCTGAATTTGGTTCTATCCCCTGAAAAGCGCTCAGGTGTTGGCACACGTGGTTCAGGTGCGGGAACTGCTGGTACGGGGCCTGGAGGTGCAACAGCGGGAGCAGGAGGAGCAACAGCAGCGGCGGGAGCAGGGGCCGCAGCAGCAAATCCGGCAGGTTGGTTTATATTGGGTAGAGTGTTGATGCTCTCCTCCAGCTGATTGTGAGCTGCTTGAAGCTCCTTGATTGCTTCTGTTAAGTTACTCATCTGCTTGCATAGGGTGCTCAGCACATTTGCTGCCTCAGCGGTCTCCATATTTTGGCTGTAGTATTTTGTGATGATGTACCTGGGGTACAGGAGACCAGTTAGCTGAGGGCAGCAACCCTTGCGGCTCACCGACTGGGGCCCCTGGAAGTGAAACAGGGGAGCCCAGTAAGCAAGGGGCAGGAGCGCTTGTGAAACCAGTGGTAGAGCAGGTTTGGAAACACAGCACTCCCGCAGGCTGAGTCCGGCACTGCAATGACTCAGCAGCCGAGAAAGTCCAGTAACAGGTGCCAGGCAGGAGAAGACGTGGAACTTGGAACAGGCAGGAGTCGGCAACAAATCGGGTACTCGTACAATCCGGGGTCTGGCAACAAATCGGGTCCTCAGGCAAGCAGTGGTCGGCAACAAATCGGGCAGTCGGACAAAGCAAAGATCGGCAGGGAAGCGGATAGTCAGGCAGGCCAAGGTCAACATCCAGGAATCAGAAACGGGCAGAGCAAGGCTCACTCACGGGAGTGCAACACACACAAAAGCTGCAATACTACAGCACCCGAGTGTTGCACTCTCCAGACTTTTATAGGCCGTTTTGGCGCGCACAGCGCAACGCGTCACACGCCCGCGCACGCGCACACGCGCGCAACATACACGTGCATGCGCACGCACACGCGCAACCGAATGCGCACGCACGCAAAGACGCACGCACACGCATGCGCACACGCGCGCAATAACAACATGCATAAACAGAACATCCCTCACGCGCGCGCGTGCACAGCATCCAACGCCAGCATCCTATAACGCCAACGTCTTCGCCGCACCACGCAACGCGCATGGGCAAGCACCGACAACCCACCACGCAGGGAAGACCGCCGAGACCCACCAGGACGACTGCCAGCATCCGTATGTACAAGCCGCCTCGTCTGGACAGGTAACTGACCGTGACAGGCCCTTTATGTGAAAAGTTATAGGGCTAGAAAGGGCAGTTCATTCCCCATTTTGTATATCTCTCCATCATATTATGCCGTGTTTCTTTTACAGAATCATATCAGTGTCCTGTATAAACAGGGGTTGCGCCAGTGCTTTCAGCATCCATCTAAACTGTTTTGCCAGACCTATATTCCAGCACCCCTGAGTGCAATCAAATAACCAGAATGAATTAGTCAGGTCTGCAACCATTTATATTGTGGAAATGACCAGACCTTGTACATATACAAAGAAGCCAGGCATGGAGAGCAGGTAAGGACATTGCAGTATCGCAGCAAGAACAGTTGACATATTCTAACCCAATGTCATTTATGTGACATTTAAGTAAGCACAGGACATTTCCAAGCAACATATAGGCTTTCTTTCATTTACCCGCTCAGACAATACATAAATCCTGTTTAAGAGGGGGAAAAAAAATCTCTCGGAAGTAATTCCCAATTAGGCATAACTTATACAGGCAATTTTAAGAGAGCCTGCAAAGGAAAATGGATGATTCCTGCATTTTAATAGATCTCCGCAGAAAATGTGCAGGAAAAACTTGGTTATTTTCTTTAGCATAAAATTAAGCTCGGTGATGTGAATACCATCACACATGCATGTGCGCTACATGAAGCAACAAATGAGTATTTATTAGCAGAGAAAGCCGCTATGAAGTGGAAAACACAGCACAAAAGAGATGGGAGGCGAAATTCAACGCCTAACAAAAAGTGCCTTTTCTAACGTAAGTAATCAGTCAAAAGATGCCTATTTCAGGCAAAACAGTAATCAGGCAACAGAATTTGTTTTTAGTCCAAGTAGTGACTGCACCTTCTGCAAGGGAATTTAAGAAGAAATCCGATCTGTAATTTAAAGAAAGATGCATATGTAGTTTATGTTAAAGGCTCCTTATGAATAAATACATTTTTCTCGGCATAGACAAAAAGACCCATTACAACAGTCTCATTTTTATGCCGGAATAATTGCTCACGATGAGGGGTCAGCTAAGGAATTTGGCTCTGAATGCACTACCAGCTGGAGGAGTTGTTTTTCTTCTTGGCTTGGGTATAAATAGGTAAAATATTAAACAGAAATATCCCTGAGACTGGTAATAACGGGACAGCAGGGGTGTAACAGGATATATCCCTGGATACTGGGGAAAATCTCAAGGCTGTCACCCATACTTTATCCACAGTCACCTTTCTTGTCCTCATAAGCCTTGTCTTGTAGGCAGAAGCAAAAAACGATGGCTAGTCTTACAGCCAGTGGTTATTCTTCCAAGTTACTGATAAATGCACGGCCAGAGCCACCATAGGGGCAACCTGGGCAATTGTCCCAGGGCCCCTAAGAGCTCCTGTTTAGTGGAGGTAATTATCCCTACACATGTTCCAGGTTGGCCCGGGGTGGGGGGTGACTTTTAATAATAAGGTGAACCCCAGATGTCTGTCTTCTGCCTTCTAAATATGTAAAATGGGCCATTTTTGATCCACAAGCTATTTGTAATAAATTATTAAATGTTATCCTTTCATTGAAAAATGGCATCTAAAATATTGAATAAAAACTGAAAAAAATACTGAAAAATACTGAAAAAAAATAATGTTGAAAAATGTTCTGTTCTTGATTTTCATATGTACAGTCAGTGGTGTAACAATAGGGGCTGCAGCCCCTGCTTCCGAGGGAGTCCTGGGGCCCTTCTGGGGCCTGCTCAGGGACATTTTGGGGCCAGGAGGGGTCGCAGCATGAGGGGAGAGCATGGCCACACATTGGTGGGGGGGGGGGATCCCCCCCTCACCTCGAGCTCTCTCCTCAGCGCTGCCCCCCTGTATCAATCAGTGGCAGCAGGCGGCGGGTAGGAACACATACCTTCATGCGTTCCAAGCGCCGGAGGTTCCACTCTTTAAGTGTCTGATGCTACTTCCTGTTTTAACAGGAAGTAACGTGTGGCACTTAGAGATCGGACCTTTGCAGTGGGTGGAGGTCCCCCCTCCCCACCGATGTGTGGCCATGCTCTCCCCTCATGCTGCGACCCCTCCTGTCCCCAAAACGGCCCTGAGCGGGGCCGGGGGGGCCATCCAAATTTTTGCAGGGGGGCCTGGTGATTACTTATTACGCCCCTGTGTACAGTATTCTTTTTCTTTATACTTCTTTCATTTTCCAATAATTTTCCAATATTATCATTTGTATTCTGCTTTCTTCTTTGTTTTTTTATTTCTGTAATCTTTTAGTCACTTCCTCTTCTATACTGGTGGTTCATTGGAATTTCCAAATGGGGCTTCCTATTCGTTCATCATGTGATCCCGCCAGGAATTGAGCTAAAAATTCAAACAAAGCCTTGGCAAAAATTCAGTTTCTAAACTTACCACAGAGCATGCCTATTGGTCTTTTAGACCAATTTTATGGTTTGCTAATTATTGCAAATATATTTCCATATGCATTAAAATTTAAATTTAACCACTTAAGCCCACAGGGTTGTACATTTTTTGCATCTGAGCATCTTTCACCTTCCATTCATTTGCCAATAACTTTATCACTAGTACTCATCACAATGAATTGATCTATATCTTGTTTTTTCCACCACCAATTAGGCTTTCTTTGGGTGATACATTTTGCTAAGAATTAATTTATTTTAAATCCATTTTAACAGGAATATTAGGAAAGAAATGGGAAAAAATCAATCATTATTTCTCAGTTTTTGGCCATCATAGTTTAAAATTAATACATGTTACCGTAATTAAAACCCATGTATTTTATTTGCCTATTTGTCCCGCTTATAACACCATTTAAATTATGTCCCTATCAAAATGTATGGCACTGATATTTTATTTGGAAATAAAGGTGCATTTTTTCAATTTGCGTCCATCACTATTTATAAGCCCATAATTTAAAAAATTATATTGATATACTCCTTTGACATGCATATTTAAAAAGTTCAGACCCTTAGGTAACTATTTATGTGTTTGTTTATTTTTTTAATTGTAATTTTTTTTATTTTTTTTTATAAAAAAATGTATTTGGGTAATTTTTAGTGTGGAGAAGTAAACAGCAAATTTTTAATGTAATTGAATGTATTTATTTATTTAAAAATGTATGTGTGTGTAGTTTACTATTTGGCCACAAGATGGCCACAGTCAAAAAAGTCCTGTAAGCATACGATGGCGCTTCCAGGAACTAGAATGAAGACGGGGAATTTTTTTTTTCAGAAAGTCCGCAGTCTCTGTTAAGAGACCATCGGTTTTTCTGCAGGGAACTTAGATCGGTGAATGGGAATTATATTCCCATTCACTGATCGGGGGGCTAACGGCGGGCAGCGGGAGCACGCACACCGCACATTACAAGCAGCACAGCCTATCTGGGCGAACATATTCATCCTGATAGGCTTAAGTGGTTAAAATAAAAAAGTTAAATATTTACCCAAGGAGAGGGAAGCCTCAGGATCTTCCAGAGGCTTCCCTTGCCATCTCCTGGTGCTGTGTTGCCGAGCGTGGACCCCGCCCCCCCCAAAAAAACCTCTGACAAGCTCCTATTGGATTCCACGCTCGCAACCACGCTCCTCTTCAAGCAAATACATGGCCGTACTCATGCACGTGTGGCTCAGTGGTGCTGAGCAGGCACAGCCGTGTTTGCACGCAAGCACTGCAGTGGTGCTTGGGCATGAAGAGGGGCTTGGTCACAATGTGCAGGAGGGTCCCCTGGAAAATCCAAAGGTTTCCCTCTGCTTAGGTAAGTATTCAACTTTTGACCCTAGTTTTAGCATGGGTTCTCATTAAAAATGATGTTTAACCCATTCAGGTTCCGTCGTTTTCACGTGAGAAATGTTCACCTCCCATTCATTAGCCTATAACTTTATCACTACTTATCACAATGCACTGATCTATATCTTGTTTTTTCTGCCACCAATTAGGCTTTCTTTGGGGGGTACATTTTGCTAAGAGCCACTTTACTGTAAATGCATTTTAACAGGAAGAATAAGAAAAAACTGAAAAAATTCATTATTTCTCAGTTTTCAGCCATTATAGTTTTAAAATAATACATGCCTCTATAATTAAAACTCATGTATTGTATTTTCCCATATGTCCCGGTTATTACACCGTTAAAATTATGTCCCTATCACAATGTATGGCGACAATATTTTATTTGGAAATAAAGGTGCATTTTTTCCATTTTGCATCTATCACTATTTACAAGTTTAAAATAAAAAACATATATAAATATTTCATCTTTACATTGATATTTAAAAAGTTTAGACCCTTAGGTAAATATTTACATGTTTTTTTTTTTTTTATTGTAATGTTTTTTTTTTTATAGTAAACATTTTATTTGGGTAGTTTTGGGAGGGTGGGAGGTAAACAATAGATTTATAATGTAAATGTGTGTTAATTTTAATTTTTTTTTTTTTACAGGTGTAGTATTACTTTTTGGCCACAAGATGGCGGCCATGAGTTTGTTTACATGACGTCACTCTAAGCGTAACATACGCTTACAGTGACGCATCGGGAAGGGAACGGCCAGAAAAGGCGCAGCTTCCGAGAGAAGCTGTCGCTTTTTCAGCGGGGGAGAGGAATCAATGATCGGGCACCATAGCCCGATACATTGATTCCCTGGCTACCGGATTCGCGGCCGGGAGTGCGCGTGCACGCGCGCGATCGGCCCCGGGAGCGCGCGGCAGCGCGCATGGTTCCTGGACGTAGAAACTACGTCCAGGAACCAAAATAGGTTAACAAAAAAAAATTGGTCATAGAGAATCCACACTTTTTATTCTATAATGAACACACCACAAATCTTGCATTTATGTTAAAGACATCCTTTTTACCAAGAAATCTATAAACCTACCGTATAAAGAAAATTACAATATACAATTGCATACTCAAAATCAAGACTAAAAACCAATTTTACTATAGACTGTGGGAAGAGTACTGCAAAAAAAAAAAAAAAAAAAGCAAAACACACACACACAACATGACTATTGATCCACTTATTAGCCCCCCAAAAATATTGGGATCCAGATAAAATGGAAAATTCCCAAGTATATTCGTGTTTAGGAATATGTAAGTGCCAAACAATTAATAGTTATTAGTGCTAATTCCTAAAGCGGATTTAGGATTAAAATATCACATTATGGGCTTGATTCACTAAACCGTGCTAACTCATAGTACGGCCGCGCTAGCAATAGTGAAAGTTTGCATGCAATCACGAATTTTCACTCACGATTGCGCGCAAAAATTTGCGATTGCACGTTACCGCGGTTTAGCGAAACAAGCCCTATGTGAATTAGAAATACACATGTTTCCTTTTCCAAATCATAATATAATTTAGGTAAAGTGTTCCTCTTTCTTAAAGGTAACCCGAGGGGAGAGGGTGATATAAAGGCTGCCATATTTATTTACTTTTAAACAATACCAGTTGTTTGGCAGTCCTCCTGATCCTGTCTCTCTAATACTTTTAGCCATGGACTCTGAACAAGCATGCAGCAGGTCAGTTATGCTGACCAGAGGCGTAACTAGAAATCACTGGGCCCACTGCGGAAATTTGAATGCACCCCCCCCCCCCCCCATAGGTGCCAAATAATCGTTATGGGCAGGGCCGGGACAAGGTCCGCCACCAACAGAGGCTGTGGTGCCCAAGTGCGCCCCATGATGGGTGTGGCCATGAAAAGATGTGGGCGGAGCTAATTGTAATATAACAGTATAAGGCAAAGACAGTGGGCCTTAGATTTCTCCCAAAACACAGTCAAGGGACCATTATTATTATTATTATTTTTTATTTATATAGCGCCAACATCTTCTGTAGCGCTGTACATAGTACAAACAAATAATGGGGAACAAATATACATGAGAAGTAAAAGACACTGTACAGTCATGGCATTGAATAGAATAAATACAAATACATACATAGTTGATGTATAGTTGGCACATGTGCACAGAGCCGGGACAAGGTCCTCCAGCACCCAAGGCTGAGTCACCAAAAGTGTGCCCCTCCATCCCTCCTAGCCCAGCCACCACACACTGATTGCTATTAGACTAAGAGGCCCCTCCCCCCCAACACCTTAATCTCGAGTTGTCTGGCTTGCACTCACTGCCATGTATCCCCTTTTCTTATTTCTCTCTGCTTCAAACACAACAGGGGAATGATAGCTGAGTGAGTTGTGCGCCCCCCTCCTACACTGCGCCCTGAGGCTGGAGCCTCTCTTGCCTTGGCCCGGCCCTGGTAATGGGGCAGCATTTAACCATAAAATAATTGCAATGCAGCAATGTTTCGCCAGAAATTAATCGTAAAGTGGGCAGCATTTCACCAGAAATGCAGAAGATTAAGCCTTGCACACACTTCCAATGATAATTGGGCAATTTTACCAATTCCATGTAGTACGAGGGCCAACAGAATTGAACACTGAGATTGTGTAGGTAGACCCTCATACTACATGGAGGTTCTAAAATTGGTCAGTAATTGACTAATCATGATTGACCAAAAAATAATCATTAAGTGGGCAGCATTCACCAGAAAATAATCGTAACGTGGGCAGCAGTCACCAGAAAATAATCGTGAAGTGGGCAGCAGTCACCAGAAAATCGTAATGTGGGCAGCATTCACTAGAAAATTGTAATGTGGGCAGCATTCAGCAGAAAATAATCGTAATGTGGGCAGTAGTCACCAGAAAATCGTAATGTGGGCAGCATTCACTAGAAAATTGTAATGTGGGCAGCAGTCACCAGAAAATCGTAATGTGGGCAGCAGTGACCAGAAAATAATCGTAATGTGGGCAGCAGTGACCAGAAAATCGTAATGTGGGCAGCATTTACCAGACAATCGTAATGTGGGCAGCAGTCACCAGAAAATCGTAATGTGGGCAGCATTCACCAGAAAATAATCGTAATGTGGGCAGCAGTCACCAGAAAATTGTAATGTGGGCAGCAATCACCAGAAAACTGTAATGTGGGCAGCATGCACCAGAAAATCGTAATGTGGGTAGCATGCACCAGAAAATCGTAATGTGGGCAGCGGTCACAAGAAAATCATAATGTGGGCAGCATTCACTAGAAAATTGTAATGTGGGCAGCAGTCACCAGAAAATCGTAATGTGGGCAGCATTCACCAGGAAACCGTAATGTGGGCAGCATTCACTAGAAAATCGTAATGTGGGCAGCATTCACCAGAAAATCGTAATGTGGGCAGCATTCACCAGAAAATAATCGTAATGTGGGCAGCAGTCACCAGAAAATCGTAATGTGGGCAGCATTCACCAGAAAATCGTAATGTCGGCAGCAGTCACCATAAAATCGTAATGTGGGCAGCATTCAACAGAAAATAATCGTAATGTGGGCAGCAGTCACCAGAAAATTGTAATGTAGGGAGCATTCACCAGAAAACTGTAATGTGGGCAGCATGCACCAGAAAATCGTAATGTGGGTAGCATGCACCAGAAAATCGTAATGTGGGCAGCGGTCACAAGAAAATCATAATGTGGGCAGCGGTCACAAGAAAATCATAATGTGGGCAGCGTTAACCAGAAAACTGTAATGTGGGCAGCGGTCACCAGAAAATCATAATGTGGGCAGTGTTCACCAGAAAATCGTAATGTGGGCAGTGTTCACCAGAAAATCGTAATGTGGGCAGCATTCACCAGAAAATCGTAATGTGGGCAGCATTCACTAGAAAATCGTAATGTGGGCAGCAGTCACAAAGAAAAAAATGCACCTGTATAAAAAAAACAAAAAAACTATTCACTCACCTGTCTCATCTCCCGGCCTCTGGCGCGTAGCCCTCCTCCTGTAGCAAATCTCCCGCGCTGACAGGCAGAGTGCAGGGTTACAGGAAGATGGCGCCCAAAGCTCTGTACTGGAGACACAAATAGTCTCCAATGCAGGGCTTCGGCACCCACCTTCTGTAGCCCTGCTCTGCCTCCCGGGAGACTGCAGGCTGCGGGGAATGAACTGGTGCAGCATCTATAAGACGCCGCGGCCAGTTCAACACCTGGCTGGGGGGTCCCACAAACGGGCGGCAGCGCTCCCCCCGCACACGGCGGGCGGGCCCCCTGCGGCTGATGGGGTTGCATCCCTTATAGTTACGACGCTGACTCGGGTTTTACTGGATTAGCCATATGCTTGTTTCAGGGTTTTGATTCAGACACTAGTTCTATCAACAGGGCCGCCAAGCAACTGGCATTGTTTACAAGGAAATAAATATGGCAGCCTCCATATCCCTCTCACATTGGGGTCCCTTTAACCTGGTAGGAATATACAGTATATTTCTATAGATTCTTTATCAATATAGTGACTTGCATCAGATCTAGAGCAAACAGCAAGTTTCCAACACAACAAAGTCTGCTGTGAGATTTGCTTTGAACCCTTCCTAAAAAGAGATCTTATGCTATATAATGTTATTTTTATTTTGACCTTAGCTGTAAATAAATGCCTAAACACAACCAAATCATTCAAATGTGCTGCTCACTGTAAATTCAGAATACTCTGCACTCTCATTTAACATATTTCCACAATGCACTGAGCACTTAACTCAGACGCATTCCCCGGACAGCATGGTGCTGAGTTGATTCTTCCACAGCTAAAATAAAATAACGATTAACCTTTCTGGAAACATAATAAGCCTATCTGTCCTTCAGGAAGGAAGGATTTTCAAGCAGGAATAATTGTGGCTACCCTATCCTCACCAAGAAAATCTTCTTGCAGCGATCGGTGTATCCTCATTATGCAAAACCAAGAAAGACTAATACAAATACCGCACAAAGGTCTCCAGCAAAATGGAATAGATACGCAGGTGTATTGTTATGAGTGTACAGTGCGAAATTGTGTTACTTCCTGTCACCACAAACCGAACGCTTACGTTTCTTACGTGACAAAGCATACTTGTCTGATTTGGTTAAACGGTGCTAATTTATGCCCAGAAATGTCTCAAGATAGTATGAATCGCTTCTTTCTATGCACATCCTGGAGTGTAGTCTCATCTGGGAACAGGCCTACATACACAGTGGAGCACACAGGCAGAGCAGGCAAATAGGCACCTTAGTGTCACTGATACCAACAAGCTCACTGGCAACACAGATTAGATGACAAATGAAGCCAATGGAGGAGGTTAATAATAGAACTGCCTTTTCAATGCAAAACTCTTGCTGGATGAAGGAGGCAGAAACCGATTCAAATCTGCCAATCCTATCTATAATTTCTGCAATCATGGCGCAATTTATTTTTTTTATTAACTCGCAGATTGATGTCACAAATAACTTGTAGAAGCGCTTAACGTAATAACTGTTGAAAGCAACGTTAATGAGGGTTGATGAGCTTTCATTTGGCTTAGTATATATAAAGTAGGGGAAGAACAGGACCTACTGACTGGTATGGATAACATAGAGACAGCATTAAACCTCCTGAAAAAGACGTATGTAGGATGTGGGTGCTGCCCTATAAGATGCAGATACAACACAGGGCCGCTGGGAGAATGTATTGGATGATTTAGGTGCAGCTCTGCAGAACCTGGCACCGAATGTCTTCACAGAAAACCAATCTATGACTCACATTTTACGTCTTCATCTGAGCTCTTTAATTGCGAGGTTTTTAGTTGCACATAATAGTTCTTGGCAGAATGGAGCAGAGCAGATAAGAAGCCTTTAAATTGTATTTCTTCTTTCAGAAAGCATTATAGGAAGCCGAGCTGAAAGGTTCAGACACAATCTGCAGCCTGACCCAGACAGAGCAGGAAACACTTCTTATTGTGCTTCCGAGAATTTAAAGCCTTACTCCAGACACCGTTCTGACTATTCTGCAAATATAAGCTTTGGTTATTAGCTGCTTAGCCCTCAACATACCAGAATATTAAGGCCTCATTCACATCATTTTGCGCAGAGAGCTGTGCGATCGGAACGCAACGCATATGATTGGATGCCATCTGCGTTGCTATGCGCTGCACTGCTGATCCCATTCCCTACAGCACTGACGTAACAATAGGCCCTGCAGTTCCCCCCCTCTCCCTCACCTCGGGGCTCTCCCCTCTGCGCTCCCCTCTAGCTAGTTACAGTGTGGGCAGCGGGCAGCGGCGGGCAGATACATACCTTCCGTGCGTTCCACCGCATACTCCTCGTTTTAGCGGCTGACGTCACTTCTGGAAGTGACGTCACTTCCGGAAGTGACGTCACCCGTTAGAGCGAGGATTATGCGGTGGAACGCACGGAAGAAGGTATGTATCTGCCCGCCGCTGCCTGCTGCCCACACTGTAACTAGCTGGAGGGGAGCGCAGAGGGGAGAGCCCCGAGGTGAGGGAAAGGGGAGGAACTTCCCCTCTCCCCGCCAACTGTGGCCAAGGCTTTCCCCTCATGCTGCCACCCCTCCAGCCTCCACAAAACGGCCATGAGCGGGCCCCAGGGAAGGGGTGGGGCCCGCTCTGAAATTCTGCAGGGGGGCCCGGTGGGGCCTAGTTACGCCCCTGCCCTACAGTGAATGAGTCAGCGCTGCGATTCCCGAAAAATGCATGCAACAGTGCGGTAGCGCATCGCTCTGCTGCGCAGCGCATATGATGGGAAAAGTAGAAGTGCTGTCATCGCACGTCTACCGTTCTTGCTTGTCGCACATCATACGCGCTGCCGAAATGCGCACGGCAGTGCTTATAGTGGGAACAAGGCCTAGCTTAAGCGCTTGAAAATACATGCTGTTACCATGCATCTTCATGAAAAATTTGATGCATATGTTTTGCATATCGTATTTATTTTTAAAGGGAAAGCTGATTTCCTGCACAGTATGGTCAAAAAACCATAACATAAAATCCTCCTGGATTTCTGTAAGGCTTGGTTCCCACTTGCAGGAGTAACCAGTGTAATGTCCGCTCCGATGGTCTGGCTGCTGCCTGGGGCATATGCTTTGCCCCCTTAGGCAGCAGCGTAGCCTAACAGCTCTGTGTGCCAGTGTGAGTTTTATATTGGGCTACCTAAAGCGCTCCATATAATATAACAATTGATATGGACCACCTGGGATTATCGCTGAGGCCAAGTTCACAGTGGGATGTTAAAGTCACATGTTAAAACAGCATTTAACGCAGAATAACTCACTGCAATTAAAAATCAATACCTCGTTCACAGTGCACACATTGCGTTAGTGTCTAACGCTGCACGTTAAGTAAAAGTACTGCATGCTGTGCGTTAAACACGTTATTAGCTGCGTTGGACTGTTTGCACATGCTCAGTAATGACTTGGAAGCATACTTTTCATTGCCTGTATTTTTTACTGTATCTGCTGTATGCGATGGTAACGCTCCATTGCGACTTTTTGGGCGTGTTGCGTTGTAAGTTTGCAGTGCGACTTCAACGTCGCATCAAAACGCAACGTCCCACTGTGAATCTAGCCTGACTGGACAGAAGTGCGGTCTGCTTACTGCCACGGATCCTGCGGATCAGATGTAGCGTGACAAGTGTGAATGGCTCCTATTTTTCAAACAGGAGCTGTTCACGCGATGAGCTGAGAACGGACAAAAATGCCTGTTCTCCGCTCTAGAGGGATCAGAGCCTAATAAGCACCCAATTTCGTCAGAAGGCAATCTGCTGCACAACATCGCTTATTGGTGAGTTCAATTAAACAATCAAACAGACTGCCTGACTCAACCACCACCTTATTGCTTATTGATACTCACACCTCAAATCTAGTGCTAAATAGGTTGAATAAACGGAAATGAAATGGCAAAATACCATCTATAACAAAAACAAAATCGGAAATGAACTTCAAATAGCGTCTATAACAAGAAAACGATATTTACATTTGTATTAAGCATAGTAATACAATGGTAGATTTTACAGGTATTTTACTGCAATTATACCTAACTATAGGGTCACACAGATCTCTCCCTATCCGTAACCCCTACCCCCCCCCCCCCCCCTTGTTTAAATATACATAATTTAATACATTTTAAATATTACATATATTGTACTGTAACTATATCTAACCCTACTCTCATACAGAACCCTCCCTGTACTTATCCCTAACCCCTAGACCTCCTTAGTGGTGCCTAAGGGCCCTTTTACACTTAATCAATTGGTGTGCGTTAGTGTGCGTTAGTACGCGGTAGTGCACGTTTTTTCCATAGCAGTGTATTGGTAAGAAGATTTCAGTTAAAACGCGTTAAGTGTAAAAGAGGCCATAAGAACACATGGGCATTACTTTGAAAATCAGTCTTCTTTCAGTTATAACTGAGAGCAACTGATTAAGTGTAAAAGGTCCCTAACCCTAACCAACCCCCCTAACCACCCCGAAAATTTGCGATTGTGCATGAAAATTCGCAAACGCAAAAATGTGCGTGAAAACTGCCGTGACATGACTTATCACGGTTTAGTGAATAAAGCCCATAAAATGCAGTGCTTATTTTTCACTAGCACAATTCATGCTAGTGCTATGTCCCTCGCTGCAGCTCTGCTCTCAGCGCTGGTCCTTGTGTAGTGCAGAGGCAGATATCGTCAGGTCATCCTCTACTGCGCTCTGTACCTTAACCGATAATAAACCAGCTGCATTGTGTGCTGATCCCTGCTACCTTCAGTATGTACAGGTCCTTCTCAAAAAATTTGCATATTGTGATAAAGTTCATTATTTTCTGTAATGTACTGATAAACATTAGACTTTCTATATATTTTAGATGCATTACACACAACTGAAGTAGCTCAAGCCTTTTATTGTTTTAATATTGATTATTTTGGCATACAGCTCATGAAAACCCAAAATTCCTATCTCAAAAAATTAGCATATTACAACTGACCAATAAAAGAAAAGTGTTTTTAAAACAAAAAAAAAGTCAACCTTCAAATAATTATGTTCAGTTATTCACTCAATACTTGGTCGGGAATCCTTTTGCAGAAAAGACTGCTTCCATGCGGCGTGGCATGGAGGCAATCAGCCTGTGACACTGTATTACGAGGAGGATAGGAGGCGCCCTTTGTAATGTGTTTAGTGATTGCTTTTTATACAGAAACTCCACTTGATAAAGAGTTGAAAGTTTTATTAGCACTATAGACAACGCGTTTCGCGGCTTAAACCGCTTCCTCAGGTCAAGTACAGGTGCTTAGGAGAAGACTGGAATGCCTGAGCGCCAAACTCCAAAGAGTTTGGCGCTCAGGCATTCCAGTCTTCTCCTAAGCACCTGTACACAAGTTAGTGCTAATAAAACTTTCAACTCTTTATCAAGTGGAGTTTCTGTATAAAAAGCAATCACTAAACACATTACAAAGGGCGCCTCCTATCCTCCTCGTAATACGACGTCTTATCACCCCACTTGTGGGGTCCTTCACGACTAACCAGAAGTGAAGCCTTTTTCCTTAACCTTCCTGGCGGTAAGCCCGAACTGAGTTCGGGCTATGCCGCCGGAAGGCACCGCTCAGGCCCCGCTGGGCCGATTTGCATAATTTTTTTTTTGCTGCACGCAGCTAGCACTTTGCTAGCTGCGTGCAGTGCCCGATCGCCGCCGCTACCCGCCGATCCGCCGCAATTCCTCTCGCCGCGGCCGCCCCCCCCCCAGACCCCGTGCGCTGCCTGGCCAATCAGTGCCAGGCAGCGCTATGGGGCAGATCGGAGTCCCCTCTGACGTCACGACGTCGATGACGTCGGTGACGTCATCCCGCCCGTCGCCATGGCGACGGGGGAAGCCCTCCAGGAGATCCCGTTCTTTGAACGGGATCTCCGGATCTCCGATCGCCGGCGGCGATCGGAGGGGCTGGGGGGATGCCGCTGAGCAGCGGCTATCATGTAGCGAGACTTTGTCTCGCTACATGAAAAAAAAAAAAAAATTTTTTTAAAAAGATTTGCTGCCCCCTGGCGATTTTTTTGCAAACCGCCAGGAGGGTTAAGGGGCAGCGACCGACCATCATAAAGACCGAGTGGGGACGGGACTTCCCTACATGCCTATACAAGTGGTTGCCTTTATAGCAACCTACACTTGTGAGTATAATTTACTCTTATTTTTATCCAACTTACCTGAAGATAATACACCATAAGGGCTCCTGGTACCCCTGCGGTTTTTTTCGTTTCTCCTTACTGTACTAGCTACAGCTTCCTGATCCAGCCTGTGACACTGCTCAGGTGTTATGGAGGCCCAGGATGCTTCGATAGCGGCCTTAAGATCATCCAGAGTGTTGGGTCTTGCGTCTCTCAACTTTCTCTTCACAATATCCCACAGATTCTCTATGGGGTTCAGCTCAGGAGAGTTGGCAGGCCAATTGAGCACAGTAATACCATGGTCAGTAAACCATTTACCAGTGGTTTTGGCACTGTGAGCAGGTGCCAGGTGGTGCTGAAAAATGAAATCTTCATCTCCGTAAAGCTTTTCAGAAGATGGAAGCATGAAGTGCTCCAAAATCTCCTGATAGCTAGCTGCATTGACCCTGCCCTTGATAAAGCACAGTGGACCAACACCAGCAGCTGTGGGTACTCTTGACACTGGACTTCAGGCATTTTGGCAGTTCCCTCTCCCCAGTCTTCCTCCAGACTCTGGCACCTTGATTTCCGAATGACATGCAAAAGTTGCTTTCATCCGAAAAAAGTACTTTAGAACACTGAGCCAGTGCTGCTTCTCTGTAGCCCAGGTCAGGCACTTCTGCCGCTGTTTCTGGTTCAAAAGTGGCTTGACCTGGGGAATGCGGCACCTGTAGCCCATTTCCTGCACACGCCTGTACACGGCGGCTCTGGATGTTTCTACTCCAGACTCAGTCCACTGCTTCCGCAAGTCCCCCAAGGTCTGGATTCGGTCCTTCTCCACAATCTTCCTCAGAGTCCGGTCACCTCTTCTTGTTGTGCAGCGTTTTCTGCCACATTTTTCCTTCCCACAGACTTCCCACTGAGGTGCCTTGATACAGCACTCTGGGAACAGTCTATTCGTTCAGAAATTTCTTTCTGTGTCTTACCCTCTTGCTTGAGGGTGTCAATGATGGCCTTCTGGACAGCAGTCAGGTCGGCAGTCTTACCCATGATTGCGGTTTTGAGTAATGAACCAGGCTGGGAGTTTTTAAAAGCCTTGGGAATCTTTTGCAGGTGTTTAGAGTTAATTAGTTGATTCAGATGATTAGGTTAATAGCTCGTTTAGAGAACCTTTTCATGATATGCTAATTTTTTGAGATAGGAATTTTGGGTTTTCATGAGCTGTATGCCAAAATCATCGATATTAAAACAATAAAAGGCTTGAACTACTTCAGTTGTGTGTAATGAATCTAAAATATATGAAAGTCTAATGTTTATCAGTACATTACAGAAAATAATGAACTTTATCACAATATGCTAATTTTTTTAGAAGGACCTGTATTAGCTGAAATGCTATGCTTATACTGATAGTAAATTAGCTGCAATATGTGTTGATACCTGCTACTTCTTATATGTACAATATTAGCTGTTACTCTGTACCAGCACTGACAGTAATCTTGCTGTTTCTTGTGTCGTTAATTTCAACACCCCTGTATGTACATTATAAGCTGTTACTCTGTGCCTTTACTGACAATGAACCAGCTGCATTGTGTGCTAATCCCTGCTACCCCCAGACAGTATATACAGTATTAGCTGTAAAGACTTTTACATGCATCTAACTTTCATCAGCAAATTATGGGCCAATTTCTCCACTTTCATGTAGTATGAAAGCTTACCTACACAATCTGTTCATAGCTAGAGATGTAGCGAACGGTTCGCCGGCGAGCGGTTCCAGGCGAACTTTGGTGGTTCGCGTTCGCCCCATCTTTGCGGAAGTTCGATTCGCCCCATAATGCACTATGAGGGTCAACTTTGACCTTCTGCATCACAGTCAGCAGGCACATTGTAGCCATTCAGGCTACACTAAACCCTGGAGCCCCCCCCCCCCCCCCTTATATAAGGCAGGCTCGCTGGCCATGACACTCACTCGTGTGCCTGCTGCAAATATACAGACTAGGGAGAGCTGCTGAAGATTTTTTCTCCTAGGGAAAGATTAGTTAGGCTCTTGGCTTGCTCCTGGCTGATTGTTATTGCTAAAATAGCACCCATCAACAGCTCTTTTGAGAGCTCTAATGTTTTCCTGATGTGTTTTTTTGTGTGTGTTGCTCACTGACATTATACAGCCCTATCTGTTGCAGCTGGACCTTGGTAATTGTTATTACTGTGTCAGCCAGGCCCTGCCTAACTATCTATACTGGGACACCTACCTATGCCTACCTAACTACTGGGTCACCTACTTACCTATACGGGGGCACCTACCTACCTATAATAGGGGACCTACCTATGCCTACCTACCTATACTGGGACTCCTACCTATGCCTACCTCCTATACTGGGTCTCCTACCTATGCCTAGCTAACTACTGGGACACCTACCTATGCCTACCTACCTATACTGGGTCTCCTACCTATGTCTAGCTAACTACTGAGGCACCTACCTATGCCTACCTACCTATACTGGGTCTCCTACCTATGCCTACTTACCTATACTGGGTCTCCTACCTATGCCTAGCTAACTACTGGGACTCCTACCTATGCCTACTTACCAATACTGGGACTCCTACCTATGCCTAGCTAACTACTGGGACACCTACCTATGCCTACCTACCAATACTGGGACTCCTACCTATGCCTAGCTAACTACTGGGACACCTACCTATGCCTACCTACCAATACTGGGACTCCTACCTATGCCTAGCTAACTACTGGGACACCTACCTATGCCTACTTACCTATACTGGGTCTCCTATCTATGCCTAGCTAACTACTGGGACTCCTACCTATGCCTACCTACCAATACTGGGACTCCTACCTATGCCTATCTAACTACTGGGTCACCTACCTATACCTACCTACCAATACTGGGACTCCTACCTATGCCTAGCTAACTACTGGGACACCTACATATGCCTACCTACCAATACTGGGACTCCTACCTATGCCTAGCTAACTACTGGGACACCTACCTATGCTTACTTACCTATACTGGGTCTCCTATCTATGCCTAGCAAACGACTGGGACACCTACCTATGCCTACCTACCAATACTGGGACTCCTACCTATGCCTACCTACATACAAGAAGATAATAGGGTCGTTGCTTCATTGTGGACAGAGCAAATTTGATCAGCTGGACAGTCACTGACCACAGCCCGGCGACCATATGGGCTGGAAAACTGCCATGGCCTGCACTCTCGCCATGGTGCGCACCAGTCCAGCACGGCCGTCACTACGCAAACAGCTGTTTGCGGTGTGTTACACAGTGAGTTTGGTGTGTCAGTGTAAAGCAGTACTCTAATTACACTCCCTGATTGATGTATACACATGCAAGATGTTTGAAAGCACTTTAAGCCTGCAATTTAGCATTCAAAGTGATTTCTGCCCTTAAAACGCTGCTTTGCGTCACATCCAGATTTTTTCCCGGGACTTTGGGCATGTATCACACTCCACCATGCCCCCCTCCAGGTGTTAGACCCCTTGAAACATCTTTTCCATCACTTTTGTGGCCAGCATAAATGTTTCTATTTTTCAAAGTTCGCATCCCCATTGAAGTCTATTGCGGTTCGCAAACGTTTCCGCGAACCGAACCTTCCGCGAAGGTTCGCGAACGGGGTTCGCGTACTGAAAATCTGAGGTTCGCGACATCACTATTCATATCGTTCAAAGTCTGTGGCCCATATGCAATTCTGTTTTTCACCTGTGTTTTCACCTAGGTGATAATTTTTCATCTCGATTTTAAATAACTTTCCTGCACTTTGCAACTTAAAAAGTACCAAAAAGTAGGTGAAAAAGTTCTATCAAAATTATTTTGAGCATTTTCTTGCTTTCTGGTGGCTTAAATACATTTTATTGATAAGTTTAAAATTATCACCTAGGAAAAAATTTAGGAGAAAAAGTGAATTGCATATGGGCCTGTATGTTTGCCCTCATACTACATGGACGTGATAAAATTGGTCAGTAGTGTTGGGCCGAACAGTTCGCCTGGCGAACCTCTCTGGGCCTCTTACTACTTCCGGGTCGCAATGACCCGGAGTAGTACGCCTGCGCTGCCCGGCGGAGCGCGTCCTAGATCGCGCTCCCGTTGCCGGGCACTCTCTGCGCATGTGCGTGACATCATGAGTGACGTCACGCTCATGCGCAGAGAGTGCCCGGCAACGGGAGCGCGATCTAGGACGCGCTCCGCCGGGCAGCGCAGGAGTACTACTCCGGGTCATTGCGACCCGGAAGTAGTAAGAGGCCCATGGATTTAGAGATGTTCGCCGGCGAACGGTTCGGGAACCGTTCGCCACATCTCTATTGGTCAGTGATTGGACAATTAAAATTGGATGAGTTTATTCACTTTTACTTTATGCCTATACTAATCTTAAACTGGCTGCAATTTTGCTGATCTCTGCTACCTCCATTATGTACAGTATAAGCTGTACTCCTGAACTGATATTAAACTAACTGCAGCTTGTGCTGATCGCTACTACCTCACACAATACAGTATAAGTTATTATAAGTTGTGCTTGTATCGATAGTAAACTATCTGCTCTGTGTGCTTATTTCTGCTACCTCTGTTGTGTGCCTTCAAAGCTATTACTCTGTGCCTGTACTAATATTTAACAAGCCTAGTCACCGATATCTGACGGGGGAGGGGGGGGGGCTAAAAAAAGCTGCTGAAAACTGCTAAAAAGGAAGGGGGCCAGCAACATGTACTGCAATTTACGCTATAAGCACGACCCACGGTACTCGAATAGCACACCTGTTTCTGCATGAATGCCCCCTACTAACAAGCATTACCATTGGTACCGCTCATTACCATTGCCACGGTCACGCTACTCAAGTACCGTGAACCATGCTACTAGTATAACTTTCCAGGTTGGGCAGTAGTGTGCAGGCGCTGGCCCTGCAGCGCGCATCCTTAATCACGCACCTGCAGCCGGGAGTGTTCTGCGCGTGCCCACAACGTAGTCGTGACATCATGCACAGAGTGCTCCCAGACATGGGTGCATGATCAAGGACATGCGCAGCCGGGCCAGCACCTGCGCACTAATGCTTGACCTGGCTGAGGGGGGGGGGCATTTGCACAATAATAGAGGAGAAAGGAGAACGTTTTTACTTTTTCATTCAGCTCTAGTATCCTTTAAGAGTCACATTTACAATTCCATGAATTTTATATTGAAGTCTATGGCGCTGACTGTCCAAGGTAATTGCAAAGCCCCCGGCACAAATTCGCTATTTCTGGCAAAAAACACCTTGTAGTTTTTGAGAAAACCGATTTTTAAATTTTGACATGAAAAAGTTATTTATAAACCCCTTAAATGCCGGATTTCAACATATTTGTCAATGAATAGGAAAATGGACAGCCTGCAGTCCCCCCTCCCATACACTGCTAACCACTTGTACCCCATGCAGGCTTGTATTCCCCCGGGAATGTGTTACCCGCCATTGTTAGGTAACAGGAAAAAAAGGGTGCCAGCAGCTAGTGGACAAAAAGGGTGCCGCCATTCATTCCTATAATAAATATTGTTTAATAGGCGCTGAACAGGAAAAAAGGATGCCCGGAGATAATTAACGTTTTATAACTGCGCCCGGAGAGTATTAACGTTTTATAAGTGTGCCAGTGACAAATCATGTTTACAAATATATTAAACATATCTATCGTATGTAACTAAAACGTTATTTAAAATTTTATGACTTACTGTTTGTAAAACATTATTATTCACATAATAAAGCGATCACTAAGAGGGGTATTAGGGTTAGGCACCACCAGGGGGGATTTAGGGTTAGGCACCACCAGGGGGGTGGTTAGGGTTAGGCATCAACAGGGAGTGGTTAGGTTTAGGTACCACCAGGGGGGTCTTAGGGTTAGGCAATGGCATCACCAGGGGGTCTTAGGGTTAGGCACCACCAGGGAGTGGTTAGGGTTAGGCACCACTAGGGGGTCTTAGGGTTAGGCACCAGGGCTACTCATCCGGATTCCGGATATCCGGGTAACCCGGATATCAAAACTTTTTTACGCTATCCGACCAGATTCAGATTCCAGATACCTGGGACCAAAGCTATCTGCGGATATTTGGCTGCATAACCCGGATATCCGTGGTTATTGCGGATATCCAGATCCGAAATACTGTAACTAAGGAGATGTTGTCCTGGAGCCAATCAGAGGGCTACCAGCAGAAGCCCTAGCAACCAATCACAGAGGGGAGCCCTGGTCAGCCCCACCTGACCTCATTGAGCCAATCAGAGGCCTCCCAGCCTATACCCTGGCACCCAATCACAGAAAAGAACACTGGCCAGCCCCCCTGTATAATAAGGAGGGCTGCCATGATGAGACATATTGTCTTAGCTTGCTGAATGCTCACTGAGAGACATGCTCCAGTGCTGTTGGCCTACCAAGGGCTGTACACAGTTATAAACATAAAGCTGTTCAGTGATTAACCCCTTCACTACTATCACTAAACTATTGTTAAATCGTTAATTAGCTTGATTGATGTCATAGTGTGACAGTCACAGTTTGTGCTCCAGTGCTGCTGGACCAAGGGCTGTACACAGTGATAAGCTGTTCAGTGATTAACCTCTTCACTACTATCACTACACTATTATTAAATCGTTAATTAGCTTGATTGATGTCATTGTATGACAGTCAGAGTGTGTGCTCCAGTGCTGCTGGCCTAGCAGTGATAAACGGAAAGCTGTTCAGTGATTAACCCCTTCACTATCACTACCCTATTGTTAAATCATTAATTAGCTTGATGTCATTTGTGTGACAGAGTGTGTGCTGCAGGCAGCTGCTATGTGTCTGTGTGTGTGCTGTGCACAGACCTGGCCAGCTATTAGCCTTAGGTATAGGTTAGGGATTAGGGGATAGGATTACTGTGTTATTGTGTAGTTAGTACTGTAGTACTGCAGTCAGTGTGCTAGTAGTTGTTAGAGTAGTAGTACTACTGAGTTAGCTTTCTACAGAACTGTTGTGCTGTGAGAAGTGCCAGTGTGACAGTTAGTGTGCACCAGTGTCTTCTCCTCTGCTGTCTGACTGTCACTCATCACTTGGCACGTGTCACATGGCACTTGGCAAGTGTCACATGGCACTTGCCACGTATCACATGGCACTTGCCAAGTGTCACGTGGCACGTGTCACTTGCCAAGTGTCACATGGCACTTGCCAAGTGCCACGTAACACGTAGCAAGTGACACGTGCCAAGTGACACGTGCCAAGTAACACGTGCCAAGTGACATGGGACACCTGCCAAGTGACATGTGACACATGGCACGTGCCAAGTGCCACATGACACGTGCCAAGTGCCACGGGACATAAGCTAAGTGCCAATTGCAATGTGCCACATCCAGCATGCTCATGGCACACATTACACCTGCTGCTGCATTGCCCTGCTCCTGCTGCCTGTGTAGCTCTCACTGCCAGGTCAGGGTTCCACAGGCCACTGATACCACCTATATTTAACCCAAAACACAATTGCTGCATAATTTTTTTCAGGTGTCTTGGCTGAAAACTGTCATGTCCCAGTTGTGCGGTTGGACTTTGAACACAATGTGGGCTGCTTGACCGCTGTCTGGAACATAGGCCTAATGTTGACAGCCATTTTTTTTTGGGGGGGGGGGGGCTGGGGGGGGGGATTTTAAGTCCCCACATCATCAATTAGTGTTCCCCTTTACATGCCTCATATACCCTAAATAATGTTTTTAAAGCAATTTAAAGGCCACTTCCGGGTTTCTATCTGGATATCCGAATCCGCCGGATACTAGGGTTGGATATCCGATTCGGATTCGGATCGGAAAATTTTGAACTCGGATATTCGACCCGGATCGGATATCTGGGTATCCGGATCCAAATCTGATCCGGATTTTGAAAAGGGGTATCCGAGCAGCACTGTTAGGCACCACCAGGGAGTGGTTAGGCTTAGGCACCACCAGGAAGGTGGTTAGGGTTAGGCACCACCAGGGAGTGGTTAGGCTTAGGCACCACCAGGAAGGTGGTTAGGGTTAGGCACCACCAGGGGGTCTAAGGGTTAGGGATAGGTACAGGGAGGGCTCTGTGTGAGAGTAGGGTTAGGTTTACTTGTACTAAAATGTTAGTTATATTTAGTAATGTTTTACTACAGGTATTTTTCATTGTTACAAACAATATTTTCAGATTTTATTACATGAAGAAACGATAAATGAAGGTTATACACAATATTTTACAATTATTATTAGTATACATATATTATAGTTTTTTAACAAACATTATTATAAGTTTCACTTTCAAAATAGGGAAGATTATCGTTTTTACAATTTGCGAACTTATACACATTATAGTTTTTAATTTGTAAAACATTATTGCAAACGAAATACAACAAATTATTTTTTATAAACGGTATTGCCATTTATCTTTTACACCAGCTGCCCTTTTTTCCCGACGCCCTTTTTGTACATATGCCCATTGTAAGGCCCCCGCACCCTGTGCTAGAAGCTTAGCAACACCCTGCTGATGTAGTGGTACCAGGGCCTTTACTATCGCTGTAGTAACTGCATCCTTATGGAAAGTAGTAGTTACTAAGGCTTATTTGCCATGCATAGAGCATGCCATTCAAATGCATTTGATGTGAATCAGCCTATTGATTAACATGCGCTGTCAGACCTTATGTGTTTTCACATACAGGAAAATGTACACTGTGAATATATAAAAATGTTATGTAGAAATCCTGAAACCGGGCTTTAAATAATACATTTATTTACACAGGCCTGTATATAAAACTGGAAAGAGGCGCTTCTGAGGAGCACTCTGAGGAGCACTGTACTCACTGCTTCTATTTTCTACATATTATAGTTGAGAAAAAGCACCATGCTAATACATATCATTGCTGTGCTATCCGTTGTCATTAGCTATGGTCACATGATGCTGCATGAGCCAGCCTCTAGCAGTGGCAGTTATGGTCACATGATGCTGCATGAGCCAGCCTCCAGCAGTGGCAGTTATGGTCACATGATGCTGCATGAGCCAGCCTCCAGCAGTGGCAGTTATGGTCTCAAGCTGCTGCATGAGCCACCTCAACTGTCACTCCAGGCTTAGCAGCATTTGATGCAGCAACATACCTGGTGTTCTCCCTGAACTGATCCCTGAATTTGGATATATCTTACTTCTACAACATGCTCTTCCAACTGCTCTGCTACGTTTGGCTCTGCCTAGTGCCTCCAGTCCTTGCCTGGCAGTTCTTCATCATTTGTGGCAGAATCTGGACGCTGGCTGGATACTGTAAGTATCAGTTACACACACAATATGACACTATGTTTCCACATATCTCCACTAGATGTCCACATTATCAGCCATAGGGGGTTTTCTCAAGGGAGGAGATGTATTACTATTAGTATTATTTAGTATTTATATAATAAATGTCTATATCTATCAAGGGTTCATTTTTTGTAATCTAGGCCTTTCCACAGTGGCGCAGCAATAGGGGATGCAGAGGTATCGGCCGCACCAAGGCCCTTGGGCCAGAGGGACCCCAAGGGGGTCTACCTTCAACCACACTATTAGCTCTTTATTGGTCCTGTGTCGGTAATAATCACTTCTATAGATGCTTTGAATTGTAGTAATCATCATCCATAATCAAACTGTTCCCCATCCCCCTCTTGCACCTCTGACACTGTGCTTGTTCTTGGCAGGTTTTGGTGCGCCGTATCAATTGTTACATATAGAATGCTGGGGGGGGGGGGGCAGTGGAAAACTTGCACTGGGGCCCACAACTCCTTAGCTACGCCACTGTTGTTATGTATAGAGTGCTTGTTGGGGGCAGTGGAAAACTTGCACTGGGGCCCACAGCTCCTTAGCTACGCCACTGTTGTTATGTATAGAGTGCTTGTTGGGGGCAGTGGAAAACTTGCACTGGGGCCCACAGCTCCTTAGCTACGCCACTGTTGTTATGTATAGAGTGCTTGTTGGGGGCAGTGGAAAACTTGCACTGGGCCCACAGCTCCTTAGCTACGCCACTGTTGTTATGTATAGAGTGCTTTTTGGGGGCAGTGGAAAACTTGCACTGGGGCCCACAGTTCCTTAGCTACGCCACTGTTGTTATGTATAGAGTGCTTGTTGGGGGCAGTGGAAAACTTGCACTGGGCCCACCGCTCCTTAGCTATGCCACTGTTGTTATGTATAGAGTGCTTGTTGGGGGCAGTGGAAAACTTGCACTGGGCCCACAGCTCCTTAGCTACACCACTATTGTTATGTATAGAGTGCTTGTTGGGGGCAGTGGAAAACTTGCACTGGGCCCACAGCTCCTTAGCTACGCCACTGTTGTTATGTATAGAGTGCTTGTTGGGGGCAGTGGAAAACTTGCACTGGGGCCCATAGCTCCTTAGCTACGCCACTGTTGTTATGTATAGAGTGCTTGTTGGGGGCAGTGGAAAACTTGCACTGGGGCCCACAGCTCCTTAGCTACGCCACTGTTGTTATGTATAGAGTGCTTGTTGGGGGCAGTGGAAAACTTGCACTGGGGCCCACAGCTCCTTAGCTACGCCACTGTTATGTATAGAGTGCTTGTTGGGGGCAGTGGAAAACTTGCACTGGGCCCACAGCTCCTTAGCTACGCCACTGTTGTTATGTATAGAGTGCTTGTTGGGGGCAGTGGAAAACTTGCACTGGGGCCCACAGCTCCTTAGCTACGCCACTGTTATGTATAGAGTGCTTGTTGGGGGCAGTGGAAAACTTGCACTGGGGCCCACAGTTCCTTAGCTACGCCACTGTTGTTATGTATAGAGTGCTTGTTGGGGGCAGTGGAAAACTTGCACTGGGGCCCACAGCTCCTTAGCTACGCCACTGTTGTTATGTATAGAGTGCTTGTTGGGGGCAGTGGAAAACTTGCACTGGGGCCCACAGCTCCTTAGCTACGCCACTGTTATGTATAGAGTGCTTGTTGGGGGCAGTGGAAAACTTGCACTGGGCCCACAGCTCCTTAGCTACGCCACTGTTGTTATGTATAGAGTGCTTGTTGGGGGCAGTGGAAAACTTGCACTGGGGCCCACAGTTCCTTAGCTACGCCACTGTTGTTATGTATAGAGTGCTTGTTGGGGGCAGTGGAAAACTTGCACTGGGCCCACAGCTCCTTAGCTATGCCACTGTTGTTATGTATAGAGTGCTTGTTGGGGGCAGTGGAAAACTTGCACTGGGCCCACAGCTCCTTAGCTACACCACTATTGTTATGTATAGAGTGCTTGTTGGGGGCAGTGGAAAACTTGCACTGGGCCCACAGCTCCTTAGCTACGCCACTGTTGTTATGTATAGAGTGCTTGTTGGGGGCAGTGGAAAACTTGCACTGGGGCCCATAGCTCCTTAGCTACGCCACTGTTGTTATGTATAGAGTGCTTGTTGGGGGCAGTGGAAAACTTGCACTGGGGCCCATAGCTCCTTAGCTACGCCACTGTTGTTATGTATAGAGTGCTTGTTGGGGGCAGTGGAAAACTTGCACTGGGGCCCATAGCTCCTTAGCTACGCCACTGTTGTTATGTATAGAGTGCTTGTTGGGGGCAGTGGAAAACTTGCACTGGGGCCCACAGCTCCTTAGCTACGCCACTGTTGTTATGTATAGAGTGCTTGTTGGGGGCAGTGGAAAACTTGCACTGGGGCCCACAGCTCCTTAGCTACGCCACTGTTATGTATAGAGTGCTTGTTGGGGGCAGTGGAAAACTTGCACTGGGCCCACAGCTCCTTAGCTACGCCACTGTTGTTATGTATAGAGTGCTTGTTGGGGGCAGTGGAAAACTTGCACTGGGGCCCACAGCTCCTTAGCTACGCCACTGTTATGTATAGAGTGCTTGTTGGGGGCAGTGGAAAACTTGCACTGGGGCCCACAGTTCCTTAGCTACGCCACTGTTGTTATGTATAGAGTGCTTGTTGGGGGCAGTGGAAAACTTGCACTGGGGCCCACAGCTCCTTAGCTACGCCACTGTTGTTATGTATAGAGTGCTTGTTGGGGGCAGTGGAAAACTTGCACTGGGGCCCACAGCTCCTTAGCTACGCCACTGTTATGTATAGAGTGCTTGTTGGGGGCAGTGGAAAACTTGCACTGGGCCCACAGCTCCTTAGCTACGCCACTGTTGTTATGTATAGAGTGCTTGTTGGGGGCAGTGGAAAACTTGCACTGGGGCCCACAGTTCCTTAGCTACGCCACTGTTGTTATGTATAGAGTGCTTGTTGGGGGCAGTGGAAAACTTGCACTGGGCCCACAGCTCCTTAGCTATGCCACTGTTGTTATGTATAGAGTGCTTGTTGGGGGCAGTGGAAAACTTGCACTGGGCCCACAGCTCCTTAGCTACACCACTATTGTTATGTATAGAGTGCTTGTTGGGGGCAGTGGAAAACTTGCACTGGGCCCACAGCTCCTTAGCTACGCCACTGTTGTTATGTATAGAGTGCTTGTTGGGGGCAGTGGAAAACTTGCACTGGGGCCCATAGCTCCTTAGCTACGCCACTGTTGTTATGTATAGAGTGCTTGTTGGGGGCAGTGGAAAACTTGCACTGGGGCCCATAGCTCCTTAGCTACGCCACTGTTGTTATGTATAGAGTGCTTGTTGGGGGCAGTGGAAAACTTGCACTGGGGCCCATAGCTCCTTAGCTACGCCACTGTTGTTATGTATAGAGTGCTTGTTGGGGGCAGTGGAAAACTTGCACTGGGGCCCATAGCTCCTTAGCTACGCCACTGTTGTTATGTATAGAGTGCTTGTTGGGGGCAGTGGAAAACTTGCACTGGGGCCCATAGCTCCTTAGCTACGCCACTGTTGTTATGTATAGAGTGCTTGTTGGGGTAGTGGAAAACTTGCACTGGGGCCCACAGCTCCTTAGCTACGCCACTGCCTTTCCATATTGCCACAGCAACATCCTCTTGATGTAACATGTTTCTACCAGAGGCTTTCACCATTACTGTGGTAACTGCAGCCTTATGCCCAGTAGTAGATACTGAGGCATTTCCATGTTCCCGTAGCAACTGCAATCAAAAGGAGTAGAAATTTTGGCTGACTCAGTTGCGTAACAATAGGGGATGCAGAAGTTGAGATCGCACCGGGGCCCTTGGATTAGAGGGGCCCACTAGGGGCCCTCCATCATCCATCTTATTAGCTATTGATTGGTGTTATGCTGGTAATAAACATCTCTATAAGAGCATTGCACAGTGATAATCAATAACAAACTGTTTCCTTACTCTGGTTACACCTCATGCACACTGCAGCTGTCCTTGGTAGGTTTTGGGGCTCCATATCAATAGAATACTTGGGGCTCCACGTAAAACGCGCACTGGGGCCCCAAGCTACTTAGTTATGGCACTGGGCTGATTACTTTAGTGACTGCCTTTTTTGTAAAATAGTTGATATCGAGGTCTTCCAAGTTACTATAGCAACTGCACCCTTAGGCTATTTTTACACCTGGCCATTGTGTTTGCGGTATGATGCTCCGCCCCATCGCAACCAAAAAGTCATGTATATGATCCCTGTAGCAGAGTGCGCCAGGGTTATATGCTGCATGTCGTACTCCCTGATGGACAGGAAGTACGTCACCGGGATTCCCGGGTCTTTAAATCGTATCTCCTCTATTCCGCACATGCGCGCCGTACTGCCACTGGCAACATATTTAAAATCCCTGCGTCACCGATTGACTTGCATAACTTCCACCGCCACTGAATCTCCACAGAGGCCAAACATGTTGTTGACTTTGGTGCGGCTCAGCTGCCAATTAGGCAATTCTGGCGTGACGAGTTAATTGTGCTATTCCCCATTACCTTGCATTGTCGTTGCATTGCCCTGTGGTAACTGAACGCACACTTTCAAGGCAAGTGTAAAAGGGACATTAAGCAAGTTAGTACATGCTTAGCTTAGTATATACAAAGCTTTCACTATTATTATTATATATTAGTAACCACACGCCTTGATGAAGAGGGACCCTGCGAGGCCCCCGAAACAATTGTCGGTATCTTTGTGGATATAATGGCTCAATAAAATAGCGTTTTTTTCTTCATGGAACACGGAGTGCTGGTATACTTGACGTTTTTTTAAGCTGTATTGGCAAAGCCTGTGCCATAATACCAAGCACCGGACCTTTTTTGATCCGATGGTGTGCCCACGCACAATCCCCTTTTGATCTTATTATTGCAACACCTGATTTAACTTATATTGACTGGGACCTTCCCTTGTTGCCATAATAGCTGCATCCAATACTAACTGGTAGTAATTGACTACTTTTTGTGTTACTAGAGCAGAGTACAATATTATCAACTGGTTTTAAATTAGGACTTTCCCTACTGATATAACAACAGCCTCTTGGTGTGAAGATAGTTGCACCTGGGCCATAGCAACTGTAGTTCAAACGCGTTTCCTGAACTGCAGTTTCTAAGCAAAAATAGTAAGACACCAGCCAGCCTCTCTACTCGCCTGAAAACTATTTTGGTAATTAGATGTTGCAACTGCTATTCAGGAAGTTCAGGAAATGCTTTTGAAAACAAAGAAAACCCTAAGAATCCCGCATGAGGAGATGAACTAGTCAAAAATCTGTCGGCTCTGTTAGATTTTAACTGCTTACTTTTTTCGCTGTAGTGGTCCTTAAATGAGGCTTTTCTATGTTGCTATAGCAACTGCATCCTTAGGGTAATGTACCATACTAGTTAGGGCTGAGAGACACTGCCAAGTGTTTTGCAATGTGTTTGTGTTTTGAAATCGATTTTGCTGCAATTTTTTCAAAATCGTGGTGATTTTGCAGCGAGTATCATTCAAGTCAATTGGAATCCGTTTTTCAAAAGACAAACACAAACACTTGCAAAACACTTGGCAGTGTGTCTGTAGCAAACCTCCCATCTCTGTCAAATAAGAGTGAGGGATGACTTTCAGGGCAAAGCTAGGGAAAAACATGCCTTCAATATATCTCTCATCAAAAGTCCATAAAGAGTTTACATTTTCTTGTGCTTAATGTGATGTATTTTTTTCTGCAGTGCGGCGTCTCTTCTCCAGACCACCCCTCATCATCACGCCCAGCCCTGATGCCATCCTGCTGTACTCACAGCTCCTTGAAGTGCAGAGATCTCTGGTGAGTATTATTATTATTCCTCCCTATTGCAGCTAATTAACCCTAATTACTGCTAATAAGGTAGAACATTGATTGTTTACTGTGTTCATTCATAATGTAATATGTAATTGTCTTTCCAGCACCGTGAAAGGACCAGGAAGGCCATGAAGACAGCCCTGGCCATCCAGAAGTCCTGGGATCAGAAGACAGGCAGGCGAGTGCACCCACTCTTCCGGCTCAGTGAACCTGCTACTACATGTAAGAGACTTGGAAAGGGAATACCGTATTTCATACACTATAATGCACGGGACACTTGGCTTTCAGGTTTCTGTGTGTGTTTTCTTCACACCATGTATGTTTGTATGTAGAAAAAAAATGCACATGTTTTTTCATAGCAGCTAATGTAATAAAAAAGATGCACAGAATGTGCAGAATTATGCAGCAGGATGTCAGTTTCTTGCATGCTAGGAGTGGACTAATTGGGCGTCGCAATAGGCGCCAATGTGACATATATCAGTATTTGCATGCCGGAGCGGAAATATGACCACCCAGTAAATAGCAGGTGATGGTAGAGCCCCCGCTATATATCGGGCACCCGCAGGTTCCCAAATGCTGATATTTTTAGGCGCCTACGATGGCCCCCAAGAATGACCTTTTTTTGCCACAAATGCATTGTATTTCACCTAGTGGAAATGCGCACTTAGGTAGCTAGTTTGTGGGGGTTTAGGTAGTGTATGTGGGGGGGTTTAAGTGTTATTAGGTAGGAAGTATGAGTGGAGGGTTAGGCGTCAGGTAGGTAGTGTGCGCAGGGAAGAGTTTAGGTTTAGGCATTAGGTAGGTAGTTTGTGCAGGGGGATAAGGTTTAGGCATTAGGCAGGTAGTGTATGCGGGGGGTTTAAGGGTTAAGCATTAGGTAGGTAGTGTGTGCTGGGGAGGAGTTCAGGCTTAGGCATTAGGTACACAGTTTGTGCCGGGGGGTTAAGGGTTAGGCATTAGGTAGATAGTGTATGCGGGGGGGAGGGGAGTTTAGGTTTAGGCATTAGGCAGGTAGTGTATGCGGGGGGTTTAAGGGTTAAGCATTAGGTAGGTAGTGTGTGCATGGGGGGGGGTTAAAGGTTAAGCATTAGGTAGGTAGTGTGTGCTGGGGAGGAGTTCAGGTTTAGGCATTAGGTACACAGTTTGTGCCGGGGGGTTAAGGGTTAGGCGTTACGTAGGCAGTGTGTGCAGGGTGTGTGCGGGGGGACAGGGATATAGGTTTAGGCATTAGGCAGGTAATATGTGCTGGGGGTGGGGGGGTTAAGGATAGGCATCAGGGGACGGTTCTGTGTTAGAGTAGGGTTAGGTTTGGCCATAGTAAAATGTTGGTATTTAATAACGATATTTTACTATCAGCCTTACTGCGCGCCCAAATTTCCAGGTGCCTTTATTTGTTAGAACTAGGCCGTTGATTAACATGAGTGTTTAGTTTTAATCAGTTTATCTCTGCAGAAAAAGCGCACAAAAATAGACAAGTGTGTCTCTTGCCTAAGTAAGGAAATGTAGGTCTGACTTACAATATAAAAGTATAGGGGTTGCCTTATATTCCAATCAGACCCATGGAGGGGGGACAAAGAGCGATAGGCTTAATGGGGAGGTAAGTTATAGTTGTTAGGGTGAGGAGGAGGTTAGAGTTAGGAAATGAGGAAGAGGTTACTATTAGGGGGCAGGTTCGGATTAGGCATAAGGAAGGGGTTAATGTTGGGAGGAGGTCAGTCCTAGCTGACAGGAAACATGTTAGCTCCTTATGATGGGAGTTTAGGGTCAGGTGTGGGAAATTAGATCTCTATATAAGAGGATTGTGCAGATTGAGTTGAGCAATGGGGAAGTAGAGCCAAAACTGCATATGAAAAAGGTTTTACAAAGCTTATATAGTGGAGTATTGGTAATTACAACATACATTTTTCCCCAGAGCTGAATCTTATTGGCCCAAGGATTATACATACCTTAAAGTGATAAATATGGCTTCCCATGACATTGTCTAGTATTCTTCCTCTGACAGACCAATACTAAAGCAGGCCATACACACATCACATTTCCCTGTCATAGGAACCTATAGCACAATGTGACACATCAATCATAATTTGTATTGATTTTTACTTGATCAATCAGAGGTGGCGGAGGTGTGGAGGTAGATCAGTGGCACATAGCATTGCACTGCATCAATCAGTCACAGCTGCATATCCATAGATTATCACTAGATTTCATGCTGATTGCACTATACCATGCAGCTGCAACATTTACAAGGGAGCCTTTCTGAGAAGCTTTGAGCAAAGTTGAGCATCTTTTGTATGCAAAATATAAACAGTAATAACTAAAGGGAAAAAAGCTGGTGTATGAAGGTGTAGGAATTGTTACGTAAAACTCCAACAGACAACTTAGTGCAAATCCGACATTTATATCACCCTCTATTCTGCCATTCTCGCGGGCGCATGCATGTTTACCCTGCAGCCCATGGCATGAGGTGGGTAAGTATAAGTAAACTAACCCTTTTTATGATGACACTATTTGTCACTGATGAAGTACTTAGTCAGTGAGGTAGAGTTCAGTCACATGTTCTGAGTTTGCCTTATTAGGAAGGAGACATTTTCCTTTACAAAACTAGGACCATTTCAATGTAATCTCATTTGATCTTGAGATCATTATTTTGTGTGAATAGTGTGGCTGATCAACATGTTTTCTTCCCTCCTGATAGACGCTCCGAACCCGTATGGAGGCCCCTTCTCCCGGGCGGGCCTGTTCCTGGAGGACTGGTGACATGGAGGTGGTAAGTCTTCATTTTTCCCATAATGTACCAGCTCTGCCACTCCAACACAGTATTCACAACATAAATAATATATGATCTCCATATAAGGTTGTAGATATACGTCCAGCGGATGAGTACAGCACACTGTACATATTGCTCACTGGGATCCTAACTACACTAACCAGGAAAGACCTCCCTGGAGTCTGATTCCCCCCCCCTCCTTCTTCACTGAGATCAGCAGTAGGGATGGTCAGTGTGACCATGTATAATAGTATGCATAATATGCAACTGAATGTTGAAATATTTCATTTATTTTTTGTTGTTGGCCTAAACTAACGTGTTGTCTTTCTGTTCTTTTACAGTGATGGTGGCTTGCCAGCTTGCAAGACCATTTGTGACCCACTTGGCTCCCCAGGAGAGGCAACCTGTGTCATCCCCACACACATACACAGTCAGAAACTGATTCTACTGGCAGGTAGGTATGTCGGCAGGTAGTTATAGGCAGATTGTAGGCAGGTATTGATTATAAAATTCTAGTAAGGGGTAAGTAACAAATGTTAGCAGCTGGCAAGTAGTGATACCTAAATTGTAGTGGTCAGCAAGTTGTAATTGGTAGATTGTAGTTGGAAGCGGGTAGTTACAGGTAGTATGTAGTGGCCAGCAGGTAGTATTAGGTGGATTGTAGTGGCCAGCAGGTAGTAATAGGTGGATTGTAGCGGCCAGCAGGTAGTAATAGGTGGATTGTAGTGGCCAGTAAGGGGGTACAGGTAGATAGTAGTGACCAGCAGGTAGTAATAGGTGGATTGTAGTGGCCAGTAAGGGGGTACAGGTAGATAGTAGTGACCAGCAGGTAGTAATAGGTGGATTGTAGTGGCCAGTAAGGGGGTACAGGTAGATTGTAGTGACCAGCACGTAGTAATAGGTGGATTGTAGTGGCCAGTAAGGGGGTACAGGTAGATAGTAGTGACCAGCAGGTAGTAATAGGTGGATTGTAGTGGCCAGTAAGGGGGTACAGGTAGATAGTAGTGACCAGCACGTAGTAATAGGTGGATTGTAGTGGCCAGTAAGGGGGTACAGGTAGATAGTAGTGACCAGCATGTAGTAATAGGTAGATTGTAGTGGCCAGTAAGGGGGTACAGGTAGATAGTAGTGACCAGCAGGTAGTAATAGGTGGATTGTAGTGGCCAGTAAGGGGGTACAGGTAGATAGTAGTGACCAGCAGGTAGTAATAGGTGGATTGTAGTGGCCAGTAAGGGGGTACAGGTAGATTGTAGTGACCAGCACGTAGTAATAGGTGGATTGTAGTGGCCAGTAAGGGGGTACAGGTAGATTGTAGTGACCAGCATGTAGTAATAGGTAGATTGTAGTGGCCAGTAAGGGGGTACAGGTAGATAGTAGTGACCAGCACGTAGTAATAGGTGGATTGTAGTGGCCAGTAAGGGGGTACAGGTAGATTGTAGTGACCAGCACGTAGTAATAGGTGGATTGTAGTGGCCAGTAAGGGGGTACAGGTAGATTGTAGTGACCAGCAGGTAGTAATAGGTGGATTGTAGTGGCCAGCAGGTAGTAAATAATAGGTAGGTTATAGTGGCCAGTAGGTAGTGGTAGGTAGATTGTAGTGGCCGGCAGGTAGTGATAGGTAGATTGTAGTGGCCAGCAGGTAGTAAATAATAGGTAGGTTATAGTGGCCAGTAGGTAGTGGTAGGTAGATTGTAGTGGCCGGCAGGTAGTGATAGGTAGATTGTAGTGGCCAGCAGGTAGTAAATAATAGGTAGGTTATAGTGGCCAGTAGGTAGTGGTAGGTAGATTGTAGTGGCCGGCAGGTAGTGATAGGTAGATTGTAGTGGCCAGCAGGTAGTAAATAATAGGTAGATTATAGTGGCCAGTAGGTAGTGGTAGGTAGATTGTAGTGGCCAGTAGGTAGTGGTAGGTAGATTGTAGTGGCCGGCAGGTAGTAGTAGGTAGATTGTAGTGGCCAGCAGGGGGTTACAGCTCTTTCCCAAATGGTCAGTGGGTGGATGACTCCCTGAGTAAAGAGCCTATTCCACCAATGGGGTTGCAGCAGCGTCAATATGGCGAGTCCTCAGTAACCATCAGATTGCTATGTGGCCAGTGTGAGGGCCAAAAACATCCTGAGAGCTCTCGCCATTATATCTCCATCAGGGCCACAAACACTGGATATTCACTTTATTATCGGATATGACACCTAATGGATCTCCTTGTTGAGGTGATGACCGGTGCATGAAGACGTAGGGGCGCTTCCTGGATTAGGGCAGATGGCGGAACATCCGCTCATATCGAGTGCACCTGGGTCTCCCTCCATGGATTTCTATATTACCGGACTTGACTTACTTTCACCACATGGTCACGGGAGGCTTTTTAGCCCCGTGACAGACCCTTTGTGGGGCTCAGACCCCTCTTGTATAGATCAGAGCTATACGCTCTGGTCAGACCCATTGTGGGGCTCAGACCCCTCTTGCATAGATCAGAGCTATACGCTCTGGTCAGACACATAGTGGATCTCCTTGTTGAGGTGATGTAACCGGTGCATGAAGACGTGGGAGCGCTTCCTGGATTAGGGCAGATGGCGGAACATCCGCTCATATCGAGTGCACCTGGGTCTCCCTCCATGGATTTCCATATTACCGGATTTGACTTTCTTTTACCGCATGGTCATGGGAGGCTTTTTAGCTCCGTGGCAGACCCATTAAGGGGCTCAGACCCCTCTTGTATAGATCAGAGCTAGACGCTCTGATCATACACATAAGTGTAGCCAGACTCCCACCAGTATAGGTAGCGTAATGTTTCACCAGTATAGGAGCCTTATAGCCCCACCCTCCAGTATAGTTGGGCAAAAAAAGAGTCCCCTCCTATATGTAGGAGGCCACTCCTACGTATCGGTAACAAGAGTCTCCCCTAAAAGTAGAGATTTACTACCGACTTGTGGCCATGATTTCCCTGGTCCCATTTGCTGGGTGAGTGTGAGTGCAGCAGCCCTACTTTCTAGCTTTCCTAGTGAGAGGTAAGTACAGGCAGCGTCTCCCTTGTATAGGAAGTCAGATCCCCCCCCCCCCCTTTCCCCTGTATAGCTAGCCAGAGTCCCCCATAAGTATAGGTAGCTGTATTCCCCCCAGTATAGGTATTATTATATGCCTCCTCTGCTCAGTATAAGTAGCCAAATTCCCACCAGTAAAGGTAGCTTTCTGCCATTTTAGGAAGACTTATGCTCCCCTAGAGTCCCCCCTTGTATAGATAGTCAGAGTCCCCCCTTGCACAGGTAACCATATCCCCCAGAAGATTCACAACAAGATAAGAAGAGAAGACAGAAGATGCCCAGCAGAGACAGTGTAGCAGCAAGATCTGGGGAGATACTCAGGATCCAGGGTAAAAGCCGACTGCCGCATAGGAGTCAAGAAGGAATTTTTTCCCCTCCGAAGCACAAATCAGACCCTAACTTGCCTCTGGGGGTTTTTTCGCCTTCTTCTGGATCCTGGGGTTAGATGATCCCCACAACAATTGTAAAAGCAATCTGTACTTGTTGTATTCAGTTAGTATAAAATAAAATTAGAACTAATTGGCCTAAATTTGTGTGTCTTCATTAAAGTCAACTGTGTGTAAATCTCCTCTTGGGGTGCTTCTAGGGTTACAGTGTGTGCCGTGTGTCTCCTCTGGGGATACCTGACTGTGGGCTCAGAGTGTGTTAAAAGCCTCTACACTTTTTCAACTTAGGTAGCCAGAAATGACAATCAAAGATCATTGTGGATGCCTTTTCCAAGTGTGTACAGGTGTACATTACAGATAATCATTTTGGTCATCACACACTGTGTCTGCACGTTGTGGACCTCGCATCAAACCCCCAGTAGTGCTGCCCCCCTATGACTGCACTGCATGGAGGGTGTTGATGTGTTTGTATAGAGTAGATTGTTGAGAAAACACAGCAGAGAGCCTTCCTTGGGGCATAACAGGTACTGTGGGTCGGATAGTCACTAGAAAAGTTAAATGCAAGCCACATTTTTTCACTTTAGATTTAGAGCCATTGGTGTGGGTTAGACCTGGTGTCCGACTATTGTTGCCATCTTGGTTCAGTTTCCCCAATAACAGCCATCAAGAAAGGGAAGTGAAAATAACTCTTTACCAGTCGTGACACAGATACAATAAAACACCAGCATGGAGGAAAGTAAAACCATTTTAAGAAAAACAAAGTTAACCCACGCCTGAACAGAGATGGATATGGAGGCTGCCATATTTATTTTCTTTGAAACAATACCCATTGCCTGGCAGTTGTGCTGACATGCTTGCTTCAGGTGTGTGATTAAGACACTGCTGCAGCCAAAGAGATCAGCAGGACTGCCAGGCAACCGGTATTATTAAAAAGGAAATAATTATGGTTGCCTCCAATTCAGGGGTACTTTAGACATTACGGCTGGACTTACACTTTTAAATAAAAAAGCTATGACAAGCAACCTGAGAGGCTAAACACTGTCCCACATACAACGATTTCAAATTCCAAAGCAAATAATTATCCTCCATCAGCAGCACGGAGCTCACACACCACATCAGTCTACTGGTGGGGATCATTTACTCAGATAAGTCCAAAATTACAGGTCTCTGCGGGAATCAAGTGTAAACTCCATTGAAGTCATTGAAGTCAGTGGGGGGGAGAGTTTTCTGGCTTGTGATTTGGTCCCTGGCGAGCTTGTGCAGTAGCCACATGCAACAATAAACCCTCTTTCTGAACGGCGCACTCATTGAGCCTCCTGTCTGCCGGCCACAGAGTGCTTTTTGTCCACAATTTAATGCAGCCCAATGACAGTGTATGGAACCCCCACGTGTCAGCGCATGATAAGTAGTGAGGATCATGTCAAGTGTGAGCATGGACCAGCTGCACTCAGGTACATTGGCTGTTTCCCCACTGCCATTGCCAAGCAAGACCATGAACATGAGTCAATCAACCCATCCCATAGATCACTCTCTGATCACAACCTGGTCGGATTGGGATTGTTTCCTTACAGACACAGAAGATCGATTTTCAATAGATTCCAGCAAGAAATCGATTGAAAATCAAATTAAAAGCTGTGTTTTCCTGTGGGGGCCCAATGCTGAAGTTTGCCCAGGGCCACAGTGCCCCTTGAACCGGCCCTAGGAACAGGGAACAACTTTCTAGGTATGACACGTAATTATTAAATAAAATTGTCCCGCCTCTTTTTTTTTTTGGAACTAGTTGCAATGGAAAGACATTGGTAATAGTTCTAAAAAAAAAATTTACCACTGAGCAGCATTTAAAGGGAACCTGAAGTAAGAGGGACATGGAGGTTGCCATATTTATTTTCTTTTTAACACGACCAGTTGCATTCCTGCTGATCTTTTTGGCTGCAGTAGTGTCTGAATAAAACACCTAAAACAATCATGCAGCTAATCTTGCCAGATTTTTTTTCAGAAGCATCTGATCTGCATGCTTGTTCGGGTTCTATGGCTAAAAGTATTAGAGGCAAAGGATCAGCGGGACTGCCAGGCAACTGGTATTGTTTAAAAGGCAATAAATGTGTCTGTCTCCCTAAATCTCTCACGTCAGGTTCCCTTGAACATAGTGATAGCTAGGGGGTAAAAACTATTCCTGAAAATACTTGTCTTGGCCAGAAGGCAGACATTCAAACAACACATGTCCTGGATGTGAGAGGTCTTGTAATATTTTCTTACTGTTCCTAATACAACAGGAAGTGTGTAATTCTTGAAGTGGAAGGAGAGGACAACGACTAGGTGACCTTGATGACCCCACGGAGCTCCTTTTTCTGTGCTACTTTGCATTTGCAACAGGAAAACCACGCACAGAGACAGTATAGCAAAACACTCTCTACTGTACAGCGGTAAAAAGACCAACAGCTTCTCAGGGATGTTGTTTTTCCTGAGCAAACTTTAAAAAGTAGAGTCTCTTCTGGGCCTTCCTCACTATCTCAGCAATATGTGACCCCCAGGTTTAGGTCCTCGGTGATGGTAACTTCCAAAAAGCGGTCGACCCTCTCCACACAATTCCCATTAATAATAATAAGTGGCTGAATGTTGCCAGCTTTCTTTCTAAAATCTACAATAAGCTCCTTGGTGTTTGCTATGTTTAGAAGTAGATTGTTGTCTCTACACCACATTCCCAGCCGCTCCACATCATTCATGTAAGCAGACTCATCCCCCTGATATGAGCCCCACCACTGTAGTATCATCAGCAAATTTAACAATGATGTTACTATGGTAGTCAGGAACACAATCATGAGTGTAGATGGCATGGAGCAGGGGATTAAAGGGAACCTGTACTGAGTAAAATTATTTAAAATAAACACATGATGTAGCTGCAAATAAATATTACATACTTACCTCGCCATCAGTTCCTCTCAGAAGCTCACCATTTTCTTCTTACAGTGATCCCTTTCAGTTCTGACAAGATTTTGTCAGGACTGAAATAAACCAGTTGCTGTCAGCTATATATCAGCTGCTGTCAGTTTCAACTGAATGTGCAAGGTAATGCCCATGTTTCCCTAGGGCTCAAGTGGGCGATATTACAGTTTAACTGTGTGCTGACCAGGAAGCTGTTATGGGGTAATGGCCATTTGCAAAATGGAGGACGGAGAATTCCATTGATCACAGTGGACAAATAGGACTCAGGAGAGGAGAAAGAGATTGATGAGTAGACTACACAGGAGGTAAGTATGACCTGTGTATGTTTATGTTGACTTTTAATGTTCAGTTCAGGTTCTCTTTAAGCACACAGTCCTGAGGACAGCTTGATGTGACTGATAGATGACAAAATATGAGTGGCTACACTAACCCTCTGAGTACGATCACTAAAAATAGAACCATTGCTTCTCATGTGCGCACCCTTGTGGGGGGGGGGGGGGATGACACCTTAAGACATGCTGATTTAGAAGGTTTCTTCAATGGTCTGTACAGAGCTGACCAGATTGGTTTGAGTATTTTTAATATCCACTTTCAAGAGATGATCGAGCAGGTATTGATGGAGAGGCCATTGCAGGCCAAGTCTTGCCCACTGGGTTGGGTGAGAATGGTTACTCAGCCTTAAAATGAATGGACTTATGATGACTGGTGCTAGTGTTGGTTGGCTAGTGCTAGTTAGGCTAAATCTACCCATAAACTATTTGATTTTCCCCAGCAGATTCAATCGATGTGATCGAACCTGCCAGAGATCGACGACCCAACAAGCCCACATGATCATAATTTTGATTGCTTGTTTCTGGATGAAATCAATCGAAATTATAGGTGATATCAGATGGAAGATCTATCTTGAAAGGGAGCAGGGGTGTGGCAGTAGGCAATTGCTCAGGACCCCATAGCAGGAGATGGGCTCCGCAGGTCTCACCTTAGCTAATAGTGCTCCCCAGGGCCCCTGCAAAGTACTCACAGCTGCTGAGCAAATTCACTTCTCCGGCATGCTCCCTTTAGTCTGCCCCCCCCCCCCCCCCCCACCATCTTCATCCTCATCAGAGCCTGTTCTCCATGGCCCAGCTGCATGTTTTGCAAGTATGTACATGCCACAGAGTAGAGAAACTGGGGAAATGAAGACGGAAGGACACAGGAGGGAGAACGCTGTCTGTACCGGTGAGTCCACTCCACTGCCATGAGTACTCTGCAGGGGGCCCAGGGGAGCATTATCAGTTTGGAAGGAGATCTGGGTGGCGTATTAGCTGCCTCTGAGACCTCCGGGGTACAGTACTACATGGTGGAAATAACAGGTCCATGCTGAAATCTTTTTAAAATCTAGGCTACCAAATACCGCAGTCTTACTGGGACTTTATAAGTGATCTACTTAATACCATCATCTGAAGGGTTTCTTCTTAATACTAATACAGCTTTGTGAGCAGGGGTCTACCTAATACTGCTATCTGAACGGACCTTCCTAATACAGCTTTATGAGAACGGCCTACCTTATACTGCTATTTTAGTGGGACCTACCTAATACTGCTATCTGAGCAGGACCCACCTAAGGACCCTTTCCCACTTGCACACGGTGACGTAGGTCTCTGACTCAGTGCAGATTGCAGCATCTGGATTGGCACCAAATTGGCTGCAACCTATTCAAGTCTGATATATTGCATGTCTGGAAACAGAACCAGCAACACACAAGTTAGGAAGATGCCCAATACTGCTATTTGAGGTACGGCTACTCAATACTGCTAGCCTATTTCTTTTACCTAGGGTGCATTTGGCTACTTAACCATTTTATCTGGACACTTGGCTATTTATTTTACTTATATGGAGACACATGGTGGTGTTATAAATGTTAATGTGTTTTTGAGGCCATGTTATTAAGGTGTAATGTGAATTATTGGGCTCCTCTACCTTTTTATTTGATAATTGTGTTTGGTTATGGGAGTGCTGGGCTATGTTGTGAGGAGATGGGGAGGAGTAGGGAGGAGCCAGGTCCAAATTCTGCCTTGGGCCCCCAGAGATCTAAAGCTACGCCACTGGATACACTATAGACAACTGCAAAGGGGGAGGTTACTGGTAAGAGAAGAGAGGGGAAGGCTAGTGTTAGGAGCTGACAGCGGGGGGTAGAGATGGATTAAGGTGTAATGGGGCCCTAGGCAAGGTAGTAAATTTGGGGCTCCCTTGTGGTAAGCTGAAGTGGAGAGAGGTCAGAGAAGGTGGCAGGTGGGCCCTTTGACACCCACTAGGCCCCAAGCACCTGCCTAGGTTGCATGGTGGATGATCCTGCTCTGGTGGGGGGAGGTCACTGTTAGGCAGGAAGAGGGGGAGGTTAGTGTTAGAATAGGAAAAGGAGAGGGAACATAATAAAGATTTTGCTTGAAAAGAATCCTCAGCGCCAAAAAGAAGCATCTTCAAGAATGAACGTATGCCAGCTCATTACACAGTTGAAAAACAGTTCTGCCGGGATATGTCTGTCTTCTCAACCACAGGCTGCTGCATTCTTTTCTGCACTTCCAGCCTCCTCTTTCCCTTCCTCACTCTGCCACCAGCCTCTCTCCTGCTGAGTTTCTGCACGCACAGCAAGAACCACACAATGACGGGATGCAGTGCCTATTCCATACATGTCAAACTCCGGCCTGCGGGTCAAATTTGTCCCACAAAGCCATCAAATTTGGCTCCCAAGTTGTTTCCCCACTTTGTATTATGTTTGGCCCCCTGTAGACCACCAAGGAAGCTATATTGTAGGTAAAGCCCTAGATCACCAGGTAAGTCATATAGTGGAGAAAGCACTAGAAACCTGTAAGGGCCTGTTTCCACTACACGCAGATTGGATGCAGAATGGATGCAGAAAAACTGACTCCAATTAATGTCTATGGGCCTGTTTCCACTAAATGCGATTTTTCTGATGCAGATTTTCCCATAGGCATTCATTGGAGTCAGTTTTTCTGCATCCATTCTGCATCCAATCTGTGTGTAGTGGAAATAGGCCCTAAACTGTATGGGGAGGGGCTGTACACCAGTGAACTGTATAGGGAGGGAGCGGGCCACTGGACACCAGGGAACTGTATAGGGGAGAGTGTGGACCACTAAACACTAACTGCATAGAGGAGGGATGACCACTAAAGACACCAGGGAACTGGATAGGGGGTGAGGAGGCATTAGACACCAGAAAAATGTATAGGGGAGGGAGGAGGAATACTAGACACCAGGGAACTATATAAGGGAGGTAGTTAGGTCACTAGACATTAAGATTGGCATGCGACTTAGTCCCAGTGTTGAATTCTGACCCGCTTTGTATTTGAGGTTGACACCCCTGACTCTATTCTATAGGAGAAGGGCCTTATTATGAGAGATGTCAAGGGTTCTGAGATGGGAATTTGTCACGGCTGACAATGTATGGCAGCAGGTATGACACTCTGTTTTCACCAGTCTAGCTTCACATTTCCTCTAACAATGCATTTTTCTTTATTGACTCTACATTTTATTCTAAAAACAGCCTATACCTTCTCCTCTGCCTGAACACGACAAAGTCATTTTAATAAAATTGGAGAGGAAAAGGTCCGCCTTGTTAGAAAACAGAAGCTCACTTCTCGGTGTGCCTCTTGACAGTGTGAGAAGCATTTAGTGAAGAAGTACTTTCTGTATGCTTGTCTCCTCTCTGACATGCACAAGGGCAGCCTGACAGTCCTGATGTCTTTGTTTTACACTGGCGCATTTATCATGGAACACAGAGAAATGCTACTTCAGCTCCCGTCCCTCCTAAGGCGCCCATTCTGAAAGATGCGTTAATTGGAGATGCAGAGGATACAATGTACTCATTAGACAAAGTCTGCAATGAAAGCTGAATCTATTTCACCCTGCCTTGTTTTCTGCTTTATGCTGAACTGACAAACCTGACATTTAATATTGTGGCTTTGATTTTTGTTTAACCCTCCAGTGCCACAGAGAGGATGCTTTAAGTAGATATCAGCCTCACAAAAAGAAAACAAACAAAAATCTTAAAAACAAAAACATAAGAAAACACAAAGTCCAGGCACTAGTCCAAATTCCATAAATTCCACCTGTTTATTTCATCCTTATGACATGCAAGACAGATACAGGTATAGGGTGTGCAGTCAGCCCGACAGCTGCTTCACAGGTTCCTCCACTACATCAGAGGCCCCAAATCTTTTGGGGCCTCTGATGATTTATTATTATTATTATTTATTAGATTTATATAGCGCCAACATATTACGCAGCGCTGTACAATAAATAGGCTTACAGACAATGATAACAGGGTTGACAGAACAATACAGGTAACGGACCATAGATACAACAATACAGGTAATAGCAATAAGATACACAACACAATGCAGATAATAGTACAATGCCAGATCATAAACTGGAATGGTAGTGGTAAAAAATTACCAGTTCCAAATTCTGGGTAAAGTGCACACAGTCAAGTATGATACACAAGGGAAGAGGGCCCTGCCAAAGGCTTACAATCTAGAGGGAGGGGCTGGTGACACAAAAGGAGGGGGTGCATCAAGAAGTTATTGGCAGAAAGGATTAGGGTAGTGTCGAGTTGATGTAGGCCTCCTTGAAGAAGTGAGTTTTGAGTGTTTTTTTGAAGGTGTTGAAGGTGGGAATGTGGGAGCGAGCCTGATGGGCAGCGGGAGAGATGATGCGGTGGAACCTGGGAAACGGCTGGCAGGCCGGACTGCACACCCTATACCTGTATCTGTCTTACATAAGGATGATATAAGGGTGGAATTTAGAGAAGTTGGACTAGTGCTCCGACTTTGTGCTTTCTGATGTTGGTGATTGTTGTATATTAAACCAAAGTGTACAGTCCTGTCACCTGGATACTCTTATATATCTGCTGATCCATTACATTTAGTGTTAACCATCTGCTTCTGTTGTTGATGATACAAAAATATATAACCAGAATATTTAGCTTGCAAAGGAAGAAGGGGGTGGGGGCAAGGTGGGATCTGAAAGGTACTTTGTATGAGGCCCACAATGGTTTTATGGATTTTGATCAGGGCCAGTTTTCTGGAAAGGCCACAAAGGCCCGTGCCTTGGGAGGCTGCAGCCAAAGGGGTGGCTGGACATGAGAGAGGAACAGCAGCATATAGAGTAGGAGGCTGCAAATATAAAAGGGAAACTGCAGATGGGGAACAACACAGGGAAGAAGGGGTACTACTACTTCCCAAAAGTGCTGTACATGAAAGAGAGGCGCTGCTGTACATAGATAGTCCACATGGGTTGGGGTGGCTGCACACTGGGAGGAAAGATGGCAGAGAGGCTCAAAAAGTATAAATCCGGCCTTGATTTTGATGGGGACTTATTATCCAGGTCAGGAGACCCAGTACTTTTATTTGTGAGGAGGATTTAGCTTTAACCCTCTCCACTCGTATGTCCCGCATAGCGGGACATCGCAAATTCCGCGCTGCACTCGTATGTCCCGCTATGCGGGACATCCCTGCAGCGGCGGTTTGCAGCGCATCGGGACCGCCGCAAACCGCCGATCACTGTGCGCATATTTGTGGGCATGTAATATTACATGCCCACACTGTCCGTGACCCCCCAGCCCCATACCTTTTTTCCTCCATCAGCCCTAGAAGGAAGTGACATTCCATTCTGCAAAAAAAAATCTTTGCAGATTAAATTTTATTTTTCATGCAGATTACCTGCAAAGTTATAAAGATAATGAATGGCATCCTATGGGATCGACTGGGGGAGGGTGTAAATAGTAGCCAGTATTTTATTGCTAATCTACCCAATCGAAATCCCAACGATTGCATTGTGTGTAGGGACAGTAAGACCCCGGGTGGCGGGCATAAAACCACCTATTATTGCGAAACCTTTTCATGCAGGCCCGGATTACACCCAGGAAACTGTTTTTCAATTTACCATACCTTGGCTTTCTCCTCTGCTACCAGCCAATAGAAGATGCCAAGCTGTATAAATAAACTATGAAATTAAATGTTATAATGTGTTCTTTAAAATAAGATATACCATGTTACTATGTTATGTTCCATGTTAAAATGAGAGAGAGAGTAAGAGGGAGAGCGCATTTCTTTAAAAAAAAAACTCAGAACAGAAACTACTTCCTTTAGGAAAGAACTCCGAGGGTTAACTGATAAGTAAATGTATAAAATATTTAGGGAAAACAAAGGAAATTTTAAACTGGACAATTCTATTTGTTCTAAAAATATGTTTCCTCAGTCACCACTGCAAGAAACTCCATCAGCTCAAATAAAGTTGTACGTACAAATCATTAATTTACTGCAGGCAACAATGTTTATCATTCTTCAAACTTATTAGCAAGATGTATTGTTAATTGTAACACGATGAAATGTGGATAATTATCACTAAGACAATTCAATACAGAGGTGCCAACAGAGAAAAAGTATCAAGTTAAAAAGGTATAAAAATGAGGGGCAAGGGTGGACTTACCTCCCTGACAAAAACACAACTATTGTATAAGATCAAGAAAAACGGTATTTATTCGTACTCCAAAAACAGTTTGCAATGCATTTCACAGGTCTCAAGCCCACTTCCTCAGGCAAAAATACACAAGGAGCAACGTTCAAGTTGTTCACGCTAGTGAAGTGCCTCTATGATGAAAGGTGTTTATTATCTGCAAAAACTCTGGGTGAAGTTGATCAAACAATTTTGCATGTTGATGTTAATAGGTGTTGCAAGCCTCCCCTTTGTTTAGGGATTGTTGTTCCAATTTCCCCTTTTCCAAACTAGTTATTTTCTCTGCCTGAAATGTGCACCTCACTATCTTTAAAAGACTATCCTCTTTCCTTGAGGTATAGCTTAACCATTAAGTCTTTGCCTGAAGAGTAAATGTGCATACATTACACAGCTTTGATGGATGTCACCTGTCGGGGATCAGGACCTGATACCCTTGGATGACATCATTGAGCAAGGCTGCACACACGCGTGTCAGCTGTGCCGCTGACGACGCGCTGTGTTGCTATGATGGGCCGCCTCAGCCGACTTAAAGTGTACCTGAGACGGAGGGATATAAAAAATATTTACATACCTGGGGGCTTCCCCTAACCCACTCCGGCCTGATCACTCCCTCGCCACCGTCTTCTGCTGCCTGCAGCCTCCACAACTGGTCCTGGTAAGTCATCCAGTCAGGGCCAATTGGCGCAGGCGCAGTCAGGCTGTGCACGCTCACCCATCATGCTCCCGTGGTCGGGTGTTCTGTACCTGTGCCAGGGAGAGCAACCGGGTGGGCCCACACAGCCCAATTCCACCTGCGCAGTATGCCCAGACTGGACGACTTACCGAGGCAATTCGCGGAAGCTGCAGGCAGCAGAAGACGGTGGCAAGGGAGCAATCAGGCCAGAGGGGGCTGAAGGAAGCCCCGGGTATGTATACATTTTTATATCCCCTTGTCTCATGTTTACTTTAAGTCAGGCGTGTGTATGGACTTTTAGCGCTATAGTGATGGAATGACATTCCGGATAGGTGTCAGTGGAACAATGTACTGCACAAGGCCCAAATGTAACTCGAGCATGTCGAATCCAGCGCTGGAGACTTGGGCGCAGCAGCCGGCGCCACCAACCATAGGCCGTAATAGGAATTACGGCTATAGCAGGCACAGGGAGTAACTTCAGCGCCGTCACAAGACGGGGCTGAAGTTGCTTTTAAAACAATAATTCGGCTATTTCATTCCCCCCCTATCCATGGCGGCCTGGAGGGGGAATAGTAATTAACACGGCCCGGACTTGTGCAGCAGCAGGATCAGCCATATACCGGCTGTGTCCTGCGCCCAAGTCTCCGGCGCCGTTCTCTCTCGTACGCAATGTAACTGCCCTATTTGCAAGTTAAAACTTAAACTTTATTGATGATGATGTTATCCATTCAGTCGTATCTGACTCTTGGCGATTCTATGGGTTAGCTCTCTCCATGCTGTCCGATTTTGTACCATTTCTGCCAGTTGCCTTAAGGTCTTTCTCTAAGAAATTTCATCACCGAAATATGTGAGTCTGAATCTGGTGATCTTGCCTTCCAGTGACATGTCTGGTCATATACGTTCCAATACTTCTTTGTTCGACATCCTTGCTGTCCATGGAATGCGAAGCAACCGTCACCAGCACCACAACTCGAAGGAGTCGATCTTTCTTCTATCTGCTTTTCTTAGGGTCCAACTTTCTCAGCCATACATGGTTATGGGGAAAACAATGGCATGAACCATCTGCATTTGGTCGTAATGCTAATGTCTTTGCTTTTCCACACTTGGTTCATGCTTACCATCACGTTTCTGTCGAGGGTTATAGGACATTTTGTTTCATGGTTACAATCACCAAACCTTTATTAGGTGTGTATTAAAAAATATTCCTTAGTGAAGATGGAAAACAAAGACAAATGCAGTATCATTGCAAATGGTGCTGGGTAAGACCTCCACATATAACTATTTAAATTTGTTTTGCTGCATACTGACTGAATTAGTGTTTGGGAAAGGAAGCGAGACAGGGAAAAAGGGCTCCGGACATTTGGGCATTGCCATAGGCCAATTACGGCTATAGCGGCTCTCTGAGGATAATTTTGGTGCCAGCAAAAGACGGAGACCAAATTACAAACTGTGCAATTCAGCTGCCAGCAATAGCTAAAGCCAAATTGCCTCTTACTCCTGAGTCCATGGTGGCCTGGAGGGGGAATAGTAATTAACGCAGCCTGGCAATATCAGGGTGAGCCATTTTTCGGCTTCACCCTGTGCCCAAATTTCCAGGCGCCCTTTTTGCATACTATATGCAAAGGGAGACGTAAGATGGTGCTTGTGGGGTCTTACTCGGCACCATTTGCAGAGTGATCCTACATTTTGCTGACCATCCTCATTCACAAACATATTGAATACATGCCTAATAAAGGTTACGTTTTCAATGTACAAATAGTGCTGAGCTGCTTATTTAGATGTGACTTGGTCTTCCTAGATTATACACATGCCTCAGTACCCTGAATTTGCCTCAGTACCTTAGACAGCATTCTATAGATTTGCTTTCACCTGAATCTTTAGGATGTACATGTTTCTTTCTCCATTCCTTGGTGATTTTGTGGAAAACAGCGCTTTGATCTCAGTCACTCCTACTAAATAAATGATTATGTTGTTTCGTGTTTTCTGTTTCTCTCATGTGTTCCTTGCTCTGTTGTTTTCTTTTGACTCCATAGCTCCCTTTCTACCGCCTCTGTTTACAGTTTGGCTACAATAGAAGGTGTTGGTGACCATATGAAACAGCTGTGTTCCTGTTTTATCTTTTCGGTATTTAGGCTGCTCAAACATTTTATATTTTAAACTAATCTGTACAGTTTCAAATGATTCCATACAGTCTCTGCAAATGGTAAACATGAAACGGTTATGTGACATAATAGAGCCAAATAGCCCCTTTTGACCCTAATATTTAACTCATTGACCTTCTTGATAAATTCATTGGCTTGGAGTGTGGTGTACCCCATTACCAGGGGTTATAGGATAGTAGCCGGGTATTTGAAAAGTTGTACATTACTGAGTTTACCACATCTATGACTGACCATTTTTTTCAATCAGTTCACTTCTTTAAGATCACCATATTTATAAAGGGGCGATTTTGATCATCTAAAGTAGTTACCTTAAAGGGAAGGTTCAGGGAGGGCTGTAAAAAAATAAAAATCAATATCCACTTACCTGGGGCTTCCTCCAGCCCGTGGCAGGCAGGAGGTGCCCTCGCTGCTGCTCCGCAGGCTCCCGTGGCCGACCCGACCTGGCCAGGCCGGCTGCCAGGTCGGGCTCTTCTGCACTCCAAGGCCTGGCACTTCTGCGTCCCACGCGGGTGCGCTGACGTCATCGGACGTCCACCGGGCAGTACATGCGGTGGCTTTTCCGCGTTTTCTCACAGTCCCCCCCCCCCTGAGGAGTGGACTCCGGACATCTCCTTCCTGGCTTTCCAGGATGTAAGTTAGAGAATTTCCTCTTTATCTCATACTCAGGCCGGCCATCAATCAACCCAGGGAGGGAGGGAGTGGAATCCACATGCAGCGCTGACCCGGGCAGGGATACAGAAAATGATTTCTTGTCAGCCTGTTTTTTCGGTGGTAGAATGGTTTTGGGCCCAAAACCCCTGTCTAAAGCGTCTGCTTTGGGGTTTTTGCTATCAGATTTATGCATGAGAGGTAACCGTGAGGAACCGGAACCATTAAAAATATCTGTACACTGCCCTGCCTTTCCTGCGACCTGTATCTTGGTTTTATCCACCTCACCCTTCTTCAAACAGTGCTCATGACAATGGACTGACCAGTTCAGTAGCTGTCCTGAAGCCCAGTCAATCCGCGGAGAGTGAAGTTGCAACCAGGGCATACCGAGAACAACAGCAGAGCCTTTCATCGGCAGGACCAGGAACTGTAAACTCTCTTCATGCAATGCCCCTAAACAACATGACAGTAGGGGGGTCTGGGAAAGAAACTGGGCACTGCGCAATGGAGAGTCGAGGCGATGTCTGGGTCATCCTTAATCATAGCCATAGCCTTAAAAAATTCATCGACCGAGGTCAGGGCCTGATGCCCAATAGGAAGACCATATGCCCAGGTCTGGGAATCCCCTGACAACAGAGTCTTAATGAACGTAATTCTCTGTGCCTCGGTTCCAGACGAATTAGGCCTTAACTCAAAGTATGATAACACTCTATTTCTAAAGTTCCGAAAGTCAGATCTGTCACCAGAAAATTTTTCAGGCACGGACATACAGATGTCCGTAACTAGAGGAGATCGCACTGAGTTCACAGCTGATTGAAGTTCCTGAATAGCTCCAAATATCTGACATATCTGGGTCTGTTGGTTCAAAACTGCCGCGGAAAGTTGGTTTACCGCGGTGGTCAGGACTTCAACATGGCTATACAGTGCGTCCATTTGGGTTCGGTCTGCCATTCTGTAACGATCGGGGTCAGCAACCAGAGAGGGAATCTGATCCTTGGCGATCCACAGTATCCCCAAGAATACAGATATACCCGATTATTGAGGATCTGCGGAATCGTCAATAATCAGATATGTCTAACCTCTAGACACCTGAGAGAGTGTAAGTGTTTGGTGCAACAGTAACAACTCTGAGTGAAGACCACCAGAGGAGCTGGCGGCCTAAGACTCCTGAGGAATTCACCCCTGACTGTGGGTGATATTCCTGTAGCCTGTGGACCCCTGAGCGAGGGACCGAGGCTGGGGTTGCAGGAAGCCCTGCTCCTGATATAAGGTCTTGCCCTGAACTGGGCTAACGTAATACAGTAGTAGCACAATCCTAGTCTTGGGTGTGAGATCCGTAGTCACAACACCCTGGAACTAGTCTGGAGCATAACATAAATGATAATACAATTCCCTAGTCTTGGGTGTGAGTTCCGTGATCATCAACACCCTGGAACTAGTCTGGAATATAACACAAGGACCATACAGTTCCCTAAACTTGGGTGTGAGGGCCTTGATCTCAACACCCTGGAACTATGCTAGAGAATACACAGAAGATACACAGTATTCTTAGTCTGGGGTGTGAGGGCCTTGATCTCAACACCCTGGAACTGGTCTAACAAATAATACAATTCAATTAGTACTTTAAGCTATCAACAGAATCTGGCTAAGTGTGAATTCCCAGGTCCACCTAGTTCAAACACACTGTAAGGATCTGACTATGGTCTGAGTGCCTTCACGTAAGTGTTAGCAATGGCAGACAACCAGCAACTGACAAGCAGCAGAATATATAGTTGCTGGACTCTGCCGCCCCGCCCGAGCCATTCAGCCAATCATGAGTCCTGCAGGAATCAGCTGATCTTCCTGATCAGCTGACACTTCCCCTGCTGGTATAAAGGTCCTGAGTTCAGGCCCACGCGCGCGTAGCTCTCCATCTGCCTATGTGCACTAACAGACCCAGCCACATCAAGTGCACGCTGCTGCATGCAAACCGCCGCATTGGACGCGGAAACAGCCGCTTTGCTGTCAGGACAAGCGGCGGCTTTTCCGCATTCCACCATACTACCTGACGCATGTCTATGCGTGCAAACCGTCACTTTGGACGCGGAGTCAGCCGCCTTGCTCTTGGCACATGCGGCGGCTTTTCCGCGTTTTCTCACAGTTCCCTTTAAAAGAAGAGATCCTCTGCAAAGTTGCAGACAAGGGGTTTGAAAGAAGCACTCTCCACTGAAGCCTATGCCAGTGTCAAAGTGTCATTTGATGATCTGTGAAGTGGCAATCATGCTACTCATTTCTCTGTTAATATTGTAATTGTCATTCTATTTAATGGCAATAGGTATGATGGCAAAAAGGTCATTTCTCTTGTATAGCTACATCAAAGATGAAGATTGTAAAGGTATAATCTCCTATTCACCTCAGCAATTCAAAAAATGAAAAACAAAGTAAACCAGGGCATTACATGCTTTAGTGCACCCCCCCCCCCTTCCCATACCCACACACATATACACACTCAGCCAGTGCATCCGCATAGCTCCACATGCCTCCTAGGTGTTACGTCAGCTTATCACCTGCACAGGTGTATAAAGCTATGCTTGTTATTTTAGGGTACTTCAGGGTCAGATTTTTTTTAACACTCTTGTATTGTTGATTTGCTGTCTACACCAGTAAAATGTTGCTTTGTATGTGGTTGCATACACACTGCTGTGGCTGGATAGTGTAATGGTTAAGGGCTCTGCCTCTGACACAGGAGACCTGGGCTTGAATCTTGACTCTTCCTGTTCAGTAATCCAGCACCTATCAGTAGGAGACCTTGGGCAAGTCTCCGTAACACTGCTACTGCCTATAGAGTGCGTTCTAGTGGCTGCAGCTCTGGTGTTATTTGTCTTGTCTTGTCTACAGATACTTTCACCTATAGGCATAATGGGCCTCACTTTCTTTTGGATATCTTCCTATCTCTCTGGAAGGTCTTTCACAGTCTCTTTCTTGGATCAGATCTCTTCTCCACATCATTTCCCTGTGGGGGTACCTCAAGGCTCCACCCTTGGCCCTGTTCTCTTTTCCATCTACATGCACGGCCTTGGCAACTTTTGGGTTTCAATATCACTTAGATGCAGATGATACAGAACTGTACCTCTTGGCCCCACACCAAACGAGGTAACATGTGACATGATGAGATAGACATGTGTATGTACAGTACCAAGCACACAAATGACTTATTTTTTTTCTTTCTATGCTTAAAAAAGTTAAAAATCAGGTAGGCAAGAAACAGTTTCTGTCTGAGTCAGACTATAGCATAACCCTCACTGATAAGTAATTAAAGCCACAAAATACTTTCCTGTCACTAAATGGCTTCCTGGAGCAGGAAAGAGATAAATAGGGTCAATATTTCATAGATTTGAGCTCTGGCATACTTCAATGAAGGTTTCATTGAGCAGACACAATGAAACAGTAAAAACTTAAAAACTAAATTTAAATATAAAATAAAACTGTTGGATAATTAAAAAAAATAATTTTTAGGAGGAGGAGGATAGATGGAATTGTTTATCACGTCAGTTTATTTTCATCTCGGATGTCCTCTCCAAATATGTTCCTGACTGCTTGTCTGCTATGTCCTCTTGCATGACCTCTTACTTTTAAAAAATTAATATTGTGTAAAACAGAATTAATCATCTTTCCACCATCTCTGTCCACCTCTCTGCCTGATATAACAATAAATGTTACTAATGCAGCTATAAGTTCCCAAAGCATGCTGCTTAGTGGGGTTAGAAGACAACTCTCTCTCTTATTTATTCCTCACATTAACTCAGAGTCCCTAACCAGCTTCTGTCATCTCCAATTCAAAAACATATCTCACATATGACCTTTTCTCACTCAAGACTTAGATGCTTTCCTTGCATTGAAAGACATCCATGGCTATAATTACTAGGTAATGCCCAGTGGTGTTGATCCAAGGATTTTATCTGATTGCCATCTGGAGTCGGGAAGGAATTTTTTCCCTTTTGTGGCTAATTGGACCATGCCTTGTAAGGGTTTGTTTTGACTTCCTCTGGATCAACAGGGATATGTGAGGGAGCAGGCTGGTGTACTTTATTTTCTGGTTGAACTCGATGGACGTATGTCTTTTTTCAACCCAAATAACTATGTAAGGACGCAACTAAAATGTTAGTACATGCTCGTATAATATCTCACTTGGACTATTGTAATATGCTGCTTTGTGGACTACCAAGTAGTTGCTTGGCTGCTTTTCACATTCATCTCTCTTCTCACTAATCCTCTGCTGCTCCTCTCTGTCAAGCTCTTCATTGGATGCCAATTAGCAAATTCCATTTCAAACTGTTAACCCTAATCTACAAAGCTCTCCACAAACTCTCTCCCCTATACTTTTCCTCACTTGTTTCCAGATACCAACCACACCTAAATGTTAGATCTGCACACAACCTTCTTTTGTCCTCCTCTAGAATTACCTCCTTGCAATCACATATACAAGACTTTTCACGTGCTACACCCCTCTGTAATATCCTTCCAATACACACATATATCATTAAAATGTTCCCTCAAAACTCACTTTTTCCTGCAAGCATATGTTCTAAACTCGGCCTTTCCCCTTTGACCATTGTAGTCCCTTACACACTCCAATGAGTTCTGGGTCACCATGAGCTTGCTGGTTAGTCTGTGCCTCTCGGTGTTACAAGCCCTATTGCATAGAGCCAAATGAATCCATGCCATGCACTGATGAGGATCGAACAATCCGAAACAGTCTGTATGCATGTTGGATTATTATGTCTCTCTACAATTTAACAAGCTGACACATCATTGCATTCCAGCGGTTCTGGAGGTGTGTTTAGCTTCTAAGGGTACAATGGTTAATTTGCATATATTCAGCAGTGTTGCTCTGGGAGACATCTCAAGCTCATTCCAACCTGAATTATCGCAAATTCTTTCTGTTTTAAGAAAGCAAACTTTTGTTTCCCTTTGATAAAGTTGCACTTCCTACTAGATAACCTAAAAACACACTGCCTCTAGGTTAATAGTATTATTATGTAGTATTTATATATCGCCAACATCTTCTGCCGCACTGTACAGAGTATATTGTCCTATTCCTCAGAGGAGCTCCTAGTCATATGCGTATGTACTGTATGTATGATGTAGTGTATGTGTATGTATCATAGTCTAGGGCCAATTTAGGAAGAGTCAATTTAATGTCAATTTAATGATCTGTATGTTATTTAGGTATGAACACTGTATACTACCCCACCTATCCCCCCCCCCCCATTCTTTTAGATTGTAAGCTCACAAGGACAGGGCTCTCTTACCCTTTTGTGTCTTCGAATTTGTTACTCATTTAGCAGCTACTTGCAGCTTGTTATACATTTTATTCACCATGTTACATTTGTCATTGTCACTGCATATTCCAATTCTGTATTTCCTACCAGCGTCTTTATTCGGTTTGTACCATTGTCTGTATCATAAAGTACCCCACGTTTGTTTATTACTTTGTACAGTGACACAGAACATGTTGGCACTTTATAAATCAGTAATATTAATAATAATAAAAAAAACAAATATGAATCATGTTTTTGAATTTCTAAACATAACATAAAAATGGACATGAAAAAAACAACACAGTTTCCCCATACCAGCACAGACAACATATGTTGTTTCAAATATTCATTCATGTTTTGTTAAATTTGTTAATTTTTCATTGTTTCTCAGGCTGCACAAATAAAGATTTGCTGAGGTGGCAAAACTGTGGATCATTCATTTAACCACCTCTGCAAAATGCCTCAGATTTATAACAGAATGTTGCATGGTTTCTGTTCACATTCTGTCTCCCAGGATCCAGAGCTATGTACACTCATTAGTCTGGCTTACTTTAGTGTTTGATTATATTCTTTGTACATTTTGTAGATAATGAGGCACAGTTATTTAGTTACTGATATTGCTCTAAAAAGCAGTAAATCTCTAGCAAACAATTGCAGTAATTGGCTTTTGACTCTGGAGCAAATGACACACTGAAAAAAATATGTGTGCTGATTGCAACTACTATGGCAGTAAGCAGCTCTTAGGAGGACTGCAAGTGACCTATTGTCCACCAACCATTTCTAAAGCCCAAGACGTCATGACAGCCATTTGGCAACCTTTAAAAAGGAATAAGACAAGACAAATAACATTTATATTGCGCTTTTCTCCTTGCGGACTCAAAGCGCCAGAGCAGAGCTGCAGCCACTAGGGCGCGCTCTATTGGCAGTAGCAGTGTAAGGGAGACTTGCCAAAGGTCTCCTACTGAATTAGTGCTGGCTTACTGAACAGGCAGAGCCGAGATTCGAACCCAGGTCTCCTGTGTCAGAGGCAGAACCCTTAACCATTACACTATCAGCCAACTGCTATGCAGGATCTCTCCCTTAACCATCGTAGCATTACATTTGTTCCCAGAAAAAAATATGCAAAATGTCTTTTTTCAGCAAAAAAAACCTCTCATAGTGTCTAAGAATGAAATAAATTAAATTAATTAAATTAAGAGAACATTATTAAAGTATAATATGACTTTGTTATTTCAGCCACTAGATGGCAGCAAAACACAGCCAAGCAATACTCCATCTAAACTCTGCTTTATATTTTCATTACTAGATGGCAGTAAAAAAAAAATGACTGAGTAGCACTGAAAGCAGGGTCCGTATAGGGCCAAAACTAATATACTGCAAGCGCTGCAGAGAGTTAACCAGTTTTACATTTTTTTGAAATTTAAGCACGAGTATTGATCAGGATTAATACTAAGGGAGTAGTTAAAATGTACCCGAGGTGGCGTGACATGGCCCCATATGCTCCTAGGGGATATTTTCACATCTTATAAATTAAATGCCTTTTAAGCTTCTACCAACAAGTGAGAGAATACCTAGAATAGTTTTGTCAGTACTTTTTCACCTACTTTTGGTATTTTTTAGCATTGCAAGTTATTTTAGACAGAACATGAAAAATTACCTTCTATGAAAAACTTAAGTGAAAAAGTGAATTGGACCATGATGAGATACGCATGTTGATGTTGTACCAAGCAAGTTAATAACTAGGCTGTGTATATTTTTTTTCTTTTCTTGCCTGAAAGTTTTAAGGCCTATTTCCACTACGCCCGAATGTAGGCCAAATCTGCAGTGCTTCCCCGCAGACGAGAGGGGCTAGAAAACGCTGCCTATCACTTTCATGGCTTGCTGTCCAGATCGCACTGCAGTGTGTATCTGGACTGCATGTTGCAGATTTCTACAGAACGCACCAGAATCTCTGGAGCTGTGCATGGCACGGCTTAGCTATTCAGCTGAGGCCACAAATCAAAAAGGGAGCCACGGCCGAAATGGAAATGGCTGTGGCTCCTAGTGGAAATCAGCCCTTAAGACATGCAAGTGACAGCTTCTCTCTTGGTGGAACCTTGTCAGGATTATAGCGTAACCCTCAATGATAAGGAATTACTCCCATAATAATGTAGGTGACATCTGATAAATAGCATTACTAGGCGGTGCAGATATTGGCAAAGGGTGTGTTAGGCATTGGTAGAGGCAGGATTAGTGTGACAAGAAGGTTAGACAATAGTAGAATAATCGATAAAGATTACAGATATTCTACTATCAGAATTAGCTATAGCCCAGTGGTTGGTAGAATATTGGTAATTTTACCAATATTATAGTAGCAGCTAACTCCAGTGCCCAATTATCACACTGCCTTTTTTAAATGTTCTTCCCTGAGATCCCTTCTAACTTTAGTTACAGAGCGTTAAGCTCACAACCTAAATGCAATTAGGTGCAGAGATTCCTCAGGCTGGTTTCATACTGTATATTGACGTTAGCGATGCAGTGCGTCGTGACCGCCGCACTGACAAAAGCAGGGCTTCAGGGAATACCACTCTTTTCTCTTTTCCCAAAAAGAGAAATGCTTCTTGTCCTGGGTCAATAATGCCATGCCCCATGTTCCTGCATTATATTAGGGTATACATATTATAAAATTAAATTATCTGGCAGGATTTCATGTAAAAGGCATATCAGCCAGCACAGTGGTGTAGTAGATAGCACTCTCGCCTTGCAGCTCTTGGTTTTTGGTTCTCATCCCCACCAGGGCACTATTTGCACAGTTTGTATGTTCTCCCCGTGTCTGTATGGGTTTCCTCCAGGCACTCCAGCTTTCTCCCCCCCCCCCCCCCCCAAAAAAAAAGAAACATTCAGATAAGTTAATTGGCTTACCCCTAAATTTTTCCTAGACTACAATACATACACTACACAATACATACACAGACATTTGACTATGGTAGGGATTAGCTTGGGAACCCGTCTGAGGGACAGTTAAGAGACAAGATATACTCTGTACAGCACTGCGGAAGATGGAGCTATATAAATACTAAATAATAATAATTTATACTTATGAACAACTTAGTACTTTCAAATTAGGTCTCATAACCCAAACTAGATCGCAGTACACCTGTGTGTGCAAATCTCCCCCCATAATAGAGTAGCGGAGCATGTTAATTTACCCAGTTCCAGCAGCAAAACTGGTCCTCACTTCTCCATTCAGTGTAGCCCCGTGCTGCGCAACCATCACCTTACAGCTCCCGTCTCTGCATGTCATGTGACAGGCATCAGGAGCTGCAAAGCAGTACAGGGCGGAGTTGCAGAGTAGAGGAGTGAGAAGAAATGGTATCACGGCTCTTCTGCTCAGCACCGAATTGGCCCCTGTTCCCCCTCGGTGGCTGGGGAAGTCGAGGTTACTGTTACAACCCTGTATCTAAGAGATACTGGCAGACAAGAGTGAACAATTTTTGCCATTTGCCAGTGGATAGAAAATGAGCAATAAAGGCTCTGGTCCTTTACAGCTAACCCCAGTACTCAAACACCAAGGTTGGTCTTTCTGGATAGACTCACAGTATTCCAGACTGAGTACAGTTGTCAAGGTTGCAAAGAAGTGTAATCTAAGCCAATGGCGTAGCTACAGAACCATGGGCCCCAGTGCAAATCTGATACCAGGTCTCCTCAGGTCCAAGGGCTCTGGTCAGGGCCGGTTCTAGCCACAATGGGGCCCCAAGGCAAAAGTACCTTGGGGGTCACCCTAGCAACCCCCCCAGCACCCAAGCTGATTCCCAGGACCCATCCCACCACACTCCCAGCCACACAAAATCATTGTGTCCATCATATGTCCCCAAAAGCATTGTTGGCGACTCCATTATTGCATATGTATGTGTACGCTGCCGGTGAGCTGACCGCAGGGTGAGCTGAATTATACTGTTGCAGCTCAAATCCCCGGCAGGGTAAAATGCTATTCCCCCTCTAAGTCGTTGCAACTTGTAGGGAGATGTAATTCGGGGTCCAGCGATCGCCAGAGCCCCAAATAACCCTTACAGGACTAGCACAGTATAACCGTAGTATGATGCTCAGCGAGCGATGTGCTCCAAAACCACCTACTTCACCATTATTCCCCTCCTCCTTTCCCTACAAATTCAAAGTGTGCAGACAGCGAGGTCTTACCTAATCCAGGCAGGACAGAGGAGGCAACACCATGTTCTACCCTCTGGAATTCTCTCCATGGCGCCTCTCTTCCTTTTTCCCTGCAGGCATGTATGAGGTCACCAAAGCTTGAGGGGAGGGGACACACACCTGGGGGGGGGGGGGCAACAGGTTCTGGGGCACATTCCTTGGAGGGGCCTTACAGGCTCTGAGGCCCTGGGACAATTGTCCCCTTTACCTCCATTGATGTGCCAGCCTTGGCTCTGGTGAAGTCGCAACCTCCGTATCCATGGTCCTACCCCATTAATTTGAGTTTACTGGCAGTTTTGGAAATTCTTTGCTGGGTATGGATGCACTGAAAGGAAAATTATTTTTTTTTAAATATAAAACTGAAAAAAAAAATTATGCATCAACAATCTTTATTCATGACATGTTTATAACACAAGTGGAATTACTTTTCAACAGTTACTGTGTTGGATAGATCAGCATTAATGCTTTGCTTTGTTCTGGCTAATACTGAGCTGTCTTACAGTACTTTAACTTACTTGAAAATTGCTTTGGGATTTATGCATCAGCGGGGAAAGTTTATCAAAGCGTAGATTCTGTTTTATGTGATGACTATATGAGGAACTTCAGACTGTCTTCCTGAAGGAACAATATTTGTTTTCCATACGCGGCCATTCAGAGTACTGTGCTTTAAAAATGCTGTCATTTTTATTTGTATTTTAAAGTGCAAAGGCACTCACACCATGACTATACTAAATCTGTGTCAAACTGCCCAGTGATCAATAATGCAACTATAAACCATGACTAATTTTTCTGTTGTAAAGCAACTGTGAACCCCGCTAACCAAGCATTGCTTTGTATGCTGCTGTATACACAAGAAAGAGCATTGCTTAGTGTATGTGCACATGTTCTCATTAGGAGTGCAATATACCATACCTTCCAAATATACATCTAGTTTACTACAGCAAATTAACTATTTGCATGGTTCTGCCCATTGCTCTGAAGTGATAAACAAAACACACAACATTTCCTGGCAAACTCAAAACACTTCAGAGCTGTAGCCACTTAGGGCAGGCTCCACAGACGAAAAGGGTTATTATGGAGCCTCGACCAAATACTCCTTACTGTTTTATGTACTAGCTTGAGCTGGGATTTGAAACCTGGTCAAAAGCTCAAATCCTACATCAACAACAGCCTTAGCCAGTACACTATCCAGCTGATCCACCATCAGTGATGCAACATGGGTGTTGTTTTTTTGGACACACAAGTCATATACTGCTAATATTTTTCTGTCTTAAGGGGGCAGATGTTCTTCTAACAATTGAATTGTTTGTAAAAGCTGAAAATTCAATTCATGCTTTTGCTTCATAAAGTAAACTTGTGAGGCTTGGGGTGGTGGGGCAGATACTTATCTTAGGAGGGGGAGGCTTCTGCATCCTCCACAGACTTCCTCCATCTTCCTCCACCAATTCATTTAGGAACTAGAACCCCACGAAATGTGGCCGCACTGCAGCTGCGCAGAAGCACAGACCCATTTGGGCTTTGCTGGAAAAAGCTGAGCCAAATCGAGTTCATGCTACTTTGCAGGCACAGACAGCATGCGCAGTAACACGGTAGTAACGCGCAGTATCAATTTCTCCTTTGAATTGATAAATATATGGCTTGTTTATTCCCTGCTCCTGATGGTATGCGTGTGAGGTGGTTGCAGTTACCCATTCCTGGTTTGATAGATGCTACTGTACATGCGCAAGCCATTAACAAGGGCCTGAAAGCTATTTTACAGAGGGTCAGCAGAGGAACGGTGGGAAAGTGGAAGACGCTGGATCATCTAGTGACTTCCATCTATTAAAGTAAGTGCCCAAAATGGGCACTTCCCCTAGAGGTTTCCTTGATGCATTACATCGTTTTTTTTTTTGTTTTTTTTACACTGCATTCCAAATTATTATGCAAATTGTACTTAAATGTCATGAAGATTAAATAGTTTGTTTTTCAATTAAACTCATGGATGGTATTGTGTCTCAGGGCTCTTTTGATCACTGAAATAAATTTCGGACATCTCTGATAACTAGTCTGCCAGGTGAGCCAGATTAAAGTAAAAACTACTAGAAAAGGGTAATCCACATTATTAAGCAGACCATTATTTTCGAACAACATGAGAAAGAGAAATAATCTCTCTGCTGCCGAAAATTGTGAAATAGTAGAATGCCTTGGACAAGGTATGAAAAATGTTATATTTCACGAAAACTTAAGCATGATCATTGTACTGTTAAAAGGTTTGTGGCTGACTCAGAGACACACACACCGGTTTGTGCAGATAAAAGCAAAATGAGGAAGGGTTCTGCCAAACAAATACATCATATTAAAGTGGACCCAAATTAAAAATACAAGATTTCAAAAATAAAATCTATTTTCTAAGTTATAATAATAAATAGCAGCCTTTTTTCAGCTGCATGATGACAAATATAAATATTTGACATTTATTGGAGAAACCCCTCCCTTCCTTTCAAATTGCCGGGACAGGATCCGGCAAACTGGTGGAGTAGATGTATCCAGCAAAGGAGGAATTGCTAATGGCTGCCACCTGTATAACCCTAGTTATGAAAAGAGAAGGGTGAAAGGCAGTCACTGAAATGCTCATAGGCTTGAAGGAGTGTTTATTTATCTTTGTATGTGTCAGAGTGGTGCAACTAAATATTTTGAATTAAAAAAATGTTTGGTTTGGGTCCGCTTTAAGAGAGCAGCTGCTAAAATGCCATAACAAAGCAGCAATAGGGTATTTGAAGCTGCTGGTGCCGCTGGGGTCCTGTGAACATCAAGGTGCAGGATCCTCGAGAGGAATGCAGTTATGCATAAACCCCTAACCAATGCTCACAAGCAGAAATAGCTGAAATGGGCCCAGAAGTACAAGAAGAAGAATTTTCAAACAGTCTTGTCTACTGATGAGTGCTGTGCAACCCCCTGGATGGTAAAGATGGATGGTTGGTGGATGGCCACTATGTCACAGCAAGGCTTGGACATCAGCAAGAAGGTGGTGGGGTCATGGTTTGGGTAGGAATCATGGGGAGAAAGCTGGTCGGTCTCTTTAGGGTCCCTGAAGGTATGATATATGAGGATGGGAGGCAGTTTACACCCAAACAGCAGCTCTAGGCTATTCTGACATCCTGCAAAAAAATTCAAGCAAAAACTCTAAAAAAAAAACACAAGCTCAGGGCAGTTTCTAGGCTAAATTGCAACCAGGGCGAGAGTGTAAAAATTGCGCCCCCTTCCCCCCACCCCCGTGGACTCGTGAACCCTTACTATTTAGGAACAGAAACACAACCACAGGTCACAAGTAGATCTGCCTACTTTCTAGTGACCAGCCGCTCATCCAGGAGGAAGCAGGAAAACACCCAGGCGAGGAGAGCCCGGAAAGCAGACTCCTCCATGGGTGCCGCGCACTCACAGCCTGCAGTACCGCTACAAGACATCAGGTGTCATCATGTGGTGGTGACATGATGATGACTTGAAGTCTGACACAGGCAGCCTAGGAGGAGTCAAGGAAGGTGATCGCACTGGTAATCTTCTTTCTTCTTCCATTTGGCTGCACCACGCTTCACCAGCTCCCTAGCGGTAATGTCCTTCTGCCTGCGCCCCCCTTCTTCTACTTGCTGGTCTGCGCCCAGGGCGATCGCCCTGCCCGCACTGCCCAAGAAACTGCCCTGCACAAGCTCAATGGATGCAAGAATTCTGAAGCTGCTATCGAATAAGGGGTCATATGTTAATCCATAACTTGACCTGTTGAGATGTTTTTGATTGAAATAGATTTTGATTATAGTAAATATGACCTCCTAATGCTGCAAATTCAAACAATGACTATTTTCAATTCTTTACAGCCTATAAAATGTTTTTGTTTTACAACTCTGTTGTGCGTAATAATTTGGAACAGTGCATTTTAAGTTTTTTATTTTTTTTAAAAATCCCTTTATGAGGAGGTTTGTTCAGTAACATTTGAATTATGCTCTAATTGTTGATGACTAAAAGATGATGCTGACTGCCACTTGCATCTACTATTTAGGAAAATCAGAGGGAAATATGATTTGCATAAAAATTTGGAACGTAGTGTGTTTTTTTTAACGTCAAATAGGACCAGAGATTTTACTTTGCAGTCAGTTGTGGACCTTTATAAGGCCTCGTAAGCATGCTAGACCAGCAGTGGCGAAGCTCTGGCACGCATGTCAGAGGTGGCCTTCCGAGCCCTCTCTGTGGGCACGCATGCTGCTGGCCATCACCACTGATAGATCTTCATCTCTCCCTGCTAGCATAATTTAGGCCCCCATAGGTAGCCAGATGTGCTCTATTATGAGGTAGCTCCCATATAGGTTGCCAGATGTGCCCCATTATAAGGTAGCCCCCATCCCCAGTATTATGCAGTTCCCTCTGTCTATACTGACTCCCTCCCGGCTCTGCAAAGCAGCTTGTATGAGGAGACACTCAGCACCTCCCACGTTCCATCACTGGCATCTTCCTTTAGCAGTGCCCCACCTAGCATCATCTCCTGAACAAGCATGCAGATCAGATGTCAATAAATTTTACATGATTAGCTGCATGCTTGTTTCAGGTCTGAGATTTAGACCCTACTGACCAGAAAGAGCAGCAGGGCTGCCAGGCTGGTATTGTTTAAAAGGAAAGAAATATGGCAGCTTCCATAGGCCTCACACATTGGGTTCCTTTTGCAATCTATAAAAACAAAAAAAATGTCCAGAGTAATAAGAAACCTGGATTGCTGTCTGACCACCATGAATGGCATATGGGAAAAGTTTCTCCCCACACGGGTAAGAGTCTTGTGGTCGCACTCCAGAAAAGAAAATAATAGATGTGACAAATACTGTCCACCTCCCAACACGAGTTACAATGGAATCTGGCAAGGGACACCAGAAGAAGATGAAATTAGTAAGAGGTTGAAGTAAGTGTTGGATTACCTTCAGGCTTGACAGAATGTACCGAACAACCCATTTTCAAAATATTCAGTTCTGGGCACCACATTACAGGAAAGATATTGCAGTTTTAGAGCAGGTGCAGAGACAAGCAACAAAATTGATACGTGGGATGGAAGGTCTCACTTACCAAGAAAGCAAGAAGTTTTATATCAGGATGATACCATTTATTGGCTAACTAAAAATGAATAAAAATAAGCAAGCTTTCGGCCTTGCAGCCTTCGTCTGGCTTATATCCTGTTAGTTTGCAAACTGGTGGTACAGACAGCTTATATACATGCAACATCAAAAGGGAAAACAGATATTTTTTCAAGCATAAATACATGTCATTAAGATGCCTTAATTCACACAGACCATCGACCTGAGGTTAGAGGTTGTAAGCTAAGATAAGGACCCTTGTTTACTCCCTGCTCACATACCTGGGAGTTGGACTGACACAGAGGTATCGTAAATTCTTAGTTCACAAGTTCAGCTATAATGGCTGAGAAAAGTTCAAATATCATCAGTCTCATACCAATATAGAAAGTTGTTATCCTTATTCAAACCGTTCTGCACAGCTTTGAACCAATTTATAAATTTTGTTTCTGCTATTAAACGATCATTTGACGTTTTAAAGCAACCCTTCAGGGCAGTGACACGAAGATCATCCATGCTGTGTCCGTTGGACCGAAAGTGTGTAGCAACTGGGAGTCCAGATTTGGTATCTTTAATAGTGTGCCTGTGTCCATTCATACGTTTGCGCGGAGTTTGTCCAGTTTCTCCCACGTACATAGCATTGGGGCATTTAGCACACATGATCAGATATACCAGATTGGTGGAACCACAGGAAAATGTACCTTGTACTCTGTACTCCTGCTGTGAACCTGGTATCGTTACCCTGTCAGTGGAGTAAATGTTTCTGCAGGTCCCACATATTTTTTGTCGGCAGGGTGATGTTCCGTTTTGTTGAGGCCTATTCAAAGAACTCCTGACAATCATCTGTTTTAGATTGTATGGTTGCCGATATGACAAGAGTGGAGGTTTAGGTAAGAAAGGTTAGATAAACTGGGTTTATTTAGTCTAGAGAAAAGATGCCTTAGAGGGGAGCTAATTAACATATATAAATACATCAGAGGGCAATATAAAAGCTTAGTGGATGAACTTCTTGTCCCTAGGCTTTCACAAAGGACTAGAGGACATGATCTGCGCATGGAGGAAAAACGTGTTAGCCATTTATTTAGGAAAGGGTTCTTTACAGTAAGAGTGATTAAGATGTGGAATGCATTGCCACAGGAAGTCCTTATGGCAAACTCTATACCTGCATATAAAGGGGGATTAGATGCTTTCCTAGGGTTGAAAGACATCCATGGCTACAATTACAAGGTAATGCCTAATGATGTTGATCAAGGGATTTTATCGGATTCCCATCTGGATTTGGGAAGGAATTTTTCCCCTTTGGGGCTAATTGGACCATGCCTTGTAAGGGTTTTTCACCTTCCTCTGGATCAATGGGGATATGTGAGGGAGCAGGCTGGTGTTATACTTTGTTCTCTGGTTGAACTTGATGGACGTATGTCTTTTTTCAACCATAATAACTACGTAACTATGTAATCATTAAAGATAATGCATTTTAACATGTTTTTAATGATTTCATATTCTTTGGGCACATCTTCCCAGTTTCCTTTGCCTGTTAGAAAAGCACTATTTAGTTGCAAAAGTTATTGCGGTGCATCCCAGAGATCCTAAATGGACAGGTGTCAACACTCAATCCATTTTTCTTGTGCAGACAAGCCTGATGTCACTTAACGAATCGTGACAGCCACCCATAGTGGTGCTGTTTTTAGGGAAAAGATTATTGAATTAAAATACATTTCAATTAAAAAAGTTTTTTTAATTCCTTTTACACATCAGTTAAAATCAAAGCACAACGATATCCACCATAGGCAACAACGTCATCAGCAAGGTTAATCGATTTTACAGTAGTCTTTTGTTTCAAGCCATCAGTAACACTATATGTATATTGCCTTTTAATGACATATTAAATGCTTAAAGGGAAATTACATCAAAACACCATGGCATGCTTAATTTAGTATGAACAGTATGCACTGTAAGAGGTTTGCTTCTCTTCTGCGGAGGTCAAATTCATTAGTAGACATGGCAATCAAAGCACTACAAACAGCTGGCAAGAATGATTAAAGAGAAACCTGTAGATGTCTAACTGGCCAATCATAACTCTTTATAACACATTAAGTCCGGCTCTGAAAGAATGTGTGTTCAGATTGAGAAGTTGTTGCCGCTCAGTGGGGTTGGTAATCATTTTTCTTGCATGTAACACGTGTCACAGAGAAGATAGAGTAAGTCCTTGTCTGGTATGGCTGGCAGACATCTCTGGAGTATAACTCAATCATTTCATTATTTCCAGCTCTGTGGAAGCCTTAGGTCCCCGAGTCACTTAACTTGGTAGATAAAATGGTTTATGATGCTGCAAGGAAATCAGAATTCCTGTATGTTCCTTCACAGGCTACAGCTTTGTAATGGGTAATTTATTTAAATACCCATTGGGAAACGAAAGTGGAAAGATTATTGGAGTATTTCTGGAAACGTTGAGACTTTTCAGGTCGGGGATATGGTAATATTAGGTTTAACATCTCAGTGTTTGTGGTACAGCTGTTATCCAAAGGTAAATGCAAGCTATATTTACATATTCCAAAGGTTATTAGGTCTTCCAATAATGGTAAGTCCATAGAGAATCCAGCTATGGCAGTGTGAGCATGCTGCTCCATATCTAGACATCGGAGAGAAGATTCCAGCAGCTTTGATGGTCATTTTGTTGCAAGAGGGATTGCGGTATCGTATAACTGTGCACATCACTTTTAGGGTGCGCACAAGCACACGAGTACCGTCACCTGCAGGGATCAGGGCTTGATCCTTCAGACGACAGTGCTCATGTGTGTGCGCACATTAAGGTAGCCACATACACAATACTATAAAAAGATCCCGTTTTGCTACAAAGTGAAAATAGGACATAAATCTAGCATTAGCAGTCCATGCAACTGTTGTGGCTCCCTGCAGCAAGAGGGACCTAGAACTGTCCATATAAAGGTACATACAGGTAGAAAAAGAATTTATCAAGTGACTCTGCAAACATTGCGGTAACGCACTGTAACCGGTTATACCGCAACTCTTCCAACGCATTGTGAACATTGTATAGGTGTTGCAGTGCAGTGCGGTAAGCCACGTTATAAAGCATCTGTTACACCAAAACACAACACTCCACTCCACTATGAACATGGCCTTCGGTTTTTTTTAATTTTTTTTTAATGTTTTTCCTGCCTTGCCTTAAGGACTTGCATCAGTGCCACAGCTAAAAAGCTATGGGCCCTAGTGCAAGTTTTACATTGGGACCCCCCAAGCACTCTATACATAACAATTGATATGGCACTCTAAATCCTGCCAAGGAAAACCACAGTGTCAGAGGAGGAAGAAGGGGATGGGGAACAGCTTGTTAATGATTACTACTATTCAGAGCATCTATATATGGGATTATTACCAGCACAGGACCAATGGAGAGCAAATGCTGCAGTTGAGGGAGGGCCCTTCTGGCCCAAGTGCCCCAGGGCGGTCGCAACCTCTGCATCCCCTATTGCTGTGCCACTGGCTTGCATAGAAAGAATTTTGAATTCTGGTTACTTTATGTAATAGAAAATGGAGCCCCATGCCTTTGTAAAAGATAGACCCACCTTTTAGTGATATGGTTAATATACAGTAGTCAGTAAGCATACGGTTTCATAGAACTTCATTTTGAATCATTTTCATTATCGAAAAGTCAGTGGATCATTCTCAAATTGGAAACTGGGCATAGATTCCAAAACATTGTACGAGTGTCTGTAGGTCTGCAACAGGCTGCGCCCAGCAATGAGATTGTACTCTTGGAGATGCTTTTATGTTTGCATTTTGTGTATTGCTTTTATACTGTACATCTTACAAGTGGCTTATAGAATTCGAGAATACAATAATCCTCACCGTACGCTAGCTCCAGTTCCTTTGTATCGTATGTACAGTTCAGGAATAAGAGGTTAATCATATTCTTGCTACATCAATGTATTGTACTATTCATGGTTAATCCTTTTTGGAGCTAATTGTACAGTGGTTACAATGCAAACATGATAACCTGTAATATGTTATATTTTGTCCCAAACATACAGTATCTGATCAATAATCTTAACCACTTGACTTCTACAGGTTGTGTTACCCTTATGGCTAGTTCACAAAGAGGGCGATTTTTCAGCTCTTTGCTGATTGCCGGCGATCATGCAAAGCGCTGCTACTAATGTATGCCTATGGATACATTCACACAGCAGCGTTTGCGATTTCGATCAAATGCAAATGCGCTGTATGCAGCGTTTCAGGGACGATTGCACTGTGATTCTCATTCTATTAAACAGGAATCACAAGCACAAATCGTGTGAATCGCGAGATTTTGCCCGCAAATCGCGGTCGTAGAGCTGAACGTGATCGTGTGCAAGTGGTGCTCCAAGCACCGAGTGTGAACCAGCCCTTATAGACCAGTGCGATTTCCACCTTTCAGCACTCCTCCCATTTATTCGCCAATTACTTTATCAGTATTTATCCCACCGAAATGATCTATTCTTTTTTTTATCCACCAATTAAGCTTTCTTTGGGTGGTACTTTTTGCTAAGAATTATACATTTTATATGTATTTAAACAGAATTAATAAGAAAAAATGGGAAAATGCATTATTTTTCAGGTTTCCGCCATGGTAGTTTTTAAATAAAATTGAATTTGAAGCTGATACACTGCTTGCCTTTAAGGGCATACTGAGGCTTGTAGTTCCGCTACAGCAAGATATATATACATAGATAGATAGATAGATAGATAGATAGATAGATAGATAGATAGATAGATATGATCATGCAATACTGAATACCGGACCCTACAAAATAGGATTAGACACACTCATGAATGTGTACTATCACATGATCCATATTTACAATAATTGGAAACAGCTTGCACAAATCACAAGCTCCATATAGCAGCAATTGCACCAAGCAGAGGTCACACAGTAGGATGTAAGTAAAAAGGGAGAGAAAAGCAACAGATTAGCTGGATCTCTTTTGTCTGTTAAATCCACATATCTGTATATTGTTTATAATTCAGTTATTGAAACATTTAGCTTCAAGTCACTGAATCACTTTTGTAAGGAACAATACTGATTGCTAGAGTGTGTTTCTGTAAAATAATAGCTGCATTCCCAAAGGTGTCCATATGTGTCTGTGTTCTGGATGTGCAAATTTCAGATTGTTTTCCGGTTATATTAATACATGAGAAAAACAGACCTTTATTCCAAATGATCTTTTTCTGCCATCTAGTGGGGAATTTGGTGTAGTGAAGATTCAAAGTTCCATAGATCCAGAGATTTAGCCAAAAGAAAATCATTCTGCAACCAGAGGGACAAATCAAAAAAATAAGTAGCCCCGTTAGGACCAGAGAAAGTTCAGGATTAACTTAAAGGACAACTGTAATGAGAAGAATATGAAGGCTGCCACATTTATTTCCTTTTAAACAATTGCCTGGCAATCCTGCTGGTCTGTTTGGCTGCAGTAGTGTCTGAATCACACAAGAAACAAGCATGCACCTAATCTTGTCAGATCTTACAATAATGTCAGAAACACCTGATTTGCGCATGCTTGTTCAGGGGCTATGGCTAAAAGTATTAGAGGCCGAGGATTATAAGTGCAGCCAGGCAACTGGTATTACTTAAAGGCTGGGTGCACACATGGCTGTGCATGAAAGGTCACAGTTTCTGTCATGTGCATTTTTGCGTTTGTAGTGCGTTTTTTTGTGCATTTGCATTTTCTGCATATGCGTTTTTTCTTGCGTTTTGCATGCGTTTCAACTCGTTTGTGGTTCGCATATACAAAACGCTTGTGTTTTCCATGCGTTTTTCTGAAGGAAGACGACAGGAAGCGGAAATACATCAGAAAACAGTTTTACAAAAAAAAACACGCATAGAAAAACGCATGAAAAGCGCATACAAAACACATTACATTGCATTACCATTGACTTTCATTATGTGCATTTTTTGATGCGATTTTGAAAAATATGCAACAAAACCAGCGTTTTTAAAAATGCATATTTTAAAACGCATACAAAACACATATGCATTTTTTATATGCGTTTTTGATGCGGCGCATTGACTAGCATTGCAGGCAAAAACGCTCCGTTTACCACAACGCTAGCGTTTCTGCTAAGTGTGTTCTCAGCCAAAAGGAAATAAACATGGCCATGTCCTCCATATCTCTCTCACTACAGTTGTCCTTTAACCAGTAATAACTTTTTTTTATGATGCTTTTAAAGGACATTGACATTTTCTGCAGTACCAAAAAGTACTCTCAGCACTGGGTCACTAATGGCTTTTCAGAGGAGCTTGCAATCTAATGCCCTTGGCATGGTAAAAATATAAAACCATAGTCTGAGGCTAATTGGTTTAGAAGCCAATTTGCCTACCACTATGTTTTGTATAACTGTATGGAAGCTCATGCAGGCAAACATCCTGGTATAGCGGCAAGAGGTCAAGCCAGATATGGATTTGATTTAGGGGCTGCTTACACGTGTAAAGCTGGCCACTAACGGTCCAATTTCTAGCGAAAAATCATTCGAGCGATCAGAAATTCTTATCGGACGAAAAATCGTTCACTACACCATCAACTAACCAATCATTGCTTCCTATCTATCACGACCACCAAGAAAATCCAAATTTTCGTTCGGCGAAAATTCATTCGGGTGACATTTTTTTCACTCGTTCATAATCGATTGTGTCCACGAATGGAGATTATTTACAACCAATCCAATCAGAATTTCTGATCGCTCAAACGATTTTTTGCTAGTAATTGGACCGTTAGTGGCCAGCTTAAGAATTCTCTTATATCTTGCAGAATTGTGGTTTCTCTGTCATCACACACCTGTGTTGTTCTCATTCCTGCTGCATTCTGCAGTGATGCTTTTTCCATCTGTAATGTGACAATTCGATGTAATGTAAAGCTGGCCACTAACGGTCCAATTTCTAGCGAAAAATCGTTCGAGCGATCAGACATTCTGATCGGACAAAAAATCGTTCACTACACCATCAACTAACCAATCATTGCTGCCTATCTATCACGACCACCAAGAAAATCCAAATTTTCGTTCGACGAAAATTCATTCGGGCGACATTTTTTTCACTCATTCATAATTGATTGTGTCCACGAATGGAGATTATTTACAACCAATCCAATCAGAATTTCTGATCGCTCTAACGATTTTGCTAGAAATTGGACCGTTAGTGGCCAGCTCAATTAAAACATGTGCGGCAAACGTGCACCCGATTTATACGTTAATTAGATACATTCTCATGTATATTATGAACGGAAAAATTAAAATCGGAAAAACTCAGCGCCCCCCCTTCCACACGCACTCAAGTAGCCATCCCCAATGTGTAATTAGGGATGGTCGGAAAATTTCTAGGGATTTCCAAGTTTCCAACTGGAGATTGGGTTACTGCGGCAGAAATCAGTATGCAGAAATCGTAATTCCGCATTACAACAACTCGCAAATTTTAGCCCAACCACAGAACTCGGAAGCATTGGACCAAAGAATGCAGAAATTTCAGACCAATCAGAATGCTGAATTTTTCTGTGGAAATCGGATTACTGCTGTAATTTTAGGCCAATCAGAAGACTTTGGAAGTATTAAAGGACCGCTATCATGAGAAATTGGAAAATATAAAATACATGTAAACGCATACAAATGAGAGGTACATTTCTTCCAGAGTTAAATGAGCCATAAGTTACTTTTCTCCTATGTTGCTGTCACTTACAGTAAGTAGTAGAAATCTGACAGAACCGACAGGTTTTGGACTGATCCATCTCATCATAAGGGATTCTCATCATGGCCTTCATTCTTTATAAAGACACTTCCAGAAAAGGATTTTCGCACAGACTTCTTTGGCAGTTGGACTGAGCAATTGCCATTCACTAAGCGCATTTGAAGATAAAAAAAACACTGTGAGGGCCCGTTTCCACTGTTGCGACGCGATTTCACCAGCATTCCGACGCTTGTAAAAACGCATGCGGATGCGTTTCCGCATGCGTTTTTACCCGCAATTTCGCGTGCGATTTCGCATGGCAGGGTGCCATGCGAAATTAACCATGACACTGCCAGGGCAAAATAACATTGAAAAAGGTGCGAAATCGCGGGTAAAAACGCATGTAACAAACGCATGCGTTTTTACTATTAAATACATTAGCGGAGATTCGCACGGATTCCCGACGCAGGCGAATTCTGTGGGTCCCGTCGTGCAGATTTGGCCCGCCGCCAAATCGCTCCCGCACGCCGCACATGTGGAAACAGCCCCGGCCACTTCAGTGTAACAAGCGAATCCGCATCTCGTCGCCGCATGCGGATTCGCTATGGTGGAAACGAGCCCTGAATCCCTCATGAGGAGATGGGATAGTCCAAAACCTGTCGGCTCTGTCAGATTTCTACTACCGCAAGTGACAACAACATAGGAGAAAAGTAATTTATGGCTCATTTTACTCTGGAAAAACATACTTCTTATTTTTATGTGTTTACATGTGTTTTAAAATTTACGATATAATCGCAATAGTGGTCCTTTAAGCCAGAGAAAACAGAAGTTTACAGCGGTTGCCAATTGGAAATGCAGTTTCCTCACAATAGCGTACATCCCAGAAAAATAGCAGATTCCGCCTTTTTTTTTGTACAGTTAACTTTATTGACAAGAAAAAAATTAACATTTTGCAGAAAGCAGAAATTCATTGGAATCAGAGCTCGGCATTTCTGACCATTCCTATGTGCAATGCAATGTGTGCATATGCAAAACACGATAACCTAAAGCTCTCACAATTGTCAGTAACCTTTAACTCAGCATAATCTGTATAAAGCACAATAAACCTTTCATGAGGGGTGCTCCAAATTCAAAGCCGGCATGTTTTTAGAGGGTTGAAGGTTTCAAAGGTTTATTGCGGTTTATACAGATTATGCTAAATTAAAGGTTATTGACAATCATGAGAGCATTAGGCTGCGGTCTCTTGTATATGGTAAAAGGTTTACTACTAAGCACTGCCCTAGGTAAATAGGGTAGCTTGGAACTAAAAGGGCATGTTCATTGGAGTGATAATGCGTGCATATCCAATCCCTTGTGCTCTGTGTCCTCATGTGCTATTAATGTCTACTGAACTGTCATATTACTGAACCACACTAATCCAACATGCATGTCATTAATGTGGCAGCTCTGTAATATTAACAAGCTAACACATCATTGCATTCCAGAAGGTCTGGAGGTGTGTACTGGTACGGAAGGGGTTAAGAAGGTGAAATTCCGTTTTCACAGTGCTTAGTTGGGGCACTCGTCAATAACTCTTTCATTGCTAGGGGCTGGGACCAGGAAGACTTATTGGCATGGAAGGCAAACTAGCAATGGGCACTGGGACATTGAACCTAAAATGTACAGTATAATGGAAAGGAGGTATTGGTTAGGATTAGGTGCTAACCCATCAAGGCATGGACTCCACAAGACCTCTGAAATAAACAGGTGTTATCCGGTACTGGACATTAGGCGCAAATATATTTTTTTTAAAAAAGCACTGTAGTGACATGTAGTAGAATGCAGTAAATTATTCAGGATACCCTTTTATGGTAATTTTCTTGATCAGAAACACTTTCTATAACTATATATATTCAAAATCCAGGATGATTGGTTCCCAAAACCAAATATCTGGGTATATGGAATAGTAATAATGTAGCTGATGTTTATGAGAGCAACCTTCTGCCCTCGATCCTACATACTAAACAAATGGCAAATCCTTCTCTTATCCCTTATTGGCAGAACTAATCAAATAAAAATGAAAATACTACCTCGACTGTCCTGTGTGTTCAGAAATTGCCCTGTATGGATTCCTAAAAAATTATTTGCCCAACTAAACTCCATTTTCCTTAAATTCATATGGAATAAAAAGTCCCCCAGAATCAGTATTAAAAAACTACAGAGGCCATGGACAGAGGGGGTAATAGCCTTCCCCCACTTACATAAATATTTTGTCACCAGCATTCTAGTTACAGCGAATTGGTGGCTTTGTCCAGATAAGTCTAATGCAGCGGTGGTGCTAGAAGCTGCTCAGCTTGGCTCCTTTGACGCTTTAACCCAAGTTCTATACCGAGGCCTCCATGCCCCATACCCCTTAACCAGATCAATGAAAACTGAAATCAAAGCATGTCTGGAATTCACCCACCTCCAAAAATATATCACCCAAAAACCCCTTGTCGAACAATCCCACTCTTAACCACTTCGCATTCAGTCGTTTTCACTTTATGCATCCGAGCAATGTTCACCTCCCATTGATTAGTGTATAACTTTATCACTACTTATCTCAATGAACTGATCTATATCTTGTTTTTTCCGCCACCAATTAGGCTTTCTTTGGGGGGGTACATTTTGCTAAGAGCCACTTTACTGTAAATGCATTTTAACAGTAAGAATAAGAAAAAAATGGAAAAAAAATCATCATTTCTCAGTTTTCAGCCATTATAGTTTTAAAATAATACATGCCTCCATAATTAAAACTGATGTATTGTATTTACCCATTTCTCACGGTTATTTCACCGTTTAAATTATGTCCCTATCACAATGTATGGCGACAATATTTTATTTGGAAATAAAAGTGCATTTTTTCCGTTTTGCATCCATCACTATTTACAAGCTTATAAATTTAAAAAAAATATAGAAATATTTCATCTTTACATTGACATTTAAAAAGTTTAGACCCTTAGGTAAATATTTACGGGTTGTTTTTTTTATTGTAATATTTTATTTTTTTTATTAAACATTTTATGTGGGTATTTTTGGGAGGGTGGGATGTAAATTGTAATTTTTAAATGTAAATATATGTGTAATTTTTTTTTTTTTACATTTAGGTGTAGTTTTACTTTTTGGCCACAAGATGACAGCCATGAGTTTGTTTACGTGACGTCACTAAGCGTAACATGTACGCTTAGAGAGACGCATGGGGAAGCTAGAGCCAGAAAAAGCAAAACTTCTGAGAGAAGCGATCGCTTTTTCTGCGGGGGAGAGGAATCGATGATCGGGCACCATAGCCCGATTCACTGATTGCCTGGCTACCGAACCGCGGGCCGCGAGCGCGCGTACACACGCGCGATCGGCCGCGGGAGCGCACATGGCATCCTGGACGTAAGTTTTATGTCCAGGAAGGTTAATTGGTTAAGAACTTCTACACTATACCCGACCCTGTAATCTGGATGTCAGTCTGCCACTATTGAGCAATTTATTGATGCTTCAGTAAAGTATATGTTGCTGTATATTGAATGTAACCCTGCCTCTCCAAGTGATGTTTAGCTTAGGCCATTTCACTATGCGGAACTCTCCTCCCAGAGCATCCTGGGAGCTCAATCATTATGTCTACTGGCTTAAAGACTCTTAGTACACAAACATTCTGCAGAGCTGCACCTGACAGGACTAAAGAGGCTATTACCTGTGATAAATTGCAGAATGTAAATAATGAAGAGGAATGATTTTACAATGGGCAAAACTGACTGCCGTATTTTGCAGACTAAAAGAAGCTCCAGACTATAAGACACACCTACGTTTAGAGGAAGAAAAAAAAGTGTGTGCAGGGGCATCTTATGTACCTTTTCCCCCCAATTATTATGTTCCCCTTGTGCCTTCCTTGCACCACTTGTGTCTCTGTGTCTTCCTCTGCCCCACTGTGTCCTTTTATTCCCCATGTTGTTCTTTTCCCCAAAGGATAATACATAGTGGTATGGGTGCCCGCAGTTTCTGTCAGGTGGTGCAGAAGTAGCCACACATAGAGGAACAGAGGCGCTAGTGCCAGGATAAAATACGTATATATATATATATATATATATATATATATATATAGTAGTGGTGGACTTTTTTTTTTTTGATCAACAACAAATTTATTAAAAAACTCCACAATGCCTTTTCCAATTGGAGCCGATGGTCACACAGGTGGGACCATGGCTCCGTCATTGGGGCCAATCACTACCTCAAATGACGGAGCCATGGTCCCACCTGCAAGACCATTGGCTCAAATTAGAAAGGGGAGCAGAGCAGTGCGCAGCTGTGATTGGTGGGATTGGCTTCACTAAAGCCTTATGTAGCCCCTCTGTGTGGGATTACTTTCTCCTACTGTATGTATTAACCTTCAGGACAAAGAATGACATGGGGACAGAGGAGGATGGGGCAAAGGACGGACACATGTGGGCAAGGAAAGCCCAGAGGAAGGGGGTGTACGTAATTGTGGGGGGAGACAACACCTGGCTCCAGTCTGCATTATTCTGACTATAAGATGCACTGACTTTTCCCCACACTTTTGGGGAGAAAAAGTGCATCTTCTAGTCCAAAAAATACAGTACGGTAATTTATAAATGATTATTGTAAAAAAAAAAAAAAAAAGCAATTCTATTACATTATTTCCAGTACAGTTCCTCTAAAGCTGGGCATACATGGCTCATTTTTGCCACTCGATTCTTTCACCGCTTGATTCCGCAGACAATTCTCTCATCTTCCACTCGTTTTTCTCATCTTTTTCCATTCACTGCAATCCAGAATCGAGTGGTAAAACGATCGGGTGGGAGATTGGCCATGTAGGAAATAATCTATCGAGTCATCTTAACGGCTCAAAAGCGAGCCGTGTATGCCCAGCATTACTTCTTGCAATCAGGATATACTGTTACCAAAAAAGGAACACGTGGTCTGCAACAACCTTCAGGCAGGTGATACTTGTCAAAGTAATATTCACATGACTTAAAAGAGGATATGATACATTAGACCAGGCAACTGTTTTTCCATTGCTTTGTGGTTTAGTTCTGACATTTATGTTCAAGTTCTGTTTTTGGCAGTGGAAATGGGTCAGCTTAGTTACTATGATTGGTCTGGAGCTACACAAGTGAAATGGGCAGCGCAGTGGTGTAGTGGTTATCACATTTAAAAGTTTCCAAACAATTTTTGTGCTTGTTCTAGTGTTATTAGTGCTCAGGACTCCAGTTTCCAATTTCAACAGTATAATGCAATCAATATCTGCCCTCCACTCCGGTTTCCCCCCCCTTCAGTTTGGGACTCACTGAATGCTGTGTCCAGTAAAGGCGCATCAGAGCTTCTGGGATATAGCCCATCTCAAGGCCTCTCTGGCAATCTGCTGTCTCCACACAAATGGTCAAGGTCCAACAGTGGTCATCACACTTGGTCTCAATTTGTATGTCATCCCAGTGTCTGCATGGGCTTCCTTGGGACACTCCGGTTTCCTCTAACATTCCAAAACCATACAGATAAGTTAACTGTCTTCCCCCTTTTTGGATCATCAGCGCTTTCTGGTCGCTTTTTAAAAAAAGAACAAAATCAATCCCATTCACTTGCGGCAAAATCACGTAAAAATCACCACGATCACATACATTTTCCCACATTTGAGATTTTACATGATCACAGCTATTTTTACGCAATTTTACCAAGTGAATGGGAACGATTTTTTAAAAGCACTCAGAAAGCACTGATGACCCAAAAACGCTTAGAAAAGCGCTTATAGTGTGTCTGAGCCCTCTAATAACTTTTAAACATTTTACAATAGAAAAAGTACCAAAAAGATGGTGAAAAGTACTATCAAAATTATTTTGAGTATTTTCTTGCTTGCGGTTAGTTTAAAAGGCATTTTATGACAAGGTGTGGAAGTATCTCCTAGGGGAAAACTCAGGAGAAAAAGTGAATTGCATATGGGGCATTTTAAGTTACTGGCATACATTCCTATTAATAGAAAGAAGTTCTGAATCAAGAGGATACCAATGAATTGTCTAACTTAGAAGAAAAAGTAAGAGTTTATAATAAGCCTTCTTCAGATTCAATTCCTGTATCCTGAAGTAGGCTTATTAGCTTTAGGCCTGGAACCCACTACAAATCTCATATTGCTAATGCAATCACTAGCGTTTTTAAGTAGAGTTTTGTGAGCGATTTCATGAGCGTTTTCCAATTATTACAATTTTTTTTTCAGTTTGCAGTACTTTAAAATTGCACTACACTAATCCAATGTGCATACAGCATCTTCCCTAACAAGTCAGTAACAGCAGGTCTATACGTTCAACCAGTTTCTCATAATAAATATGTTCTAGCGCTGATGGGGAGCAGGGTGACATCTGTGCAGAAGCGCAACACCATTTGTGTACCCCTAGGGCAGCAGGATGCCTAAATCCAGTACTGACTGCACAATATGCAAGATGTATTTTTTCCTGCTGTCACTCACTGTCCATCATATTGGATTTAAACTAGAGGAAGTTATTATGGTATTCAGCACAAAGTACACATCTGAGTGGATGAGATTAAACGGTCTTCAAAATAAAAGCCTGAACTTTTAAAGCATGCACAAAACACTGGCTGCTTTGCCAAATTACATTTGTTCCAGTTCTCATATCCGATAAGATCTTAATTTGCTGTTGTGGGCTATAATGTTTCCTTTATGCGGATTCTTTGTGGTTCTGGAGGAGAAACACATTTCAAAACACTGACAAGTTAAAAAGAAGAGGAAGCTTTTAATAAAGGCACTCAGACAGGAAGTGATTAATAGAAGACAAAGCTGGACATGATGGAAAATCAGATAATGCAGAAGCACAATTTATTACATAAAAGGAACAGCAAATTAAAAAGACATTAACAGTTGACTGACAAGTTTTAAAAACATGGCCAATTGCAAGGAAACATTTACTGTATAATTCTGCTTTAAACATAATGGATGGTGCACAGCGATCCTCAGTAGTCAGGATAAGAAGAAACCAAGAGGCAGCAAAAGGTTTCATGATTAATATAAAGTGAAAATACAAGAATAAATTGTTCTGCACAGCGGACTACAGTATCAGCACAGGGATCTTTAAAACGTTTTGCAAGCCAGGCAGGACAAGCCAACAGGGAACCAGCAAAAGAACATTGCTTCTCATTGCGGGAGGAAGACATCACAAAGACTCTTCATAAACAAGTGGATGTTCTGCGATACTGCAATGAGAAGTGAAGAGGGGCAGGCTATGAAGCAATGCTCTATCAAGTTGTTCCTAAAGTCGTGTACAAGGACTGACACCAAGTAGAGATTAGGACTTGATCCTTCGGGTGGCTGTGGGGTCGAGGCTGTACAGAAGACATCCTGTAGCTGTGGGGTGGTGGTGGGGGGGGGATGCAGGCCGGGAGAGAAGTACAAGACATAGCACAGTTAAGGGGGAGGGGGGTGACATTGCCCTCAGAAAGCAATAGGCCTAGATGGTTTGCCCAGCTGATCACTGGCTAAGGTACAATTGGGGGCTGCTGTACACATGGTAGATTAGAGGTGGCCCTGACAGTGTGTACAAGGCTTATGGGGGGGGGGGGGGGGGGGGAGGGAGGCTTGTGTGTTCCTTAGCCAGTGATCCTGAGTTCTATAGCTGCGTGGAACTTACCTGTTAATCCTTGAGACTAGGACAAAGTGTAATCCTTTGACTTGGCACAAGTCCATAATGGTCAGAAGTCCATACATTCGATCAGTAAGCCTGTTTATTAGAATATTTGTAAATTGTTCCTACTGATCTTCTACAATTGGCTTTGTGAGACTTTTGCTTGAGTCCCATTCAACCAGCTCTCAAAATGTCCTCTTCCAGATGGCTAACCTAAGCCTCCCCAATGTAAACCTCATCATGGAGATACCCAACCCTAGATTCCACATATAACCCTTGCCAATTCTAACCTCAACAGGTACTCCACTCCCATAATCTGCTGTAAAGTTGAACACTGGCACCCAAATTGACAAATAGCTACTAATTTCTATTAGGTAAATACTGGCGCCCAAATCAACAGGGGAGCTACTTAACTGCTCCAGTCAGGAACAGGTTTTCATTGACCAGTTTACTACCAAGCACCATTTATATATGCCCCTCCACTGTGAGTTCTCCATACATAAAATGGCCCACTCTGCCCCATCAGAGTAATGCATTCTGTGGCAGCAAACTGGCACATTCCACAGTATGCAGGGCCAGTTTTAGGTACAATGGGGCCCTGGGGCAAAAGTAACTTCAGGGGGCTCCCCTGATGCCCCCCTTCCAACCAAATCACCCCCAGGGCCCCTGAGCTGCCAGGACAGAGCCAAGCCCCTCTACCCCATCCACACTATCATATGTCCCCTAAAAAGCATTTTGGGGTTCACATTATCCACCTCATTTTCCTATACAGAGTAAACACATAGCATCCCCACTGTCATGGGTCACCATAGCTGGTGGGGATGAGGGACACCTAGGGGGGTCCCCACAGGCTCTGTGGCCCTGAGGCAATTGCCTCCTTTGCCTCTATGGATGCGCCGGCCCTGCCAGTATGTTAGAAACACTGCGAACGACGACCATGTTAATTGCACATAAAAAAATCCCCAAAGTACTAAAATGGAAAAGGTTGCCTTTTATCCTTGAAACTCAGAGAAAAACCTCAAATCATTGAGAGTCTCTAAACAAAAGAACAATTGCTTTTTAAAAATCTCCATGCTCTGCCATGTTTCTCCTTTGAAGTGGACAGTTTTCCTAGTACCTGCTCGGTATGGCTGAATAAATACTATTAATCCTGAGTGATGCACATTTTATGCATGTTGGAAAATGACCAATGAGATGCTGCATAAAAATGTACATCAACTTCATGCACACAGAAGAGGAGGTTGTCTGCTCCTGGAAGCATGAGCCAGCTGCCATAGCTCCAGATTTTAACATACACTAAAGGATCAGCTCACCAGTATAACATCCAATCTATAGATTTGTGAAAAATGGACCTACAGGTGAAACTCAAAAAGTTAGGCTGCTGCTGTTGTGCAAAAATCCATTCATTTCAGTAATGCAACTGAAAAGGTAATACTCATATGAAATAGGAACCCTTTTGCGGGTGTTTTGGATTATTTAGCTGATTAGAGTGACACTGAGCCTAGAATATTGAACAGGGGCAAACGCAGGATTTTTAAGGGGGGGGGTTCCTGAAAGGTCCAGAAGCACGTATGTCCCGAGTGCTTCCGAATACAGGTGGCTCCATACTGCCCATGCACAAAAGTGCGCTGGCGTATTACGGAGCTGCCTATCTTTGGAAGTACTCAAGGACACTAGTGTTTCTGAGGGCTTCTGGTAGCAGCAAATGTGAACGGGGTACAGCGCTGGAACAACTCCCCAAGAGAGGAACAGGAGATAGACTTAGTTTGGACAATTCAGTGGAATATGTCACATGTCACATAGCGCAAGCGATACCCATATGATGCAGGGATATATGCATCTGCGGAAGATGTCGGCGCTACATAAATACTAAATAATAATATTTTGCCTCACCAGGATTGCACTTTTATTTAGCTTTCCTGTAAGACAAGAACACACAGTCAGCTCTAGGGGAAGAGGGAAACAAAGGTGAATGAGGGAGGGCTGGTGCACACCAAGAGTGCTTCTGAGCGTTTTTCAAATCAACAGTGATTTGAAAAGCGCTTGGCTAATGTTACCCTATGTGGGTGTTCCCACAGCAGCGTTGTGATTTTTTCAAAATCGCAGGTATACTGCATGTAGCATGTTTTTGAGCAATTCATTCAAAAATCGCTCTGAAAATCACTTCACAAAATCACACTCACAAATTGCTAGCGATTGCTATTGTCATTTTGGCGTTGCACTAGCCCAGAGAGAGGAGTGGAGAAATTGAGAATAGCCTGAGATGGAGCAGAGAACTTATCTGTATTGAAGTCCCATATCACACAGGCTACTTGCCTGTAATCGGACTCCTGTCCCTGTCAGTCTCTCACACAAGTCAGAAAGAAGCCCTCCTGGAGTCTAGGGACTGTCAAAAACTTTTCAGCTTGTTATCCACACCTTATCCACACATGCAGTCATTATAACAATGGGGAGAGACCAGACAGATGTTTGCCCACAGACCCTGAGTCCAGGCAAGCTCTGCATCATGCTGTGCATATTTACCAGCTTGCCTGCACTCTAATTTCATCATGTCTGACACTTCTGTGCTGTGGAGAGTCCAGGACTCCATAATCAACATTCTCTCACTGCAGGCTGCATCTTCTTGTGAGGGTTGTGAGGGAAGCTCGGCTGCCTCTCTCATTCTATTAGCTGGAGGGAGGCACCAGAAGTAAGAAGGGAGGGAGAATGAGGCTGTTTATATTATGCGGGCTTCCCTGGCTGAATACACAGCTCAGTGCAGGGGGGAGGTTCCAGACACCCGGAATAGCCCCCTGAGTTCGCCAGTGAGTCTAATGGTCTGAGACTTTAATTTGGGGGTTTTCATAACCTGTAAGCCATAATCCTAAACATTATAACAAGTAAAGGCTTGAAGTATCACGTTTTGCAGTAAGGAGTCTTTTTCATATATTAATTTCATCTTTTAAGTTGAATTACTGAAATAAATGTATTTTTGCATGATATTAAAATTTTTGAAGTTTCACCTGTATGGACAATCAGCAATTTAGCAGTAAGGGCTTGTTCACACTGGAGGCGCTTTTGGAGTTTAAGCGCTGGCCATTTTTCCAAATTGCCCTGAAAGCACTTGTGCAATGATTCTCTATGAGAATTCACATCTGAGCGGTTCGTTTCCGATCCGCTCAGAGAAGCGCTGCATGGGCCATTTTTGAAGCGATTTGCCTCAATGGAAGGTGCAGGCAAAACGCTCACAAAATCGCTTTGTCTAGCGATTGCGTGAGCGTTTTTAAGAATAAATACATTGGTATTTATTCTTTTCCAGATCAAAGAGTTCACTTCCTGGCTGACATCAGGAAATGAAAAAACAGAATCGCTCTGCAAAAGCGCTTACAAAAAACTGCTTACCAAAACCGCCCAACTCACAGAAATCGCCAGGAAGGGGAAAAAAATGTCTCAAAAAAACACCCAGCGCAAACACGATCAGATTGCAATGTGAATGAGGCCTAACAGCTCACGCTTATTGGAGCAAAAGATATCTCCTTAGTCATAGCTGGAGTGTAGCGTGTTCCAGACAGGTATATAGAGCAGGTATCACCCACCCACCGGGAGGTGTCCTACTTGCTCTTAAAGTGACAAATACACAATATGAAGTATAAAACCTGTTCCCGTGAGAAGTACACTAACATGCAGGGGCGTAGCAATAGAGGTCGCAGCGGTGGGCCCGGCTCCTGAAGAGGCGGGGGAGGGGCCCGGGGGGGCCCATGTCTTTTTACAGTGCGGCCAGGACTGAGTGCGGCCCGTGCGCCGTGCACGCTATTGGGAAGGGGGGAGCCGCAGCTGCGGGGAGAGCAGCCTGACCTCTCCCTCCCTTCCTCTCCCCGGGCCCCCCCCCCCCCCTTCAGATGCAGAGTGACGCGCACGGAAGCGCTGTAGGCTGAAACTCACCTCCGTCCCTGCGTTCCAAGCGCCGCTGATCTCCTCTCGCTGTATAGATGTTGCTACACACTGCTTCCGGCTAAACAGGAAGCAGTGTGTAACAACATCTATACAGAGCGGGAGGAGACCAGCGGCGCAGGGACGGAGGTGAGTTCTGCCTACAGCGCTTCCGTGCGCTGCGCACTCTGCATTTGAAGGGGGGGCCCGGGGAGAGGAAGGGAGGGAGAGGTCGGGCTGCTCTTCCCGCAGCTGCGGCTCCCCCCTTCATTATGGGGGGGGGACCTACCTACCTAATCCTGGGGGGCAGCTACCTACCTATCCTGGGGGGGCAGCTACCTACCTAACCTATCCTGGGGGGGCAGCTACCCACCTAACCTATCCTGGGGGGGCAGCTACCCACCTAACCTATCCTGGGGGGGCAGCTACCCACCTAACCTATCTGGGGGGGGCAGCTACCTAATCTAACCTATCCTGGCGGGCAGCTACCTAATCTAACCTATCCTGGGGGGCAGCTACCTAATCTATAATGGGAGGCAGCTACCTACTCTAACCTATCCTGGGGGCAGCTACCTAATCTAACCTATCCTGGGGCAGCTACCTAATCTAACCTATCCTGGGGGAAAGCTACCTAATCTATCCTGGGGGGCAGCTACCTAACCTATACTGGGGGGCACCTACCTCATCTAACCTATACTGGGGGGCAGCTACCTCATCTAACCTATACTGGGGGGCACCTACCTATCTAACCTGGGGGCACTTACTTGTCTAACCTGTATTCGGGGCACCTAGCTAGCCTATACAGGTGGCAACTATACTGGCTACCTATATTGGAGGCACCTACCTAACCTATACTGGGGGCACCTACCTATCTAACCTATGCTGGGGACAACTATTCTGGCTACCTATATTAGAGGCACCCACCTAGCTAACCTGTACTGGGGGCACCTATCTATCTAACCTATACCGGCGGCGCCTGCCTATCTAACCTATACTGGGGGCAACTATACTGGATACTTATGCTGGAGGCACCTACCTGGCTAACCTATACCGGGGGCAACTATACTGGCTTACCTATGCCTGGCTACCTATACTGGGGGGACCTATAGCTGGCTATAGGGATTTGGATATGTGTGTGCGTCGGGTGTTGCCGGGGGGGGGGGGGGGGGCCCACATTCAGATTCCGCATCGGGGCCCAGAGGTTTGTAGCTACGCCACTGCTAACATGTTTCACATTAACATGTTTGTGTACTACTGTGGTGGTGGTAAATGGGTCCTATTCAAACTGGGAAACTGTTAGCATTGGGTACTATTGTAGGTCTAATCTAATTATTAATGATCTAGTAGATGGAATACAGAGTAATGTTGTAGATGATACTAAATTATGGAGAGAGTTCTAAAACACTAAGTAGGATAGTGGCATTTTACAAACAGGATATCAACAGCATGGCTATATAGGCAGACAGATGGGAGACGATAGAGCAACATTTAAGATAAATGGCTTACACCTGGGAACATCAGACATGGAGGACTTGGGAATACTGATTGATAAGATAAACAACCATATTCAATGCCAAGCAGCCCTCAGTATAAATCACTTGGTAAGGTGCGTACACGCGCCGTACTTTTGCAAACGACGGGGTCCGTCAGACCCTCCCGCGGGGCGGTCGTTCTGCCGACATTTGCACGTAAACATAAGCTGTCGGCAGACTGATAAGACTGTTTTTGACTGATTCGCCGAGTGGATCAATCGAAAACAGTCTTATTAGTCTGCCAACAGCTTGTACTCATAGTGCAACTGTCGGCAGAACGACCGCCCTGCGGGAGGGACTGATGGACCAATCGTTTGCAAAAGTACGGTGTGTGTACGCACCTTAAGGCCACATCTGGACTATGGGATACAGCTTTGGGCACCACACTATAGAAAGGACATTAACATACTAGAATAGGGGAAGACAGGCAACTAAATTAATCAGGGGAATGGAAGGTCTCATGCTAGGTACACACTGAGATTTTCTGGCAGATTTACTGTCAGATCAATTTCCAACATCTGTTTTCCCATCGAGTTCTGAGTATGTTCCAATTGATTTCCTATTGAAGTGAATGGAAAACTGTTGGAAATCGGACATGTTGGAAACAATCGATCTGACAGTAAATCTGTCAGAAAATCTCAGCGTGTACCTAGCATCACTTGCCAAGAAAGATTAGACAAACTGGGCTTATTTAGCTTGAAAAATGACCGCTAAGAGGTGACCTGATTAACATGTATAAATACATCAGAATGTAATAAAGAAAATGTGGCAGATCAGCCTTTTATCCCTAAGTTTATACAAAGGATAAGGGGACATTATCTGCATATGGGGGGGGAGAAGTTTTGCCATCTAATTAGGAAGAGGTTATTTAGAAGTGTTAAAACGTGAAATATTTTACTACAGGAAATAGTCATTACAAATTCTATATCTGTATTTAAATTAAGTTTGGATGCTTTCCTTGCATTGAAGGACATTTGTGGCTATAATTACTAGTTAATTTCCAGCAGAGTTGTTCCAGGGATTTTATCTGATTGCCACCTAGAGTCGGGAAGCATTTTTTTTTCCCTCCCCCCCCCCCCCCCAAGTACTATAGTATTTGGGAGAACCAGAGTTCACTACTGATTCTTGTTGGTGGACCACATACACCACTGTAATCAGTATTGCATAACCAGGGATATATGACAAGAAAAAACAGGAAGCCAAAAGATACCGATGAACTTTTTCTTTTAACCTCCTTAGCGGTAATCCAGAGTCAGGCTTGGGACAGGAATCTGAAGCTCAGAGCAGTAAGTCCCATGCCCAAATGGGTTATATGCAGGAGCTGCTGCAGCTCTCTGTAGTAATTTTTTTTTTTTCATTTTTAGGGTCTAAATGCCTATTTAAAAAAAAAATTTGCACTGCTTTTAGACCCTAAATGTGGAAATAATCATGACGCCAGGGAGGTTAATGTCCCAAAAAAGTGCAGAATAATATAAACTTTTTACTCCATAGAAAAATCCACAGACAAAACACAATGTGGTATGGTGCATATCTATAAAATTATGAAAGGAAACCATTTATTGTAGAAAAGGTAACATCGATTTTGTCTGTGGATTTTTCTAAAGAGTAAAAAGTATGCACCTATGTAATTGCACCTGAACATGTGCTGTGTCAATGATCCTACACAATTTGGGATATACTACTATTCAACAAACTAGAAAACAGCCCATGAACATAAGGTTAGTGCAGTTTATTTCATATACAGTGTCAACTGTTCACAAAATCATAACAGTGATATGAAGTTTAGAATTTTACCACTTCTAACAGTACAAACAGAAAACTAAAAAAAAAACTCTTGGGTTGTAACGCACAAGAGATGGTTGATTTTATTTGACAAAAAACATGCATCATTTCTTACAAGCAATAAAAATACAATACATAAAATACAATACAGTTTATCTCCAGTTCCAAAGAATGGAATTTAGTCAAATAACTCCTACAAAAAAAACCGATCAATTCTGGTTGCCAAACACCACACATCTGGCTAGAAATACTGTACGGAAAATTGCCAAAACCTAGAAATTAGCTACAAATACTGAGTGATTTGACACAAACTAGAAAAAAAAACTCTGGCAACAAATACTATACTGGTGAACAGAAAAAAACAAAAAACAAAATAAGGTGCTACTTCTGTGCAAGGATGGCAATGCTTAGGAGAACTAGTAGACAAGCATGTGATCAGTTTGATCAGCTGATATATTTGTGAGGCTCTGATTTGCTGGTTATGATACTGCATTAAACCAGGAAGTCATCACAGCAAATCAGAACCTTAAAAAATCTATAAACTGATTACATGCTTCGCCTTGAGTTCTCTTAAGCATTGCCATCCCTACGTATGTGCCAGTGTAGCAGGAAGCTCCAGATCATGGTCTTCTACAATGGACAAGGCTGCCAGAGGAGGTCACTGGGCAAACCAATAAACTGGAAATATATAAAAGGTGAAACTACATAATTATAGTTGATAGACTGCTACACAACTGTATTTATAGGAGAACCGTGTTTTAGCTTCTCACTCACACAAGGCAGGTAAATTGCATCTCTACCAAGTATCCATTATGGCCAAATGTAATGCTTTGACGTCATAAGAAACTTTTTTTTTAGGAAAGAAATCCATTTATAAGATTGTCTCATCCTCTTGAATACGGTTTAAGGATTGGTATAGATCACATTTAAAAGCATCATCAAATAAAGAATTCACAAATTGGTTGCTTACCATGTTCTATGTAGTCTTCCTCAGTGTAACCCACCAAACTACCTCTACAAAGCATTATTGACTTATTTCGGGGACAATTACCTGAATATGGGTATGAATTCATTCAGGGGCTTAAAAATCCTTGAGCAAATATTGCCCAGTGCACCTTTGGTATAATTCTAGATTAGGAACACAAGGATCCTATTGCTGTCATACATCTGAAAAGACATGTATTCAGAAGTGAGTGTGATGTAAACCGTGCATATCCTGGCACTGCATGGAAGAGATGGGAAGAAAACAAAATCTACCCCCCCCCCCCCTCCAAAGAAACAAACAAAAAAATTAACAGTGGTACCGCTATAAAAGCAAAATATAAAAGTTAGGTTTTCTACAAATAAAGAAGAAGTTATGGAGCAAATATGGAATTCCGACGCCCCACAAATAAGTTTGCAAAACTAGGTGCAAATAATGATCTCACATCAGTAATTAAAAATGGGGCAAGTAATAAAAAGCAAGTATGCAGCATTTAAGAGATGGACAATAGAACACTAACAAAAAAAATACACATTTAAAAAGGGAGATTTACTCCAAATGAGTCAAACCTGGAACTCTTCCTAAAAACACCATAAATAAAATTGCAAAACCAGGTGCAAATCTCTCTCCCACTTCACATACGTAAACAAAATTATAAAAAGCAAAACGTGTGCCACAATGAGTATGGCCTCTCACTCCACAGACAATGGGAGAAAAACCAAAAAACATCCCCCCCCCCCCAAAAAAAAAACCCCTCTACAATAACACTGTAAAACTCGATAGGAGGATGAGGTTTGCTTCAAAAAACATATGGGACCAATAGGGAATTCTTCCTCAAAACCTATATATAAATTTGCAAAACTAGGTGTTAATCCTGATCTCACCAACACAATCGTAAATAAGAAATGGGACAATTAAGACTTGCAGGGCAGGTTAGGGTCTGATCTGATGGGTGGCAGTGACAGGTGGTGATTGACAGGTGATCAGTCGGTGATTACATGGGAGGATACATGTATACAGTACACGGGTGGGGGGGGGTGCTCAGGAGCCCCCAGGGGGCAGTTTAGGACCTAATCTAAGAAATAGCATCAACAGATAGTGACAGGGAGTGATTGATGGGTGATTAGGGGGGTGATTGGGTGCAAACAGGGATCTGTGGGGGTGATCAGGGGGGGGTCTGAGGGGTGCTGTGGGTGATCAGGGGCAGGATCAGTGTGCTATTGTGCTTACTAGATGGGCTGCAGCCTGTCCTGGTGGTCTCTCGACCACTGGGACCACCAGGGCAGGAGGCAGGCTGTATAATACGCTTTGTATATATTACAAAGCGTATTATACACTTATATTGTGGCAGAGTGGGGGTTAACAACCCGACGGCGCTCCTAATTGGCCGGCAGGTTGATGGGTGGGTGGAGCCTATTGCCGGCGGATGCGCGCACATCCCAGCGCACGATCCCCGGCCAGCTAGTCCCGCAGGAGCCGCCGCCAATCGGCGTATTGCGTTCGTTGCAGGGTCCACTTTGCCGCCGCTCATAGGTAGTGGGCAGTCGGCAAGTGGTTAAATATACTTTTTCTATATATAATTTATTATTTTGATTGAAGAGAAATGGAGGGAAAGGTAAAAAGTAAGAGGGGGGGGGAGTAACCAAAACAGATGAGAGAGTGTGTAGACTGTACTGCATTTAAGAGATTAAGAAAGGATAAAAAATAAAAAAGGTCTTCAATACTAGGTACTACCACAATTCAAAACAACCATACCACCACCTTTATCTGCAGACTTAACTATAATGTCTGCCTGATCTGTAAGAGGGCTTAAAGCTAGTGGCCCTTCTTGTTAAAGAGAATAGTTCCTTTATCCAGCTTCATTATGCTTAAAACTATTACAAATGCTTAAAACATGATTCAATGTACATCTAGTTTGGCTCTCAAGTGGCTTGTCTGAACGGACGGGGGGGGGGGGGGGGGGCAGGGAGTAGCAAATATGTGCAAGTGTGTGTGACTTAGTTGTGTAAAAAAAAAAAAAAACTGTACTCTTTGCAAGTTAAATATATATTGCTCCAAATTAGGTTATTAGCCCAAGCATGGCATGCTTTCTAAAAACCCCATAAATACAGTTGCAGTACCAGGTGCAAAGGTTATTCCACTTCACATATCTAAATAAAGTAGTACAAGAAATCAAAGCCACCGTGCAAAAAAAATAAAATAAAAAAAAAGTGCCCTTTAACTCCAGGGAAGGGAAAATCCCCTTTACAAAAAACAGTAATACGTCGATACAAACTAAACATAAAAGTGAGGTATGCTCCACATAAGATATGGAAGCAGTTGAGGAATTCTTCCAAAACACCATACATACATTTGCAATACTAGATGCAACTCCTGTTCTCATTGTTGCCACATTTGTAAATAGAAAGGAAGACCTGTAATGCAAAATGTATGCTGCATTGAAGAGCTGAAACCTTACAAACAACAAACCAGCAGAATAGATGCAAATCCTGCTCCCATTGCTACTCCACATCTGTAAATAAAATGAGGCAAATAGCCACAAAATAGGCTTTACCAAAGTGTTTGCTGCATGGAATACGACTTGCAATTAATGTGTGCAATGATAAAATATCCCATTTCCAGAATAAGCAGTTCTTATGGTATCTATGGTATCTAAAAGCCTTTTAATCATTAACAGTTTACACTTCTAACAACAAGTCTACTTAAAACACTATAAAATATATGGATATATTAAAATTTATAAACACACTCTCTCAGAGTTGATCATAGAAAGTGTGCAGCTTTAAAAAAAATATGGCCAACTAGGATTGGAATACTTTTGTGGGGTCCTAATGCAAAGGGGTGGAAATATGAAGGCCTACCAAGCCTTTCATTCTGTGCTGGGTACTACCACAATTCAAAAGAACAATACCACCACCTTTGTCTGCAGCCTTAACCATAATATCTGTAAGAGTGATCTGTAAGAGGTCTTAAAGCTAGAGGCTCTTCTGGAGGATCATGCTTTTATCCAGCTTAGTTAAGCTTAAAACATAAATTTTGCAAAATTAGGTACAAGCAATGATTTAGCTTTTTGGCCCCAACACAGAGCACTGTGAGGAAGCCTGTACATCTAGTTGGGCCGTCATCTGGCTTGTCTCAGCAGAATGCAAGGAGGGGGGAAAAAAAAGAAAAATCAAAAATGTAAAAAAAGAGGAGAGAAAGAAAAAGGAAAAATAAATAAATAAAATTGTGTGGGTACATATATATTATATATAGTGAATATTGCCACAATGCAAAACAACCATACCACCACCTTTACCTTCAGCCTTAACCATAATATCTGTCTGATCCAAGAGGGCTTAAAGCTAAAGGCCCTTATTGTTAAAGAGAATAGTGCTTTTATCCAGCTCCATTATGCTTAAAATTATTATAAAATGCTTAAAACATGATTCAATGTACATCTAGTTTGTCTCAAGTAGCTTGTCGAGAAAGGGAGGAAAAAAAAGAAAAAAAGGAGGTGAGGGCAGGGGAGTAGCTAACAATATGTGCAAGTGTGTTCCATGGAAGAGCTGGACATGGTTGTGAAAAGAAAAAAAAGAGAAAAAAAAAACTGCACTCTTTGCAAGTTAAATATAAAAAGGGAAGCTTGCTCCAAATAAGGTTATTAGCCCAAACATGGCATGCTTCCTAAAAACCCCATAAATACAGCTGCAGTACCAGGTGCAAATGCTATTCTTCTTCCCATATCTAAATAAAGTAGTACAAGAAAGCATAGCCACTGTGCAAAAAAATTCAAAACAACAATACCACCACCTTTGTCTGCAGCCTTAAAGAGAACCCGAGGTGGGAATTACTTTTACTATTGGGGCACAGAGGCTGGTTGTGCGCACTAAGACCAGCCTCTGTTGCCCCATCGTGTGCCTCCATGTCCCCCCTGCTCGCCGCTATACCCCCCGCATTGCTGGCTGTGTCGCCAGCTCAATGTTTACCTTGCGCTGTCAGTCAGCGCCGCTCCCCCGCCTCGGCGCCACCCGCCGCGTCACTTCCCTCCTATCAGCGGGAGGGAAGGGACACGGGCGGGTGCGCCGATGCGGAGGAGGCAGGGGAGCAGCGCTGACTGACAGCGCAAGGTAAACATTGAGCTGGCGACACGCTGCGTGTCGCCAGCAATGCGGGGGGTATAGCGGCGAGCAGGGGGGACATGGAGGCACACGATGGGGGCAACAGAGGCTGGTCTTAGTGCGCACAACCAGCCTCTGTGCCCCAATAGTAAAAGTAATTCCCACCTCGGGTTCTCTTTAACCAGAATATCTGTAAGAGGTCTTAAAGCTAGAGACTCTTCTGGGGGATAACGCTTTTATCTAGCTAGTTATGCTTAGAACATAATGTAGCAAAAATTAGGTACAAGCAAGACAAGACAAACAACATTTATATCGCGCTTTTCTCCTGGCAGACTCAAAGCGCCACAATGATGCAGCTTTTTGGGCCAAACGGAGTGCTGTGATGAAGCCTGTACATCTAGTTGGACTGTCATCTGGCTTGTCTCAGTGGTGTGTGTGTGGTGTGCGCGCGCGAGCGAGAGTGTGTGTATTAGGTACTGCCACAATTCAAAACAACCATACCACCACCTTTATCTGCTGCCTTAACTATAATATCTGTCTGATCTGTGAGAGATCTTAAAGCAAGAGGCTCTACTTATTAAAGAGGACAGTGCTTTTATCCAACTTAATTATGCTTAAAACAATTCTAAATGCTTAAAACATGATTCAATACATTTTTGACAATAGTCATGATTAGTGGCAAAATACAAATCAAAGGTTAAAAATCGGTGTATAATAGTTTAACCAGCTGGGCGGTATGGACGAGCTCAGCTCGTCCATCACCGCCGGAGGCTGCCGCTCAGGCCCTGCTGGGCCGATTTTCATGAAATAAAGAGCAGCACACGCAGTCGGCACTTTGCCAGCCGCGTGTGCTGCCCGATCGCCGCCGCTCTGCGGCGATCCGCCGCGAAAGAGGGTCCCCCCAGCCGCCTGAGCCCAGCGTAGCCGGAACAAAAAGTTCCGGCCAGCGCTAAGGGCTGGATCGGAGGCGGCAGACGTCAGCTGACGTCCATGACGTCACTCCGCTCGTCGCTATGGCGACGATGTAAGCAAAACAAGGAAGGCCGCTCATTGCGGCCTTCCTTGTTTATTCTGGGCGCCGGAGGCGATCGGAAGAACGCCTCCGGAGCGCCCTCTAGTGGGCTTTCATGCAGCCAACTTTCAGTTGGCTGCATGAAATAGTTTTTTTTTTTATTTAAAAAAAATCCTCCCGCAGCCACCCTGACGATTTAATCAGAACGCCAGGGTGGTTAACGGGAACCTTAACTGTAAAACAAATAAATAACTAAAAAGTTTTACTTACCTGGGGCATCTACCAGCCCCCTGCAGCCATTCTGTGCCCTCGCAGTCACTCATGGCTCCTCTAGTCCCCCGCTGCCAGCTAGTTTCGTTTTTGCCAACTGGGTGTAATTTTACGCATTACACCCGTAACACGTAAAAACGTATTTTTTTATGTCTGCAATAGCTTCTTTATAACTCTTTAAAGGACTTACGAGGCGAAATTACTAAGTTAATCACCTGCCTCATCTCACGCTACGTACCGTGGATCAGGGAGTTGGCCCTAGAGCTGCGCAGCCGCACTCGCGGCAAGGCGGACTGCGCAGCCGCGGCCAGAGGAAGCGGCCATTTTACGAGAGGCAAGAGAGCCCGACCCGGGCCGTGGGGTCGGCAGCCGCCCCGGGGGGCTAATGAGTGGGGGGACCCGGCGGATCGGCACGGAGGGTGCGGACGGTGTCCTCCGTGCCTTAAAAAGGTGAGGCAGGTGATTAACTTTTTTTAGTAATTTCGCCTCGTAAGTTCTTTAAGACTTAAAAGTCTTTACTGCTGTAGCAAGTAAAGCTTATGTAAAAAAAAAAAAAAAAAAAAAAAAAAACTACCTTATCCCATCTCTAAACCTGCCCACCTAGCCTAACCCTAGATGCACCCTTTGCCCCTCCCATCTCCCAAGCCAAACCTTGAAGGCCTTTGTAGCCACTACCCCCCCCCCCCCCCCCCCCATCCCATCACAGTAGCAGGAGACCTGGGTTCAAATCTCAGCTCTTCCTGTTCGGTAAGCCAACACCTATTCAGTGAGGAGTCCTTGGGAAAGACTCCCTAACACTGCTACTGCCTATAAAGCGAATCCTAGTGGCTGCAGCTCTGACACTTTGGCCTCGATTCATAAAGCATTCCCGCATTCGGAAATGCAGAAAACCGCTCACTTTACCGACCACACAGCAAAATATGTATTCATAAAGGCTTTTTCCGCATGAAAAGCCGACATTCGCGAGCAGAGTGATCAATCACCGCCTTGCGCGGTGATTATCATAGCAAAAGTAACAAATGTCAATTCATAAAGATTAGAGGTAGCGGTATGCGGACGGGTATTACCGCTACCACTGATGTGGCGAGAAGCGTGCGGAATACAGTGCAGTGAATGGGACAGACCTCCCAAGCAGCTGCAGAGAGAACACCGCACGGAGGGACTCCGCCTGCTTCTCCTGTTTCCGCATGTCTCCCGACAGCCTAACGCTAGCCTACAGCGGAATATCTCCGCACGCCTGTCACAAGTAGCAAAATTTTTATGAATTACCACCCTGAAGGCGGAAATACCGACAGCGGTGTTTCCCCGCTCGACGTTACCTTCCCGACAGCACTTTTATGAATCGAGGCCTTTGTGTCTGCCAGGAGAAAACTGTGATATAAATGTTATTTGTCTTGTCTTTGTCTTTTCCTACTTGCTGCCTAGGACTAACCTGGACTTGAGCTTTACCTTGCCAAGAGATTCCTAATCCTAATAGTGAATGTGTATATATTTCTCATACTTTCCTGACACTATTTGGACTTGTCAACACATGAACATGTGCACTACCAATACGCATATGAACCGGTCTTGCTTTAAAAAGTGTCAAGAGAACTGTCCAGATTGTAATTAATGTAAAGAATGTAATTAATAGAGCCAGTTTTTTAACACGATTACAACAAAAGCCCTTTTGTGTTAAAGTGTTCAATTAATTTTCATTTCCAAAATGTAATAAAATGTAGTATTTCGAAATAAAACCCAAACTTAAAAAAAAGACGCTTTATAAACTATTGTCATTCTAAACCTATGAGGGAGGGAGAGGGAGAGAGAGAGAACATGGTTTATTTTTACAGTATTTATTGATGGTATACAATTCATCACCCCCTCCACAATAAGTTGCATTAAAAAGGCATTGCAGCACAAAGTGTTTATATATATGTTACGGCCAGAACCCGAAGTTTGGCCAGAACTAGAAGTGGCCGGCCACTTCGGGTTCTGGCCGGCCAATGCGCGAACTGGCCGCTGCGCTGCGGCCAATGTGAGAAATGAAACAATTCCTGTAAGGTTTAATGTGATGTTGTGACCGCAGCGCAGCAGGGCAAAATGTATCACACATCTTTACTTTATTCAATGGCATTAAGCCGCCCGGCTTTTTCCTCTGCCTCTCTCTCCTCCCCCCGCCTCTCTCTCTCCTTCTCTTTATGGGCACAGCCGGGCGGGGACACGTGTGTCCCTCCGGAGTCGTTCGTCGCGGCAGGGGAATCCTGCCGTTCTTGCAGAGCGGGTGCTGGCAGAAGCAATGTCTGCAGCCTCCCCGCTCTGCTCTCCTGCCGCGAGGAACGACTCTCCTGGACACGCGTGTCCCCGCCCGGCTGTGCCCATAAGAGAAGGGGGGAGAGAGAGGCGGGGGGGGGGGGGAGGAGAGAGAGGCAGAGGAAAAAGCCGGGCGGCTTAATGCCATTGAACAAAGTAAAGATGTGATACATTTGCCCGCTGCGCTGCGGTCACAACATCACATTAAACCTTACAGGAATTGTTTCATTTCTCACATTGGCCGCAGCGCAGCGGCCAGTTCGCGCATTGGCCGGCCAGAACCCGAAGTGGCCGGCCACTTCTAGTTCTGGCCAAACTTCGGGTTCTGGCCGTAACATATATACTAAAATGAGTAATTTTAGTTATAAAGAAAAAAAAAGTTTCACTCTTTTCTCAGGCTTTAGTCACATGACATGGGAGATAAATGCTGGAGTGAGCTTCACTGAATTTGCTGATCCAGTTGCACTGTTAACAGATAGTGATCACAGCCTATAAAAGGGAAGCTTTTCACTTCAACCCCCCTAAAAAAAAAAAAAAAAAAAAAAAACACTTTTCAAAGTTATTTACTTTTAAGCAAAATAGCAATTTGTGGCGATAGTTCTGCATTACGATGCGTTTATGTTCATCTTTCTTCTTTAGAGTTCTTTAGAGAGTGTTCCCAAACTCTGTCCTCAAGGCCCACCAAAAGTGCATGTTTTGTGGAAATCCACAGAGGCAGTTAATCAGCTCTGCTGAGAAACCAATTTCCTCATCTGTGCATGTTTGTGGTTTCCTGCAAAACATGGACTGTTGTTGGGCCTTGAGGATAGGGTTGAGGAACTCTGCTTTAGAGGACTAGAGACTTTCCAGCTCCAAAATACTAGATTTTTTAGCCAAAATACTGGACATTTGGAGTAATGTCTGAGCTTCACAGCGTTGCAGTTTTAGTTGTCTAGAAAATGTATGTGAGGGCTGGTACACACCAGAACGGTTCTGGAGCGTTTTTTTAAAACGCTTGCAGGGGGAAAACCACTTGGCTAATGAAAGTGAATGGGATGGTGCACACCAGAGCGGCTCGTTTTTTCCACAAACGCAAACTCGAGGGCTGCAGCATTTTTTAGATTTCTAAGGCGTTTCTGCATCAATTTTAAAGTCTAGGAAAGCGGAAAACAGCTCTGAAAAACGCTAGATCAGAGCGGTTTTCCAGGCGTTTTTGTTACAGTAGCTATTCAGTAACAGCTTTACTGTAACTTGACATCTGCTACACAACAATGCTCCCAAAAACGCCAGGCATGTTTAGAAAACGTCTCTAAACATGCCTAGAATCGCTCTGAAATCTGCTTCAAAAACCTCTAGCGTTTTGCAGATCTGCTAGAGGTTTTTGATGTGCACTGGGCCTATGTGTTACCTCTGGCTATAGTGCATGTATGGTCGAGATTCTCCCCCCCATATGCCTTCTGAGGGAGAAAATATCAGAGTCACCTTTCCTATAAAATGCAGTCCTTTTACCAAGGGACTAGATACCAGAACAAAAAGTGCATGTCGACATATATATGACTAAAATGAAATCACTGAAAAAGTGTAGTTAGAATATGGTGTACGACAAGCCACAGGCTGAGAGGATAAAACAAAACATAAAATTCATATTGAAAAAAAAAGTCAGTAGTTAAAAAACACACCACATATACCATCTTAAGTTATCAAAATTCCAATAAAAAAGGTTTTAAAAAAAAAAAGTTTAAAAACAATGAATTGTTCCCATTGATATATGATAATCCATAAACTAAATAGGAGCACTGTACAAATATCCAGACACAATGAATGGGCAATGGCAGAGCTTGTCCTGACTTTAAGGTCTGTTGATCTGTCCTGTGAACAGCACTGCACCTAGAGGAGGGGGGGGGGGGGGGGAAGAAAACAAAAACCAGTTAATACTACAACAACCTGTTCACCTACCTCCAAAATATTTTAACTAAAGCACATCTGATGGGACAACTCCTTTGTGCCCCCAAACCGCTGTTCTGTGACTTTTAGCAAGCTTCTGTCCCAGAGCGGCACCTATCCAGACTACTGTCCCCACCTTCTTCGCTTATTGATTGTTTCATTCAACAACCCCAGTACAAAACCATGCAACTTCAAGTAAGTAGAACATTTTCAAAAGGTAACTATGTAAGTAAATTCACTAAAGAGAGGGAAAAAAAACAAACAAAAAAAAACAAACAAACAAACAAAAAAACACACCACAAAAAGTTAAACATACAGTCAGACCAGTTTCATCAGCCTCTACATTATCCCCCCACCCCAAGTCAGCAAAGGCTAGTATCACACCGCATTACCGCCTATATGGATACAACAGTTTTCAGATACAGTTGTAGGACTGGATTAAAATTACTTTCCAAGAACAACAAGCTGATTGAGTTCAACCTAAAATGAGCAGAAAAAGGTAGTAAACAAAGATTGGTCCATTTTAGTGAAGGCCGATTAAGTCAGCATCTGTACAGGCCTGAAGCCAATATTGATATTTTTGGGACAAATATGGGAGGCGGCTAAAATCCAAGAGTACTCTATCAAAAGTAACTTTAATTTTCAAAGGCCCATGGAAATATGTGACAAGGATCAGGGATTAAGCCAAGTACCCATGGCCAGATGGATCAGTTATCTCCAAACAATCCCCGATCCATCTGCCTGAATCTGCAACCCTAAACAAGCGATCATTTAACGATCATTTACGATCGTTACAACACCGAACGAGGATCAGACCGATCCTACGTGATTCAATCCAGCACAGCTGTTCAAAGAACGAGTGATCGCTGTGGGTAGTGTGAATTACGAAACATTGTTTAAGGCGTTTGTTAAATAAATGATGCGCAATATCACGGAAAAAAAAAAAAAAAAATTAAAAAAAAAAAAGTGTTGTGGGTATTGGCCTTTATAGAGATGGCATACGGTAGGTACACCGACCTACAGAGTTACAATGGTGAAACTGTACCCCGGGGAAACTGCTGTAAAATTCATGTACTACATTTGTGTCAGCTGTGTAAATACAGAACGTACCTGTTGGATCATGCCGGATGAAAAATAAAAATGGTCTGTCCACTACAAACCAGGGGGGAGACGATCTTGCTATTAAAATTGCAGCTAGGAAAGAAATAATATGAATAAGCAGTGGCAATATTTTAAGAAATTTTCATTAAAAAGGAAAAAAAAAAAGTCAGCAAAGCCAAGAGTCAGGAAGCGGTAGAGTTTATGATACACATGCAAACTTTCTCCTGAGTTTTCTCCTAGGAGATCATTTTTTCATCTTCTATTTATAATAAACTTTTCTGCACTATGCACCTGAAAAAGTATCAAAAAGTACTGTAGGTGGAAAAGTTCTATCAAAACCATTTTAAATATGAGTAAGTTATTTTTGTGCTTGCTGGTGATTTAAAAGGCTTTTTATAGACAAGTTGGAAAATATCACTTAGGAGAAAATTCAGGAGATAAAAAAAAAAAAGTTAGTTAAATTGCATATAGGCCTATTTTTACCACTATGTTAAAAGGCTAGAGTCCTGTGTCAAAGAGAAGGAAAGGCCTTCGCAAACCTAACAGCATTTTAAAGTAATCTGCAAACTTTGATATGTGTGGGAGATTGTCATGAATCCTGGCGTTTCCCTTTAAAATGTTGTATTTTGCATATTTTCTTTATCACATTGCCTTCTACTGCAAGATAGAGAAGAAACTTAGCTATGCGCTGAACAAGGAGTTGTGCAAAAGTTAGCTTATTTATTTAGAATGGTCAGACAAATAAAGACACCCTGAAACTATTAAATATGTTATCTGAGCAGTAACAAATTGTATGTCATATTAATGCCTTACATGTGGCTGCGGATGCCTTTGTCCCATCTTCTTTTACTTCTATTTTAGCTTTCTGCAACACATTTGACACATAAATAGGTTCTGTTCCTAAAAGCAGAAATGCAAACATAATATTAGCAAAATCAGACTTTTTCGGTTTGTGTTTAGCACAAAAAAACAGAATAGTAATGGTAGTTCTAAAATAAGAACACTTACCACTAGGTGGCAGCACCTACATAATGTTAATGGGTAAACCAAAAAGCTACATCATAGTCTACATTTTCTGGTACAAGCCAGGCACAAAGTAAGAGTTTTTCAATGCAAGAAATAAAACAAAAATTGTTGGTTTAACACTTTGTATTGCACTACAGGTAGTCCCCGGGTTACGAACGCCCGACGACCCGCCGCGATGACGTCACGCAGCCCGGGACGACCTCTTGTGCCCCCTTTCCTAAAGCAGAGTATGCGCAGCGGAAGCCGCAACAAGTCTCACCTCTTCCATGGCGGCTCCGGGCCAATCAGCGGCGTCCTCTCTCTCAATGTTCCTCCCAGCGGCTTCCCTAGAGTCGCGTAATGACGCAGTCAAAAAGAGACCCCGCGGCTCCTTCTGATTGCATCATTACACGACGCTACTAGTGAAGCCGCTGTGAGGAATGGTGAAGGGAGAGAGGACGTCGCTGATTAGCCCGGAGCAGCCATGGATGAGGTGAGACTTGTAGTGGCTTCTGCTGCGCATACTCTGCATTAGGGGGCACAAGGAGACACAGAGGGGGGCAGAGATGACACAGGGGGACACTGGAAGCACAGGGGACAAAGAAGGCACAGTGTTCCGACTTAAGGACGGATTCAGGTTAAGAACGAGCCTACAGTCCCCATCTCGTTCGTTAACCGGGGACTACCTGTACTTTACTGAAACCAGAGTACTTACAGAAAAATAGACAAAGCCTAGAATAACAAGCCCTGTGTTATTGAGGCTGATTGGGGGGTGTTATATAGGCCCAAAACCAGAAATCGGCCAATTCTAGAATTGGCCGGCCGTTTCTAGAACTGGCCGATTAGACGTCGGCCAAAGTCCAAAATGCTGGGAATTTCTGACATTGGCCAGCCAGTTCTAGAAACGGCCAAAGTCAGTCGGCCAAAGTCAGAAATTCCCAGCATTTTAGACTTTGGCTGAAGTCAAATCGGCCAGTTCTATTCCCGTTTTGGCCGTAACATATTATATTAGCATTTTATTACCGTTGACATAGCTGTAGCTATTAAAAATAGATATGCCACCAAATTAATTTAAACTCATGCCAAAATGCAAAATCATCTCCCTTCCATGATCCATAAACTCCCATCCTCCTATCAACCTATTCGTTAACATCATGTGCTTTAAAATGAGCTGCTCTCCCGTGGCAGTCAGGTGGCACAGGGGAGAGATCAAATTGCAGTGGTGATTAGTCACAGATGGAGGGATGCATGGCTGGGGGTGCTTTGCTGGGCGTTCTGCATGACTGGAAGGGGGGGGGGGGGGATTTGCTGAGTGCCTTTCATGACTGGGGGGGTGGGGGGGATATGCTCGGCGCTTTGCATGGCTGGTGGGCTTGGCTGGGGTAGTTTTGCTGGGCGCTTTGCATGGGGGGGGGGGGGGGGGGCTGGAGTTGCAGCCTGCGCTATTTGCAGACCTCATATCAGGGCGACCAGAGCGGCGGAGAGAAGAGCAGTGCGCGCACTACCCGCACTGACCCATACACTTCACATGCGGAAGTGAGCAATGACGTCACTTCAGCATGGAAGTGTATGCGTCTTGCGGGTCACGTGTGCGCTGCTCTGCCTCTCCGGTCCGGGTCATCCGGATATGAGGTCTGACTAGCGGCAGCGGGGGAGAAAAGGTTAGCGCCACTTCGGGACTTGGCCGGCCAAAGTCCAGAGAGAACGTTTATTTCTTACATTGGCCGCATCAGCTGGCCACTTCTAAATTTGACTGGCCAGAACCCGAAGTGGCCAGACTTCGGGTTCTGGCCGTAACATATACATTACCTGTCCTGAAGTGTTTGGGCAGATGGAGGGAGGGGTGGATGGATGGATGTACATACATACATACACTTTCACCTAAAGGATTATTATCTAATTAATGCAATTATCTAATCAACCAATCACATGGCAGTTTCTTCAATGCATTTAGGGGTGTGGTCCTGGTCAAGACAATCTCCTGAACGCCAAACTGAATGTCAAAATGGGAAAGAACCGCTTGCTACAACCGAGGTATGCAGCAAAGCATTTGTGAAGCCACAACACGCACAACCTTGAGGCAGATGGGCTACGACAGCAGAAGACCACCGGGTACCACTCATCTCCACTACAAATAGGAAAAAGAGGCTACAATTTGCACAAGCTCACCAAAATGGGACAGTTGAACACTGGAAAAAATGTTGCCTGGTCTGACGAGTCTCGATAGAGTCAGAATTTGGCATAAACAGAATGAGAACATGGATCCATCATGCCTTGTTACCACTGTGCAGGCCGGTGGTGCATTTGTGTGGAGGAGGTTTTCTTGGCACACTTTGGACCCCTTAGTGCCAATTGGGCATCGTTTAAATGCCATGGGCTACCTGAGCATTGTTTCTGACCATGTCCATCCCTTCATGACCACCTTGTACCCATCCTCTGATGGCTACTTTCAGCAGGATAATGCACCATGTCACAAAGCTCAAATCATTTCAAATTGGTTTCTTTAACAGGAAAAGGAGTTCACTGTACTAAAATGGCTCCCACAGTACCCAGATCTCAACCCAATAGATCATCTTTGGTATGTGATAGAACACGTATTAGTATGGTGCTCCTAATAATCCCTTAGGTGAGTAATACACACACACACACACACACACACACACACACGTAGACCCAAGCCTGTTTAAAAGACAGACCTAAAGCCCGTTTTTAAACTGCACATGCGCACATACATCGGCACGGCTCACTGACCCATCCTCCTGTATCAACGGCTGTCCACTCCACTTATTTAAATGGTTCCATGTCGTTCTCCGGTTTAGCAGAATAAGTGATACATTTCCTCCATTTCACAAAAAAAAAAAAAAGTTTAGTATATTTGCTTTTATGTGCCAGAGTAATAAAAACTTACCTTTCAAAAAGAAACCAACTCTTTCTTCAGTTCCCCAATAACTGTGCTCCTTTTTAAAGGCCCCACACTCGACCTGAGCAAGCAGCTTTCGCCACGAAATGCATTGTGATGCAAGTGCACATTTTTTTTTTTTTTTTTTAACATACCTTATACGCGAGAATCACTTATTTAAGGTAGGGACCCCTTTTCTACTGATTCGTTGTACAATCTGTATGTATGATATACACTGTTGCTTTTTGGTTGCCTCCCATCATTCCTTTGCTGTAATTACATCACCCCTAGACAAGGGAACTCCCTCTACGCCGCCAAATCATGTCCACAAGGCCAAGTGGGAACGGTTCTTCCCCACCTGCTTCTATGAGTGGAGGCCTCCCCTGCAACCCACCCTTTTGAGCATAAGCACTCAGCCGATTATCCATTACTTGGTAAGCCTACGATAATGCCGTTGTCCTCGTTCTTTCCTCTACAAGCCCTAAACTGTCTTGAATGGCCTCTAAGACAAAGACAAGCATTACAACATGAAACAAATAAGCACCTTAGCCATTTGCCATCATTCTTTTTGTCTGATCAATACAGTCTTGCATGCAGTTGCTGCAACATAGTGATATCACAGGAAGTATATCACAAGAGCTTTAAAGCGGGATTGTCGCCATAAAAAAAATCAAATTTCAACAGCAACTGCTCTGAGTGATAATCCTGCTGTTATGACTTGGAGTTATCACATACCTTAGGAGCACTGGCCCTTTAATTGCCGTTTTCAAACAGTTGCACGCTGGGGGGTGGGGTCTTTTAGCTATAATCTATTTCTCCTCTTCCCTTTATTTCCCCTCCTAATGACATAAGACAGTGCACTTCCTAGTATAGACCTCAGTGGGAGTGTGAATTCAAAACTAACCAAGATGGAAACTGGAATAGGATTCTCTGCTTTTCCTTTATAAAATTCACAGGAATCATAACGTGAACAGTGCAATCCATCTGTTAAGTAGAACTAGTATATCTACTTATATAATTGTCTTTATTTCTAGGTTAGCATGGGTGTCACTTGTTCTTTAAGGTGACCCTGTAGTAAGAAAGATATGGCGGTTAAAATTTTTACTTCAAAGTGCCATTGGTCTGTCTATCCTGCTTATCGTTTTGGCTTCAGTAATTTATCGCACAGCTGAAGCAAGCATGTGGCCAGTCTGACTTTAATCAGAGCATCAGCTCTGAAGACTTGTTCTAGGTCATTGGCCCAGAATGTCAAGTACAGGATCAGCAGGATTACTGGTACATCTAGTATTTAAAAATAAATTATGACACATTCTATATCCCTATTACTGCATGGTCACTTCTACATGTGTGTATCGTTCATTAATCTTCAGAAATACTTTTGGGCTCCTGATGCCCATTCACTTTTCATACATTTTGCGATTTTTCGCAATAATGACTGACTTTATATAGTGCTGACATTTTCCGCAGTGCTTTACAAAAAAAACAGTGTGGCATGGTGCCAATGTATTCGCATAAAGTGAATGTAGTAGCACTATAAATAAGAGATCAAGGCCATCAACAAGTGACTAGACCTGCAAGTTTCCTTTCTATAATAAGAAAGTAAATTAAAGAGATGCTAACAGGCCATATAAAATAAATATGTATTGGATACCAAGGTTGTGGAGTCAGAGCAATTTTTGGGTACCTCGAGACAGGGCCGGGTTCTAGCTACAATGAGGCCCTGGGGCAAAAGTATTTTGGGGGCCCTCCCTGGCGTCCCCTGCGCAACCAAATCACCACAGGGCCCCTGAGCCAATCCAAACATCCCCACCCCCGGTCATACAATATCAATAGATGTCCATTATATGTCCCCTAAAAAGCATAGTGTACATACAGCATCCCCACTTTCATTGAGCACCATAGCTGGAAGGGAGGGTGGCACCTTGGGGATCCCCCACTGGCTCTGGGGCCCTAGCACAATCGCCACTTTAGCCTCTATAGAAGCGCCGGCCCTGCCTGGAGATAGTGGATTCATAAACTGAAGAGTCGGATGAGTTTTGTACCAACTCCACAGCCCTTGTGAGTATTAGACTAATGCTGGGCATACATAGCGTGATAGTTATCCATCGAGCCGCTGATGGCTCGATTGATAATATTCAACCTGTCCGATCACCGCGGTGGATCGACTTCGCGCTCGATCCCCGCAGGCGGACAATGGAAGAAACGAGCAGCTGATAAGGAACTGCCCGCCAGGATAAGCGGGAATCGATCCACGCGCCCGCATCGAGCCAGCGGCTTGATTCCAGCGCAGAATTGCACTGTGTATGCCCAGCATTAGTATTACACTAAAGCCTAGTACACACTAGCAATTTTGATAGGCCAATCATTGGTCAATTTTACCACCTCCATGTAGTATGACCATTTACCTAATCTGCATAGAATTGAAAATCTGTTTGGCCCTCATACTACATGGAGGTGGTAAAATTGACCAATAATTGGCCAATCAAAATTGCTAGCCTTAAGGAGTCGAAGTTGAAGCAATTTTGGGTACCTGGAGTCTGGTTTCATAAACTGGGGAGTCAAGAGTATTTTTGTACCGACTCCCCAGTCCTGTTGGATACAGATGATCCCAGCCTGTGTGCACACTTAAGGGGCCCATACACTTACCAATTTTCCTGCCGATATACAGCCGATTCGATCGGCTGTGAAAATCATTGCGCAAACGCTGACCGAACGATCGATTTCCGTCCAAAATCATTCCAGTCGATTCCAGTCTTACCTGTTTGTGCGGGAGATTGCGCTCGATCGCCGGCGGGTCGGGAGTGTGTCGATAGCGGCGGTCGAATGCCCGATGACCAATGCTAGCGGCAATATATTACCTGATCCGGCCGGCACGAGTCCCCCACTGTGACCACTGCTTCTTCTCTGCGCTGGGCTCAGAGTCTGGCAGGCTTCACTTCTTCCTGTCCTGGCAGGAAGTTAAAAACAGTAGAGCGCCCTCTACTGTTTAAACTTCCCCGGACAGGAAGTTCAGTGAAGCTGGAGCCCAGAGCGGAGAAGAAGACAGCGGAGACCGGGAGATTCACGCCAGCCGGATCAGGTAATATATGCGGGGGGGCGGTGGCAGCTTCACAGATGGTGAATCGATTTTATGCTGAAATCGATTCACAATCTGTTTGCAGTAAAGGCAGCCATATGATCCCTCTCTGATCAGATTCGATCAGAGAGGGATCTATCTGTTGGTCGATCTGGTGGCAAATCGACCAGTGTATGGCCACCTTTACACAAATTATATGCAGATTGGAATTGGACGAATTAAAATTGGTAGGACATGCATCTGTTTGGCCCAATCAAAGCTGCATACAATGCAAACTAAAATAGCCTTCGATTTGGAATGGTAAGCAACTGTTTATCATCTCTATGTTAATGAATTCTAAAATAAGCAATACCCAAAGTGGATTTATCAGGTTAGAAGTTTACAATGACCTACTCGCTTGTCATGGAGAAGTCATTCCTAGAGATGATCAGTGAGATGCAAGTAATTTCTCCTAACATTCAAATTTCATTCACAGGTTGTGTAGCTTGAACTTGCACCACCAATAAAAAACAAAACAGTAACAGGACGTTATTCTGTTTGGTCCAATCTGCATATAATTTATATGAAATTTGAATGCTAGGAGAACGTTGCATACTATGAAACATCCCTAGTCAGATATTTTCTGCCAAACTACATTACATAACTTAGTGCCTTGGCACAGTCAAGCTACTGAGTGGATTTCAGTAACATCTGGGGGAGAATCATCTCACCTGTTCCAGTTGCTAAAAAGCCCATGCTGGTCTGTCAGCGATAGACCGTCCCACTGATGCCGTGGGCATTGGCTCTGCAGCACCTTTGGAGCAGTCCCGTCCATTTGAGTCCATAGATGAAGGCGGCCTCATGCTGTACCAGCATGCCTGCATGCCTGTGTGAGGGCTGGGTGTCTCCATACAGCTGTTGCTGGCAGGCGAATGACACTGTTTTTATAGCACTTTGGTCTCAGTCTCAACAGTGCCCCAAATTACTGCCTGAGTGGTAATTCCTATTAATACCTATGGCGGACCCGGTGCACCAAAATTTCCTGCAACATTTTTGCCAGACTCAGTGTGTGATACTCAGGAACACCAGACCCAGAATATACACCATTCTCCGATTGACACTAATAATCCGGGTTAGGAGCCAAACTACCGGCCAATCTTTTTAAAAATAGCACTTACAGCTTCCTATAAAACCCATCTGCCATGTCATATATATCAGCTTTGAGAAGCAGCAATCGTCCTGAAAAAAAAAAAAAAAAAAAAACACACTGTTTCCTGTCCTCATACTGCCTGGAAGCAAGAGTGCTCGCTTCTAGGACTAGAAGAAAAAAAATTTTGACTGTGGCCAAATAGTAAAACTACATCTACATACTGTATATTCTGGCGTAGAAGACTACTTTTTAACCCTTGAAAATCATCTAAAAAGTCAGGGGTCGTCTCATACGCCAGATGTAATTGCTGCCGGGTGATACACCCTATCCTGTTACGACTCTCAGATCTCGCTGCTGAGAACTGTAGTGAAGCGGCGCAAGGGCACATGTGCTAGATCTGAGAGGCAGAGAAGGAGGTAAATAGGATAAAAGGGAGGGCCAGAAGGGGGAAAGAGGCGTGTTTTATGAGCACAGAGTGACCTATTCTTCCATACCGCTCTGATAAACAGGTAGACAAGGAGACCTGACCAATTCACTTAGGGAGAGTTGACCAATCCAACCAGTCAATTGCCTATATTCTGTTATACACTGGGTACCACATACAGTACAGCACCAGTATCTGTTCATACATAGCACCAGTATATGATTATTTTTTTTTCATTTTTATTTGATGTGCATTGGAAGAGGGGTAGTCTTATACAGCGAGTATATCACAAACTCTATATTTTAACTGTAAAATTTGGGGGGGGGTCGTCTTATACACCGGATTATACACCGGAATATACGGTACATTTTTTTATTTTTTTTTTACAACCGTTTACCTCCCACACCAAAAATTATCCAATTAAGATTTTTAATTTAAAAAAAACAAAAATAAAAAAACAAAAACACTAAAATAGTTACCTAAGGGTCTGAACTTTAATATGCATGTGAAGAGGGTATATTACGAATAGTCTTTAAAATTATAAGCTTGTAAATCGTAATGGACGCAAAACTGAAAAAAATGCACATTTCCAAATAAAATATTGGCGGCATACATTGCGATAGGGACAGAATTTAAATGGTGTAATAACCGGGACAAATGGGCAAATAAAATACATAGGTTTTAATTATGGTAGCATGCATTTTAAAGCTATAATGGCTGAAAAATGGAGAAATAAGGGTTTTTTTCCATTTGTTCTTAATATTCCCATTTTAAATACATTTAGAAAAAATTCTTAGCAAAATGTACCACCCAAAGAAAGTCTAATTTGTGCTGGAAAAAAAAAAAAAACACAAGATATAGATCAATTCATTATGATAATTAGTGCTAAAGTTATTGGCGAATGAATGGGAGGTGAAAATTGCTCGGATGCATAAGGTGAAAAATGACTGAAGGCTGAAGTGGTTAAACAATATGAGTTGCAGTCCTGCGGATCTCTTTGGCTGCATTAGTGTGTGAATTAAATACCTGAAACAAGCATGCAACTAATCCAGTCAGACACATCTGATCTATGTGCTTGTTAGAGGCAGAGGAGCAGCATGACAGCCAGGCAATATGCATGGTTTATAATAAAAAAAATATATATATATGTGCCTCTATATCCCTCACAATTCAGGTTCCCTTTAAATGTGCATAATTGAGCTAGCAGAAGAGAAGCAAGGCATAGTCCCCCCAAAAAACATGCTCTCACCCTGTCCAGTTTTTCATTTGAAGGTTACCACACACACACTTACCGTATATACTCGGCTAGAAGTTGAGAAATTTAGGACTGACTCATAGTATAAAAGTGGGGGAGGGGGACTTATACAAGAGTAGTCTTAAATTTCTTGCTTTATAGCCAGAAGGGCACCACTCTCTCCCCCATCGCTGCAGCAATGAGGGCAGCAGTGTACTTTAATCCCGCCTTCCACCCACAGGGTTGGGCGCCTCTTTCTATCCTTCCCCTGTATTATATGCAGCACGGGCGACGTAGCTGACTAGCCGTCACTCACAGATCAATCGCCAGGTGCAGCATCCTCTCTCACTCACGCTGGTCTGTGAGCATTTAGCGTTGCTCCGGCTTCCGAAGTCACATGACACTGGCAGCCGGAGCTATGCTAATGCTCACAGACTGGCGGGAGTACGAGAGACAAGAGGATGCTGCACCCAGCTGTCTGTGAGTGGCTGCTTCTGCTGAAGTGACTGTGTCATTCGCTCTGCATGCAAGTACATGAGGAGGTGGTTCTAAAGAGAGAAGCGGTGGCGCGGGGTGGAGGATGGAGCTCGGGGATCAAAGAATGCTGGCTGCTGCAACTCTGGTGAGGAGGGGGGAGAAGAGGACCAGAGCAATTTCATTCGCCAATAACTTTATTGCTACTGCTCACACTGACATGATCTATATATTTTTTGCGGGACAAACTAGGCTTTCTCTGGGCAGTACTTTTTGCTAACCATTATTTAATTTATATGTATTTTGCAAGGAAGAAGTAGAGAAAAATGGAAAAAAAACAAAACAAAAAAAAAAAAAAAAAAAAAAAAAAACACCATTCTCAGCTTTCAGCCATTGTAGTTTAAAAATAAAATGTGCTATTGATGATGAAACAGACATTTTATTTGCTCATCTGTCCCGGTTATTACAACGTTTAAATTGTGTCCCTAGTACAAAGTATGGTGATAATATTTTATTTGGAAATAAAAGGTGTCTATTTTTCCCGTTTAGTGTTTTTTATATTATAATAATTATTCCAAGACTTTAATTCCAAAATCCACAGCAATGACATACATATTAACAAAATTCCCTAAGGTAACTATATATACATACATATACATACATACTTTTTTTTTTTTTAATGGTGTATTTTTTATTATTATTTTTTTACAAGTGTTTCATTTTGGTAACAATGGGGTGGGGAGGAAGAGATTAACAATACATAAAAAAAACTATTAATTACCCTATGGGTTAGTGTATTAGACTGTTTTTGGATGTATTTTTACTTTTTGGCCACAAGATGGCGCTATGGAGTTTTGTTCCGTAAATCTAACACAGGGCTCGTTTCCACTGTTGTGACGCGATTTCGCCGGCATTCCGACGCTTGTAAAAACGCATGCGGATGCGTTTTTGCGTGCGATTTCGCATGGCAGGGTGCCATGCGAAATTAACCATGACACTGCCAGGGCAAAACAACATTGAAAAAGGTGCGAAATCGCGGGTAAAAACGCATGTAACAAACGCATGCGTTTTTACTATTAAATACATTAGCGGCGATTCGCACGGATTCCCGACGCAGGCGAATTCGGTGGGTCCCGTCGTGCAGATTTGGCCCGCCGCCAAATCGCTGCCGCACATGTGGAAACAGCCCCGGCCACTTCAGTGTAACAAGCGAATCCGCATCTCGTCGCCGCATGCGGATTCGCTATGGTGGAAACGAGCCCTGAACTAAATGTTTCCATTTTGTTTCTGGGGGAATTTTTGTTAAACAGCACTGAGTCATCGCAGACTCCGTTGTCGGGGATGGAAGCATTCCCCGATCACAGGAGAGACAGGACAGCTGCGATTGCGGACGGTGGAAGTGCGGCGATCGTGGCAGCGTCGGTAAACAAACATACTGCAGACGCTTATCTACTGCAGGGGCGTAAATAAGCGTCTGCAGAATCTGGAAGTGGTTAAAGAGGAGACAATACTGAGGGATCCAGTACCACAATATAGAGCAAGCAAGGGGACATACTGGCCACACTGAAAAGTGGCAGAAGGGCACATTCTGGCCACACTGTAAAGTGACCTGGGGACACATACCTGCCACAAGGAAGAGGGAGCAGGGGGACACACACTGGCCACAATGAAGGGGAGTAGGGAGATGGATTTGCCACGCTGATAGAGGGCAGGGGAACACATTGGCTACACTGAAAGTGGGAGCAAGGGGACACAGATACTTGCCATACAGATGGGGACATGGGGAAAGATCAGAGGGTTAATGGCTGGGGGCCCAGAGGAGTTATTGGCTGCACTTGGGGGCCAGGAGTGGTTTATGGCTATAATTCTTTATGCAGTGTAGTAATTAACTCATTCTGGCCACAAGTGCAGCCATTAACTTTTCTGGATAGCCTTATACTTGAGACATTAAAAAAATCCAGCTTAAGAGGGTGAAGTTTTGGGGTTGACTTATACACGAGGTCAACTGATCTCCAAGTATATACGGAAACTAAATATCCTGCATTAGAAACTCAGCCATCCCTCCTCCCACACCTGCAATGCCAACCCTTCCCCTCAGCACACTGGTGGTGTCATCTTCTGCAAGAGGGCAGGAAATTAACACATTGCATCTAAAGCTGAGTACACACGTACGATAACGATCGTTCAAAAACGAACGATAACGACAATCGGAACGATAATCGTGCGTTCAAAAAGTGTGAACGATCGTTTTTGTGAACGATAACGATCGTTATCGTTCAATCGGACCGATCCAACCCGGCGGATTTTTTCGAAAGATAATCGTTCAATCGTTGCAGTGTGTACAAAGATCGTCCGATAACGCATGTTCTTATTGCCTGTCATAACGTCACTTCCGTTTGCGCACGCATTTTTTTATCGTTCGTCGTTCAGTACTTTATACTTATATCGTTCACGTGTGTACACAATCGTTCATTACGAACGATCTTTTCAGTCTAATTTGAATATCGTGTAAACGTCACGAATCGTTCGTAACGAACGATCTTTATCGGACGTGTATACGAACCTAAAGTCTTATTCCAATCCAAATTTGACAACTCAAAGAGCACCAGTATGTGACAGCTGCCAGATACACCAATGTAGTAAGGCTGTATACGACACATCACTACTCACAAACAGGAAAGCAATGACAAACCAAGGGCCTCTCTCACAGGATAATAAGGTTGCCTAGCTGATTCTCGTTCCACGATTTTTACAGTTCCTGACATTTTTGACACTGTAGCTGTGTTGTATTGATACAGCAGTAACGTTTTCATTACCTATGCCATCCTAATGATACACATCTCGTTTTTTTCAGTACATTCTAGGCTTTCTTTGGGTAATATTTTTCCCCCAAAATTATTTTATAGTCCATTTATGGGGAAAATTAGGCATAAATGCAGAATTTTTCTTCATTTTTCCCCCCTCCCTAATTTTCACATCTCACATCCCACAGTTATAAAACATTTACAAATAAATGTGGCCCTTCCAGATTAAAATGATGCCCCATTTTACTTCTAGCCAAGCATGTGGTAGACCGTTATCCCCAGTCTGCGCATCTGTGGCGATCAAATGCGTTCGCTAGGGCGACAGTTCAGGGGGCATAGAGCTGTACAGATGCATCACTAGGCAACGGCAGTGTGTTACATATGTAGAGCATTGGGGCCTGAAACTTTCGCCGTAGCGATTGCATCAGATCACTACTGGCGGCAGTCATTAAACGTTTATAAACCGGTATGGGTATTGTAGGGGTTAATAATTGGTTAATAGGCTAAAAAATTAATGGGGAATTAAAAAAACAAAAAAACAATTTTATTGGCCCATGTCACAATTTTTTTTTTTTATTTTTTTTTTACTTTTACAACTTTTTTTTTTGTTCTAACTTTATTGAAAGGTTGTTGCTAGCTAACAATCAGTCACAGGACCATTCACGTGACGGTGGCAGACAGCGGGAATTAATGTAGGACGCAGATTCTATGTCCCAGAACACACGGGGACTAATTAGGACATAGAATCTATTTATTTATTGTATTTATAAAGCGCCAACATATTACGCAGCTCTGGACAATAAATAGGGACACATACAATATTTAGGGGTGACATACAGCAATAGGACAATACCTGAATACAAGAAAGACCGGATCATGCAGCACAGTAGTGTTCTCCCCAGAATTTCTAACCAGCCGGGTGGCATGAAAAAGTAGCCGGGTGGGGAAGTAAGGTCACGTTGGGTGGAGTTGGAGGGTGATGCTGGGTGCCACTACTAGGTAGGGAGGGGCAGGGTGGATCGTGTTGGGTGCTACTTGGTAGGAAGGAGTGTAGGTGGATCATGCTGGGTGCTTTTGAATGAGGAAGTGGGTAAGGAGGAAACACACTGGGAACTACTGATGAGGAGTTACACTGGATGATCTCACATGCACACAAGCATGATGTACACATGCTTGTTGCTTGTCTATGTGCTAAACAGCGTGTACTACAGAGGGGAAAAAAGGACTGGGAAAGAAAAAACAAGGAGGAATGTGTGAGAGACAAAGGGAAATGTGTGAGAGGGAGAGACTAAAGGTAGAAGAAAACATATTGTATATCAGTGTGGAAAAGGAAGGAGGGGGGGGGGGGGGGGCAATAAAAACAACAACACTGTGTGGGTCAGAGAGGAGAGGATTGCAAGCAGTACCATCTAAATATGAATGTAATACAAGAATGCAGCACTCTCACAGCTCCTGTAACTTGCACAGCACACTGCAGGTCTGCAGACAGGTTTACATCAATGTAACATCTCGGAGCAGAGCAGTTGGGGGAAGGACAGCAATAGGAGCTGTAAAAATGTCTGTCTCCTCTCCTCCCAGCAAACAAAGTGCATCTGCAAGGGGGGCATGCCATAGAGGTGACGCTACACCAGGCACAGCAGCAGAGGCAGCTAATAGCTATCAGTCACCACCTTACCAGGGATTAACAGATAACCATCTGACCTGCAATGCTGTCTCCCCGGCATGAGCGAGCGCTGATCCACACTTCCCTGTGCTCTGACATCTGACCTGCGAGGTTGGAGGTGAGGCTGGAGCACATGCTGGGAAGTTTGCTGCGATGTGAAGACTTGCTGGAGGAAGGAAGAGAGCCCGTCCTCTGCATAATAGTCATGCAGATCGGGATGGGATTCACTAGCTCCAGCTCCTTTGAAGTTCCCGCGGTGCCTGTGTGTAACTTCAGTTACCACCAGGCTCTCCCCGCCACCTCTACATCACGGCTATGCAGGAGCTGAGGGGAGGGCGGAGATAGTGTAAGTGACAGCGGCTGGCTCCAATAACACACAGCCGCTGCACACTGCATTGAATGTGGAGGAAGAAAATCTGATGCACGCTGTAACCACAGGCGGGCGGGAAGCTGAGACCAGCCGGGCGCTCCGCCCGGGTAATAGGCTCTGGGGAGAACACTGCAGTATGAGTACAAGGTAATGCTTAGTCAGTCACTGGAGGGGAGCATGGAGATTAGGCAAGTTAGGTTCACTCAGATGCATAGCATGGGTTCACAGTAATGGAGGTGCATGATCAAGTAGGACACAAAAGGAGGAGGAACCTGCCCAAAGGCTTACAATCTAGAGGGAGAGGTAAGGACACGAACGGTAGGGGACCAGAGTTCAGCTATGGGTTTAGAGCACTTGTGAGGGGTAGTAGGCCAGAGTGAAAAGGTGCATTTTGAGGGCTTTCTTGAAGATGTTGAAGGAGGAGGCTGCCCTAATGGGTGGAGGTAGGGAGTTCCATAGTGTTGGAGCAGCTCTTGAGAAGTCCTGGAGGCGTGCATGGGACTGGGTGATGCGGGGGGCGGTTAGGCGAAGTTCATTGGAGGAGCGGAGTGAGCGGCTAGGTGTGTACCTCAGAGTAAGATCGGAAATGTAGGTTGGACAGGTTTTGTGGACAGATTTGTAGGTCAGACACAGTATCTTGAATCTGATTCTGGACTGGATAGGAAGCCAGTGGAGGGATTCAAGGAGGGGGATCCACCATGGTGGAGCGATGGGAGCAGTGGATAATTCTGGCTGCCGCATTCATGATGGACTGCAGTGGGGCTGTTCGGGTCATAGGAAGACCAGACAGAAGGGCATTGCAGTAGTCAAGGCGGGAAATTATGAGGGCATGGATGAGGAGTTTGGTGGTGGCAGAGGTCAGGAAAGGGCGAATCTTACACATGTTACGAAGGTGGAAGTTGCAGGACTTTGTGAGGTTTTGGATGTGGGGAGTGAAGGAGACGAGTGTGGAGTCCAGGGTGACACCCAGACAGCGGGCTTGAGAGGTAGGGTGAATGGTAGTGTGGTTAACAGTGACATGCACATCTGGGAGGTTTATGGAAGTCCGGGGTTGGAAGATCATAAATTCCGTTTTTGTCTAGGTTTAGTTTCAGGAACCTAGCGGACATCCAGGAGGAGATGGCTGATCGACAGGAGGAGACCTTGTCCATGGTAGTGGTGGATATGTCAGGGGTGTGGAGGTAGATCTGGGTGTCATCTGCATACAGATGATAGTTAAAACCCATGAAGGAGATAACCTTGCCAATGGAGGATGTGTATAGGGTGAACAGTAGGGGGCCAAGGACTGAACCTTGGGGGACTCCCACCGAGAGGTGGTTGGGGGTGGACGAGGACTCATTAAAGGCGGTCGTGAAGGAGCAGTTGGAGAGGTAGGATGAAAGCCAGGACAGGGCAAGATCGTGAATGCCCATGGACTGGAGATACTGGAGGAGTAGGGGATGATCTACTGTGTCAAAAGCTGCTGAAAGGTCAAGGAGGAGGAGAATGGAGTATTTACCTTCAGCTTTAGCTAAGGCAAGGTCATTGACTACTTTGGTGAGAGCAGTTTCGGTTGAGTGGGCAGGCCGAAATCCAGATTGCAGTGGGTCTAGCAGTGAGTTGGCATTGAGGAACTGGGTCAGGCGTTTGTGAACCAGACGCTCAAGGAGTTTTGGGGCAAAGGGGAGGAGGGAGATAGGACGGTAGTTGGAGGGTAGCGAGGGGTCGAGGGAGGGTTTCTTGTGCAGGGGGTAGTACAGTGGCCTGCCCGAAATCTGAGGGGAAGGTGCCTGTGGATAGGGAGAGGTTGAACAGGGTAGTGAGGACTGGGGCCAATTCCGTGAAGTGAGGCTGTAGTAAATCAGAAGGGATGGGGTCAAGGGGGGGGGGGGGGCGCAAGTAGTGGTATGGGAAGTCTGCAGTAGGTGGATGACTTCCTAGGTGGTAGTAGGAGTGAAGGATGTGAGGGGAGGATAGGGTGGAGGAGAAGCTGGTTGGGAGGTGATGATTTGAGATTGGATATTTCCTGGCGGAGGGAGACAATTTTGTTGGTGAAGTGGGTGGCTAAATCTGTGGCAGAGAGGGAGGAAACGGAGGGTGGGGTGGGGGTGGGGGGGTTAAGCAGGGAGTCGAAAGTGGCAAAAAGACACCGGGGATTGGAAGCTTGTGCTCCGATGAGCTTGGTAAAGTATTCCTGCTTCGCATGAGCAAGGGCAGTGTGGAACTGCAGCAGGTTGGTCTTGTACTGTAGGAAATCCTGGTTAAGTCTAGTTTTCCTCCATTTCCATTCAGTGGAGCGTGTTTTTCTCTGGAGGTTGAGAGTATGGGTAGTGCGCCAGGGCTGGGGGTTAGGGGGTCGGTTGCGGCAAAATATTGGTGGAGCAGCTTTCTCTAGGGCTGATGAGAGAGTTTGGCGATACTGAGCTGCAGCAAGATTAGGACAGGTTAGGGTGGGGAGAGTGGAGGAGAGGGCATGGAGGGGGTCAGCAAGGACACTAGGGTTGAGCTTGCGTAGGTCTCGCTGCCATCGACCAGGTGGGTGGGCGGGTAGTTTGGAGGTGCCTTCCGTGAGGAGGTTGAAGGTGAGAAGGTGATGTCTGAGGGTGGAAAGGGTGCGGTGTCAAGGTCTGCAATGGTGGTGGATTTCGTGAATATAAGGTCGAGAGTGTGACCTGCAGTGTGAGTGGGGGTGTTGGTGTGTTGTAGTAGTCCAAGTGAGTTGGCAATGGTGAGTAGCCGGGTCACAGCGGAGTTCTGTGCTTCATCGATGGGTATATTGAAATCCCCAAGGATGATGGTGGGGAGGTCAGAGGAGAGGATGTGAGGGAGCCAGGAGGCAAGGTCATCGAGAAATTGTGGGGTGGAGCCCGGAGGACGGTATAAGACCGCAACAATGGCAGGGAGGGGGTGGTAGAGGTGGATGGTGTGGGCCTCGAATGATGTGAATTGTAGGGAGGTAGGTGGGGTGAGGACACGGAAGGTGCAGGATGGGGAGAGGAGCAGATCCACCCCTCCCCCTCTACATCCTGAAACCTTAAATGGAACCTAAACTAAGAAGGATATGGATTTTTCCTTTTAAAATAATACCAGTTACCTGACTCTCCTGCTGATCCTGTGTCTCTAATACTTTTAGCCACAGCCCCTCAGCAAGCATGCAGATCAGGTGCTCTGACTGAAGTCAGACTGGATTAGCTGCACGCTTGTTTCAGGTGTGCGATTCAACCACTACTGCCAGGCAACTGGTATGTTTTAAGGGCCCGTTTCCACTATTGCGGTTTCCGCCGAGTTTCCCCGCACATGAACTCTGCCATAGGGGATAACAGCGCCGCGGCCGAATCGCTTGCGGGAGCGATTCGGCCGGAACCCTCCTGCAGAATTCGCGGCGGAGGCTGTGAATCCCATAGCCGTGCATGGCACAGCTCATGGGATTCACCTGCGATCCCGCCCACCAGCTCAGTGCCGGCGTGCGTCTGTGAGACGCACGCCGCACTAGTGGAAACAAGCCCTAAAAGGAAATATCTATATCCCTCTCAGTTTATGATCCCCTTAAGCAGCTAGATACAGCTTTACCAATACTTTCTGTATTTTATTACCACTGTAAGCACACCAAGTGGAGGCCTTCCTGTATTCAGTGCACCAAGATCACCACACCACATTGTGCATACAGTTAATACTATGAACCTGTTAGGCAACATAATCAGACTATGGTATTCTTCGATACAAGAAATTATGGCACTGCTGACACAAAAAAAAAAAAAAAAGTGACTTACTGGTGATTTTTGTGAGGTTGGCTTTATAAGAGTCGAACATATCACTGATGCCAAGGTTTTTCAGAGGTTCCTGTAGATCCGCCTCAGCTTCCACGGTGAACCTGTGCCAATACAACCATTGGAATTAAAAAAATTCCTAAGTTTCTTACTGTAATAAAACATTAGACCACAGTTTGAGTGGTAAGCCAATCAACAACGAGCAACAAACATTGCGTATTCTGCCCTTTAAAACTGGCGGGTAAATTAAGACTGTTAAATAACCTGCAGTTGGTTGGCGTAAAAAGTGTCAAATGACATTGTTTAAGAACATGCATGCACATGGTCTAAATGTCACTTCGGTTTGTGTGCCCAGTGATCGTGTGAGTGTGAGTGTGTGTCATTTAAACTACTTGTTTATTTTTTTGTCAGGAAATATAGGAGCGAGAGGTGAGGGACATACATGTGGAAACAGTCCAGGGATGTTACTTTTGAAACAATATACACTTGGGTTTCAAAATAAGTAGGCAAGGGGGTGCCCCAGCATCCTGCTAAGAAATACCAGAAAACCTTATTTTTAATTAAAATTAAAACAGAGAAGGGACAGCGGTGAAGGATATGGCTAAATAGTATCATGAAAAAACAAAAAAGGACAGAGTTTATCCACACATTACCAACATTTATGTCCAAACTCCATGTAGAAATGACATTTTCATTTAAAGTAAATAGGAACCTGTTAAAAAAAAAAAAAAATCCTTCCTCTCACCAACTCGTTCCAGCGCTGGCTCCCCTGGTAGCCGTACTCAACCAAATTGGTCAAATACTGCTTTCTGCCACCAAAGGAGGCTTCGGGAGCCCAAGTGCTCCTGAAGACAGACGGCTCTATACTGTGCGAGCACTCTCTCTCCCTCTCTCTCGCATGCACTCACGCAGGCGCAGTACAGAGCCGCGCGTCTTCAGGAGCACTCAGTCACTAAGACTTTCGAAGCCTCCTACAGCGGGGGATTCAACCGGGGGTCCGAGCGCTGCAATGAGGGGACAGAGAGAGGAGCAGGATGGCTCTATTGGACCAAGAGCCTTCCCTCTCCAGTAACAGATTTTTTTTTTCCTCAAGTCCCAATTAATTTTAAAGCCCAAGACCAGAAAAATATTTTAGTTTCGATACTGTAGATGTTCCATGTTACAGCATGTTCCAACTGCAAGATATTTCCCTCACCTCAAAGCTTTAAAGAGAAACTCCGACCAAGAATTTAACTTTATCCCAATCAGTAGCTGATACCCCCTTTTACGTGAGAAATCTATTCCTTTTCACAAACAGACCATCAGGGGGCGCTGTATGGCTGATATTGTGGTGAAATCCGTCCCACAAAGAAATTCTGAGTACGTACTCTTGGCAGTTTCCTGTCTGTGAACCCTGTTGTATTGTGGGAAATAGCTGTTTACAGCTGTTTCCAACTGCCAAAACAGCAAGCAGCAGCTACTTCACTTGCCAGCAGTAAAAATGTCACCATGTAATAAATGTCAGAATGTAAATCAGGGATTTAAAAGATTTTACAATGGGCAAACACTGACAATCATTTATACATAATTATTGTAAAAATGAAGCACTTTTTTTATTACATTATTTTCACTGGAGTTCCTCTTTAATACACAAACCAGGTTGCAACTGTATCTCACTCCCCTTCAACTGTTCAATAAAAGGAAGAGAGAGCAGAGTAAAATCAGGACAGGAGATTATCTTCTAATAGATAGGGGCTTGGGCTGCAATAAGGATTCAAGAAAGTTTATAAAAATCCCTCTTTCCCACATTAGCAAACTATTGACAGGCACACTTGTTTAGGCGATCTATCCAATATCTACATTTATCAACCCTCAGACAAGATTTCCCTAAGCCAAGTACATACAGACCAACTTGCAGCCTGATTATCGTCTGACTTTAGTCTGTTGGATGATAATCAGGCATGTGTATGCATGCAAACAACTTGACAAGCAACTGATAACAAGCGGTTTGCCCGATCTTACTGTCTGATCTATGTTGGTCTGATATCATGCAGTTGGTGCATGTGTACAAGTTGTTTGAAAGACTTCTACTTGTTTTGAATGTGTAGTCCTTCATTCCTCTTGCGTGTGCAGTATGTTAATTGAGTTGGTTGTTTAGCCATCTAGGCGTGTGGACATACAGGTTGTGTGGTTCTTCAGGTTGTGTAGTTTGTCATGTTGGTCGTGTGCATGTTGGACGTGTGTACAAGCCTTACCACCCGCTTTGTAACGCTGCTCACTGCACCACCTAAAAGGGACCCATACACTGGTCGATTTCAGCCATCAATCGATTGCCGATTCGACCGATCTGATCAAAATCGGCAAGAAATTGATGCAGCAGGAAGCCTGATCGATTGATTTCCAGCCAATTTCACGTTTGCTTGATCGCTCCGGGTGGAAAATCTAAGTCGAATAGCTGCTGGCAGCAGATCGAAGGCCGACAGAATTGCACTGGATAGAATGGTGCAAAAATACATTTTGATTGACTCAAATTTCATTATGAAATCTATTGGAAATCTGTTTCTAGTGTGTGGCACACATCAGATACAATCCTGTCAGATTCGACTTGACAGGCATCTGACAGCAATTCTGATGGTCGAATCTGCTGCAAATATCTAAGTGTTAGGCCACCTTAAAAGGGAACCTGAAGCGAGGAAATTTTTTAAAAAAATAAACAAATGACGTAGCTGCAAATGCATATTACATATTAATGTCACCGTCCGTTCTTTTCAGAAGCTCACCATTTTCTTCTTACAGTGATCCCTTACAGTGCTGACAAGATTTAGTCAGGACTTGAAATATACCAGTTGCTGTCAGTTATACTGTATATCAGCAGCTGACATTTACAACTGAATGTGCAAGGTAATGTCCATGTTTCCCTATGGCTCAAGTGGGTGATATTACAGTTTAACAGTGTGCTGACCAGGAAGCTGTTAGGGGTAATGGCCATTTTTAAAATGGAGAATGCCATTGATCCCAGTGAACAATTGGATGCAGGAGAGGAGAAAGATTGATGAGTAGACTACATGGGAGGCAAGTATGACCCGTATATGGTTATTTTGACTTTTTATTTTCAGTTCAGGTTCTCTTTAAGCAACATTCACAGTACAGCATGTGCATAGCGGTATATGGGCATGCGGCATGGTAACGCACTGCATGCAGTGCATTACCGCAAAACATACAGTTTAACCATGAGGGCGAAGCATACTTTTCATTGACTGTATGCTTCACTGTACCAATCGCAACGCGAGTATAATATATGGTGCTGCTGGCCAGATCTGGTGTGTTCCTGCTGTCACACGGAATGCAACAGCCACAGTGAAAGTGGCCCTGACGTTATGCATTACCGACCTCTCTAATGTTTATTATAACAACTTCCAAAAATATACACCCCCACATAAAAAGGAGGGACCCCCTCATTCTGGGTTTAGTTGTAAGATAATGGCACACACAAAAAAAAAAACATTAGGTTTTGTCAAGTCTGTACAAGTAGCCACACACTGCCTGGCAGGGCTGTGGAGTTGGAGTCGAGGAGTCGGAGTCTGGGCAATTTTGAGTACCAGGAGTCTGAGTCAGTTGTATAAACTGAGGAGTCGGATGATTTTTGTACCAAATCCATTGCCCTGGTAAGTATTAGACCAAGGAGTCGGAGCAATTTTGGGTACCTGGAGTCGTAGTTCTAGTCCGTGGCTTGATAAACTCGTCGGGGTGGGAGTTGGAGTCGGATGATTTTTGTACCGACTCTACAGCCCTGCTACCTGGAGGTGGTAAAATTGGCCAATCAGGGTTGGAGGTGTGTACTGGCCCTACGTTTTACATGATTAAGCACCAATAGTGAAAAAAATGCAAGGGCGTGCAATATTTTACACAAATATGATGGAAAAGAACAAATAGAGTGCACAAATCTGGGGAAAAAAAAACAACAGACAGATGTACACAGGCTGCCGGGAGCTCAAGACAAGGCCCACCCAATTTAAATTACATGGTTAATTGCTAACATATAAATCTGATAATATATAATAAAGCAAACCACATCAGCAGTCACACACTGACTTATTACAGCCCTACAAAATTAATTGAAGCCATTTAAAACCACTGCTTAGAACTGCGCAACAGTGACATGTGCTAGACAACTGCTAGTAGTAGCTGTGACTGGATTATTGAAATCTGGCTGCCATGCCTGACAGAGGCTTTCCAGCATTACAGCAAGAGACATTACAAGGACACAGGAAGGATGCTTTGAAATGTAATTCAAATATGGCACACAGAAAATTACTAGGAACCCCACAGACATGAGCAGCTTAAAATACACCTAAACTGAGAGGGATATGGTGCTTGCCATAGTGCTTTATTTTAAACAATACCAGTTGCCTGGCAGTCCTGCTAATTTGTGGCTGCAGTAGGGTCTGAATTCACACACCTGAAATGCTGTCAGAGCATCCAGTCAGAAACTGAACTACAGGTTTCTGAGGATCTATCGCTAAAAGTATTCAAGGTAGAGGATCAGCAGGATATCAAGGCAATTTGCATTGTTTAACCACTTAATCCCAGAGGATAGTTTTACCCTCACCACGAAGACTCTTTTTCCTGTCGGCACTTATCTTTAGGCATTTTTTTGGCTAAATAAAAAAAATAAAATTAAAGGGGGGGGGGGGGGGGCGAAGAGGAGAAGAGGACACCATTTCTCCTATTCCATCCCCTATAGGCGCGTACTCACACCTGATTCCTTCAAACGACGGGTCGTCAGACCAGACAGTTTCCCTTTATGTACAGTCTGTTGGCAGGCCGATAAGGCTGGTTTTGACTGATCCGCTCGACGGATCGGTCAAAACCAGCCTCAGCCTGCCGACAGACTGTACACATGGGGAAACTGTCGGCAGAACGGCCGCCCCGCGGGCAGGTCCGACGACCCATCGTTTGAAGGAATCAGGCGTGTGTATGCGCCTTTTAGGTTTACATTTACCCATTTTTTTCAGGTTAGCACTGGAGCGGAAATGCACAGGCATGGCTTCCATACCAGAGGTTCAGCAAAACAGAACATATCACGGAGCTTATGAGAAAATTTAACGGATTTCTTGAAATTTAATAGTTTTTGGAAGATTTCTAAAATTAAATACTGCTGCAGATTGGAAATGGAAAAAAGGTAATTTTAAACTTACAAATAAAAAACCCTTTGACTCTTAGGCTGAAAAACAAACAAAAACAAACAAAAACAAAAAACCTTGCACATCTCCATAACATCTTACAATTTGACCTATTTCAAACGACACAACAGCATGAATCCCCGGAACACTAGATGTGTTGTAGAGTTGAAGGCAAGATGCTGTGTGAAGCAACTAAATACCTGGGTAAAATGAGCTGGATTCTCTTAGTATTCATGGCCATCCAACTTTGCAGGGTTTTTGTACTAATATGTGGGATGATTGCAGAAAGAGGTGTACGCTCTTCTGTAGGTAGTGCTACCAACATGCTGATGCTGTCTCCATGATACGGGAGCTCTATCACCTTGTAATGCAGCCCACTAGGAGTCTGAAACACACCTGGAGTTTTAGAAGAGAAAAAACAAACATTTTACACACATAATAGTTAAGGATAACTCAGACTCCGCACAAATTTTTTTTTTTTTTTTTTTAAATGGATATGTGCTGCCCAAACCTCAGTGACTTATTTGCCATTTATTGCAAACAGTCAATGCAGTTCGGTCAGACATTCTTGTAGATTTTAAGATTGCCCAGCAAGCTCCTGGTGAACCAGAACTCATAGGAGTGTGTAAGGGGCTGAAAGGGACCAAAAATCCTCCTTACTACAATTCTAAGCAAAAAACAGAAGTTATACAATACAATAACATTTCTATAGCGATTTACTCACATAGGACTCAAAGCACTTAGGCTCTCTCAGATTCAGGAATTAGTAGGATGAAGTATTCACACAACAAAAGTTATATTTCTGCAAATGCCAGACTGAACAGGTGGGTTTTCAGTCTGGATTTAAACACGTCCAGGGATGGAGCTGTCCTGATCTGTTGAGGTAAGGAGTTCCAAAACGTAAGCAGCATGACAGAAGGCTCTGGGACCAAAAGTTTCCAAGTGGGCTCTGAGTATGACTAGATTATTAGAACCTGTGGATCTGAGAATGCGGGGATTGCTACGCAGCTGTAACATATCTTTCATGCATCCAGGGCCCAGATTATTCAGTGATTTAAATGTCAGTAGGCAGATCTTGAATAGGACCCTCCATTCTATAGGTAGCCAGTGAAGGGAGTGCAGGACTGGCAGTATGTGGCAGTGACGGGGTTGGTTGGTTAGCAGTCTGGCAGCAGTGTTCTGTATAAGCTGTAGGCGGTACAAGTCCTTTTTTGGAAGGCCAGTGTAGAGAGGCCTTCCTTCTTAAAACATTTTCAGGTTTATGAAGGTTGGAATGAGCTCTGTGGTGTACCACAATGCATCACTGCTAATATGCAAATCCTTTGTTGTCCACGATAGCTAAACAGAGCTGCTGGAATGCAATGATGTGTCAACTTACTAATCCAACATCAGGGACAACAAAAATGACTTGCATATTCAGCAGTGATGCACTGTGAGACACCTCAGTGCTCACTCCAACCTGATTAATCACATATACCTTCTGTCTGTATTTTGACTGCATATTCTGGAAGGAGCAGAACTCCCATATGTTTAGGGGCTAGGGGCACACCCACATAAGTCTGTTATTCCTCTTTCACATGGAAGCACCCATCGCATCATGGCGTGTCTCAGCCCTAAGGGTGCATACATACATCAGACCATAGTCTTTGGAAAATGAAAGATCACGGACTAATTTTACCCCCTTCCATGCAGTATGAGAGCCATACCTACACAGTCTATTCTATTGAGCTGAACTCCCCATCAGGTAGATATATTTGCAAGATGCTGTGCACATTCAAAAGATCAGTATTTGCAAAAAATCTGTTCCTGCAAAAGATCCGTTCCTCGAAAATGCATTCATAGTCTATGATATCTGCAGATCCTCATACACACCTTGTTTAACAGGCATTCATCTGCAGATCTGAAGATCCATCCTGGTGTATCTGATCTGCAGATGAAGGTCTGTTAAACAAGGTGTGTATGAGGATCTGCAGATATCATAGACTATGAATGCATTTTCGAGGAACGGATCTTTTGCAGGAACAGATCTTTTGCAGATACTGATCTTTTGAATGTGTACAGCATCTCTGTGTGCAGCATCTTGCAAAGATTTCTATCTGATGGGGAGTTCAGCTCAATAGAATAGAGACTGTAGGTATGGCTCTCATACTACATGGAAGGGGGTAAAATTGGTCTGTGATCTTTCATTTTCCAAAGACTATGGTCTGATGTGTGTATGAGCCTTAAAGGAATACAATCGAACTTTAACACATTTCTGTCAGTAGCATAAATCAAAATTGCATTAACAGCTAGTGCAAACACAGCATATCTTTTTGCTGTGCAATGTTTCTTTTTCTTTTAATTTGCCTTTTAAACGGACCCCCTGACAAGCTGACGGCGTCGGCTAATGGGGCAGCTCATTATGACAGAGGGGATTCCTTTTTACAGTGCAGTAGTGTATTATACTATTGTCACGTTTCCCCATGCTATTTATTACTATTACTATGTTTCCCCGACACTATTCAGCATGCCAGGCATCTGTCACGTAGCCTGCTATGAGGAGCGAGAGACAAACGCTCTCGCTCCTATTCTGCCCAGCCAATCCCCGCAGAAGGAGACTTCCGTGTGTCGGGCTCGGGCTGCCGCCGCATTAGTTGTTTTGTCATCGCTACGCAACGGCAACCATATGAGCTGGAGGAGGGCGCATCATTGCTCCTTCCCTTCGGCTCCTGCTTCCGATGCGCAGCGATGACAAAACAACTAATGCGGCGGCAGCCCGAGCCCGACACACGGAAGTCTCCTTCTGCGGGGATTGGCTGGGCAGAATAGGAGCGAGAGCGTTTGTCTCTCGCTCCTCATAGCAGGCTACTGTGACAGATGCCTGGCATGCTGAATAGTGTCGGGGAAACATAGTAATAGTAATAAATAGCATGGGGAAACGTGACAATAGTATAATACACTACTGCACTGTAAAAAGGAATCCCCTCTGTCATAATGAGCTGCCCCATTAGCCAACGCCGTCAGCTTGTCAGGGGGTCCGTTTAAGAGGCAAATTAAAAGAAAAAGAAACATTGCACAGCAAAAAGATATGCTGTGTTTGCACTAGCTGTTAATGCAATTTTGATTTATGCTACTGACAGAAATGTGTTAAAGTTCGATTGTATTCCTTTAAGGCTCATACACACATCAGACCATAGTCTTTGGAAAATTAAAGATCACAGACCAATTTTACCCCCTTCCATGTAGTATGAGAGCCATACCTACCCAGTCTATTCTATGGAGCTGAACTCCCCATCAGACAGAAATCTTTGCAAGATGCTGCACACACAGATGCTGTACACATTCAAAAGATCAGTATCCGCAAAAGATCAGTTCCTGCCAAAGATCCGTTCCTGCAAAATGCATTCATAGTCTATGATATCTGCAGATCCTCATACACACCTTGTTTAACAGACATTCATCTGCAGATCAGATCCACCAGGATGGATTTTCAGATCTGCAGATGATTGTCTGATCTGCAGATGAATGTCTGTTAAACAAGGTGTGTATGATGATCTGCAGATCTCATACACCATGAATGCAATTTGCAGGAATGGATCTTTGGCAGATACTGATCTTTTGTGTGTGCGCAGCATCTGTGTGTGCAGCATCTGTGTGTGCAGCATCTGTGTGTGCAGCATCTGTGTGTGCAGCATCTGTGTGTGCAGCATCTTGCAAAGATTTTTTTCTGATGGGGAGTTCAGCTCCATAGAAATGACTGAAGGTATGGCTCTCATTCTACATGAAGGGTGTTAAGATTGGTCTGTGATCTTTTATTTTCCAAAGACTATAGTCTGATGTGTGTATGAGCCTTTACACTGGTCCATTTTCAAGCTGTATACTTTTGCATACAAAGAGTCTATAAGTCTGCATAATTGTGGAACATTTGCATCTCATTGACCTAATAACTGTCAATGAGGTTACAACTTTTATCAAAATGTACACCTCACATTACATGAAAAATCATGCCTGGTAGAAAATGTTTGAGCTGAACCTGTAGTATTTCACCTAGTGACAAACATATAGTATTACAACAAGTAACAAAGACTTACCAGTCTTGAACAAGGAAAGCTGAGCCAACATAGGCACCTGATAGGTTTTGCCATCTGGTCCATGGAAGAGTCGCTTTTTTGTGTTTTCACGCTGGAAACGAGATTTCCACAGTCCCTTGAAATAGAGCGCATTGACTATAACTAATCTCACCATGGGACTGTCCAATGACTCAGGTGATAAGAGTTGGTCAATCATGCCTAGAAGATAAAATAAATAGAAGAGATCAACTGAGGATCACCTAATACAGGAAATAAGCCTGATGTGGTTTATGAAACATTTTAATATTTTATTAAATCACTTCTATTGGCAGGGCTCCTGCTACTATTAGATTCTGCTATAGCTGTAGCCACTTTGCAGTTTCATCTGTAGGTATTGTGGGAGTGACCCTTGGGGACCCTTATTACTCATTTGCTATACCTAATACATCTAACACATATTCCTTTTCTTGCTCATGCGTATAACCATATAGTAGGATAGACAGGAACATATACTTATATAAACAGTGTTAGGAATTGCTTAGTTCTGTAACCCGCAAGGCATATCATAAGGCTTTGCAGTGCTTAGCGACTGTTCAGACGCCATGTTGTTCAGAGGCGTCCATATTGGTTATATTAGTTACATATAAAGACATATATTAACAATACTATACGATCACTTTGAGTCTTCATATTAAAGGTAGTTTTGCAAAAGCTCTTTCCTGTAACACAAACCACAATGCCTCTTCTTGCCTCTATCTGATAGTAACACACCCAACAATAAAACCCCTACCAACCCATGCATCCTGTCAATAGTTCAGAAATAGGACAGTACATGCATAGCATCCTCCATTTTGTATCTTCATATATTAAAATACATATATAAGAAACTATGATATCTGCTGTATTAGCTGAAACTGTTAGTTAAGGTAATTGGTACTGAGGCTTAGCAGAGGGTGCTTCATGGGCCTAAGGTCACCATATTGTCCAGTCTAAGTTAATCATATATACTTTGTATTTCCATATGATAGGATGGGATGTAATAGTATGATTTGGCCATTATATTGAATGTCGCTAAACAGATACATTCTTTTGAAGCCTAAACCACAAGCTTATATCCGTTGTCACACCTATGCTACATTTCCCTTAATGGCCCACCACATGTTCTGGGCGCACAGCCAAACAGCCTCACACTTGTTGATTTCCTGTAACAAAAGGTTTAGAGATTTTTTATAAGTTTCCCTATAAGATGTATACTGTAGCTTCTGCGCATGTTTCAAATTTGTGGTTTGAGAAACTTTATATATACCACTCCCAGTTCTATTAAATTTCATTCTGGCTATTGATACCTGACCGCTCGTCTGTGTATTATTTCATATAGTCAGAATCACTTGGCATGCCATGCGCTGACCAAATTATCTGACTAACCAAATTTAAAGTTAGTTTATAATTGTTTTATATTTGTTTAAGATAAGTTTTAAGCCTACAGGTATATTGTATTGTATTGTATTGTGCTTTACAACTGAAGGAAAAGTATGGAGGGGGTGCAGATGGAATAGTGTAGAGGCTAAGCCTTTTGCCCTAAATTCACTTTCGTAGAAACTGGTTTAGCAATTTGAAAAGTAAATCTAATCCACAGGGCATAACCAAAACGTTTCCATTTCAGAAAGTAACTTTACGTTTGTTTTAGGAGGACACTTGAGTGTTTACTTTTATGAAGAAGGAAAAAGGAGAGCAATGTGCAAACACCATCTGTTGCAATCTGACCAGCAAGTGTTGCATCTGAAAGGCTCCCATAAACATGACAGACACAAGACATCGCTGTAGGACCTTTAACCACTTTGTGCTCATTGATGTATAAAAACGTCGAGGACAGGCGCGCTCCCGAGGCCAATCGCGTGCGTGCACGCGCACTCCCGGCCGCGGATTCAGTAGCCCAGGAATCAATGTAGCGGGCTATGGTGCCCGATCACGGATTCCTCTCCCCCGCTGAAAAAGCGACAGCTTCTCTCGGAAGCTACGCTTTTTCTGAGACTACGTCCCTCTAAGCGTACATTGTACGCTTAGAGTAACGTCATGTAAACAAACTCGAGATTGCCATCTTGTGGCCAAAGAGTAAAACTACATCTAAAAGTGAAAAAAATTACACTACACAAATTTTTCCCTAAATAAAAACACAATTTACTCCCCCCCCCCCCCCTACCAAAAAATGCCCACATAAAATGTTTATTAAAAAAAAAAAAAAAATATTTACCTAAGGGTCTAAACTATTTAAATATCTATGTAAAGATGAAATATTTCTATATATTTTTTTTTTTTTTATAAGCTTGTAAATGGTGATGGATGCAAAACGGGAAAAATGCTCTTTTATTTCCCAATAAAATATTGTCGCCATACATTGTGATAGGGACATAATTTAAACGGTGAAGTAACCCTGACAAATGGGCAATTACAATACGTGGGTTTTAATTATGGAGGCATGTATTATTTTAAAACTATAATGGCCGAAAACTGACAAATAATGAATGGTTTCCGTTTTTTTCTTATTCTTACTGTCAAAATGCATTTACAGTAAGGTAGCTCTTAGCAAAATGTACCCCCCAAAGAAAGCCTAATTGGTGGCGGAAAAAACAAGATATAGATCAGTTCATTGTGAGAAGTAGTGATAAAGTTATAGGCGAATGAATGGGAGGTGAACATTGCTCGGATGCATAAAGTGAAAACGACTGAGAGCTTAAGTGGTTAAAAGTACTGTAAGGGTACAAAAAAAAATAAAAAAAAATAAAAGTATAACTTACCTGGGGCTTCTAATGGCCTCCGGCAGATGTCCTGTGCCCACGCCAGGACAAAACGATCCTCCGGTCCTCCATGCCGACTCACCTTCTGGAATTTGCAACTTTAATGTCGCAAGCATCCTCTCTCCCTCTGACGTCACCTGGAGTGTACTACGCAGGCGGTGGTGTCAGCGAGAGGATGCGTGCAGCAAGGGCCACGCAGGTGCAGTGACTTGCGACATTAGAGTCGCAAATTACGGAAGTAAGCCGGTGACGGGGACCAGAGGATCGCTTTAACCCGGCACTGGAACAGGATGGGGAGGAAGGGGGGGGGGGGGCGTTAGCCTTGGATGAGTTTAAAAAATAAAAAATAAAAACTTGTCATAAGGTTTATGGATTGACACTTCAGCCAGAGTTGTAAGTTGTGCTTGCCCATTACCTAGAGTCATCCTCTCTAATCATGGGATATTGGTGACTGCTGCTTATGGATTCCAGCAATCCCAAGGATGTGAGGAATGAATGTCATTGTAGTTCACTCTGCAAAGATAGTAGATGTGCGAAGTGAGCAGTACATTTAACTTCCCGCTCAGCACAGAAGTAAGAACCAGTAGGACAAACAGAAGAGTCCAGGGCATCTTTACACAAAGCTGTTCATGATTGCCATATGTTCTCTCAACCATCCTAATAAGAAAATGTTACAGAAGCTGTAGGCTGAAGATGAAAAATTATGGCTATAAAAAATGACTTTAATAGAGAGGATGTGTTATATACCTTCACTACCTTTTTTCATCATCAGAAATGCTACCTACATCTATATAGAGCTGTAAATTGGTTATGTAGCCCCCACCCTCCCAGTGAGATTTAGCCTTAGCTTTTTTCCTATGAGGAATTCTTCTCACAGAGCATTCTGGGAGACCAGATGTTATTTCTGCTGATTTTGGAACACCGTAAACAAACATTCAGCTGTGATCCACCCTGCAGCAGTAAATAAGTCACCTCCTGTGATACACTTGTAAACCAGGGCAAAGAAAGATTTTAAATAAGTAAACATGGACTAAATAATTTATACATTTACTACTGAAAAAAATGCTTCTTTTTTTACATTACATCCAGTTAGTTCTCCTTTTACATTTATGCAGGAGACACCTACATACATAAACACACAAACAAATCTATATTTTGTGTTTATGTGCTTCCCTCATAACTGAGCTGTCCCTGTAGAACACCACATCTGTGAGAAGCTCACCCTTTGTTTCATTCTTTACCCACTGGTTGATGAGAACAGCAGCTGTGTCCCTGTCCTGGAAGTCAACATTCCTCACATGGCAGTGAAAGATTTCTTTATTCCGGCTGACAAAGGCGTCCTCCATCTTGAATCCAGTGTTGGCAAACACAGCATTGGCTGTAGTGACAACGTCTTTATTCTTCTTCGCCACTATTCCCTTGTTGATTCGTTTTAGTATTTTACCAACCACTGAGAGAGACAAAACACAACATTTATAACAAGAGTGAGTTTTGGCAAAAGTATTCTCACATCAATATTTATCCTAGGTGACATTTGTAAATTGGCCTGCATGCTTTAAACTATAAAAAAAAAAAATTACACATTTTAATCCAAGGATCACAAATGACCATTCATCTACTGCCCATTCTGAGTTTCAGTACGCGTACTGCTCCTGCGCAGGAAGCTCCTGTGACGTCAGCAGGGGTGAGGATGCGTGTGGCCAGGGCCGCGCAGGCGCAGTGGTTTGCAACATTAAAGTTGCAAAATATGGAAGTGAGCCGGGCAGTTGTCCGGATAGTTTTGTCCCTGCGCGGGAACAGGACATCTTTATTTTTTTTCCTTCATAGATCCCCTGTGACTGATTGCTGCCAAACTTTTCCAGAGAGCTTGAAATACTCTGTGTTATCTGCATGAAGGGGAAAACTGACTGTGTCCCTTCTGACCGATTGTCAATCACAGCTTCTGAGTAGCCGGGTGAAAGATGTGAGCAGGGTGCAAATATTTTATTGGCATCTTATTCCCCAAATATTTTTGTCAGTACAGTTTGACAAAAGAAAAAAAAAAAGTCACAGTTGGAGACACATATGATATTTAATTCATACATAAAAACTGTAACCCCTAATACAAACCCAGAGTATCAATACTCAGTTTACCTCTAAATACTACCACCACTCTATAGCAAACTTTTCTTGCATTGTACTGTAGGGTTTTGAAAGCATCAAACAGTCGAGTGACAGCATCGGGTGAAAGAAATAAAAGACCAACCCTTAGCACCTCCAAAACATATAGCCAGAAATTACATTTGGTCATGTATTTACTGGGAAGAAACGGTTCAATAACATACCTGCATGTAACAAAAAGTAAGTGAATCCTTAGGATTATCATATAATTTGAAGGTGAAATCATAGTCTAGGGTTTTCAATCAATAGGATGACAATCATGGTGTGAGTGAGATGCTACTTCAGTGGCTGGAGAGTGTAATGGTTAAGGGCTCTGCCTCTGACACAGGAGACCTGGGTTCGAATCTCAGCTCTGCCTGTTCAGTAAGCCAGCACCTATTCAGTAGGAGACCTTGGGCAAGTCTCCCTAACATTGCTACTGCCTATAGAGCGAGTCCTAGTGGCTGCAGCTTTGGAGCTTTGACTCCGCCAGGAAAAAAAGCGCGATATAAATGTTTATTTAGGGAAAAAAAAAAAAAAAATCAAAACAAAAACCACAAGGATCCAGCAAAACCCGATCATACATGCACCATGTTGATGTCCATAAAGCTGGAACAACATTACAAAGCCAACTTTAAAGAGTTTACGCTCTACAAATCAACAGACAATACAATTAAACAACAAGGCTGCGCTGTCAACAATAGTTCACATATACAATGTCCACCAGATATTAACTGCCCCAAAAGAACTTCTGCACACTGCAATGGGGTTGCTGTCTCACTTATCCAGACAAAAGATATTGGCAAGGCTGCTGGACTGCGCTCTACACTTCCTATAGGCAATACAAAACTTCACATAGCGTAACTCTGTTATACTAAGTTAACACCCCACCCATGTCTTAGTGACTAGTGCAGCACATGTGATCACACTCTCCTTTGATTGCGCTCACCAAATTGTAGCCACCTCAAACATGAGGTGGATCGATCGCTCAAATCAGTTTCCCACAAGGCACTTGCTGCTATTCTTCACCTTTAATGTATAAAATTTCCTCCAATAAAACATAAAAACACAAGTGTAATACTGTTAAAAATCAGAAGAGCACCCGTCAATGTTATGACATAAAATTTACCGTAAGCTTTCATAACTTGTTCTTTTTTGATCCTATTTTCAAATAAAACACTAGGTTCCATATATTTTTAGAGTACCCAAAGGTAATAAATACTCTATATACCTAATTAACATCATTTGAGAGGTACTATAACAGTTCTCAATTCAATTCTCTTCATATAACTTTGTACCTATAACCTGTTAATTGTTATTAGCATAAGATGACTTATGTGAACTCTGTATCATTTATAAGTGTTATAATTCCTGCATATATAATTTTATCTATATTTGGAAATAAGTTTAATGAACCTTCTGGAAACTTCTGTTTTTTCTCTGAAAATCAATAAAAACAGTATAACAAAAAAAAAAAAAAAACAAAAAAAAAAAACGGGAGGGCACCCACGCGTTTCGACCAATCGGTCTCATCAGGGGCCCCAGATTAGACGGATTGGTCAAAACGCGTAGGACGTGGAGCTGGGATGCCGCTCATCCACCTGACGCTGGGCAGACCTCGCTGTTGTGTGATCTGTGATGTGCAATGTTACAAGTGGAAACCATGCGAGTGCGCAGTCTGTGCATGGGTGCTCTTCTGATTTTTAACAGTTCTACACTTGTGTTTTTATTGGCAGAAATGTTATACATTAAAGGTGAAGAATAGCAGCAAGTGCCTTGTGGGAAACTGATTTGAGCGATAGATCCACCTGATATTTGAGGTGGCTACAATTTGGTGAGCGCAATTAAAGAAGGAGCGTGTGATCACGTGTGCTGCACTATTCACTAAGACATGGGTGGTGTGTTAACTTAGTATAACAGAGTTACGCTATGTGACGTTTTGTATTGCCTATAGAAAGTGGAGAGCGCAGTCCAGCAGCCTTGCCATAGACTGTACAAATGAAGGATATTACCCTATCCAAAAAGTGGTTGACCAGCAAAGATAATTACTAAAACCAAAGGCCTGTCTCACATTGGTGAATTTTGAGGTTCACGAGACCACGATCAGGAAAACACAGATGTCTGGGTGGCAAGGAGAAAGCCACTGCTCTCCTTCAAGAGTACTGCTGCCATCTAGTTCACTAGTGATCATGTGGACAAACCATAAGGCAGAAAGTCTTGTGGACAGATGAAGCCAAAAATAAAATTTTAACTGAGGAGCATTGTATTTGGAGAGAAAAAAAAATCCATTGCAGAATAAGAATCGACCTACATCTGTGTAAAATGTTAGGGAGAGAGTTCTGATCTGATTCTACATACACGAGCTGTTCAAATGAGGAAATCCACCAATGTCCGAGAGCTGAACTTGCCCTGTGTGGTGGAATGGGCTAAAATTGTTTAAAGAGAAACTCCAACCTAGAATTGAACTTTATCCCAATCAGTAGCTGATACCCCCTTTTACATGAGAAATATAATGATTTTCACAAACAGACCATCAGGGGGTGCTGTATGACTGATTTTGTGCTGAAACCCCTCCCACAAGAAGCTCTGAATACCACGGTACTCTGGGCAAACTGCCACAATGTAACAATGTTCACAGACAGGAATTAGCTGTTTACAGCTGTCTCTAACAGCCAAAACAGCTAGGAGCAGCTACATAACCTGCCCACAGTAACAATGTCACCATGTAATACATGTCAGAATGTGAATTTGGGAGAGGAAAGATTTTACAGTGAGCAAACACTGACTAAATCATTTATACATAATTATGGTAAAAAATGAAGCACTTTTTTTACTTCATTATTTTCACTGGAGTTCCTCTAAATCAATGTGCAGGGCTAAGCAACAGTTAGGGCTTGTTCACATTATAAGTGATTTTGCTTATTTTTAAGCGTGAACGATAAAAATAAATAAAACACCTTAAAAGCGCTTGTGCAATGTTAGCTTATGTGCGTGTTCTCACATAAGTGATGAGCTTTCTATCCAATCGCATGTGGCTCCTGCACCATTTCTAGAGTGTTTGCGATTCAATAGAAAGTATAGCAAAATCACTAAGCGCAAAAAAAAAAAAAGCTTTGAAAAGCAATTTGCTGAGCGCTTTAATATTTATTTCCAAGTCAAAGAGTGCACTTCCTGATTGACGTCAGGAAATGAACAAAAACATTGCTACACAAAAGTGCTTAGAAAAGCTTCTCTAAGCAAAAATAACCACCATGGATGTAATGAATATAAAACGGATTACCTCTAAGAAGAAGGGGCAACGCCAATAAAGGAAAAACAACATTTGAATAAAATCAGACAGAAACGATTTGTGTCCGATAATAGTTTGATTATTAAAAAATGTTTTCATATATTGGCGTTTCCCCTTCTTAGAGGTAAGCCATTACATCCATGGTTATTTTTTGGGGTGCCTTCTCCCTCCCAGTGATATGGTTTACAGCCCCCTAACTATTAGAGGTTTCTATGAAGAAAAAAACCAAAAAAAAAAAAAACACATTTATAATCTTTTCTAGGGGTAAAACCATAGCCCTAATTGAATTCACTTTTTCTCCTTAGCTTACTCCTTGGTGCTATTTTCACAACTGTATCAATATGCCACCAGAAACCAAGGAACTCCGAAAAAATTTACGGTACATTTATTGCAAAGTGATGAAACGTATTTTTTTGGCTAGGTTCACAGTGGTCAGTTGCATAGTGCATGCATATGTGATGACTGAACTGCAATGGGAGACTGGACAGACTTCCATACAAAGCCTGCATGCAGCAAGTTAGAATAGAATAATGTGCTTAGTTACAAGGCAGTACTGTGAACAGGCCCATAGAATTATATGGTCAGCGAGCTGACATGCAGGATTATTCTGCAATGCAACGGACTACTGTTAACACGGCCTAAAACAGAAGATGAAGATTATCTCCCCGTAGAAAAAAATCCTCAAAAAAAATAAATAAATAAATACTTTTTAAACCTCCAGCAAGCAAGAACATTAAAATCATTTTGATAGTACTTTTTCTACTACTTTTTTTTCCCCTAGAAGAAGAAAGAAAAAAAAAAAAAAAAAAAAAACACTTATGAGAAAAAAATGGAATTGCATATGGTCCCTGGTGTCCAAGCCATTTATAATAATATCTTAGATCTTCATGGAATAAGCAAAGCTAACTTTTCACACATGCTTTGCTCTACTCTGTGATAACAGCATACAGGTTCACTTTGTACAACGGTGTTTCATATAAAGCATACAGATCTTTTCTAATGAGCTCATAAAGTTGTCCACATCCATAGGCCTGAACGATTTTAGGAAAAGATTGAATTGCACGATTTCTGTCAGAAATTTCGATTGATTCGATTCACGATTTTCAAATTCAACAGTGAAACCCAGCCTCCCCCCACTTCAGCTTTGCAGAATGATCACCACACCGTCAGCCACACCACAGCAGTCATTACCACGCCTGACACACAGTGCAGCATGGCAAAGGCAAACAAAAAAAAAACAAAAAAAACTTGACTGACAGGAGTGTGGCGAAGTCTGCTGGCCATGTTACATAGTTTGATTGACACGCGTGGGTGGAGTTGGCCGCCCGCCCAGCAAATGTTGAAGCACTAGGAGGAGGGAGTTGCCAAGTGAGAGCCTGCTGCTCATCATACCACTTAAAAAAAGTGACACAAATCGCCCAATACAAATAAGTAATTGTCAGCAGCAGACTCAGCCTGCCACCTGCCCAGCTTATGATGGATGTGGAGGTCCAGGGAATATTAAGCCGCCGGGATGGCGTGTGAGAGCCTGCGGGCCGGGGTGGGCGAGTCTGCCGCCCCGCCAGCTAATGTTGGGAGAAGGCGTGTGAGAGCCTGTGGGCTGAGCAGAGCCTGCTGCCCGCTCATCTGATTGGCTGCAGAGAGAGAGAGAGAGAGAGAGAGAGAGAGAGAGAGAGAGAGAGAGAGAGAGAGAGAGAGAGAGAGAGAGAGAGAGAGAGAGAGAGAGAGAGAGAGAGAGAGAGAGAGAGAGAGAGAGAGAGAGAGAGAGAGAGAGAGAGAGAGAGAGAGAGAGAGAGAGAGTGTCCCGCCTCCACTCGGAGAACAAGTGTACACAATGACAGAGCTGCAGAGGGGACCGCTGGATGGGCTACAGAGGGGAGTGAATATCGTTGCCATGGCGATCACGGAAACGGCATTTCCAGGATCGCGATTTCGATCCAAAAACGATATATCGTTCAGGCCTACACATCCATACATAGGTGGTTAACGGACAACTGAAGCAAGAGGGATATGGAGGCTGCCATATTTATTTCCTTTTAATACTAGTTGCCCAGCAGTCCTGCTGATCCTTTGCCTCTAAAGGTGGCCATACACTTATAGATTTGCAGCAGATTTGACCATCACATAGATTACTGTCAGATCAAATATGACAGGAATCTGATGTGTGCCACACACTAGGAACAGATTTCCAATAGATTTCAGAATGAAATCAATTTAAAAAAACTGATCGAAATGCATTATTGCACAATTCGATCCAATGCAACTCTATGGGCCATCTATCTGCTGCCAGCAACCGGTCGACCTAGATTTTTCACCTGGACCGATCGAGCAAATCGATTGAAGTCTGTTGGAAATCGATAGACCGGCCAATCGATCATGCTTCCTGCTGCATCGGTTTCTAGCGGATTCAATCAGACCGGTCGAATCAGCCATCAATCGATGGCTGAAATCGACCAGTGTATGGGCCCCTAATACTTTTATCCATTAACCCTGAACAAGCATATGCAGATCAGGTCTGATAAGATTATCTGCATGCTTGTTTCTGGTGTTATTCAGACACTACTGCAGCCAAATAGATCAGCAGGGCTGCCAGGCAACTGGTATTGTTAAAAAGGAAATAAATATGGCAGCCGCCATTTATTTCTCACTTCAGTTGTACTTCCATTTCTGCCGCCCGGACGTGACGCTCACGTCCAGGCGGCTGCTCTGCTGCGGTGCCATGCGCGATCGCGCCCCCCCGGTAGCCCTGGGATCAGTGAACGGTAACATGGTTCCCGATCACCGATCCGTGTCCCCAGCAGAAAAACCGGAACGCTCTTACTAGAGGCTTCAGTCTTTCTGCAAATAACAATTTCCACGCCCTCCTTGTTCTTCCGGTTAGCGAGAAGCACAAGGAGGGGAAAAAAAGAAAAACAAAACATTAAAAAACTCAAGGTGGCCATCTTGTGGCCAAATCGTAAAAAACTACATCTACATATTTTTTTACATTACAATTTACACATATAACATTAAAAAATAACTATTTCCCACAGCAAAATATTACCCAAATAAATTTTTAAATGTAAAAAAAATGTTTCCAAAAAAAAAAAAAAAAATAGTTACCTAAGGGTCTGAACTTTTTAAATATGCATTTGAAGGGGGTATACTACGAATAGTTTTTAAATTATTAGCTTGTAAATAGTGATGGATGCAAAACTGAAAAAAAATGCACCTTTATTTCCAAATATTGGAGTCATACATTCTGATAGGGACAAAATTAAGGTTTCAATTATGGTAGCGTGGATCATTTTAAAGCTATAATGGACGAAAACTGAGAAATAATAAATTTTTTCCATTTTTTTCCTTATTCATCCTGTTAAAATGCATTTATAAACAAATAATTCTTAGCAAAATGTACCACCCAAAGAAAGCCTAATTAGTGGCGGAAAAAACAAGATACAGATGTGTTAAGAAGTGATAAAGTTATTAGCGAATGAATGGGAGGTGAAAATTGCTCTGGTGCATAAGGTGAAAAATTCCCGCGGGCTGAAATGGTTAAACATGACAAATGCTTCACAAATACAAAAATGCAATGGGCAGGGAACGTGCACATCTGGTCCATGGGGATGCCACTCCTTAACTAGAGCCAGTCATGGCTATATATTAACTAAGGCAAAATACATTACTTGCAAATATACACTAAGCACATTCAAACTATTAGGTAAGGAAAAGTAAACAGACCATTCACTTTATAGCGCATAGCCGTTGTCAGCTGCTTCTTCGTCTTCCCATCAGCCCCCAGCTGAAGGATGCCCAATATTGAGGCAACTCCATGGGGAGACATAACCACATTGTCATAAGGTCTAGTCTTCACCACCTGGTTGAACACCTGGATTCCAATGTCTGAGCCAAGTTCTTCAAGAGACTTTGAATTTATTGCAGAGTGTGCTGAGGTCAGATATACCACTGCAAACAAAGCCAAGAGGAGCCTCATCTTTCAAAGAAATTAAAAATACCTAGGAAGAAAACATGAAAAGTTACTATAGAACACACATCCTACAGCACTGGAGTTAAGGAATTAAACAAGTCATCTGTATGGTTTATATTTTTATTGAATTTGTGTGGGCTTAGGTTATGTTTTGTTTCTTTCCTCAATCCCACAAAAACAGGTTAGTTCATGCGTTTCCACCCAAACTGGCCCTAAAGGGTGTACAAATTTCACAGTTTGCATCAGATTGACGACAACTGAGGGACATGGACTTATGTGAGTTATTGGACACACCCTGTACTGTGTTGCAAGCTATGCCACTGGTTATGAAACAGAACCAAAAAAAAAAAAAAAAAAATTAACATACAGTCAATGCAAATAGGACATGCGTTTACCACTTTCAGACTAAACAGCTGAATGAATAGTACATATATAAAATTTCAAATCTATAAAATATTTATAATCTCATCCAGCAGGGTTAACAGTGTTAAATTTTATGAATAAATCCTACCATATAGTCTAAAGTAAATGGATCTTTCACTGTTTGGCCCTACCCCTTTATTACCATCATTAAATAGTTAATTCCTCCCAATCTAATCCCTACCAGTCATATGTCTATTGTTGTCTATTAGGGGGAAGCCAATTAGGGCTCGTTTCCACTAGTGCGGTGCGAATCGCCGGGATTCCACCGCTGACGAAATCGCATGCGGATGCAATTCCGCGTGCGTTTGATGCGATTTCGCATGCGATTTAGCATAGGCGGGGTATATGCGAATTTAACCATGTCACTGCCTGGTTCAAGTTACATTCGTTTTCATGCGAATTCGCGGCAAAAACGCATGTACGGTTTCCCTATCAAATACATATCCTGCGAATCGCCTGCATTCCACACGCAGGCAAATTCTGCAGGCTCTACTGTGCAGAAAAATCCTGCACAGAAGAACGCAGGAAAAAAAAAACTGACAAGTGGAAACAGGACCATCCACTTGTCTGCATGCGGATTCTTACCACTAGGGATGGTCAATTGAGATACAGGTACTTTTTAAGTTGGCACAAGATTAGGCAAACTGTGTGCAAATATATGCACTTTGAAAATTAGCCAATCAAATTTCATCTTGATGGGATTGGTCCACTTTTTTGCCCAAAAAAAAAAACCAAAACAAAAAAAAAACCTGCTTCTACTTATTGAAAATGATCCAATTAACCTTCCCCAGTTAGAACTACTGCTTATAGCAAACTAGTGACACTTTTTGTCACAAATAAAGTCCAATGTATAGCAATTGCCACAACAACACTGTCCATTGGTTATTCTCACTGGGCAGTTTAACAATACAATTATAATGGGCTTAAAAAAAAAATTTTTTTGCAACATTAAAAAGCTAAGTACCCCTTCATGGAGACTACTTGACGACTCTTTTCTATAGCTGCATTGACATGAGGTATTGTAACAAACGTTGGAGAGGCAGTTGCGGCAAACAGCGCTACCACCGCAGCTGCCTCCAGCTCTCTGCCTAGCAATCTATCCATGCCTCGGGCGTCTAGCACGCCGAGGACGGGTTTGTCAGCTGCACATAAGGTCGCCTTATCGCGTGCGCACAGACAGGACCTTTATGCGGGGAGGAGGCGCCTCAGCTGACGGCCGGTCGGCTGACGTCAGAGGAGACACTCGCGGCTCCTCATTGGCTGAGAGGAGTAGGCGTGACGGAGGGGTCTCCTCTGCTTCATAAGCCAAGCTGAATCACTCGCAACTTGTCTGCTGTTGCGAATACTTGGTGTTAGCGCTCAGACCTTAGATAGTTCCGGTGTGCTTTGATCCGGGAGGAAACCGGGGATTTCACACAAGATAGGAATTGTTTGATAGCTATAAAGATTATTCATCACTGTGTTATTATCTGTGCATGACTCTGGCTCGTTCGGACTACTCTTCTGCTCAGTGATTCTGTACCTCTGCCCATCTGATCTTGCTGCCAACTCTGCCTGTTTAAACCTTCTTTACATAGTTATTTTGGTTGAAAAAAAAAAAGACATACGTCCATCGAGTTCAACCAGTACAAAGTACAACTCCAGCCTGCTCCCTCACACATCCCCGTTGATCCAGAAGAAGGCGAAAAAACCCCTACAAGGCATGGTCCAATTAGCACCAAAAGGGAAAAATTCCTTCCCGACTCCAGATGGCAATCAGATAAAATCCCTGGATCAACATCATTAGGCATTACCTAGTAATTGTAGCCATGGATGTTTTTCAACGCAAGGAAAGCATCTAAGCCCCCTTTAAATGCAGGTATAGAGTTTGCCATAACGACTTCCTGTGGCAATGCATTCCACATCTTAATCACTCTTACTGTAAAGAACCCTTTCCTAAATAAATGGCTAAAACGTTTTTCCTCCATGCACAGATCATGTCCTCTAGTCCTTAGAGAAGGCCTAGGGACAAAAAGCTCATCCGCCAAGCTATTATATTGCCCTCTGATGTATTTATACATGTTAATTGGATCTCCTCTAAGGCGTCTTTTCTCTAGACTAAATAAACCCAGTTTATCTAACCTTTCTTGGTAAGTGAGACCTTCCATCCCACGTATCAATTTTGTTGCTCGTCTCTGCACCTGCTCTAAAACTGCAATATCTTTTTTGTAATGTGGTGCCCAGAACTGAATTCCATATTCCAGATGTGGCCTTAGAGAGTTAAACAGGGGCAATATTATGCTAGCATCTCGAGTTTTTATTTCCCTTTTAATGCATCCCAAAATTTTGTTAGCTTTAGCTGCAGCGGCTTGGCATTGAGTACGATTATTTAACTTGTTGTCAATGAGTACTCCTAAGTCCTTCTCCAAGTTTGATGTCCCCAACTGTATCCCATTTATTTTGTATGGTGCTAGACCATTGGTACGACCAAAATGCATGACTTTACATTTTTCAACATTGAATTTCATCTACCATGTATGTGCCCATATAGCCATCCTATCCGGATCCTGTTGCAATATGACACTATCTTCCTGAGAGTTGATGATTCTGCACAATTTTGTATCATCTGCAAAAATAGCAACATTGCTCACTACTGCATCTACTAGGTCATTAATAAATAAATTGAAGAGCACTGGACCCAGTACAGACCCCTGTGGGACCCCACTGCTAACAGTCTCCCATTTTGAGTAGGATCCATTGACCACAACTCTTTGTTTTCTGTCCATTAGCCAGTTCCCTATACACACACACACACACACACACACACACACACACACACACACACACACACACACACACTTCCCCAGTCCTTGCAGCCTCAACTTTTGCACCAGACTTCTGTGGGGAACAGTGTTGAAGGCCTTTGCAAAGTCCAAGTATATCACATCTACAGCATTCCCAATATCCATATTAGCATTCACTACCTCATAAAAGCTGAGCATGTTAGTCAAACAGGACCTGTCTTTAGTAAACCCATGTTGATGCTGAGAAATAAGATTCTACTATGAAGTCCTGTATAGTATCTCTAAGTAACCCCTCAAATAGTTTGCATACAACTGATGTTAAGCTTACAGGTCTATAATTTCCTGGATCTGATTTTTTGCCCTTCTTAAATAATGGGAAAACGTGGGCTGTACGCCAATCCACTGGGACTCGGCCAGTTGCAAGAGAGTCACAAAGATAAGATAAAAGGGGTTTATCTATAACTGAACTTAATTCCCTTAGGACCCGAGGATGCATGCCATCTGGGCCAGGTGCCTTGTCTATTTTTTAATTTATTTAGTCTTGCCTTCACTTCTTCCTGCGTTATTTAATATTACAGTTAGAAGATTGAGACTCTTCTGCCTCTAATTTGCAACAGTGCTGTTTCCTTTGTGAAGACAGAAGCAAAGAAAGCATTTAATAACTCTGCCTTACCTTGGTCATCCACCATTGAGTTCCCACCCTCATCCTTTAGGAGGCCTATACAGTCAACCTTTTTTTTTTTTTTTTTTTTTTTTTTTAGAGTGGTTTAGAGATGTATTTGTAAAACTTTTTTTGGGTTAGATTTGATATTCCTGTCTCTGCCTTCCGATTTTGTACTGCATCTGTCTGTCACCAACCCGATTAGTCTGACCACTCTACTCTCACCAGAGGGCCCTTGACTCTGGTGAGGGGCGCTGTACTGTTAGTACACACCAGCTCCTCTGGTGAGGTATAGCTAAACCTATCAGTACTACTTGCTATTGCTGTCACATCAGCTGTCTGATATACCAGTATTATAGGTGATTCTGCAGATCACCCTATAATCAGGTATATATCTGCATTATAGGTGATACTGCAGATCACCTAATAATCAGAACTCTGTTTCTTGCGGACACAAATCGTTACAGGTATACAGTATGTGGCACAGTGTAACCCATGGGAGGGTTTTGAGGGGGAAGTAGGGTGGGCTTTAAATACATGAAGCATTCCTTTTGTAAGTTTATCTGGTTTTCATTTTGTCTCTTGACCAAGGTTTTGTGTTAAACCAAATAAAAAAAAAAAAGGGAAAAAAAAATAAATTCCAGTTCCAGCTGATCACATGTGACCACCGGTATTTCACTAGGCACCTTGCAGCCTCCTCACTCTCCTCCTACATTCCCTCCCCAGGAGTCAGATCCAGATCATGGGCAAGTCCCATGGCAACCTCGTGCTGTTGGTGGCAGGGGCAAGGGAGGTCTCCATTGCAGCCACTTCAGTGATTGATAAAACAGTGGACAGGCCATCACTAGAAAGGTTTATGTATACATTGGGGATCAGTCAGAACTGCTAAAATAAAAATTATAAGGAGTAAAAATAAGGAGTAAAGATAAATTAGTGCTGAAAAGTCAACTTGATCTTAAGGTTTCCATTATTTGATCTCAGGTCTGAAGCATACCTGGATAATAGTTTTGTTCATCCCTACATGACAGTAGGTCATCTATAATGTGACGATTAGGCCTAGTGAAAATTAAAGGTTTTCCCCATCAAAAGTGAATTTCACTTTAAGGGAATGGAATGTAAGAAAAAAAAAAAAAAATGAATAATTCCATAACATGCATACATTTACTATATATGAAAGCAGTGTTTAAAAATGACCTATGAACCTTGCTTGTGCATTTTATAAAAATAAAAAGTGAAGCTGTCTGAATAAGATTGTCTAAACAAAGGTTGCCAAACTCCCTGCTATAATCCAGATACACAGCAGCAAGAATTATGCCAGTGAAGGAAACAGAGGTGGGGAAAGTCTTGAGGGAACCTAATCAGCTGAGAGTAAAAGGGCTGCCAAAAATCCAAGAAGTCAGAATTGATGTAATGGTAATTGCTAAACAGTTCAGACAAAGGGGAGGGGTCAGTCCGTAGTGACATAATTTAGCAGTTATCTCACAGGATTGTCAGGTCACAGAACAATCACAGAATATCCAAATACAGATCACTGTCAAAAGATTTGTGAGAAAGGACTCAAAACCGAGGTGACAAAAGGGTATACCAGCAAATATTTCTGGAACACACATGCCACTCCAAGATGTCCCTATTAAAGCTAACCTGAACTGAAAATAAACAAAATGAGATCATTGTGTAGTACTAATGGTAAACAGAACATTGGTAACAAATGACATGAGATTGGCTGTACAGAATGTTCTCAATTCACAAAGCAGTTTAGGCCCCGTTCACACTTGCGGTTTTGCAAAAACCGCACCGGATGTCCGGACCGCACCGGAGCCGGATCGGACCTGACCCGTACGGTTCCAGTCCGGATCCGGTCCGGATCCGGTCCGGTTGCATACGGTTTCCGTGCGGTATGAACACGGTTGCGGTCCGGATCCGGATTCTTAAAGAGATAACAACCTGTATAAATACCTGGGGTTCTGGAAGGTCAGCAGAAGCTCTGGGGTCATTGTTGGAGACAGCTGGACGTGTGGAGACCATCCTTGGATACAGAGACAGCAGTTGGGACCATGGATCCAGTCATTTTTTACGCTTATTACCTGGGAATTCTCTCCTTCCTGTTGTTTACCTACTACTATGTGGGGAGAAGGCGTGCTCCTCGCAGGAGATGGTGGGTGCACCCTCTACTAGCCAGGAGGCAGAGGAAGGGAGAGTTCCAGGCCCTCTACCGGGACCTCAGACGACACCCACAGAAGTTCTACAGCTACACTCGGATGTCTATTCCCCTGTAAGTATCTAGGCCTAAATACACCAACCCCCACCATCCCTAAACACCCCACCCTCACCCCCACAACACCTCATCCCTGTATACCTAGCTAAACACACCACCCTGACCCCCACACCCCTGTATACCTAGCTATACACTACACCCCCACCCTCCACAACACTCCCAAACCTCTGTAAACACACCTCCCCCATCCTCCACCCAACACCTTGTCCCACAACATACTTTACAGCTTCTTCCTTTCCATCTCCTGACAGGTTTGATACCCTTTTGGAGATGGTGAAGGATGACCTTAGGAAGAAGGATACCACGTTCAGGAGAGCAGTCACACCACAAGAACAACTACTCATCACACTGAGGTATGTAAAAACAAATTTTTTTATTGCAAAAACAACCACTTTCCAACATGGAAACATTCTTCCAACATGGAAGACAAAAAAATAACATATCTATGGTATAGCCCGGTCAGTTTTAAGGAACACCAACTTTGTGCTGGAAGAGTTGCAGGGCATAGCTGCCCAAGTGTCTTTCGGGGACACCAGTCCCTAATATTAAAGTGCTTCAAAAACCTAACCACTGGCACAGGACCCTCTGAGCCATGGATGAAGGACACAGGTCAGTGAAAAGGCTAGGCCTCTCACCGACCAGTGTAGGTGTCCTTCATCCATGGCTCCAAGGGTCTTGTGCAAGTGATTAGGAACAAGAACAAAGTGAGGAGCAAGAGGAACCGATGGCAGAGGAGCAGGACTACAGGTAGTGTCTTTCGGGGACACCAGGCCCTAAATTTTTAGTGCTTCTAAAACCTAACCACTGGCACAGGACCCTCTGAGCCATGGATGAAGGACACAGGTCAGTGAAAAGGCTAGGCCTTTCACTGACCAGTCAAGGTGTCCTTCATCCATGGTTCAAAGGGTCTTGTGCAAGTGGTTAGGAACAAGAACAAAGTGAGGAGCAAGAGGAACCGATGGCAGAGGTGCATGACTACAGGTGCAGTGCAACAGGCACAAGGTTGTGACCCAGGTAGTGTCTTTCGGGGACACCAGGCCCTAAAATTGAAGTGCTTTAAAAACCTAACCACTGGCACATGACCCTCTGAGCCATGGATGAAGGACACAGGTCAGTGAAAAGGCTAGGCCTCTCACCGACCAGTGAAGGTGTCCTTCACCCATGGCTCCAAGGGTCTTGTGCAAGTGATTAGGAACAACAAAGTAAGGAACAAGAGGAATCAAAGGCACAGGTGCAGGACTACAGGTGCAGTGCAACAGGCACAAGGTTGTGACCCAGGTAGTGTCTTTCGGGGACACCAGGCCCTAAAGTTCAAGTCCAGCAAAAACAAAAGTTCCCTGACATGGTCATCTGAACACCTCTGAACCTTGGTTGAAGGAGATGGGGCAGGGAAAAGGTTGGGCTAAAAAGCCCTGGGATGGTATCCTTCCTCCGAGGATCGGAGGTATTCAGAGGAGCATGTCCAGGAACAATTTGACTTTTTTTTTCAAATTGGATCGGCACCACTACTAGAAAAGGTGGGAGTTGCTGCCTGGAAATCTGGACTCTCTTGGGTGCTAGTCGTGGATGAGCTGGACCCTGACAGCAGTGGCCCATATTGACTGCCTCTGTAGCCGGTGTACATCTGTGATGATTGCCAGGTGGGCACCGCTGTTGGTTGTGGGGGTCTAAAAATTGGTGGTTGCAATAATGGCGTGTCCATGTGTTGTTTGATCACCTCCAGCAAAGTGGAATGGCACGCCATCATGTTTTGGGAAGGCACCTTTTCCAAATATGGTATTAGAGACATCACAGTGTGAAAACACGGGTGTGCCTGCAATTTCAGTAGTTCCTTGCTTTGTTGATGCATTTGCTGCATCATGTTCTGCAGCTGGCCCACCGACTGATGATGCTGCGCACGCAGTTGGTCGATTACTCCTCTGTGCATCTCATGCATCATTTTAAACTCGTCCCTGTAGTGCCCATGTACAGCGTCGAGCTCACATTGCAGTGAAGTGATGTGGGACTTGTACTGCTCCATGATATGGCCCCTGTCCTCATCTTGCAACTGCCGGGTTATGAGAGTTTGGTGGCTCTGAAGAATCCCGAGAAGTCCGGAGACGGCCCCGGACATCTCGGACTCTGTCTCTCTCCTTGTTGGGGGGAGGGTACCTCGACGCCTCACTGGTGGGGTGGTCCTCACTGGTGGTGTGGCAGCATCTTCCCGTCCTCTGGCCTGTGTCGGGGTTGCCCTGCGCGCTGGTTGTGCTGCAGTCTCTCGGTGCTCCTCACTTTGTTCTTGTTCCCCTGGAGCTTCCATAGCGGTCGATTGTGGAGGTGCAGCTTCTTCCACACTCGGTCCTGCAACCTCAACATCCAAGCTCTCTTCTACCAAGTCATCATCAAAGGAGAGAGCTGGGATAGCTAAGGACTCCCTCCTCCTACTCCTCTCCTCGGGGCAATGGGTTACATCGGCGACGTCATCATCCACCAAGCTCTCCTCGCTGCTGAACCGTGCCTCCTGGTTCGGTTCCTCTTGCTCCAAATTGTCTTCAGTCCTGTAGATAAAAACAATATTTATTGGTGTGCCAAACAGCATGTGGCGTCAATTCACAGAGCTAGCAAACACTAGCAAACACTTTATCAACCGTTTCTACCAAACATTTGATAAAGCTTGTGAGAAAAGTTCGCTAGCCATGGGAATTGAGGCCAGTTTATAGCAATACATGGCCGAAGTCATGGTAGTTGTCTGCTAAAATGAGCTCTCAGTTCCTGCCCACAGTAGTGGTACTTACAGTCTAGGTTCCAGGCTTGCATTGATGAAAGACAATTGCTTGGCAAATTGGTAGTCTTTTTGTCGCTTTCCCCCGCCACTGCCACTTCGTTCGGCAAGTTTTTTCTTCCGTAGCCATTTCACGTATGCATCACGTATATTGCGCCACCTTGTCTTGAACCTTTCTCCTGTAACGACATGAAAAATTGATTTCGATTATTTCTCTTGTAGGTACATCGCAACTGGACAAACATATACATCGCTACATGTCACATTTCGTATTGGGAAGAGCACGGTGGCAGGCATCGTCGTGAGGACTTCGAGGATCCTTTGGACGCGACTGAGGGCCAGATACATGCCTGTGCCAGACACCACGAAATGGGAGGAGATCGCCCAGGGCTTCTGGACCGAGTGCAAGTTTCCTAATTGTGTTGGCGCACTGGATGGGAAACACATCCGGCTTCAGAAACCCGTGGGGAGTGGCAGCCATTATTTCAACTATAAAAAATACTTTAGCATTGTTCTAATGGCAGTGGCAGATGCGGACTACAAGTTTGTGTACGTGGACGTGGGGTCGTACGGTAGTTCCAATGACTCTGGAATTTTCCAGCGTACGACCCTTTGCCGGCTGATGGAGGAAGGCAGACTGCGTCTCCCCCGTGACAGACCCTGGCCTGGGACAAGGGCACCGGCCTACCCCTATGTGTTTGTGGGGGACGAGGCCTTCGCCCTGTCCGACCATGTAATGCGTCCGTACCCAGACAGGGGACTTGATGCCAGCCAGCTACACTTCAATGCTCGGTTGAGCCGTGCAAGGAGAATGGTGGAGTGCACATTTGGGATCCTGGTGTCAAAGTGGAGGGTGTTCCACACGCCCATGCTGCTGAAACCGGGCAACGCAGTTGTCGTGGTGAAGGCAGCATGCATCCTCCACAACTTTGTGCGGCAGGAGGAAAGAGAGACTCCGGAACCCCCGAATGTGCTTCCACTAATGCCCCTGCGGAGGTATGCAACCAGGCCAAGGGTAGTGTCACTGCGGAACAGGGACCAACTGAGACTTTATTTTACCACACCACCAGGACGAGGGTGAATGTTTGGTTTTTAATATGTTTTGTTGAAATGTGTTTATTTTGGAGTTTCAAGTTTTTAAGTGATTTTAAATGTCTTAATTTTTTACAATAAATTGATGTTTAATAATTGGTCATTGTGTATGTTTTATGTGCACAGGTGGGGTACATCGCAGGTGGGTGGGAGACATCACAGGTGGGGTACATCACAGGTGGGGTACAGGTGGGTGGGATACATCACAGGTGGGTGGGATACATCACAGGTGGGGTACATCACAGGTGGGGTACATCACAGGTGGGATACATCACAGGTGGGATACATCACAGGTGGGGTACAGGTGGGTGGGATACATCACAGGTGGGTGGGATACATCACAGGTGGGGTACAGGTGGGTGGGATACATCACAGGTGGGGTACAGGTGGGTGGGATACATCACAGGTGGGTGGGATACATCACAGGTGGGGTACAGGTGGGTGGGATACATCACAGGTGGGTGGGATACATCACAGGTGGGGTACAGGTGGGTGGGATACATCACAGGTGGGTGGGATACATCACAGGTGGGGTACAGGTGGGTGGGGTACAGGTGGGTGGGGAACACGTGGGTGACACAAATCCATAGCAAAAGTGGAATACATCACAAGCTAACCACAAGCCCCCCCAAAAACTTCTAGTCAACATACCCTCTGTGCCTTGCTGTCTCTTGCTCAAGTGTTCAAAGTCCTCCACATACAGCTTGGCAATTTTTTTCCACAGGCCTCTGCATTTTTTGATGTTGCTGTGGTCCGCATCCCCCTTGTCCCACAGGGCTGGTACCTGCTGCACCTGTAGGATGAGGTCTTCTGATGTGTAGGGCCTCACCCCCTCGTTATCAGACATGTTGCTGCCAAAGAGCTCCAGCATGAAGTCACTGCTGCTCCACTCTGTGAACGCTGGTGCCATGTGGTCCCCATCCAAAATGGCCACCATACCATAGAGTCAGCATAGGAAGTGTGGTATAACATCCGGTTTTTATAGCCAGTGTGTTGTGCGCTCTCCGGTTCTCATTGGTTTCCATTGGCCGGATGCAACATTCCGGCTCCGGTCCGGATACGTCAGCCGGACCAGCCGGACCAAAAAATAGCGCATGTTGGAACGGACGCCGGAGTCCGGATCCGGACGAAACGGACGCATGTGAACGGTCGCATAGACTTTCATTGCTATGCCGTGCGTCCGTTTCGTCCAGTCCGCATGCGGTCCGGCTCCGGCACGGCAATTCCGGATAGCAACCGCTAATGTGAACCGGGCCTTAGACTACGCTACCGAATGTTTGGTAAAATCCTGCATTCAGTAGTGTACAAGTTTAATTCACATAGAATTACCTGACATACCAAATGTTTTACCTGGTTTAAAAATAGTATGTGAATTCAAAGTTCATGTCAGAATTTCCAGAGTGAAAGTGGACATGGTCAGTGTGCATTTCCCAACAGCGGCCTCAATTCACAAAGGGCTGGGTTTGGTAAAACAAAATGTTACGGTATTTGTTCTTAATTTTTAAATTCACTAGAGATTTTACAAATGCTGGTGACATTCAGTAAAATGTCAAATTGTTTGGTAGCCATCGGTAAGGTAGTCTAAATTAAAGTATTCTGTAAATCAGAACCATCTTTATTGTCGCCAAGCACACCGATTGGTGAGCCCGGAATTTCTTGTGGTTCACATGGCAAATGGCAGTTCAGGAACATATAGAATACATAACATATAACACCCGGCAAACATATACCACTCGGCAAACATAAGCAAGGCAAAGCAAAGCATACATGCAGATATATGGAGCAACACAGTTAGAGTCTTTGAGGGGTCAGAATTAACAGCTGGGGGGGGGGGGCGGTAGCCCTGGGGGGTAGAGTGTCCTGGTGGTGGTGGTGGTGGGGGGGGTCTTGAGTTCAGTGAGTTCAACAGGTGGACTGCTTGGGGGAAGAAGGTGTTCATGCGCCTAGTGGTTTTGGTGGGGATGGATCTGAGCCGACGTCCCAACGGAAGGGTCTCGAAGTAGCGTCTGCCCGGGTGGGAGGTGTCGAGTAGGATCTTGGAGGCCCTTGTCTTCATTCTCGTGGTGTAGAGGAGATCTAGCGAGGGCAGGTGGGCACCGATGATCTTTTCTGCTGCGTTTATCACTCTGTGGAGTTTGTATTTATCCTTAGCAGTTGTACCGGCGTACCAGACGATGATGGAGCAGCAGAGGATGGATTCGATGGTCGAGGTGTAAAAGCTGGTGAGCAGTTCCCGTGACATGCAGAATTTCTTCAATTGGCGCAGGAAGAATAGCCTTTGCTGTGCTTTCTTCTGAGTTTTTGTAGTGTTCTGCTCCCATTTGAGGTCGCTTGTTAAGGTTGTGCCGAGGAACCGTACACTTTGAACTCTGGAGACCTCGGAACCGTCGATAAGCACAGGGAGGGGGGCAGGGGAGAGTTTCCGGAAGTCCACGATCAGTTCCACAGTCTTTGCCGTGTTGAGAACGAGATTGTTGTCCTTGCACCAATTACAGATCCTCGCAATTTCATTTCGATAGGAGTCCTCCCCGTTTGTCGATGAGGCCGATAAGCGTGGTATCGTCTGCGAATTTAATGACTTTGACGGAGTCGGAGGTCGAGGTGCATTTGTTGGTATACAGGGAGAACAGGAGTGGAGACAGCACGCAGCCTTGCGGTGCACCAACATTAGTGGTTCTCTCGCTGGAGATGTGACTGCCAAGCTTGACCCGTTGGGTTCTGTTGGAGAGAAAGTCCTTTACCCACCTGCAGAGGAGGGGATCTACCCCGAGGTGCGCAAGGTTGTCGATCAGAATGTCCGGGCAGATGGTATTAAAGGCCGAGCTAAAGTCTGATTTGTGTGGTATTATCTGGATGTTAACAGAAACCCTTCAACCAAAAGTTATGTTTGTAAAGTTTACTATTTGTGTCGCACTTCAAGTAATATGAAATAAAAATTCTATTACAATATGACTAATTTTCCTTGACAGATCTAACAGCTGTCTGTCAGTAATCCTGCGCTTACCATGTCAGTTTCTTCCGGTGCGGCTGGTCGCATTGACAGTGAAGGTGTCGGCATCGTTCATGCGGAGATCCTGCCGCATGATACTCAGACAGTAAATGAGTGTGGACGCATGCACTGGCAGCGTCGCTCCTCTTATGCACTAAGGAAGAGTGTCAGCTGGTCACCTGTCAGCTGACACGTATGGTTCCACCTCTTGTTCCTGATTGGCCTAGCGGCTTGGGGGTGTGGTCTCCTGATTACCCGGGCTTCTTAAGCGCTGTTCTGACACTTGCTCACTGTCTGCTCTAGCTAACACTTCGCAGTGAAGGCTTCAGACCTTAGTCAGTTCCGTGTGTGGCTTGAACCGGCAGGACCCCGGGGATTCCATACTAGCTCAGCTTATTATATATTGATAATACCGGTGTTTGACTTCTGCCTGTTTCTCTGACTACTCTTTGCCTGCCGATTTCGTACCTTTGCCAATCTCATCTGTTACCGACCACTGCCTGATTACTCAGATATTGCCTGCCGATTTTGTACCTGACCAATCTGATCTGTTGCCGACTCTGTTTGACCATTCTTATATCTGTATTATATCTGTATTCAGTGTTGTACTGCCTTCCACTGTTACTGTCTGTAAAGCCGCATCTACACGCATCTACACGCGTAGATGCGGCCGCGATGTGCCTTATCAATCGAGCCGCTGATGCGGCTCGATTGATAAGATCCGACAGGACGGATCTCCCTGCCGCCGATTCCCTGCTCGCTCCCCGCGAGGGGACAATGGGAGGGAATAGAGCGGAAGATAAGCGGCGCGGCGACGAGCGGGAATCGAGCGGGTATTGATTCGAGCGGTGACGTGGCAGGGACGCGGAAGAGGCGATCCGGCGGCTAATCGAGCCGCTGGATCGCCGCCTCATCTACACGTGTAGATGAGGCTTAAGACTTTACCCTTCAGGGAAAGTCTGATATTTGTCTGTCTGCTAGTGCCCATACACACTAGCAGATCGTTACACTGCCTTTGCCTAATTTCATTTTTTCAAGTTAATGTGATATTATACAGTCTATATCCTTATGTTTTTTTTAGTTTACCCAATCCTTGAGTCCCATCAAATTAAAAAAATCCTAGTATTGGGATTATATCATTTTTATAGACACTATTGCTGTACACTATACAAGTTTCATTTTATTTCAAGTTTATACTATGAACAATGAACATCTGTGTAGTTATTTACAGACACTGTGTACTGATCTGATCAAGTGGGCAAAAAAAAAAAAAATAAAAACAAGACAATTAAAAACCGCTCTCATGCAAAGTTTTCTTCCTTTTTAATTAAGTGAATTTTCATTACCTACAACCAACTTATTTTTGGGGTGCCTCTTCTCTGAGTATTACAACCACCCCCCCTCCCCATCTTGTGTGTGGAGGGTCTGTGTACTTTCAGTTCCTTGGAACTTCTAGTAAACCCCTTTTTTTTACAGCGCGATACCCCTCTTCCAACCTACAGACCAATAAAACAGAGCTAGGATGGGTCTTCCTCAATTGCCTTTACACTGTGGCTGATAGTGCTGCAACCTACACTTGTGAGTATTAAGGCGCATACACATCCAACTTTGATTGGCCGATCACTGACAGATATTGCCACCTCCATGTAATATATGAGAGCCAACAGGCTTTGAATACTATGAACATATTGTTCAGGTAAACTCTCATACTACTTGGAGGTATTAAAAATTGGATTTGTGTACTGGGCATTACTACTACACACTTTAAAATTACCCGGTGTAACTAAATAGTACACTATACGGGTCTCCTGGGGGGGGGGGGGGGGGGATCTGAGTTTTTTCCAGAAATTACCTTTGAACTTCTCCAGACGTCTCCCTACATAATGTCAGTCATACCAGAGACATGAAGTGTATCATATGTCAGTATTGGAGGCTATATGATCACATATACAACACTGTGAGGGCCCATTTCCACTATCGCGAATTCGCATGCATTTTTCCGCATGCAAATTCGCATAGCAATACAAGTGAATGGGACTGTTTCCACTTGTCAGGATTCCTTTGCGTTTTTTCTGTGCAGAAAAAAAAATTCGCATGGCAGGGCCATCAGAATTCGCATACTGCTATTGTCCATTGTTTCTATGCGAATTTGCATAGAAACAATGGAAAAGCATACCAGCACTGCCATGGTTAAATTCGCATGCATCGTCATCCATGCGAATTCGCATGAAAATTCGTATACCGCGGCGCTTTCCACCGCACAAGTGGAAATGCAGCCTAAAGCTACAGTTTCTGTGCACATACAACAGGTTAATCACATACATCACCTGCTGAACTACTAATGCTCATTCTGCATTAGTCTCATTTGAACACATCATTCTGCAGTTTTCAGTAGTAGCCATGATCATAAAACCTCTAAGCAATGTAATGCACTGTAAAATGTGATTTGAAATGCCTCCCGAAGACCTGACCACTGGTTATGCCGCCTACAAGAGTGCACAGAAAGCACCAGTGGAAAAACTACACCTTAAAAATAAAATGCCCACAACCACAGGCTGCAGGGGACAGTGCATGCATAAAAGCAGGCTTTCATCACCAACAGCACAGCGGAAACACTAGCAAAACAAAAGCCTGGATTGTACATCCACAGGAATGGACTTTACCTCACGATTTATAAATGGAACAAAATGAATAACTGCCACATGCGTCAGAAACAGCAGCCCAAGAAAATCCATTTTATCACAAGTAGTCATCTATACAAGTTATGAGCAATATGCTAATTATAGTAACTCAGACTCCTCAAAATACACCCAGTCATTTCCTCAGCTTTGTTTACACTGGTCTCATTAAGGTACATTTCCAGATTAATGCCTAGTCAAAAATATATAAAAACACACAAAGCCTCAGTATTGCATAATATTCAGAAGGCATTGGTTAAGGATTTTTCTCATTCTGGAAAACCCAAAATTGTGCATCTTTGTAAACCAGTAGTTAACTTTTTCCAGTTCAGGGCACTCATTGTTTCAATGCATTTCAGCTGCGGTCAAAATGAGTGTGACCGTACACCGTGTGTTACAGCTTTCTAGTGCCCCCAGTATGCCACAGCCTTTTCATAATCCCTTAAGATTTGTGTCAGCTGCTTCCCATATCATAAAGGGTTACAGTGCAGCTGTTTCCCCCATTATAGAGTTACAGCTCCCCCCCCCCCCCCCCCAAAAAAAACCGGCTTCTCTCAATAGGGCCCCTCATACTACATTATAGGGCACCCCTTTGTTAGGATTCCCCTTTTCACACTCTTATAGTGCCCCACTTGCAGTGCGTCACTTCTAGTAGTTGATCTGTTATAATGTCCTTTATTATTAAGTCCTGTTAATGCGCTCTATAATATGCCCCCTTCATGGTGTAATATATTATGGTGGCCATCAATTATTTCATTTCACATCATTCCTCATCAGCACCACCCCCAAAGCATTCCTTTTAATTGTAGAGTTTCCGTTCATATTCCTCTTATAATGCACAACCAATGCATATAGTCCCACATGCAGATGCGCACAAGACTTATATTCATCTTTCCCATTCCACAGTCCTTTCTCAGTCGCTGACATTGTGCAAGCTACATGGGCTCCATGTTTGTGAAGCAATAACCACTTGACCATCTCTTCTCAGTGTAACTGACAATGATGGCAATGCACACCACTGGGAAAAGAACCACAAATTGGATCATGGACAGACGAGACTAACCAAAAATTAGGTCCAAAGGGCAGCCTTAAATAACTCAATGTATAGGCAGATCGACCATGAACAAGGAGGGATCTGTTGCCTGCCCGTATACCCGCAGACAGATATTCAGCATGAAATCTATCAGAAATCAGCCTAGCGCCAACGTTGCCTAGCTGGCGGCCATGTAGCAGCACAAATTCTCTTTTGATTCAATAAAGTTATTGAATCGGAATGTCGATCGGTCCGTAATGTCAAGTGGTGTATGGATAACTTTTGTCAACCTGCTTGTGGAATTAAAATAGTGCTCTAGCATTGAGTGAACCTAGCTTTAGAGGTGACTGCTCTGTCGCTTTGCATGCGCAATGAATTCCTAGTGACTACTCAACAACAAAAAAAACAACCATCATATAGGTGAACAAAGAAGAAGAGGACCAAAAATTCATTTTCTGCTTTGTTCATATAACTAAACAAGTGACAAGATAAAAATTAGGTACAAAGAAAAAAAGTGACCAACTGAAAGGCCCAGTCCCCATTTGAGCCTGAAACAGAGCTGTCTAATGGCAGATCCCCCCACTCACACACTCAGTGCTTTTCTCAGTATGGCCCCGCGTACTGCGTACGTTAAAAAGGGGCGCTGGGAAAAAAGGGCGCCGGGTTTTTAACGCTAAGCATGGATAACGTTTAAAATTGTATTGTACTGTATTTCGTTTAAAATTAATGTTTTTTAAAGTTATAAATCATTAAATAATGTGCATTAAATCGGCAATTGTAAAAACGTTAATCTTTCGTTTAAATAGTGAAACGTATAATAACGTTTAAAAAAAAAATTACTAAGTAACCCTCCCTGTACCTACCCCTAACCCCTAGACCCCCCTGTTAGTGCCTAAACCTAAGACCCCCCTGTTGGTGCCTAAACCTAAGACCCCCCTGTTAGTGCCTAAACCTAAGACCCCCCTGTTGGTGCCTAAACCTAAGACCCCCCTGTTAGTGCCTAAACCTAAGACCCCCCTGTTGGTGCCTAAACCTAAGACCCCCCTGTTGGTGCCTAAACCTAAGACCCCCTGTTGGTGCCTAAACCTAAGACCCCCCTGTTGATGCCTAAACCTAAGACCCCCCTGTTGGTTTTTTCGTTTAAAAATAATGTAAAAAAAAAAAAAAAAAAGTACTGTTTTTCGTTTAAAAATAATGTTTGGAAAAAAATATTGTACTGTTTTTCGTTTAAAAATAATATTTAAAAATGTATAAATCATTAAATAATGTGTAATCATGAGAAACAGTAATAAAACATTAAGTCTCCGGGCGCCGCTTTTAAAACGTTAGTTTTCTCCGGCGCCCTTTTTTCCTATCGGGCGCCCATTAAACGATATTTATTATAGGAGTGAATGGCGGCGCCCGATTTGTCCACTAGCCTCAGGCGCCCGAATTTACTGTTTCCCCGCGTACTATAGGACACCCCCTTTCAAGGATGCCCTTTTTCACACTCTCCACCCTCATACTGTGCCCCACTTATGGTACACCAGTACTAGTAGTTGCTCCAAAAAAAAATAAAAAAAAAAAAAATAAAAAAAAATTAGGAAATAGAGGAAAGATGAGTAAAGACTGAAAAGAAAAAAACATTCCCAGCACCACCAACTTCAGGGAAAGGAGGTGGAGTCACAGACTCATAATGGTAGAGTAATCAACCGAATACTTAAAATCCACCCAGGCCAACCAGGTGAGAATATATGGATCTATGCAATCCTGTGATCAAAAGAACCAACTCGTTCAGGTCTGCAATAGAGTAAATTTCCCTAAGCCATGCCTTTATCGAAATTGCCTCAGCAGACTTACAATGCATAGTAAGCTAGGCCCTTGCAGCATTTACCATATATACCAGGAGTTACCATAATCGCATCATTGGTAGAGTGTAAGAGAAATTGTGCAGGTGAAAAGCACAATTTGGGGGAGGAAATAGTTTCTATAAGCTGATGGATCGGTCTCTAAAAGGGCTGAATAAGCAGGCAGGATCAAAAGATATGCAGGATGGAACCATCGTACCTGCACCTCCAACATGTCCCGGAATCGAAGGGAACATTTTGTGTAAGATACGGGGAGTCCGATACCAGCGGGAGAGGATTTTGTACCCCAATTCATGCGTACTGATCCTCAGGGACCTCTTGTGATTTAAAGAGTAAATTGTTGCCACTGTTTATTGTCCAAAGTAGATGTTAAAGGATACCTGAACTGAAATGTGACATAATGAGATACATGTGTATGTACAGTGCCTAGCACACAACTATGCTGTGTTCCTTTTTTTTCTTTCTACGTCTGAAAGAGTTAAATATCAGGTATGTAAGTGGCTGACTCAGTCCTGACTCAGACAGGAAGTGACTAAAGTGTGACCCTCACTGATAAGAAATTCCCATTTTTATCTCTTTCTTGCTCTCAGAAGCCATTTTCTGCTAGAAAAAAGTGTTTTATAGTTGGAATTTCTTATCAGTGAGGGTCACACTGTAGTCACTTCCTGTCTGAGTCAGAACTGAGTCAGCCACTTACATACCTGATATTTAACTCTTTCAGACAGAGAAAGAAAAAAAAGGCATAGCAGTTATTTGTGTGCTAGGCACTGTACATACACGTCTATCTCATGTCACATTTCAGTTCGGGTATCCTTTAAGGTCTCTTTCCCACTTTTCTTGAAACTGAAGTTTCCTATGCCCAGCCGTGATAAGGAGCATTTCATAAAGTAGATACCAGGGCCCATACGCAAATCACTTTTTCTCCTTGGTGATATTTTCTCAGTCAATAAGATGTCTTTTAAATCACCGGCAAGCAGTACAATACTTAAAATAGTTTTGATAGTACTATTTCATCTATTTTTTTGCACTTTCAATTGCTAAGTGCTGAAAAGTTACTTTAAATAGAAGATGAAAAATTATCTCCTAGAAGAAAAAAAGTTAATTACATAGGGCCTTGGCTTCTATAGAAACCCTCCCTAAGGGCTTGTTCACACGATTTTCAAAAATCGACCGAAAACGCTTGTGCAATGATTCCCAATGAGAGTGTTCACATATGAGCGGTTCAGTTCCGATCCACTCACCAAAGCGCTGCCTGTACCATTTTTGGGGCGTTTTGCCTAAATGGAAGGTATAGGGAAATCACAAAACGCTTGAAGTGCTTTGTAAAAGAGATTTCCCCGGCGCTTTTAATAAATACATTGTATTTATTTTTTGGGTCAAGGAGTGCAGTTCCTCAAGAAGTGAAAAAACAAAATCGCTCTGCAAAAGCACTTTACAGAAAAAAAATAAAAAAATAAACCCACACATCGCAACGCACAGGTAAGCGCCGGGAGGCACTAAAGATAATCACGCACAAAATCGCAAGACGCTGCCATCAGCGATTGCGATTTTAGATGTGAACAAGGCCTCACTCTGGATCAAATTTACAAAGCTAGTGAGTGCTTTGGACCAGAATGGCACAGCTATATATATATATATAATAATAAAAAAAAAAAAAAAAATTACCACCTTGAGAAAACGATTCCCAACTTATATAGGATTATATATACAGTATATGTATCTATACAATGCTATTTCACGAGTTTGTCTCCTGATTTTCGCAATTGCAATCATGCTCATCACTAGGCATACTTTAGAATGGCCAGATAAAGGCAAGCCATGGGTAGTAGTGTTCGATTCTACTACCTCCTCCCTTGATAACTGAAGTGTGTAGGTTACAATTCAATAATTGTAGAAATGTACAAGAAACTGCAGGTCAAAAAAAAAACTATGGTTTTCATTTGTGTGTAGTAAGAAGATGTCCTGACAGGGGACCCAGGGCCGCCATCAAAAATTTTGGGGCCCCTCACACATCAGGCCTGGGCCCCCCTCCCTGGGCCGACCCACTGGTTGCTGTGCTTGCCTACTAGCCACCCCACCCCCGTGTCCGTACGCGAAGTGCGCTGCGGGGAAAAATGTGCATGGCTCCGACACTGAAGAAATCAGCATGCACAGCATGATGTGGCAAAAAGTGGGCGTGACCATGGCATGTTGTGGGTTGGAGCCAAATACTAGCAAAATACAGGTAGTCCCCGGTTAACAAATGAGATAGGGATTTGTAGGTCCGTTCTTATCCTTTATCTGTTCTCTTCTGTCCCCCTCTTTTCTTCCTGTGGCTCTTTTGTCCCCCTCTATCTCACTCTGTTTGTACCTCTTTTGTGTCCCTTTGTGTGACCTCATGTTCCGGTGTCATCTCTCTTCTCCCTGTGCCTCTTTTGACCGCCTCTGTTCCCCCTGTGCCTCTATTATCCCCCGTGTTACCGCTTGTCCCCTTCTGTCTCAGCTCATCCCCCTGCCCTAGCCAGGTATAGGTGCCCCCAGTATGGGTATCCATGCATAAGTGTCCCCAGTATAGGTAGCCAGGTATATGTTCCCCCAGTATAAGTAGCCATCTATAGTTGGTACCCCAGTATAGGTAGCCTGGTGTAGATGACCCCAGTATAGGTAGCCTGGTATAGCTGGTGCCCCAGTATAGGCCAGCAAGATACAGGTGCCCCAGTATAGGTATTTCAACTATAGGCGGTGCCCCGGTATAGGTAGCCTGGTATAGTTGCCCCCAGTATAGGGAACCTGGTATGGGTGGTTAACCAGTATAGGTTAGCCAGGTACAGGTGTCCCCAGTATAGGTAGCAAGCAATAGGCACCCCAGTATAAGTAGCCAAGTATAGGTGGTGCCCCAGTATAGGTAGCCACAAAGGCCTGAAGCCAGCACATGCGGCCCTTTCAGCGCTTTGGGGGGGCCAGGGCCCCCAGAAGCTCTGGGCCCCTCACTGCAGTGTCAGTTATCCCCCCCTGATGGCTGCCCTGAGGGTACCTGTCACTGCAAAGCATGGCCAAATTGTTATGTTGAGAAGCGGGAGTGTGCAGTAGACCATGTCCCAGTTATCACCCAGTACATACATATTTTATTACCTGGAATATTTGCTAAGTAACATGAGCGCAGCGATGATTCAGGCGTTTACATTTTTGAATGGGGCTTTTGTTTTCCTGACAATCATCTAGAACCTCAGTTTTAATCTCTTTAGTTTGTATTTTAACATTCTTCAGTATGGGTTGCAAAATGTGTTGGCTTCTAATTAAGTTTTGCCTCACATTCTCAGCAGCCAATCAGTTAGGGTGTGTGTGTGCTCTCATTGTTCTCTCGTTAGGAAAGTACATTAAATTCCAGCAGTTACTAAGTGCAGCATTGTTCAGCAGGCGTATATTGAATAATCTTTCAGTTTTATAGGCACCAGTAACTGCTGTGCTCAAGTCTGTTGTAGTCTTGGATCAAAAGTCTCTGCTGCTAGCACTTGTATTGAACACATCTGAAGTGACTGATATTAACATAGGCACATATAGTACTAATCTTACAAATAAATTGTCTGTACCTTTCCGTTTTCCTGGAGAACAAGTAACTAGAATTGTTGTATATACAAATAAGCTTGTCAAACAGCTTGGCAGATTCAGTCCAGTCTCCTGAAGAGTAAATAGAAGTAAAAAAAAAAAAAACACACCTTTATCTGGCACAGAAAGAGCAGCTGACAAAGTTTTAGTACTAAAAAAAAATAAAAAGTTAAAATGGTCATTACTTCTGTTTTTCCTCAAAGAAGATTTTAAAGACAGTCATGGTTGCAGATTAAAATGCATTCTTAAAAATTGAGCCCTTGGAGTACGTACACAAATGCAATTTTACCACTTCCATGTAGTAAGAGCTTATCTACACAATCTGTTACATCCTATACAGTGCTGCTCATCCAGATTCGGGATATCCGGGTAACCCAGATATCCGACCATTTTTCAGCTATCCGATTCGGATTCAGATACTGAATTTCTGTAGAAATCCGGATAGCTATCTGCGGATAGTTGGCTGGCAATGCGGATATCCACAGAAATCCGACTATTGAGCTACTGTATGACGTCCAGGACGTCATCGAGCCAATCAGAGGGCCCCCAGCAGAAGCCCTAGCAACCAATCACAGAGGGGAACCCTGGCCTGCCCCACCTGACCTCATTGAGCCAGAGGGCTCCCAGCCTAAGCCCTGGCAGCCAATCACAAAGAGGAACACTGGCCAGCCCCCCTGTATAATAATGAGGGCTGCCATGATGAGACATATCGTCCTTGCTTGTGAATGCTCACTAAGAGACATGCTCCAGTGCTGCTGGCCAGTGGCGAACCTAGGGTATTTGACACCCGGTGCTGATTATCCACAGGTACCCCTGTGCGTGACAGCGAGACAGTGGTAGGATTAGATTGTGAACTCTTCAGTGACATGACTATGTACTCTATAATGTGCTGCAGAAGATGTCACTGCTATATAAATACAGTGTAAAATGGTAGGGCATTAGACTGACTATAGCAGGATTAGAGTGCAAGCTCCTCTGAGGACAGTCAGTGACAGGACTATGTACTCTGTACAGTGCTGCAGAAGATGTCAGTGCTATACAAATACATAATAATAATAATAATGTAGTACATTAGACTATGGTAGGATTTGATTGTGAGCTCCTCTGAGGACAGTCAGTGACATGACTATGTACTCTGTAAAGTGCTGCAGGAGACCTCAGAGCTAAATAAATACATAATATGGCAGGACATTAGACTAGGACTATGGTAGGAGAAGACTGTGAGCTCCTCTGAGGCAAAGTGAGTGTGGCCATAACATGATGTGGGTGGAGCCACCACTATATAGCCAGATGTGGGTACCAACTCCCCAGTATAGGTGACAAGATGTCACAAACATGCAGGGTGCCCCCAGTATAGGTAGTAAGGTGACCCCAGGCAGTGGATGGGTAGGTAGGAGTGTGTGGTTTTAGGTAGGTAGGAAGCAATGTGCATACCTCCCAACTTTTTAAGATGGGACAGTGGGACACTTAAGCCATGCCCCCGACACACATATACATACATACATACATACATACATACACACATATACACACATATACACACATATACACACATATACACACATATACACACACACACACACACACACACACACACATCTTTATTAAAAAAAAATATTTGTGGGTGGGGAGAGGGTGCCCATGGGTGAGGAGGTAAAAGAAATGATCGAGGCCCCAGCCGGCGGATGCGGTGTGTGGGATGCGGGTCTGGGATAGTATTGTCCCCCCCTCCCTCTGAATGTGCCCCCCAGTGTCCCCCTGTATGCAGAGATAAGAGCGCAGCGGAGCGGGCAGTCTTACCATTCCTTCTCGTGTACGGGCATCTCTTGCTTCCATCTACTTCCTGTGACGTCGCAGGAAGCGGAGAAGACCAGATGCCCGTACGCGAGAAGGAATGGTAAGGCTGCCCGCTCCGCTGCGCTCTTATCTCTGCATACAGGGGGACACTGGGGGGGCACATTCGGAGGGGGGGACAATACTATCCCAGACCCGAATCCCACACACCGCATCTGCCGGCTGGGGCCTTGATCATTTCTTTTGCACATCTGACCCCCCAGCCGGCCGGGACACTGGGGGGTCATAACGGGTTAGCGGGACAGCCCCCCCAAATCGTGACTGTCCCGCCGAAAATGGGACGGTTGGGGGCTATGAATGTGTGTGTAGTTAGGTAGATGCTTGTTAGGTTTTAGATAGGCAGGTAGGTAGGTAGTAGTGTGTGGGTTTAGGTAGGTAGTGTGTGGGTAGGTAGGCAGGTAGCAATGTGAGGGTTTAGGTAGGTAGCAGTTGTGTGGGTAGCAGTAGGTAGGTATGTAGGAGCTTGTGGGGTTTTAGGTAGGCAGCCAGGTAGCAGTGTGTGGGTAGGTAGGAAGAAGTTTGTGGGGTTTTAGGAAAGTAGGTAGGTAACAGTGTGTGGGATTTTTAGGTTGGTAGGTAGCAGTGTGCGGGTTAAGGTAGGTAGGTAGCAGTGTGTAGGTAGGCAGGTAGGTAGCAGTGTGTAGGTAGGCAGGTAGCAGTTTGTGGGGTTTTAGGTAAGTAGGATGGTAGCAGTGCGTAGGTGTAGGTAGGTAGCAGTGTGTAGGTAGGTAGCAGTTTGTGGGGTTTTAGGCAAGTAGGTAGCAGTATGTGGGTAGGTAGCAGTATGTAGGTTTAGGTAGGTAGGTAGGTAGCGGGCGGTAGGTAGGCAACAGTGTGTGCGCTTAAGTAGGTAGGTAAGGTTTAGGTAGCAGTGGGTGGGTTTAGGTAGGAGCTTGTGGGGTTTGGTGAGGTTTAGGTAGGTAGACAGCAGTGGGTGGTTAGGTAGTAGAGTGGGTAGGTAGATAGATGGGTAGCAATATGTGGGATAAGGCAGGTAGTGTTTCTCTCTCCCCCCTCCCCGCCCCAAACAGACCTGCAGATCAGCGCGGCGAGTAGGGACAGACCTCAGATCAGCGTGGGACCCGGCTGACAGAGCGGCGCACACTGTGCAGCCGCGCGAGTCGGCTCATATGCATGTGACAAGTGACGTCACTTCCGCATATGAAGTAGTCGGGTCTTGCGCTGTCTGTAGGTCTGTCACGGCGCTCGAAGCGCTGATCTGTTGGTCTGATGGGAGGGAGGGAACAAAGGTGGGCAGCCCAGCCCGAGGCCCCTGCAGGGGTTGAGGCCACAGGCGAGCCGAGCACAGCAGCAGCAGCACAGGGCTCCGGGTGTCACCCCCCACCATGAAGACACCCGCTTGACGGTAGGAACGCCACTGCTGCTGGCGTAGCAAGTGCTTACACAGTGATAAACCTAAAGCTGTTCAGTGATTAACCCCTTCACTATCATTACACTATTGTTGTATTGGTAATTAGCTTGATTTCATTGTGTGACAGTCAGAGTGTGTGCTGCAGGCCTGCTGCTAGGTGTCTGTGTGTGTGCTGTGCACAGACCAGGCCAGCTGCTGCCTGCTGGCCAGCTATTAGCCTTAGCTAGCTACAGTATAGGTTAGGGATTAGGGAATAGGATTACTGTGTTATTGTGTAGTTAGTACTGTAGTACTGCAATCAGCGCTAGTAGTTAGAGTAGAAGTACTACTGTGTTAGCTTACTACAGAACTGCTGTGCTGCTGAGCAGTGCTAGTGTGACAGTGTCCTCTCTTCTGCTGTCTGACTGTCACTCGGCCCTTGGAACGTGCAAAGTGCCACGTGACGTGGCACTTTGCACATGGCACCTGCAAAGTGCCATGTCCGGCATTGCTCCTGGCAGACGTTACACCTGCTGCTGCTGCATTGCCCTGCTCCCACCGCCAGGGTGCCATAGGCCACTGCTGCTGTGCTGATACCACCTATATTTAACCCAAAACACAATATATTTAAGTTAACCCAAAACACCTAACCTATATTTAACCCAAAACACAATTGCTGCGTAATTTTTTGGAGGTGTCTGGACTGAAAACATGTCCTAGTTGTGCGGCTGGACTTTGGACACAATGTGGCTGCACGATCGCTGTCTGGAACCTAGTCCCGATGTTGACAGCCATTTTTTTTTTGGGGGGGGGGGGGAATATAAGTCCCCACATCATCAATGATTGTTCCCCTTTTAAAAAAAATAATGATGCTACAGGCCTAATTTACCCTAAAAAAACGTTTAACAGCAATTTAACGGCCACTTCCGATTTTTCTATCCAGATATCCGAATTTGCCCGGATATCCAGGATACTGGGGTCTGATGTCCGATTCTATTCGGATACCCAAAAGGTCAGATCCGGATTTTGAAAAGGGGTGTTCGAGCAGCACTGATCCTATACAATAAAACGCAAGTGTCCCTGCATCATCAACTGAATGGTTGTGTTTCCCTGGCTTTTTTGTACTGAGCATGTGCGCAGCCAGGGCAGTTAGGACACAGGGCTGGATCTGACAGTTTGCTGTGTGTGGTTCACAGAGGTTCTCATTGCATTGTGGGAAATAACAGCTTTTTCCAACTGCCAAGCAAGCAGCTCCCTGTGTGCATATACTTCAGACAGTGGTGGGGAACGAGCAAGCGGGACACGTATGTGCGAGCATTGCGGGGGATAGCGGCTGTGACCTAGCACCCGTTTAACGGGCAGGCCTTTTTACTAGTAGTTTAATAAATCTGATGGTTCTTACACTGCATGGAAGTGGTAAAAATTGGTCAGTTGTTGGACATTTAATACTGGAATTGTATATGCAGCCTTAAAGGGAAACTAAAGTGAACTTAAAAAAAAAAAAAGTTTCACTTACCTGGGGCTTCTACCAGCCCTGTGCCCGCATCATCACAGAACAATCCTCCGGTCCCCCTCAGTGACTAAGCTTTGATTTTGGCGACAGTCAGTCGCCAAAATCCTCTGCACCTGCATGGCCTTGGCCGCGCGAGTCCTCAATCACACGCCCTTCAACGGAAGTGGTAAAAGGCCCACAAGAAGCAAATGATGTATTTATGTCTTACTATCAGAACCTTTTACTAAATCGGTCCCCAGAAGCATAACAGACGGAAAATTTGGATGCACCATGCACAGCCATAGGTCGTAATGTGAATTACATCTATAGCGGCGCTCAGCATAGTTCAGCGGCCAGCAATAGCAGGATTAGGTCTTTCCCCCCTGAGTCTATGGTGACCTAGAGGAAGAATAATAATTAAGGCCTGGAACCCAGTACAAAACGCTATGTAAGTGTAAGTTTTTTTGCCAGCGATTGTGTAGCGATTAGCATTTCAATTCTGATTGGCCCTTTCAATTAAATTTTTTTACAGTGTGCAGCAACTTCAAAACGCTAGCAAAATTGCTCTATGTAGGTTTTGATGAGCGATTAGGCCAGCTTTTATATACTTTACATTGCAGAAATGCTAACGCTATCCGCGAAAAATGATGCATGTCCTGTGTTTATGCGATTTGGTAATCGCTCCAGTGAAATTTGGCCTATCCATTAACATTAGCTGCGCATTTAGGGAAATCGATAGCGCTTTGAATCGCTCCCTTAACCACTTGCCGACCGCACACTCATAACGTGCGTCGGCAAAGTGGCAGCTGCAGGACCAGCGACGCAGTACTGCGTCGCCAGCTGCAGCCTAATTAATCAGGAAGCAGCCGCTCGTACGAGCGGCTGCTTCCTGTCAATTCACGGCGGGGGGCTCCGTGAATAGCCTGCGGGCCGCCGATGGCGGCTCGCAGGCTAGATGTAAACACAAGCGGAAATAATCCGCTTTGTTTACATTTGTACGGCGCTGCTGCGCAGCAGCGCCGTAAGGCAGATCGGCGATCCCCGGCCAATCAGCGGCCGGGGATCGCCTCCATGTGACAGGGGACGTCCTGTCACTGGCTGCACAGGACGGATAGCGTCCTGTGCAGCCCAGATCTCCCGGGGGAGCAGGTAGGAGAGGGAGGGGGAGGATTTCGCCGCGGAGGGGGGCTTTGAGGTGCCCCCCCCGCAAAATGCCAGCCAGGAGGAGCGATCAGACCCCCCCTGCACATCATCCCCCTAGTGGGGAAAAAAGGGGGGCGATCTGATCGCTCTGAGTGCCCTTTGATCTGTGCTGGGGGCTGCACAGCCCACCCAGCACAGATCACCTAAAACAGCGCTGGTCCTTAAGGGGGGGTAAAGGGTGGGTCCTCAAGTGGTTAAAGAGACACTGAAGCGAAAAAAAAAATATGATATAATGAATTGGTTGTGTACTATGAATAATAACCAGCAGATTAGCAGCAAAGAAAATATTCTCATATTTTTATTTTCAGGTATATAGTGTTTTTTCTAACATTGCATCATTCTCTAATATGTGCAGATTACACAACACTCAGCATTCAAAATGATTCCTTCAGAGCAGTCTGTGAACTAATGACCTCTCCTCTGGCAGAGAAAAAGACATTTGTTAACTTACAGTTGAGATAATAAAAGTCAGATAACAGCCCTCTCCACGACTTTGAAAGTCGTAGAGATTAATGGCTTTTTTGCATAGAGATAACTAGAGTTTCTTAACTCTTCCTGTACTGGAAACAATTACACTGATGTAGCTGATCTTAATGTTTTATTTCTTAGCTGTGCTACACATACAAATTATAATATCATAATCTTTTTTTTGCTTCAGTGTCTCTTTAACGCTCAGAAAATCTCTCTAGTGGGTTCCAGCCCTAATGCTGCTGGGAATTTTGCAGGAGCAGGGTGAGCAGTTTTTTGGCTTCTCCCTGGGCCCAAACTTCCCAGCACCATTTTGCCTGTATGCCCTCGGCAGTATCAATCAGATAATATATCCATCTGAAGTTAAGTTCCCAAGATGCAGCATCAAGAGGTGGAAGCTCGCAACACTCGAGGAAGTTCAAACTGCGAATGTATTACGGTATTCCCTTATTGGAAATCTCCAGGGTTAGATATAATCCCAGTATAAAAAGTTTAAAAAATTAGCCCCAAACCTGGTACAGTTACAACCAGAAGCCTTTAATATGCGTAATATGCTGCGTAATATGTCGGCGCTATATAAATACTAAATAATAATAATAATAATAATAGGCATACTCCCAGCCTCAATAACAGAGGCGTCAATTTTCATCCTGATAAAATCAGGAATCCTCAGTAAGCAACTGGTATCGCCCCATCTCCCTCCTTTCAATCAACATGAAAATATTAGCAATAAAGGTAGCCATACACTGGTCGATTTGCCATCAGATTCGACCAACAGATAGATCCCTCTCTGATCGAATCTGACCAGAGAGGGATCGTATGGCTACCTTTACTGCAAACAGATTGTGAACCGATTTCAGCCTGAAACCGTTCACAATCTGTTGTGGTGGTGGTAGTGCTGCCGCCGCTTCCCCCCATCCCGCATACATTACCTGCTCCGCCAGCGCGACTGCCCCCGGTCACCGCTGCTCCGTCTCCGCTCTGGTCTCCCGGTCCGGCATGCTTTACTTCTTCCTGCCCGGCAGGAAGTTTAATCAGTAGAGCGCCCTCTACTGTTTAAACTTCCAGCCGGGCTAGAAGTGAAGCATGCCGGACCCGGAGACCAGACCAGCACTGAGACGGAGCAGCGGTGACCGGGGGTAGTCGCGCCGGCGGAGCAGGTAATGTATTGCCGCTCTATTGCGTCGGTCGTCGGGTACTCGAACGCCGCTAGCGACGCGCTCCCTACCAGCGGGCGATCGACGGTAATTTTCCGCACGGAGCGATCGACGGGATGGATCGAAATTCGGCGTGTTGCGGGAACAATGTGACAGCAGATTCGATCCCATTGATCTAATCTGCTGTCGATCTGGCGGGAATCGGCCTAGTGTATGGCCAACTTAAAGAGGAGCTGTTAGGTATAAGGTCTCAGAGAAAATAAACACATATATCAGTAGCTAAAGATTGGCTGTACTTACATTACATATGCATTTCACTGTCCACGTTTGGATTTCACAGAATTTGTATATAGTATATGCAGAGATAGATGCTCCTGACAGCTCATGGCAGGCTCCATGTTTTTCTGTCAAATGTGTCGTCATGTCCTGCCTGCTTCCTGATCACAGATAAGCTCCTACTTGAACAACACAGTGTGCAGTGAATATTAATGAGCCATGTGGCTAGGAACAATAGCTGACTCCTGCAGATTACTCTGCCCCGAGATTTATCAGTGCTACATGCTGGACTGATTACAAGCTTCTGTAACGTCTCATTAGCAGCCGAGGGGAGGGCCCCAGAATGCTTTGCAGTTTAGTATGCGGCTTGCGTCCTTATGGCTCTGTAACAGACTTGCTGATAAGCACACATCAAAGGTAACTGAGATTTTTATCTTCACTAATGGCTTTTGGGCTTCCTTCTAAACTGTTTAACACAGGAGAATAGAGGTTCAAATTAGCTTCTGCAGCCTGACAGTTACTCTTTAAGGCTGAATAAGCCATATTGCTTTGAAAATATTACTGCACTGGAAACTTCAAACCATGCATATGAAAGAGTTCCCCAAACCCTGTCCTCAAGGCCCACCAACAGTATACGTTTTGCAGAAAACCACACACAATCACAGGTAGGGTAATTAGTGTTGCAGCAGAGCTGATTAACTACCTCTGTGGCTTTATACAAAACAAACAGTGTTGGTGGGCCTTGAGGACAGGGTTAGGCCCCGTTTACACTTAATCAGTTGCTCTCAGTTATAACTGAAAGAAAAGTGATTTTCAAAGTAATGCCCATGTCTTCCTATGGCACCTTTCACACAATGCGTTTGAAATCTTTTTTCACAATGCACGGCTATGGAAAAACACATACTAATGCGTACCAACGCACACTAACACACACCAACTGATTAAGTATAAATGGGCCCTAAAGGCTCATACACACATGGCAAGACTGTCGCCACAAACACATGGCATGCGCACGTTGCGGCGTCAGGTCCCCAGTGTGTATGAGGCGCACGCTATGAACAGTCAATAATCAGAGCTGTCGCCAGACGATTGACGTGGCAAATCGCCAGCAACAGCCGTCGCCGCAACTGTCGCTAGTCCGCCACGCGTCCTGCGTGTGTATGCGCACTAGCGACAGCAACCCATACAGCATGCACGGGGCTTCGGGCAGGGGAGGAGCCTTCAGCGACAGCTTCCGCCGCATCTCTGTCCCTCTGTGCGCCGTGTGTACGGCTGCTGCACAGAAGGACCTGGCGACGAGCTGTCGCTGTTTTTTTTTTTCTTGTCTCTTGTGAGACATTTGTCCTTCGTGTGTGAGGCTTTAGGGAACACTGAAGTATGGCATCTTGGGTGTGCTTCTGCAACACAAGTCACTAGAGTTCAGACTCCGTGGGAGAATTAAGTTGGCCAATTACAAGATGATGGGGATGTTCTAGGAATTCAAACTGTAACTGATTACTATGTTGCCTAACATCACATGAGAGCTTTTCACGTCAGAGAAGAGGGATATCCTTCCAAAACTGAGCAGCAATTTGAAAAAGATCAGTGGTTTTCTTTGACTTCTACAGTAAGACAAAGCAGCAGTCATTAGCATAGTGAAGAATTTGCATTTTGTGGTTATCAGAAGATCTGACATTCCATTTTATAACTAACTAGTGGTATTTTGGCCTGACTAATTGCTTTCAGCTGGTGTGAGGGGTGCATATTAATGCTAGGATCACACAATACAATTTCCTGACAGATCCGATCTGATTTCCGATTAATTTTCCATACCAGTGAACAGAAAATCAATTGGAAAATAGATTGGGAATCTGACACTAAATCTGTCAGAAAATTGTATCGTGTGTTCCTAACATTAGAGATGTGGAATGAGGCTTGACGGTCTCTGTAGTGTTCTCCCCAGAAATTCTTTCCAGCTGGGTGGCATGAAAAAGTAGCCGGGTGGGGTGCAAAGGGGGGAATGCATAGCTGATGCAGCTCTGCTTACCGCATAGGAGGATGAGTAGGCGAGCCGATGACAGCTGGGTTCTCACCAAAATTAGCCAAGTGGAACACCCAGCTAAAAAGAGTCTGGGGAGGACACTGCTCCCTAGATCTGACATCACTAGGTCATGCACATGATGTAAGTAAGTCCTGACCCAGCACACCGGAATAGGATCCCGGGAGGCTTTTAGGTGAGCTACAGGAGGCAGATAGGAGACGGGGAGTGGTGGGCATAAGGACATGTTATGTTTTGGGACTCTGGTATCCTTTAAAGGACAACTGAAGTGAGAGGTAAGTGGAGGCTGCCATATTTATTTACCGGTATTTCCTTTTATACAATTCAGTGTTCTCCCCAGAATTTTTTCCCAGCCGGGTGGCATGAAATAGTAGCCGGGTGGCATGAAAAAGCAGCCGGGTGGGGCGAGTTGAAAATGCAGGGCAACTGTGCTTACAGCATAGGAGGAGGTAAGGAGGTGAGCCGATGACAGCCGGGTGGTCACCAAATCTAGCCGGGTGGAGCACCCGCCTAAAAGAGCCTGGGGAGAACACTGCAATACCAGTTGCCTGGCAGCCCTGCTGGTGTATTTGGCTGCAGTAGTTTCTAAATAACACCAGAAACAAGCATGCAGCTAATCTTGTCGAATCTGACAATGTCAGAAACACCTGATCTGTTGCATGCTTGTTCAGGGTCTATGGCTAAAATAATTAAAGATAGAGGATCAGCAGGATAGCCAGGAACCTGGTATTGCTTAAAAGGAAATAAATATGGCAGCCTCCATATACCTGCAGGTGGCATTGCTAAAGAGTGCCTACATCTGAGGGCCGCATAATCTCTAGCTACGCCTCGGTTCCAGGGTTTATTCCTAGGCCAAAGGTGCTTGTAACTATGGATGGTCAATTAGATGCAAATAGTTCCTAGTTGATGCAGGATTATGCAAATTCTGTATGCAAATGTATGCAGCTTGAAAATGGACCAATTGAAGCCAGCCAAGGTAGAATTGGACTAGTTCATTTTCAAGCTGCAAGTTTGCATATTAAATCTGCATAATCCTGTATCAACTCAGAATTATTTGCATCTCACTGACCATCCACACTTGTGACAGCAATGAGGGCCACTTCCTACCATATTTGGGTCAAATAAGGTGGACCACGAGATTCCCAAACAAGGAAATATAACTGAGGCCAGACCACATTTCTCAGTATCGCAATAGAAAGCATTTGGCTGAGGGTGGTGGCAGAGTACTGACTGAGGGCTGGTGCACACCAAGAGCACTTCTGAGCGCTTTTTAAAATGCTAGCGCTTCAAAAAGCGCTTGGCTAATCTCTTTGTATGGGATGGATCACACCAGAGCGATGCGATATTTTCCCCAATGCAAACAGAGGTCCTGCAGCATTTTGGAGGCAATTCAGCCTCAATGTTAAGTATAAGAAAAGTGGAAAATCCCTCTAAAGAAATGCTAGAACAGAGATTTTCCAAGCTTTTTTTCCCCAGTGTTTTTAAAAATTGTTACACCAAAACTCACTAGGCATACCTAGAAAAATGGCTTCTAAAAACGCTAGGCCTTAGCAATTATGCTAGCGTGTTTTGGGGTGTAAACCTGTCAGCTAGAGGTTTTCACATGTGTTTCTTCAGCTGTGCAGTTCCCTGCCCACCTCAGTCATGCACTGCTGCACGCATTTTTCAAAGCACAGTGCTGATCGCACTCCTATCTGCGCTTTGAAGTGCGCATGGCCTAACACAGGGAGCAGTGCATCATGTCTCCTCCTCCCAGCAGCCACTGCACTCTCTATACTCGCCCACCTCCCAATCACATAACATACATCAGGAGTCAGGTAGGCTGTGGGGAGGAAGAGGGGACCTAATGCAGCAAGATCAGGTACTTTCATAGCACTGCTGCAAGAGGGTAGACATTCTATAAACTGTGTAATGAATGAGGAAACACACCTAAAAACATTTGGCTGCACATGATTAGTTTTGCTTTGGGGAGCGGGGGGGGGGGGGGGGGGTATTATGCCCCCAGGCAGAGAGGAAATGAGGCAAATAAAATAGTCCCAATTCCAAGCTGCAGGAAGTGTGCAACAAATTCACTAAATTAGCATCGATCATCTCCAATGCTTACTTCAATCTGGATCAGTGTATGCAGGAAAGTTAAGCCTACTGTGCTTTCACAGTACTAGCAGAAATCCACAGCAGAGCAGGGAGAACATACAAACAACAGGCAGATAATGCTTGGCACTAGTCTACTTTAGGGTACCTATTGGGAACCCTCAGAGGGAAACTCAGCTAACATACTTGGCTGGGAGATAAACCAGAGTGTCTAGCAGTGCAAGACAAGTGTGTAAGAATAAATAAACCCATTTTTATCAAATGATAGAAATAATAAATGAATAAAGCCTTAAAGAGACAATGAAGCAAAAAAAAAAAAATTACAATATGATGATTTGTCATGTGTAGTACAGCTAAGAAATAAAACATTAGGAGCTGAGATACGTTTCCAGTATAGTAAGCGTTCAGAAACTCCAGTTATCTATGCAAATAAGCCATTGAGCTCCACCACTTTCAAAGTCACAGAGAGCTCTGTCTTCTGAAGCTTATCAAGTGTCTGGCACTGTATTGTTTTTTCTTTTGCACAGGACAGATCAAAAGTTCACAGCCTGCTCTGTAAAAATCATTTATAATGCTGAGTAGTGTGTAAACTGTAAATATTTGAGAATGATGCATTGTTACAAAAAAAGAAAAAAAAAAAAAAAACTATATAAGGGCCCTTTTCCACCAGCGCGTTTGCGCTGGCTGAATCGCAAAGACGCAAACCGCTAGCGATTTTACAATCGCTACGGTTTGCTTTTTAACATAGGAATCAGGGTAGGTCATTTCCACTACCGTGATTCGTTTTTTACGGGAACGCGAACACACGGCGGAGCGATATTTGCCGCGATTTAGCTATGCAGTGCATAGCATAGCAAAATCGCGGCCACAAACGGGGAATCGCCGGTAATTGCAATTCAGCAATCGCTAGCGTTCAGCGTGAACGCTAGCGACTGCTAGTGGAAAAGGGCTCTAACTGAAAAACATGAGAATATTTTTTTTTTTTGCTTCGGATATTCTAGTAATTATCCATACTACACAACCAACTCATTTCATCATTATTATTTTTTTTCGCATCAGTGTTTCTTTAAATTAAATCCTATGTCCATTATTCCCCATAATTATGAGCCTGTGTAGTATTACTTCATGTCCCCGTACTTTTACTTCTTTGAGTAAATACAGATGTCTGCCAGCCACAGGAGTAGCACAGATGCGCAGACTGTGTGCACAAAGAGGTCAAGAGGTGCCCTGCCTTATCACCTAAGGTTATAATTAGCCACACAGGCTGCTTACTCAGCTTGGAATGTAGCCCAATGATGTAAAATCATCACAGCCACATAGCCTGCGCTACAGGCAATGCCTTTCCACTTGCAATGCATCACACGTTATAAGCGAGGCTGTTATAATAACGAGAGACCTTACCTCTGCCGCCAGCTGTCTGCTCAGCTTTGGATGAAGCCGCTCGCTGAACTAACGTGATATTCCTCTAGTGTTTTTCCCTCTGCGCTGCGCCTCCCTCTGTATTATCATAAGGCACGCCCACTTCTTAGCCCTCCCTTCTCCGGCTACTCAAAAAAGGGGTTTATTCTTTTTCATGGGAAGAGGAGATTGAAGATCAGGCGATCCTTCTGAATAGAGACTTTCAATGGTGTGATTGCTTCACCAGAATCAGACCACGTTATAACTGCTTCAGCTATGTGAGAAAGTCACGATCATTTTGTTTTGTTCAAGTAGGCTGACTTGTTGAACTACTGGTGTTCTTGAAAGTGCACAAGTTAGAAATAAAGCGGGAATGCATGCCTTGAGAGCTTAAAGGGACACTTAAACCAGGAATAAAAAATCAGTTTTACTTGCCTGGGGCTTCTACTAGCCCCCTGCAGCCATCCTGTGCCTTTGCAGTCACTCACAGAGCCTCCGGTCCCCCGCCAGCTAATTTCGTTTTCACTGACTGAGTCGGCAGGCTTTCTGCACCTGCGCTGGCCTGGCCACGCGTATCCTTTTTCACGTTCCCGTCCTCAACACCGTCCTGCACAGGTGCAGGACTCTATTCCGGACGGGAACGCGAAGAAAAGTATGCGTGGCCGGGCCTGTCAGCGAAAACGAAGCTAGTTGGCGGTGGGAGACTGGAGGCTCCTTGAGTGACTGCGAGGGCACGGTACAGCTGGAGGGGGCTGGTAGAAGCCATAGGAATGTAAAACCGATGTTTTATTCCTGGCTTAAGTGTCCCTTTATAGTGTACCTGTTACTTTAAAAAGTGAAAAAGACACCGTGCATGGGCGTAGCAGTAGGGGTTTGAGAGGTTGCGACCACGTTTGGGCCAGAGGGGCCCAGGAGGGCCCTCCCTTAACTGCAGTATTATCTCTCTATTGGTCCTGTGCTGGTAACAATCACTTCTATAGATGCTTTGAATAGCAGTCATTAACAAGCTATATCCCCTTCTTGCACTTCTGACGCTGTAAGGCAGGGGTCCCCAAACATTTTGGGTCGAGGGCCTGGTCAACAAACTTTAGACGGCCGGAGTATACATAAAATGATGTAGAAGTCTTTGCGGGCCAGACAGTAAAGCATACCCAGGTGACGACCTGCAGTCCAATTGGACAGCAGTGTCACCTAATGTGGAATTTGATTGAAAGCCAGCAAATTACTGCTTTCTGGCTTCCATGTGGAAGGGTGGAGCCAGCACTGCTGTTCTATATGCGGGCCACCAATACTTAAATGTAGCTGACCGCATCTATAAGTAATACATTTTGTGAGTGGGGGGCCAGTAAAATAGCCTCAGGGGGCCACATTCAGCCCGCGGGCCTTAGTTTGAGGACCACTGCTGTAAGGGCTCGTTCACACTGGAGGCGTTTTTGGCCTTTTTTCACGCGCAGACGATTTTAAAAATTCCCTGCCAAACGCTTGTGCAATGAATGTCTATGAGAATGTTTATATCAGCGCGGGTCGTGCGCTTTGCAGGCAGCAAAGAGGTGTGTGGACCATTTTTGGGGGATTCTGCCTCAATAGAAGATATAGGAGAAATGCAAAATACTCACAAAATCGCTTTGTGCAGTGATTGCGTTAGCTTTTTAAGAATAAATACATTGGGCTCTATTCATAAAACTGTTCCGCAAGTTTTCAGCTCAAAACAGCAGACTTTCCCGTCCATTTAGCAAAGTGGGCATTCATAAAAGCTGTTTCCGCATGATAAGCTACAATTCCCCAGCAGAGCGAGAAATTTACGCCTTGTGCAGTGTTTTTCTAGATGTAACAAAATGGCCATTCATAAAGATTAGAGGAAGCGGTATGCGGACGGGAAATACCGCTTTCTCTGATGTAGCGAGAAGAGTTCGGATTACATGAAAGTAAATGGGACAGACCTCCCAGAGAGAGCAGTGCACGGAGGGACTCTGCCCGGAGCAGTGCTTTTCAGCGCTGCTAGATTTGGGCGCAGCCGGCGCCTCCATAGACTTCAATAGGAATCACTCCTATTGAAGCGCTCAGTGAGTAACGTCGGCTCCGTCAGAAGACGGAGCCGAGGTTGCTTAAAAACATAATAATTCGGCCTCCAGCAATCGCTGGAAGCCGAGTTAATTCATTCACCCACTATCCATGGCGGCCTGGAGGGGGAATAGTAATTAAATCGGCCCGGACTTGTGCAGAAGCAGGATCAGCCATATACCACTGTATCCTGCGCCCAAGTCTACCGGCGCCGATTTCAAATGTACTCACTCTGCCGGCTTCAGTGTTTCCGCATGCCTTCCGACAGCTTACCGCCAGCCTTCAGCGGGAGATCTCCGCTCTGCTATCGCAGCTGCCAACATTTTTATGAATGACCACCCAGAAGTCTAAAATACCGCTGCGGTATTTTCCCTCCACGAGTTTTTTCACCGCAAATTTTTTATGAATAGAGCCCATTGTATTTATTATTTTCCAGGTCAAAGAGTTCACTTCTTGACTTGCATGAGGGAGTGAAAACACACAATCGCTCTGAAAAAGAGCTGATTGAAGCGCTTTACAAAAACCGCAGTGCCCACCCGAGTGCCGGGAGGAGAAAAAAACCCCTCCAAAAACAACAAACGTGAACGCTAAAGCAAACGGAACGCAATGTGAACGACGCCTCATTGCCACTGGCAGGTTTTAGTGCGCCGTATTAATAGCTATGTATAGAGAGCTTCGGGGGCCCCAATGTAAATCTTGCATCGCCACAGCTCCTTAGCTACGCCTCCACCTCAAGATCACTGTTCCATCAATGGGTCCCTCTAAACCAGAGCTCCCCAACCCTGTCTTCAAGGCCCACCAACAGGACATGTTTTGCAAGAAACCACAAACATGCACATGTGAGGTAATTAGTGTCTCAGCAGAGCTGATTAACTACATCTGTGGATTTATACAAAACAAGCACTGGTGGGCCTTGAGGACAGGGTTGGGGAACACTGCAAACCACCTATGAACCTATTAGCGGAGCAGTGCTTTTCGGCGCTGCTAGATTTGGGCGCAGCCAGTGCCGCCATAGACTATAATAGGAATCAGTCTATAGCGGCACTCAGTGAGTAATGTCGGGGCTGTCAGAAGACGGAGCCGAGGTTGCTTAAAAATCACAATAATTCGGCCTCCAGCAATAGCTGGAAGCCGAATTATTTCATTCCCTACCATCCATGGTGGCCTGGAGAGGGAATAGTAATTAACACGGCCCGGACTTGTGCAGAAGCAGGATCAGCCTTATACCGGCTGTATTCTGCGCCCAAGTCTACCGTCACCGATTTCAAATGTACTCACCTATTAGACAAGAACTTGTCGAATTGCTCCCATCCATGTATGAGTGTGGCTGCATTGAGCAGGTGTGCGGATGGCCCTTGCCTGTGTAGTAGTTTAGAGCTGCTAGTGCATGGCTTTTTACTCCTTATGCTAGGAACTACATCGCAGGTGCGTTCCTGTGCATTGCGGCCACACAGGATACAGGAGCAAGCCACGAGTTAGATGTGTGGTGCGACCATACAGTGAAGCATCCCGTAAAATACAGTACAATAAAAGTGTGCTTCACTGCCACTGCATGCTGTGCATTACTCCGACGGGATCGCTGCACCGCACCCTATGCGAATGTAGTACCATAGAAATATTGTATTATGTTGGGATGCGATGATTGATTGACAGTCTGTGGCGTTGAGGACCAAAGTTTCAGTTTTTCCAAATAGACGACACCAACGTAACTGTAACAAGTCTTATGGTTTTCTGTCTTGCTTAAAAGATATGAGTACTGGGTTTGAGCCTCAACTGCAATTAGTTTTTACTGCGTTTTTGGTGCGTTTTCTGTTAGCGTTTTTTTACCGCAGATGCATTTTTCAAGCATTTTGTGTGCGTTTTAAAGCATTTGCGGTTTGCACATACAAAACGCATATGCATTTTGTATGCGTTTTACAACTGCGTTTTATGCAAATTCAGGGGCGTTTCTAGGGTCCTTGGAGATCGGGGGCACCTGTGGGCACCAGGCGGGGAGGTACATGGCAAAAAATGGGCGTGGCCATGAGGTGAGTGGGCGTGGCCATGGGTGGGGCCACATGTACATGAACTTAGCAGCGGTGTAAGCTACGGATAACGGGCCTGCCCATCGAAATATTGGACGGAGCCCCCTGTCCTTTATTTAGATGATTTACAATCAGTATAGGCATAGATCAAAGATGTATACGCACAAACAATTTTGATTGGTCAATCACTGACCCCCAATTTTCCCTACCCCGTGCAGTAAGTGGGCCAACAGACAATGAATTTTATGAACAGAGCTAAAATTGGCTAATCAAAATTGTATGTGTGTACCAGGCTTTACAGCTAATACTGTACATACTGAAAGTAGCAGGGATCAGCATACAATACAGCTGGTTTACAATCAATAAAGACACAGAGTAACACCTTACACTGTACACACTGTAGGTAAATCAGCACACAGTGCAGGCACTAGAGAACAGCGTATACTGTACATACTGTAGGCAGCAGAATTCAGCACACTGCAGCTAGCGTGCCAAAAATATGAGGATCACGTTGTGCGGCGTGCTTATCGCGCTGCACCAAAACATGGGTGGGCCATGGACCAGAATATAGGTGTGGTAACGGGTGGAGACAAATTTACATGAACCTAGCAATGGTGGGACATCAGATTATGACAGTGGCGAACCTTTTGGAGGCCGAGTGCCCAAACTGCAACCCAAAAGTCACTTATCTATCGCAAAGTGGCAACAGCAATTTAAACTAAATACTGTACAAACGTTTTAACTCATACATGAACATTATGGAAAATCCAAGTTGAAAATAAACTGTGACATTTGGAAACATATTCCCAACGGATCATCACCTCTAACACAACCTATGTCCGGAACTTTCAGTTGAGTATTGTCGTTTAAAGTGGATCCGAGATAAACTTTTACTCATTGCATAATTGTGTTCCTTTCATATAGTTTACAGGGCATTCCTCAAGCCAAGTACCTTTTTTGTTTTGTTTTAATACTCTAATTCCCTATAAACTAAACAAGCCTCGCCCACAGCTCCTTTTGTGCCTTGGCACTATAGCAAGGGCTTATGGGAGCTCAGTCTGGGCAGGAGGAGGAGGAGGTTACTAGCCATTGATTTCAAAGGCAGAGGGGAGGAGGAGAGGGAACTGAATTTACACACAGGCAAGCTGATAGCATCTCCAGCCCTCAGCCTGTGACAATGTGACAAACAGAAGATGGCTGCCCTCATTGTATCACAAGAAATAAATATTTATAAACTTTTGAAGCTGTTTGCAGCTAGATATGCTGTGTAAACTATCTAAACTTTAGATAACATATATAGACAAGTTACTTGTTATAGTTAGTTCTTCATCTCTGATCCGCTGGAGCTTGAGAACTCTGATAATGGTGTTCCTATAATGGTGTTCCTATAGACAATCCATACTCTGCACGAGCCGGTCTCTGTAGATCTCAAGTCTCAAGCCTCTAGTTTTGTTCCCAAAGGCCCTCTGAGCTATTATTGTCTAGTTTTATTGGAGTGATACCTGGTATGACTTTCCATGTTGTGGAAAAGTTGTTACTGGGATGGTGTGGTTCTTTTGTGGACAACTGGACATCTTTAATGAACGGCACTATTATTCCTTGATAGTGCCGTTATGGGTATGAGCCTGTTTCTTGTAGCTAGTTTATCTGTGCTGCTTTGCGTTTATGCATGGCTGTTAGCTTGTTTAGGCATTGCGTGTGAATCATGTCCAGGTCAGGTGCTGTGCAGTTCTTTTTTCGTTTTGACTACTGTGATGGTGACAGTTTGTGGTCTGCTTTTAGGTCCTGCATCCACTTTGTGTGGTGTCATGAGTCTTCTTTCTTTTATATGTTCTTCCAGTACTGTTCAGTTTCTTTTGTTTGTCGGGTCCTCTCTACTTTTACTATGTAGTTGCACTGCAGTTGGCAGTACAGATGGCTCTTTGAAGAACAGGGCATTTATCTTTTTGGCCTCTGTATAGCAAGTGTTTCTCTGCATTTAGCCCCATACACACGCTAAACATCAGTCTTTTATGCTTTCACAACTTTTGTTGAGAAACAAGTTGAAACACCTACAAAAAGTATTTTGCTATTGTTCAAAGAGCTGATATCAGTCTTATCAGCTCTTTGAACAATAGCAAAATAATATTTTTAGATGTTTCAACTTGTTTTACAACAAAAGTTGTGAAAGCATAAAAGACCACTGTTGAGCGTGTGTATGGGGCTTTATGCTGGGCATACACTGTTCTTTTCTGCCATGCGTTTCTCCTCTCCATTGTTTTTGCCACTCGATTCTGCAGTCAATTCTCTTATCGTCCACAAGTTTTTCTTATCTTTTTCCATTCACTTCTATCAGAAATCCAGCGGCGAAAGAATCAAAAGGGAGATCGGACATGTCGAAAATTATCTATTGAATCATCTAATCGCCTAAAAAATGAACCGTGTATTCCCAGCATTAGAGCACAGTAAAACTTGTGTTTTGTAACTGGGTCAGCAAATGCATCATCTCAGGATTTGGAAAAGAAATTGACAAAGTAGTGGAGTGTCTAACAGGCCGGAGACAGCTGTAGAGTGATGTAAACTCAGATGTACCTCTCTACCACAGTTGGCAGTACACCTTGGATGGCTCTTTGAAGAACAGGGCATTTATCTTTTTGGCCTCTGATTATCTAGTGTTTCTCTGCATTAGAGCACAGTAAAACTTGTGTTTTGTAACTGGGTCAGCAAATGCATCAAGAACCAGTTAGTTCATCTCAGGATTTTGAAAAGAAATTGGCAAAGTATTGGAGTGTCTAACAGGCCGGAGACAGCAGTAGTGTGATGTAAGCTCAGACGTACCTCTCCACCCACCATTCTAATCACATCCTATTCATGCCTGCACTTCCAGGAAATTCTGTCTTTTAAACAGTTTGCAGCTACGTGTCCAGAGTGAATCATGGAGTAAACATGATTCATTTTCTTGACACGGAAAAAGAATGAGTAAAGTCTGTAACTGATAGCCTGCTCTACACTGTTCACTAGTGCTGACCAAATTGGTCTTTGATTTCTGACGTGTGTTCTTTGTAAATGTGGCAGTAGTTCTAAATTGGCGACTTGTATGAAGCAAGATTTGATGTAAATGTGCCCATGAACTCTATAAAGCCTTGCCTAATGCAAGCCTTTACAGAGAAACGCATTCCAAGTAGCTTGACATTCATTGATTATGGAATTGTTTCTGAAAATGAGGCTCCAGTCCAAAGTGCCACAACAGCTCCTCAAAATTGTCACGAAAACATGAACTTTCTGTACAGTCTTATTTTAGGATGACAATCATTTCCCTTTCATACCTCTCAACTTTGCTCCAGCCTCTTCATTGGTTAATAGGAGATTGTAGACTTAGTCTATTGGAGAGCACTGGAACCATGGACTTAAAAAGAAATGCTCAACTCTTAAGCATAATACAACCCTTCAATTGTGATTGGCCAGTCACTGACCAATTTTACCATCTCTATGTAGTATGAGAGTTTACCTACACAATCTGTTCATAGTATTCAAAATCTGTTGGCCCTCACACTACATGGAGGTTGTAAAATTGGCCAAATTTAAGGTTTGTACCGGGCTTTAAGGTTCAAATCCTGGTGTTTCAGAGCCAAATTCTATAGCAAATGTGACAATAGGCAGTCCTGCCTTGTGCCCATCGTCAATGGAAAAACCCCAGAGACAGAAATCCTGGAGTGTACTTGTGTAAATGACTAGGAATACATAGCATGATAAAAGTTTATAAACTCTCAACAAAAAACATCCATGTCAATACTGTCTCCAACCAGTTTGAGTGAAGATTATTACAAGCCTTTTCTACATTGAGTAAGAGAATAGTATAATCTTTATATGCCTTTAGTTAGGCCTGTGCATAGTAAAGGACTGCCAAAACCTTCCTTTATATTGTCCACTTAGGACCTGTTTTTGATTTAAAAAATGGGTTTGATTTTAATTGATTTACTTAGGTAAAAAAGAAAACAGTTGTCTGTTATTTTTAACAAGATCTCAGTATCCTGATATATCTGGGTCCATAAGCTGTTAGGTCCAGAGGATCCTTCCCCAGTTTTTTTTGGTTAGTACCTCTTTGTGTCCCACTGGAAATAGGGTTTTTCCCTGTCCCTGAGACTTCCCTGGCTCTCAAAAAGATTGTGTCAGATGTAGATACATCAAATACGTCCGTTTGTTGAATTTCCTGCACGGAATTTTGTTACTCATTGCATAGAGTTTCATAGATGTCTGTTTTATATATTCTCTCATCAGCTGCTGGGAAAGATCTCCCAGTGGAGAGTGGCAGATACTGAATGTTGCTGAATCTGCTATGAAAGCTGAAAATATGTTCTGTGCAAAGTACTGTATTTTTGAGTCCATAGTAGACCACAAGTCCCTACAGACCCCGGGTTGGTAGTTAAGGATTATTCATTTAGAGAACGGCTACTTTACACTAATGGTATTCAAATGTTGCCATCTGCTAACCTTTTGCCGTATAGTTTCTGTGACTCATTTCTGCCAAACTATTTTAAGTTCAATCCGCAATGCTTAATTGTGTACCACTGGGAAATGGTCATAAAGATTAACAAAATAATCTGAAAAGTGAAGGGGGTTCTCATCTCTTTATTTGTATAAGTGGGAAAAGGTTGCAAAGATTACAGAAATAGGAAATTGTTATTTCTAAGTTATCATTTCCTGTATGCTAGAAATATTGTGAGATCTATTTATTGCTCGGTAAGCTTTCACTAGCGAGGCTCTTAGCAGGACTTCATAATTAGGCCCTACGTTTGATTAGATTTGACATGGAAACTTATTCTTAGGGCCTATTTCCACGGAATCAGCAGCATTTCCCCACAAGTGATTTGAGTAGGGAAATGCCTCCTATTCCACCAATAGCCCTGCGTACTCGCATCACTGCAGGTGACAGTGTGCATCCTGGAAGTGGAAACCATCCCTTAAAGTAAATTTCGATCGATTTCGATGGATTTCCATCGAACTTGCAGGGTGGAAAATTTAGGTCGATCTGATGAGATTGCTTATCAGTTTGCATTGGCCTTAATGGAAATCTGATGGCAAAAAAATGCCATCAGATCGAATTTCAATAGATTTCAAACTGAAATCTATTGGAATTCTATCCTGGTAAAAAATGTTCTAAAAACGCATCAGATAGATCATCAGATGCATTTCTTATCTATCTGCTGCCAATCTGAGAAGTGTATGGGCACCTTAAAACTATTGAAAACAAACACATGATGTACCTGCAAATTAGTATTACATACTTGCCTCACTGTCAGTTCCTCTCAGAGGCTCACTTTTAACAATGATCCCTTCCAGTTCTGATAAGATTTTGTCAGAAGTAAAATATATAAGTTGCTGTCAGTTATAACTGAAAGGACAACTGATGTGCAAGGTAATGCTCATGTTGCTCTATGGCTCAAGTGGGCAATGTTACAGTTTAAGAGTGTGCTGACCAGGAAGCTGTTGAGGGATAATGGCCGTTTTTAAAATGGAAGATGGAGAATTCCATTGATCACAGGGGAAAAACAGGACACGGGAAAGGAGAAAGAGGCAGGTATGACGTGTATGTTAATTTTGACTTTTAATTTTCAGTTCAGGTTTGCATTAAAGTAAACTTGTTACTTCTTGCTGTGTTTTTTTCACTTATATATTCTATGAGAAGCCGTAATCTTTCTAAAGAAAAAAAAAAGTTTCATGTCCTCCCTTCACTTGTGCGTGATCGCTCGCTTACAGGAAGAAAAATAAAAAATGACTGAGGCCATCTTGTGGCCAAATAGTAAAACTACATATACATAATTTTTTTCTTGATAAACACACAGTCAGTTACATTTAAAATTAACTGTTTACCTCCCACACTCCAAAAAATACTCAAATAAATTTTTGAATAAAAAAAATTACAATTACAAAACAAAACATAAATAGTTACCTAAGGGTCTCAATTTTTTTAATATGCATGTCAAGAGGGTATAGTACTATTATGTTTTAAATTATAAGCTTGTAAATAGTGATGGACACAAAACTGAAAAAATCCCCCTTTATTTCCAAATAAAATATTGGCGCCATACATTGTTGTAGGGGGGGCATCATTTAAATGGTATAATAACAAGGACAAAAAATGCACCGACTCCTAATGAATTTAAACTGTAATTAAAATAGAAAATATGATAAAATATTCTATGTCTCAGATAATAGTTATCATAAATAATTTATATATACAGTAATAGCCGTGCTTAGTTCACAAAAATGAAATAAACCAAGCAAAATGAGTTACTTGTGCTGCTTCAATAAAGCAGTCCCCGTATTATAAAGTCAGATATACATATCTGATTGTGACTGTACAGTATATATGATGTGTACCAGAGTCGGGACAAGGTCCTCCAGCACCCAAGGCTGAGACACCAAAGTGCGCCCCTCCATCTCTCCCACCCCAGCCACCACACACTGATTGCTATTAGACTAAAAGGGCCCACAACCTCCCAAACACCTTAATATCTAGTTATCTGGCTTGCAGTCACTGCCATGTATCCCCTTTTCTTATTTCTTTCTGCTTCAAACACAATTAGGAATGACAGCTGAATGAATTCTGCGCCCCCTCCTACACTGCGCCCTGAGGCTGGAGCCTCTCCAGCCTATTCCTCGGCCCGGCCCTGATGTATACATAGGAATCTCTTATATATGTTACGGCCAGAACCCGAAGTTTGGCCAGAACTAGAAGTGGCCGGCCACTTCGGGTTCTGGCCGGCCAATGCGCGAACTGGCCGCTGCGCTGCGGCCAATGTGAGAAATGAAACAATTCCTGTAAGGTTTAATGTGATGTTGTGACCGCAGCGCAGCCGGCAAATGTATCACATCTTTACTTTGTTCAATGGCATTAAGCCGCCCGGCTTTTTCCTCTGCCTCTCTCTCCTCCCCCCCCGCCTCTCTCTCCCCTTCTCTTATGGGCACAGCCGGGCGGGGACACGCGTGTCCAGGAGAGTCGTTCCTCGCGGCAGGAGAGCAGAGCGGGGAGGCTGCAGACATTGCTTCTGCCAGCACCCGCTCTGCAAGAACGGCAGGATTCCCCTGCCGCGACGAACGACTCCGGAGGGACACGCGTGTCCCCGCCCGGCTGTGCCCATAAAGAGAAGGAGAGAGAGAGGCGGGGGGAGGAGAGAGAGGCAGAGGAAAAAGCCGGGCGGCTTAATGCCATTGAATAAAGTAAAGATGTGTGATACATTTTGCCCTGCTGCGCTGCGGTCACAACATCACATTAAACCTTACAGGAATTGTTTCATTTCTCACATTGGCCGCAGCGCAGCGGCCAGTTCGCGCATTGGCCGGCCAGAACCCGAAGTGGCCGGCCACTTCTAGTTCTGGCCAAACTTCGGGTTCTGGCCGTAACATATATACTAAATAACATCTATGCTGTAAGAATAAAGCCTGATGTGTAGCCGTGTCACTAATAGAGATGGTCAATGAGATGGAAATAATTCTGCGTTGATGCTGATTTATGCAAATATATGCACTCCCTTTGCTCATGAAATCAAATAATTTGATATGTTGTTAAAATTTGGTTTGGTGACTACAAGTTAAATGGTACCTGAGACGGATGAAAATAAAAGAGTTTAGTATATGCTTACTGAAATTCACTCCTTCCCTTTTTTGATTATATGTATTGTATTTTGTCAACAATCTATCTGAATTGCCATTGCTGTTTTCTCTTTCTCTCCTTGTGTATATTCAACTCTGTAGCTTCTCAGTGGTAATGTTTTCTACATTTTATATGACATTTCTAATGTTATTATTGTATTTTTACATTGTATTTTGTGGGGATGTATATCTCTTTAAGAGGCAGTTTGTGTGTTCCCGGGGATGGAGTTCTCTTTCCCCTGGTCCCATATAAACTTCCTCTTGCACTGGTTCACTTTGACTACGACTAAGGGCAGATGGTAGGCCCGATACGCGTTAGTTGATCCTGTGATTTTATTGTACTGTCTGTGGATTTTCGAATAAACTTTCTAGCCCTTTTACCTCAACCTACTCTGGTTTGCGGATCCTCCTTTGTACATTGTTCCTGCTATGGCCTGGCTTGCCTGATCCTGCACCGACTGGTATGATGGTTGGGGGTAGAGCGATTTGAACCTTCTTGCTGCTTATATATACCTGGGGCTTCCTCCAGCCCCCTTCAGGCTAATCCAGTCGCTGTCCTCCTCCGCCACCTGGATCTTCTGCTATGAGTCCTAGTAATTCAGCCAGTCAGCGCAGTCCGGCCACGTGCCACTCCTACAGCCAGGAACATTCTGCACCTGCGCAATAGTGCTGCGCAGGTGTAGTACGCTCCTGGTGGCGGAGTGTGTGCATGCGCACTACGCCAGACTGGTTCAAGTACCTGGATTCATAGCAGAAGATCCAGGTGGCGGAGGAGGACAGCGAGGGACTGATTATCCTGAAGGGGGCTGGAGGAAGCCCCTGGTATGTATAAAACTTTAATTTCATCTGTCTCAGGTTTACTTTGTTACACAGTAGTACTATACTCTACATATGCACTCTCCACAGAGCTGCAGGGAATCCACTGAAAATGTTGTGCACATTGAACACAGAGGTGTTGTCTATCACCCATAAACCTGGTTCAGATTGTGCATGAAGAATGTGTAATAGAGGAAGAATCTCCTCATTACCCTGCAGAGTACCTGCACATCACTCTTACATGTACCCACATTCACATTGCCTAGGGCCTGATAGATGTTCTTTGTTCCAGTCTGTACCTTTTACAAGTACTCTCACCAAGGACTAGTTTTAGTCTATGACTAAAGGGAATAAATATGGCAGTCTCCATATCCTTCTCACTTCAGTTGTCTTTTAAAATTCCTAAGCGTTGGCAGTTAAGAGACGAATTTCATGTTACATACTTTCAATCAACAAGATTGAAATATGCAAATTAGAGGAGTCGGAGTCGAGGAGTCGGTGGAATCCTATTCCTAACAAAATATAGGTATAGGTAGAAGGCTGCGCATCCCTGACCCAATATTGTACAATTGAATGGTTAATCGCTGTGGCGCACACCGCCCCCCCTGGACTAAAATGTACGCCCGCATCCAAACAATGCAATACTGGTTTATGGAGAAATTTTAGCTTCCATCATAGTTTTGCATGCAAAAATACAATATACTGGACATCTGCACCAACGTTGAGGTAAATCTCCAGAGCAGATGTCCTAACACTAAACTGACCTAAGTTAAAAGCAAATGTCTTTTCCCTGGCAGCAGCTATGCTAAAATGTGTAACTTACATTCAAAACAGACAGCAGAAAACAAAGCAAGCGCTCACCAATATGGGCTGCAACTGAATGACTCATCACCTCATATGCACCGCTTAAATAGCTCAAATACACACTCAGCAATCAGACAGATGCAAAACATATGCAAAACTAAACTAATTACTTACCATGCAAAACAGGATAGCACAATGGGTGCTGCTAGCCTGGTAGTTACAGAACTGTGGAAACAAAATATAGGTAGAAGGCTGCGCATCCCTGACCCAATACTGTACAATTGAATGGTTAATCGCTGTGGCGCACACCGCCCCCCCTGGACTAAAATGTACGCCCGCATCCAAACAATGCAATACTGGTTTATGGAGAAATTTTAGCTTCCATCATAGTTTTGCATGCAAAAATATAATATACTGGACATCTGCACCAACGTTGAGGTAAATCTCCAGAGCAGATGTCCTAACACTAAACTGACCTAAGTTAAAAGCAAATGTCTTTTCCCTGGCAGCAGCTATGCTAAAATGTGTAACTTACATTCAAAACAGACAGCAGAAAACAAAGCAAGCGCTCACCAATATGGGCTGCAACTGAATGACTCATCACCTCATATGCACCGCTTAAATAGCTCAAATACACACTCAGCAATCAGACAGATGCAAAACATATGCAAAACTAAACTAATTACTTACCATGCAAAACAGGATAGCACAATGGGTGCTGCTAGCCTGGTAGTTACAGAACTGTGGAAACAAAATATAGGTAGGTGCATTGTTTGGATGCGGGCGTACATTTTAGTCCAGGGCGGGCGGTGTGCGCCACAGCGATTAACCATTCAATTGTACAGTATTGGGTCAGGGATGCGCAGCCTTCTACCTATATTTTGTTTCCACAGTTCTGTAACTACCAGGCTAGCAGCACCCATTGTGCTATCCTGTTTTGCATGGTAAGTAATTAGTTTAGTTTTGCATATGTTTTGCATCTGTCTGATTGCTGAGTGTGTATTTGAGCTATTTAAGCGGTGCATATGAGGTGATGAGTCATTCAGTTGCAGCCCATATTGGTGAGCGCTTGCTTTGTTTTCTTCTGGAATCCTATTCCTAAACTGAGGAGTCGGAGTCGGTGGATTTTTGTACCGACTCCACAGCCCTGGTTTCTACTCCAGACTCAGTCCACTGCTTTCGCTGGTCCCCCAAGGTCTGGAATCGGTCCTTCTCCACAATCTTCCTCAGGGTCCGGTCACCTCTTCTCGTTGTACAGCGTTTTCTGCCACACTTTTTCCTTCCCATAGACTTCCCACTGAGGTGCCTTGATACAGCACTCTGGGAACAGCCTATTCGTTCAGAAATTTCTTTCTGTGTCTTATGGCCCATACTCACAGGCTACAAATGTCACCCATGAGTATGAGGCGTTGCACGGGCGCACACCCCGAACCGTCACTCGTCGCTGATGTCGCCAGGCGATTGACCACGGTCAATCGCTTGGCGACGGTTGCCGCCGCAACTCCACCGCAACTGTCGCTAGTCCGCGTGAGTATGCGGACTAGCGACAGCAACATAATTGCAAATAGACGGCGCTTCCGGCGAGGGGGGAGGAACGTCGGCGACAGCTTCCGTCGCACCGCTGGTCCCTCTTCCGCGTGTGTACGCGGAGGGACCTGGCGACGAGCTGTTGCCGGCCTGTCGCGCACGCGCTCACGTGTGCTGGCGACAGGCCACTTTTGTAGCCCGTGAGTATGGGCCATTACCCTCTTGCTTGAGGGTGTCAATGATGGCCTTCTGGACAGCAATCAGGTCGGCAGTCTTACCCATGATTGCGGTTTTAAGTAATGAACCAGGCTGGGAGTTTTTAAAAGCCTCAGGAATCTTTTGCAGGTGTTTAGAGTTAATTTGTTGATTCAGATGATTAGGTTAATAGCTCGTTTAGAGAACCTTTTCATAATATGCTAATTTTTTGAGATTGGAATTTTGGGTTTTCATGAGCTGTATGCCAAAATCATCAATATTAAAACAATAAAAGGCTTGAACTACTTCAGTTGTGTGTAATGAATCTAAAATATATGAAAGTCTAATGTTTATCAGTACATTACAGAAAATAATGAACTTTATCATAATATGCAATTTTTTTTAGAAGGACCTGTATATCCCCAGTCCCAGAAATATCCCTTTGTGGCTATTAAGCTACGTACACACATGAGATAATGACCGTTTCAGCTGCCAATCGTTTTGTGTGTCCGTTCAGGAGTCATTAAGGATCCGTCGTGTCGGATCGTTATTGATGCCCAAGCAGGACCGATTGCAACGTTATTTTCGTACGAGACACACACGCAGGAATCTGCTCCCCCCCCTCCCCCCCCCACACACACACTTACTGGCAACAGAATGCATCACTAGCTGGTGATGAGTCTGTAGCATCAGCCCCTGAATTGTCACCAAAACATTGTTTTAGGATCCCTGATTGTCATAGACAGCCCTTCTACCATTCCCATCATATGCGATGCGCAATCACACTGTTGCATGCATTTTTTGGAAATCGCAGCGCTGACCCATTCACTATATTGAATGGGATCAGCAGTGCAGATGGCGTTGCGTTCCGATCACACAATTAATGAGAACGGAGACCTTAGTCTAAGTACCTAGGAGGAACATTTACTGAACCATCTTTTTTATTTTTATAATATTTATTCAGCATCAGTAAGCATACATGAAGTAGAAGTAAACATTTTTGTTTTTGTTATTGCCTGCGATGTGCTGAAACCATTATAAACAAGATGGACAAGATAGTTGACGTGATAAACAAAACATGTTCAGTTTGTCTTTTCATTTCAAACAACCTGTAAGATTCTTGAAAGATTAAATAATAAAAAAAAAAAAATACCAGCAAATGATTTCCACTAGTGCCAAATTTGGTACGTACCGAATTCGGTAGCGTGCCACAGGGGGCGGGAAACGCTGCTTTTCTCTTGTGTGGCCTGCCATCCAGATCACATTTTGGTGTGAATCTGGATGGCAGATTTCTGCAGCATGTAGCCAAATCACTATAGCCAAGCATGGCACGACTTAGCGATCAGGGCTGCGGCTCACAGTGGAAATAAGCCCTTAACTGAAAGGTTGTAATAATGTGCTGCTTAAATCACCCCGATATTAAAATATATACAGCACATCACAATTTCTTAAAAATGACATCATTGCTTCAGCAGCACATTCCTCCAGACAGTGCTTTACAGATACATTAATAATTAACACTCTAGAAGTTCCAGGCACCTGAATACAAAACCTGTATTTCAATACCCAGTTGGTATATTACCATACAAGCCACTGTGACAGAGATCTGAAGACTCAGACCTATTCATGCATTGTTGCTAAAAAACCTGGTCTATTGAGAAATTAACACATGTAACAAAGTCTACCTCTGCCAGTTGTTTACAGAATAACAAATCCTATTGTCTCTGCTGTCTGTACCATGTCTATGCTATTGTTTCAAATATTTTCTATGTGCACTCCGGTCTAATCTGGTTTTTTCCCTAACATCAGGGTGTATATAAGATTGACCTGTAAATAAAGATTTCAGATGCTGTTCCACCAATTTAAGTGTTTGTGGTTCTGTATCTCCCAGCTGGAAGAGAGGGTATTCACTTGGATTGGGGGAGAACTTTAACCTGGGTTGCAGATTATTCTGCTAAGTCATCTTGTAGCTGCCTCCGCTGAAATTGAGCTAACAGTTTGGTGTCGAGAAGTTGGATCCGCCATATACAGTATCGGGTGAGTAATTCTATTTTTTGATTACCACCCTATACTGTCAGAGCGGATTAATAGAACCCGGAGGGAAAGTGCTTCTGTAGCGCCTCTCCCAGGAATCTGATATTCCTAAAGTAAATAGCGGGTCTGATGCCCCAATTAAGAAAGCAGTACTGTGTGTCTAAGTGAATATTCTCTCTAAACCTTGTATATTGTTGTATAGTCGCTTAAGTGAATTTTAGTTATATAAGATTGCATGTTACTGTATAGATTTGTGTAGATTGTATGTGAGGTTAAGCTGAGATTGAAGGTATAAACTTGTCCACAGAGGATAGTTAAAATTCAAACCATAAATCGGGTGTATTTAAACCTGATTAGAAACTATAGAAGAATCACATAAGCTGGAGACCAGGTTTGCCAGTAAAGTCTAATACTGACGTCACCATCCCTAGATAAACCTTCAAACTCAGCTAATCTCACTCTATTTTTTTTTAGCTTGGCATAATGGGAAAGTCTCAAGGTAAGGGGACTCCCACGGGTTATTTTTGATTTATGATGTATCATATTCTGTGATGCTGTTTAATGCGGATATATAGATTTGTAAGTTTTAGAAAGAATCATGTTCCACAATTTGCTTTGAATCTTATTTCTGACTAACTCTATTTAGGAGTTTCATTTTTTTTCTCGGAGACACTCAGCAGTTGCAGGTGTCTCTCTGGACCAGGACATTTTGAATGGGCATTGCGGCCGCAGGATAACTTTTTTTATCAGTCCCTCCAAAATGTTCTGGCCTGGCTACTAGATGTTTCTGAGCCTTTTCTTCTAATTACTATAAATGTGTTTGTCTATCTCCTCTCACTGTAGTTTCTGTGGAACTGTGATTTAAATTGCTTGTGTATGACTGGTTGCACTTTTTCAGCTAGGTTGTACTTTAAATATGCATCTCTGGACATCTGCTCAGAGTTGTTGCAGGTTTCTACCCCTTCCCTCAATGTATTAGGAGAGACTTGTGTTAATGCTTTTGTTTTTTCTCTTTCCTCTTCCCTGAAAAGACTGGGGGCAATGAGGAGAGTGTCAGGAAACAGAAACAAAAGAAGATCCCAGCTATATGTTGTTTGTCTGTTTGTGTATGTGTCTGTGCACAGAGAGTATCCAAATATTTTTTTTAGAGTTAGGAATAAACCTCTTAATTTAATTGATCGTTTTTTTCTACAGTCAGAAAAGTCAAAAGCTAAATTATTGTTGGAGTCTAAGGTATGCGGACTGTGGTTATGTAAATGTGCATGTGTTGTCTTTCTTTGTCTACTATAGGAGAGGGTTTGTAAATTGTCTTGAGGCAAGGCAGGTGAGATTGAATGTGTAATTGGTTTTCACCTCATATAATGAATGACCCATGCACAAAGTTGCTGGCCATTGTGATGTTTTGAATTTAGTGTTTTGCATAGGAAACAATTTATTTCAGGTGAACCAGATGTAACATGTCTTAAAATTTGTAATTTAAAGTTGGTTATAAAAAATTAACATACGGAAAGGCATGTTCCATCTGAAGTTTTTTGTTTTTTTATGTGGGTTTTTTTTTTTGTCAGGTATTTTTGCATATACCTGAGAATTCAAAGCACACAACAGTTTTGCTGTCAATGGGTGAATTAGGTTTGTAAATCTTCCAGTAGGAATTAAGTTGCTGTGAATGAAATGTAATCATTTTAACTTGAGCTTGCACTCATGCCGATATGAATGTAATGTAGAGATTGTGTCCAAAATCATCTTGCTCAAATTACTAGAAGTTATGCTCATGCCAGGTTTTCTGTTCATATTGCCAAGAATAATGCAAACAATTGTGTGAATGTTTGGGTACGTGTATAATATTAATGGTGATGAGTCCCTTAAGCAAAGTGACATACTTATATTTTTTCACTTGTAATTGTGTAAAATTCTAACAAATGCTTTTACAGCAATTTCTTTGTTGGTTTCTGGTCTGTCTCTGGTTACAATCTGAGGGGTGTGGGAAACAAACCCTGGTGTTGTGCATTTGGGGAGGGTTTTGAACAGCAGACGTTGACCCCCTGTACCACCTACTGTGCACGGGGTGAGATGGGGGGCCAACTAAACCTGCAAGTGGCTGAATCACACAGCCTCATAACCGGGCCCACATCAGTGTTCTAACATGCCTGGAGAGGGTGGAGACAAATATGTCATGTAAAATACTTATTGGTTGATTTGATTGTAATTGTCTCCATATGTCTGTTTGTATTGATACTGTGCTGTATAAAGCAAGGTCAGAGAAATGTGTTTAAGTGTCAGAACTCTATAGTACTAGGATTTACAGACAGTATGATGTTAGTAAAAGAAATTTGAATAGAGAGAGTAACCTTTGTCAAAAATATTGTTACATAGCTACGCATGTGGTAAATAGGTTGCACACACCCACTAAGCTGTTTAACTTCTTATTACCATTGAGGACCTCTACATAACTGCTTTGATTGAGACTGAGCTATCAATTACTTGGCTCATGCAGTTTGACAAACCTTGAACTCTTGTCTGATTCATCTTTACTAATTTGCCTGCACAAGTGTTCTTTATTACCTGTTCACTTGGAGACCTGCCTGTGATATCACCTGATTATGGAATACTTTGGGGATCATCTGATATGATTCTCCTGCACTGATGCAGCCCTAGAAGGATGACCCTCTGCTGTAAGGATGAGCCCTTCCTGCACCTGCCCTCCTCCTGTGTTGGTGATGGCTGCTTCAAGCCTTTCTTTTGTGTCATCCTTTGGGAAGAACTCCGCCTCTGCTGTTGCAACTGTGAGGTTTCTCAACTGGGATGAGAAGTTGAGTCTGCCCTTCCCTGCCTTCTACAACCTGGCTGCAATTGCTACATCCTTGTTATAAATCTGTTTCCATTTCTTTTGTGGGTGCCCAATGCCATACAATGAAACTGCTAACAAAAAGGCACTGGGTGTAGCCACGGTGATTACACGGCCAGCTCTCAGCCGCCACTGTCTGTTTGCCCCGAGACAGTGAGAGCTTGGCAGAAAAACATCTGCATTCATCATGAGGGCTTGTGGTGATGAATTCACCGTCCTCCTTCACCCTTCAAATGAACAATATTCTACTCCGCAATAATGAACTGACATTTCCTGGACCCACTCGAGGATCATTTTTTTTTTCCAAAATGCATTAAGGAGTTCTAACCTTATGGGTGAGGTGTGGCTTTAGGCAACCTGTTACAGTTTACCACATTCAGTTTTCCATTAAGTTATGCAGGGCTAGATTAGGATGATATACTAGCAAAGCTAACTACTGTTAATTCATCGTGTAGTTGTGTAACCCTTTAAACTGTATATTGTATTTGTGTACCAATGACAACACTAACTCATTGATCTCTAACATACATAGAGCTGTGCATAGTATCTAAGTGATCCCGCCCTTTCCTTTAGAAAAGGTTGGGATCAAAGGTTGGGTTGAAAGGTTGTAATAATGTGCTGCTTAAATCACCCCGATATTAAAATATATACAGCACATCACAATTTCTTAAAAATGACATCATTGCTTCAGCAGCACATTCCTCCAGACAGTGCTTTACAGATACATTAATAATTAACACTCTAGAAGTTCCAGGCACCTGAATACAAAACCTGTATTTCAATACCCAGTTGGTATATTACCATACAAGCCACTGTGACAGAGATCTGAAGACTCAGACCTATTCATGCATTGTTGCTAAAAAACCTGGTCTATTGAGAAATTAACACATGTAACAAAGTCTACCTCTGCCAGTTGTTTACAGAATAACAAATCCTATTGTCTCTGCTGTCTGTACCATGTCTATGCTATTGTTTCAAATATTTTCTATGTGCACTCCGGTCTAATCTGGTTTTTTCCCTAACATCAGGGTGTATATAAGATTGACCTGTAAATAAAGATTTCAGATGCTGTTCCACCAATTTAAGTGTTTGTGGTTCTGTATCTCCCAGCTGGAAGAGAGGGTATTCACTTGGATTGGGGGAGAACTTTAACCTGGGTTGCAGATTATTCTGCTAAGTCATCTTGTAGCTGCCTCCGCTGAAATTGAGCTAACATTAACCCTGGCGGATTGAAAACAGGCAAAGTTTAACTTTACCTGTACTATCGGCAGACATAACACATGAACGTTGTGCACATCAGATGCTATCTTTACACTTTATCTATGAATCCTTTTGCAGGATTCAAAAAAAAAAAAAAAAAGAGAGACCCGCTTACATTGATAGATTATTCCTGGTACACACACACACACCTTTGACAGATGTCACTTGTCTGGGATGAGGACCTGATCCTCTTGGGTGACATAGCTGGGCCAGCCTGCACACACACTTGTCAGCTGTGTAGCTGGTGACGTGCTCTGTTGCTATGTGGGGGGGGGGAGGGAGACGGATGGACGACAAGCGGTATGTGTGTAACTTCATAGGGTCGGCGGGGATCGGTGCAAACAATGCAGTCTGATACGCAGATGGCTCATGGGTTGGGGGTTGCCGGTAACTGGACACACCGACTTAAATCAGGCGTGTCTATGAGGCTTTAGAGGATAAGGCTACATTCACAGTGGTCCATTGCACTGCGTCGGACAATATAATCGCATTGATGTTATAAATTATAATGCTACTTTCGCATCAGCATGTTAGCAGTGTGGTGCAGTTGAATCTGCAAAAAATGCGATGCATGCAGTGCAGTTTCGCATAACGCGCCTGTTAACAGGTGCACTGAAGCCTACTTTGGAGTACTGAGTGCTTAAGGGCTCGTTCCCACTATCGCGAATCCGCATGCATCCAACGCATGCGGATTCGCACATGTAATGTTAGTGGATGGGGATGTTTCCACTCCTGCGGTGGCGTTGTGCGTTTTTTGTTGCGGAGAAAAAACGCACAAAAGAGGCAACGATTTCGCCTGCGTCGGGAATCCGTGCGAATCGCCGCTAATGTATTTAATAGTAAAAACGCATGCGTTTGTTACATGCGTTTTTACCCGCGATTTCGCGTGCGATTTCGCACCTTTTTCAATTTTTTTTTGCCCTGGCAGTGTCATGGTTAATTTCGCATGGCACCCTGCCATGCGAAATCGCACGCGAAATCGCGGGTAAAAACGCATGCAGAAACGCATCCGCATGCGTTTTTACAAGCGTCGGAATGCCGGCGAATCTCGTCGCAACAGTGGAAAGAAGCCCTTACACTGCATGTATAATGCACAACTTTTTGAGTTAAAAATGGATCACACCATTCTGTACAGGGCACCGCAATAATGATGTTATTCACAGTGCGCTTGTGATAGGCAAAATGCATGCACTTCAAAAATCAGACATGCAGTGTAGACGAGCCCTAAGTTCTTCCACTAAGAGGCTGCACTTTACAATATATAGACTATTTTATTTGGAAACATGTTATAATGTATTAGCATTACAACTACATGCAAGTTGAATGCATCTTAGCCCAGGTGATCCATAGGGAACAGATTAAAGGTGCACATACATCCGTGTATCGACCAAGAATTTTTGAATCAGGATGCCTTTTACTCAGGCTTTGTTCACATCTAAAATCGAAATCACAAATTAGTGATTTTTTTCCCCTCCTGCACACTTCGTTTTGTTTTTTCACTTCCTGATGCAAGTCAGGAAATGTACTCTTTGACCCGGAAAAGAATACATACAATGTATTTATTCATAAAAGCGCTGGGGAAATCGCTATACCAATCGCTTTTTTAAGCATTTTGCTATTTCCCTTTACCTGCTATTATAGGGAAATCGCTCCAAAAATGGTACAGGCAGCACTTTGCTGAGCGGATCAGAAACAAACCGCTCAGATATGAACACGCTCATAAGGAATTATTACACAAGCGCTTTTAGGGCGATTTAGAAAATCGCCAGAGCTTAAAAAAAAAAACCAATACTCCCTAGGTGTGAACAAGCCCTTATGGCTAACACGGTACAATACTCTACTGCTACTACAGATCGACCAAGAGACCTCTGATCAAATCTGATCGAAGAGAGATTTGTCAGCTGCCCATACACCGCAGGCCGATTCCCGATCAATCTCATGCTGAAATCGATCCAGAATCGGCCTTGTGACACCGCTATCCTGGTGCTGTCCTCCCTAATGGTCAATGTGCCCCCCCCCCCCCCCCCCCCCGCAGTGCCCAGTGCAATATACATTATCCGCCTGACTCTGCCGCTGACTCCTGGCTGGCTCCAGGTTCTGTCCTCCATCCACACACATGCCTCATGTGTTTGCCGGAGTAAGGTGTGTGTGTATGTGACGTCACACACCGGCCCACGTGTACACTGGCAACCACGGGGGCAAGTGTATGGACAAAGGACAGCGCCTGCAGCCAGCAGCAGACGCGGACAGGTAATGTATAGTGCGCTTAGCATGGGGGGCCACATTGACCATTAGGGTGGACAGCATCGGGGGTTTTGTCGTGTTCGTCACTCATCCAGATATCGCTCATCTTTACCGTTGCACACCCGACTGACCACAGCGGCCGAAATCTTGCAGCATGCGACCGATTCATGCAACCAATTCATCCCAAAAATGGTTGCATCGCTGATCGGGCAGCACCGATTTTCATCCGATTTGATTATAATAATCGAATCGGATGGCGGGAATCTCTGTGCTTCAAATATATGATGATGTAGGGCCAGCAGGGGCAGATGATGTAGTGTCCGCTCCAATGGTCCGCTGTGGTTGGGCTGGAGCCCAGGGCAGATGCGTCACCTCCACATGCTATATGGGAAACACATCTGCTCTTTCAGGATTATCCCAGAATGCTCAGAAGTGCGACCTGCTTACCGCAACGGATATAATGGATTCCACAGATCTGCTGCAGGCTGCCAAGTGGGAACGGCTTCTATCTATAAATTAGGAGCCGTTCACTGTCAGCTTTGCAATGAATGGAGAACAGACAAGAAATGTCCATTCTCATCTCAAGTGGGAACAGAGCCTAATCCAGAATGCAGTCAGTGGTAGAGATTGAACAATGCTCAAATGAACTTTGCCCTTAAGTATTTGCTAAATGATCAGCCTAAACACTAAATATTTACCAGATAACTCGTTGTTGATAGTAGATGGTCTTTATAAAAAAAAAGGTGAGATCACACTAGCTCCTCTTTAACAAATGTTATGACATTGTATCCATAAAACGTTGTGAAATACCTGCTAACAATGATTCCAGTCATGATACACAATAATGATTAGTGATTTAAAATCAACAAATCTTAACTAAACACATGTGGCTTGAATGAAGTTTTGAATGTGATTTTGCTCACTCTCTCTTGCATAAAGTAACATTTTAGGATGACTGTCTCGGAACGTGCCCAGAACACTGCTCAGCTCTGTCCCTCTACAGCCGTGACTCATAGCCTCAAACTAATTAACTTCTCAATGCGGGAAGCAAGCTAATGAGAAACAGATCACATATTCCAATCTATTCCACAGCTATGAACAGTAGAACTTTATATAATAAATAACAGTTTAGTTCTACATACTAGACTATGGCCACCCATATTAGAAATAGTGACAGGAAATTTGGGCACTTGAAGTGCCACAGAGGTTTTGGCGCCTGGTGTTTTAGCCCCAGTTTGCATAGCCGCACCAACTATCTTATTGGGTGGCGCCGGAGTCCAAATTTCCCTTAATTGCCAATATTAACATGAGTGTCTAGGGGGTGCCCAAACTTTTCGTGCCTGATAGTTTTAGTGTACAGCAGCAAAGGTGGCATGGCTATTGGCGGGTTTGTGGGGGTGCGACTAGGGTTTAGGCATCATTGGGGGGGGGGGGGTTGTAGGTTAGGGTTAGAGATCAGTGGGGGGTAGGTTGGGGTTAGGGATCAGTGGGGGATAGGTTGGGGTTAGGCATCAGTGGGGGGTAGGTTGTGGTTAGGCATCAGTGGGGGGTAGGTTAGGGATCAGTGGGGGGTAGCTTGGGGTTAGGGATCAGTGGGGGGTAGGTTGGGGTTAGGCATCAGTGGGGGGTAGGTTAGGGTTAGGGATCAGTGGGGTGTAGCTTGGGGTTAGGGATCAGTGGGGGGTAGGTTGGGGTTAGCCATCAGTGGCGGGTAGGTTGTGGTTAGGCATCAGTGGGGGATAGGTTGGGGTTAGCCATCAGTGGGGGGTAGGTTGTGGTTAGGCATCAGTGGGGGATAGGTTGTGGTTAGCCATCAGTGGGGGGTAGATTGTGGTTAGGCATCAGTGGGGGGTAGGTTGTGGTTAGGCATCAGTGGGGGGTAGGTTGGGGTTAGGCATCAGTGGTGGATAGGTTGGGGTTAGCCATCAGTGGGGGGTAGATTGTGGTTAGGCATCAGTGGGGGGTAGGTTGTGGTTAGGCGTCAGTGGGGCGCTGCTTAGGGCCAGGGCGGTGTACAGGAGCATCTGACAGGTGGTGGATTCCCAACCTTCCTTCTCCCCTTCTCCTGTGTGAAAGAGGCCTTAATCAGAATAGTATTAGCAGTTGTGTGATTTCAGTCTTGTTTTGTACCCATAGTGCAAACTTTAAAAAAAAATCTAGATTTTAGGCATCCCTGCAATATTTAAAGGTAGATACTTGCTATGGAAAGGTCCACTGCAATTCAACAAACTCCCATTCCCTTACCTTTCAGCTTCACTAGGTTCTCATATGATCCAGGTGAGGGTTGTAAAGCTCTTAGGGCCCGTTTCCACTGGCGTTTATGATGCGAGGCGATCACCGCCTCGCCTGTCATCCCACCCGCAGGTACGTCTGGTTGTCTTCCGTGCACCTGGATGTGGCGTCATATGGCTTCCCGTTGGTGGCTATGGGGAATTGGATGCGTGCTGCGGAAAACTGCAGCATGCTATCCATAATTTCCCCTTCGCCCCATTGTGCTGGAGCGCGTAGGTCAATTTGCGTCAATGGAAAAGCCTCCATTGACGTGAATTGGTTGCGTTTTCCTTGTGATGCGATGTGGTGATCGTGTTGCACCGTGTGTTGTGGAAACTAGCCCTTACACCCAGTAGCAGACAATTAAAAATAAATGCTGCCTAGGTTTGTGAACCATTTATCGTATATTGACCTGTAGTCTCCACTGATATCCAGCCTTAGAAAAACAACCCTACATCACAGTTATCTGACTGAGTTCATACTATTAAAGGGATACTGTAAGGGGGTCGGGGGAAAATGAGTTGAACTTACCCAGGGCTTCTAATGGTCCCCCACAGACATCCTATGCCCACGCAGCCGCTCACCGATGTTTCGGCCCCGCCTCCGGTTCACTTCTGGAATTGCCATGTCCTCGGGCCCGCTGATGTCACCAGGAGCCTACTGCGCAGACACAGACCATACTGGGCCTGTGGAGTATGCTCCTTGTGACATCAGCGGGATCAAGGACACGGCAACGCAGGCGCAGTGGTTTTCAGAGTTTAAAGTCTGAAATTCCAGAAGTGAACCAGAGGCGGAGCATCGGTGAGTGGCTGCGCGGGCACAGGATGTCTGCAGGTGATCATTAGAAGCCCCGGGTAAGTTCAACTCATTTTCCCCCGACCCCTACAGTGTCCTTTTAAATGTTTATTTTGCTGGATAAAATTCTTGCTCATTTTTAATCATATTGTACAGATTATCAGAGCTCTGCAACAATGGATACATATGAGATCAATGCTACCATCTGGGGGAAAAGTCTAATAGTGAACATTGCACCACTTTATTTTCTCCACTTTTGTTCTGATATGTATTTTGTTATGCTGTTTTTGTGCGGTGCGATCGTCCTGTGGCAGGGGAGCCCGCCACAGGATACATGCACTGCACCAGTTCGTATTTTAACCACCCTATGGCAGAGTGCGCCGTCAGGGTGATTTGTTTAGCCCCGCCCTCCGCTCAGTGACGTGCTCCCTACTGGACAAGAAGTACGTCACTGAAATTCAAATGATTGGCTCATGTGCGCTGTACTGCTGCCACAACAATCTAAATAGATTGTTGCAATGCCATATATGTACTTTTGGCATCCTCTTTAACTGATTCAGGCAGGATGGTGATAGGCAAGTGAACCGGTGCTGATAGGTGTAAGGCTGAAAGCGGATGTGTAGGTGGGTGGCTGTGGCAACACACAGACACGCACACTCTTCCCTAGACATACATGTACAACAGCAGTAAACTGCTGCATAGGGAAACCTGAGAGTAGAATAGCATATGGCAAGGAGGTGGGGCTAGCAAAGAGCTGTGCATATTTAATTAAGGGGCGTGCCAGCACACACAGACTAACAGCAGGCAAGCTCTGTGCTCCATGAGTCAGGCAGAAGCAGGAGAGCAGAGGGAGAGACTGAAAAAGATTAGCTGAGTGTAGAGCTGATGCTGCCCCCTACAGTCTGCTGCCCTGAATCACGTGATTCAGTCTGCTTCATGGTAGGGCCGATCCCTGCTTGTCACAGTTTTGATTGTGTGTGACTTTTTGTGTGCACAGACAGAGAGGCTGGGTCTCTCTTATCTTATCAAGATTATCAACATCTTATCAAGATGTTTGGAATATGAGGATGTGTTTGGTGATAAGTGGTTGGGATAGAAAAAAAAAAAACCTGATGAATAGTGGCCAATAAATAATTGTCATATTTATTTAAAATAATTTGTACAACTATAGGCTACAAATAAGACAAAACTATATTTTAAAGTGGACCTGAACTCTTGCACAGGACAGAAGGAAAACATAGAGAAATGCATCCTGTATGTACTTTGAGAGTTTCGCCTGTCTAATTCCCCTCAGCTGTGACCAATCACAACTGTAATTTGATCTCTCAGCTGTACATACACACAATAATCCCTGCAGGGCCCTGCTATTTGTTTCAGAATGAAATGACTGTCCTTCATTCACTAGAATTCAACAATGTACATCGTTAACCATCAATGTAGGTCCAAAGGCTTAAATTCGTCCTGGGCAAACAGATCGATAAATCTTTTCAGCAATGAGCTGGATCATAGGGCAGGAATGCACATCTTAGGGCTGGTGCACACCAGAGCGGGTCTGGAGCGTTTTTTAAAACGCTTGCAGGGGGAAAACCGCTTGGCTAATGAAAGTGAATGGAATGGTGCACACCAGAGCGGGTAGTTTTTTCCACAAACTCGGGGGCTGCAGCATTTTTTAGATTTCTGAGGCGTTTTTGCCTCAATGTTAAAGTATAGGCAAGTGGAAAACTGCTCTGAAAAACGCTAGATCGGAGCGGTTTTCCAGGCGTTTTTGTTACAGAAGCTGTCCAGTAACAGCTTTTACTGTAACAATATTTGTAATCTGCTACACAAAAATGCTCCAAAATACGGTAGGCATGTTTAGAAAACATCTGTAAACATGCCTAGAATCGCTCTGAAATCTGCTTCAAAAACCTCTAGCGTTATCGGCTAGAGGTTTTTGGTGTGCACTGGCCATAAATGTATATTAGTATAACTTACAACCTCTGTGCCGGTCTCTCTCCAACCGTTGGGTAGCTGCATGGCTAACCACCTCAATGCTCTACCAATCCTCAGTTTCACCCTGGGGTGTGGGAGTTACATCTCTAGCTGTTACGGCGTTCAGCGTGGATGGCTGGTTTCCATGTGTGCTTACCAGGCCGGTCTCCGCCCTCTGACGCGTTTCGCTCCGCCCACGGAGCTTTCTCAAATCATTTATTGTTATCTATCCATAACATCCAAGCTCATTTAGATTGCCTCCAATATGCCCTATAAGAAATAAGCCATATTCAAGTCAGAATTCAGACCCTTGGGATAGGGGTTCCTAATCTATAGATCGAAGTTGCTTCAATCTTATACAACTCATTTTCAGTATCTACGCCTCGTCTTGGAACCTTTTGTTTGATTTTCCCCTTGAATTTCATTCCTTTAGGATTCATGTCATGAAACTTTTCAAAATGCAAGCCCAAAGGGCTATCCTTTTCAGCATTTTCAATATTCTTAACATGCTCCCCTATTCTGGTGCCCAATCTCCTTTTGGTTTTTCCTATGTACAACACATTACAAGGACAAGTAATGCAGTATACAACTCTCTCTGAATTACAATTAATATTCCCGAATCTCATAACTCCTGGACCTATCAGCATTGGTGAACGATTCTGATCTCTCGATAAATTCACACACATTACAATTTCCACAGCTAAACATACCCAGCTTTCTTGTAAATTTACCTAGCCAGGTTTCATTTACCTTAGTATTACATTCAGACCTCACAAGCTGTTTTTTCAAGTTTGGGGCCCACTTAGCTGTCATGTGTGGTCTGTTGCCCACCAATTTTTCCATTTTCGGGTCAAGGAGTAACACATTCCAATGTTTCTGCAGAAGTCCCTGTAACCCAAATGTGGTCACAAACCAGATGGACTCAGTTGCATCCTGCTTCCTCTTTTTCTCAGCATTCCCTGCCAAAATCATTTTCCTCGACTTCTCCTGAGATAGTTGATATTCCTGGTTCACAAAGTCCTCAGGATACCCTCTATCCACCAACTGTTCACACAGTTCCTCCCCTTCTTTAATAAAATCTGCCTCTCAGGCGCAATTCCTCCTAAGTCGGTGAAACTGCCCCCTAGGGACCGCTGTTTTTTGTGAATTTAAATGGTGGCTATTGAATTGTAATAATGTGTTACCTGCTGTTGGCTTCCTGAATGTAGAGGTAACCAGACTCTCTCCCAACTTTCAAATTTTCAAATCCAAAAATTTTAAAGGGAACCTTAACTCTAAAAAAAACCCCCAATGAGTTTCACTTACCTTGGGCATCTACCAGCCCCCTGCAGCTATACTTTGCCTTTGCAGTCACTTACGGCTCCTCCAGTCCCTTGCTGCCAGCTAGTTTTGTTTTTGCTGACTAAGAGTCGGCGGGCCGCCACGCTTACCTTTGCACGCATTCCTGCTGGTGCAGGAAGCTATCACGGACATTAACACGCACATTTTGTAAATGTATATGCGTTGCACCTCTAACGCGTAAAAATGTATGTGTTAATGTCCGCGATAGCTTCCTGCATCAGCAAGAATACGTGCAATGGTACGTGTGGTGGCCCGCTGACTCCGAGTCAGCAAAAACGAAACTAGCTGGCGGCAAGGGGCTGGAGGAGCCGCGAGTAACTGCGAGGGCACAGGATGGCTGCAGGGGGCTGGTAGAAGCCCCAGGTAAATGAAACTCATTTTTTTTTTTAGAGTTAAGGTTCCCTTTAACCACTTAACGACCGCCCCCAGCCGATGGGCGGCGGCAAAGTCCGGGCCCAAACGACCGCAATACGCCCATCGGCGGGGGCGGCTGCGGGAGTGGCTATGCGGCGATCACGTCATTTGTGACGCGATCAGCCGCCGGGGACTGGCTCCGCCCACCGCTCGCTGTAACCCGCCGGCCGTTCGGAAGCGCCGGCGGGTTACTAGCTGCCCGATCGCCGCACGGAAAGTGTATAATAGGCTTTGTAATGTATACAAAGCCTATTATACTGGCTGCCTCCTGCCCTGGTGGTCCCAGTGTCCGAGGGACCACCAGGGCAGGCTGCAGCCACCCTAGTCTGCACCCAAGCACACTGATTCCCCCCCCCTGCCCCCTGATCGCCCACAGCACCCCTCAGACCCCCCCCCTGCCCACCCCCCAGACCACTGTTTGCACCCAGTCACCCCCCTAATCACCCATCAATCACTCCCTGTCACTATCTGTCAACGCTATTTTTTTTTTTAGTCCCTAATCTGCCCCCTACTCCCTCCTGATCACCCCCCCACCCCTCAGATTCTCCCCAGACCCCCCCCCCCCCGACCCCCCCCCCGTGTACTGTATGCATCTATCCCCCCTGATCACCTGTCAATCACCCGTCAATCACCCGTCAATCACCCCCTGTCACTGCCACCCATCAATCAGCCCCTAACCTGCCCCTTGCGGGCAATCTGATCACCCACCCACACCAATAGATCGCCCGCAGATCCGACATCAGATCACCTCCCAAATGCAGTGTTTACATCTCTTCTCTCCTCTAAACACCCACTAATTACCCATCAATCACCCCCTATCACCACCTGTCACTGTTACCCATCAGATTAGACCCTAATCTGCCCCTTGCCGGCACCCAATCACCCGCCCACACGCTCAGATTGCCCTCAGACCCCCCCTTATCAATTCGCCAGTGCAATATTTACATCTGTTATTCCCTGTAATAACCCACTGATCACCTGTCAATCACCCATCAATCACCCCCTGTCACTGCCACCCATCAATCACCCCCTGGCACTGCCACCCATCAATCAGCCCCTAACCTGCCCCTTGCGGGCAATCTGATCACCCACCCACACCAATAGATCGCCCGCAGGTCCGACATCAGATCACCTCCCAAGTGCAGTGTTTACATCTCTTCTCTCCTCTAAACACCCACTAATCACCCATCAATCACCCCCTATCACCACCTGTCACTGTTACCCATCAGATTAGACCCTAATCTGCCCCTAGGGCACCCAATCACCCGCCCACACCTCAGAACGCCCTCAGACCCCAGCCCTGATCACCTCGCCAGTGCATTGCTTGCATCTATTTCCCCCCTCTAATCACACCTTGAGACACCCATCAATCACCTCCTGTCACCCCCTAGCACACCTACCCATCAGATCAGGCCCTAATTTGCCCCGTGTGGGCTCCTGATCACTCGGCCAAACCCTCAGATCCCCCTCAGACCCCCTTCCGATCACCTCCCCAGTGCATTGATTGCATCTATTTTCCCCTCTAACCGCCCCCTGAGACACCCATCAATCACCTCCTGTCACCCCCCTAGCACTCCTATCCATCAGAACAGGCCCAATACATCCTGTCATCTAAGAGGCCACCCTGCTTATGACCGGTTCCACAAAATTTGCCCCCTCATAGACCACCTGTCATCAAAATTTGCAGATGCTTATACCCCTGAACAGTCATTTTGAGGCATTTGTTTTCTAGACTACTCCTCGCGGTTTAGGGCCCCTAAAATGCCAGGGCAGTATAGGAACCCCACAAGTGACCCCATTTTAGAAAGAAGACACCCCAAGGTATTCTGTTAGGTGTATGATGAGTTCATAGAAGATTTTATTTTCTGTCAAAAGTTAGCGGAAATTGGATTTTAATTGTTTTTTTCACAAAGTGTCATTTTTCACTAACTTGTGACAAAAAATAAAATCTTCTATGAACTCACCATACCCCTAACGGAATACCTTGGGGTGTCTTCTTTCTAAAATGGGGTCACTTGTGGGGTTCCTATACTGCCCTGGCATTTTAGGGGCCCTAAACTGTGAGAAGTAGTCTAGAAAACAAATGCCTCAAAATGACCTGTGAATAGGACGTTGGGCCCCTTAGCGCACCTAGGCTGCAAAAAAGTGTCACACATGTGGTATCGCCGTTCTCAGAAGAAGTAGTATAATGTGTTTTGGGGTGTATTTTTATACATACCCATGCTGGGTGGGAGAAATCTCTCTGTAAATGGACAATTGTGTGTAAAAAAAATCAAATAATTGTCATTTACAGAGATATTTCTCCCACCCAGCATGGGTATGTGTAAAAATACACCCCAAAACACATTATAATACTTCTCCCGAGTACGGCGATACCACATGTGTGGCACTTTTTTGCACCCTAACTGCGCTAAGGGGCCCAAAGTCCAATGAGTACCTTTAGGATTTCACAGGTCATTTTGCGACATTTGGTTTCAAGACTACTCCTCACGGTTTAGGGCCCCTAAAATGCCAGGGCAGTATAGGAATCCCACAAATGACCCCATTTTAGAAAGAAGACACCCCAAGGTATTCCGTTAGGAGTACGGTGAGTTCATAGAAAAAAAATTTTTTTGTCACAAGTTAGCGGAAAATGACACTTTGTGAAAAAAAAAATTAAAATCAATTTCTGCTAACTTGTGACAAAAAAAAAAATCTTCTATGAACTCACCATACTCCTAACGGAATACCTTGGGGTGTCTTCTTTCTAAAATGGGGTAATTTGTGGGGTTCCTATACTGTCCTGGCATTTTAGGGGCCCTAAACCGTGAGGAGTAGTCTTGAAACCAAATTTCTCAAAATGACCTGTGAAATCCTAAAGATACTCATTGGACTTTGGGCCCCTTAGCGCAGTTAGGGTGCAAAAAAGTGCCACACATGTGGTATTGCCGTACTCAGGAGAAGTAGTATAATGTGTTTTGGGGTGTATTTTTCCACATACCCATGCTGAGTGGGAGAAATATCTCTATAAATAGACAATTGTGTGTAAAAAAAAATAAAAAATTATCATTTACGGAGATATTTCTCCCATCCAGCATGGGTATGTGTAAAAATACACCCCAAAACACATTATACTACTTCTCCTGAGTACGGCAATACCACATGTGTGGCACTTTTTTGAAGCCTAACTGCGCTAAGGGGCCCAAAGTCCAATGAGCATCTTTAGGCTTTACAGGGGTGCTTACAATTAGGCACCCCCCAAAATGCCAGGACAGTGAACACACCCCACAAATGACCCCATTTTGGAAAGTAGACACTTCAAGGTATTCAGAGAGGAGCATAGTGAGTCCGTGGCAGATTTCATTTTTTTTTGTCGCAAGTTAGAAGAAATGGAAACTTTTTTTTTTTTTCTTTTTTGTCAGAAAGTGTCATTTTCCGCTAACTTGTGACAAAAAATAAAATCTTCTATGAATGCACCATGCCTCTCACTGAATACTTTGGGATGTCTTCTTTCCAAAATGGGGTCATTTGGGGGGTATTTGTACTTTCCTGGAATTTTAGCCCCTCATGAAACCTGACAGGTGCGCAGAAAAGTCAGAGATGCTTGAAAATGGGAAAATTCACTTTTGGCACCATAGTTTGTAAACGCTATAACTTTTACCCAATCCAATAAATATACACTGAATGGTTTTTTTTTTATCAAAGACATGTAGCAGAATAACTTTCGCGCTCAAATGTATAGGAAATTTTACTTTATTTGAAAAATGTCAGCACAGAAAGTTAAAAAAAATCATTTTTTTGCCAAAATTAATGTCTTTTTTGCTGAATATAATAAAAAGTAAAAATCGCAGGAGCAATCAAATAGCACCAAAAGAAAGCTGTATTAGTGACAAGAAAAGGAGGTAAAATTCATTTAGGTGGTAGGTTGTATGAGCGAGCAATAAACCGTGAAAGCTGCAGTGGTCTGAATGGAGACAGGGGCGTAGGAATAGGCCCTGCAGCCCCTGCGCCCGCGGGGGGGCCCGGCCCCCCCCCTGGGGCCCGCTCGGGGCCGTTTTGTGGGTGCTGGAGGGGTGGCAGCATGAGGGGAAAGCCTTGCCCACAGTCGGCGGGGAGAGGGGTAGTTCCCCCCTCTCCCTCACCTCGGGGCTCTCCCCTCTGCGCTCCCCTCCAGCTCGTAAGTGTCTGTGGGGCTGTGGTGGGCAGCGAGCGGCGGGCAGATACATACCTGCTTCCGTGCGTTCCATCGGAGACTTCTCCCTCTAGCGGCTGACGTCACTTCCGGAAGTGACGTCAGCCGCTAGAGGGAGAAGTCTCCGATGGAACGCACGGAAGCAGGTATGTATCTGCCCGCCGCTCTCTGCCCACCACAGTAGAGATGGGAAGTTCGGATCTTTTCAATGATCCGGATGATTCGAATCGGATCATTGAAGAGATCCGGATCTTTGATTCGAATCTCGGATCATTTTACTACCGGAAGCATTCGGGGGTGAAATGAACAGCAGGACAGGTCTGTGGACAGGAGAAGGGGAGGGAGTGGACACGCAGAGAAGGGGAGAAGATGGACAGAGGGCAGGGAGTGGACAGAGAAGGGAGGAGGGACGAGCAGAGAGCAGAAATGTTTGCACGTAATACCCACATGCTGAAGTCATATGCTTTACATATATTTCACCTACATGTTCATCTGTACACTTTGAAAGAAAAGGTCGCACAGTGAAAGAAAGCATTCCCAGAAGTGAAGTGCAGCTGTTTAGTGCCGAGTGCAGGAGGATTATATTGCCTTTCAATCACACTGTCTGCAAAGTTACTGAGCTGTGCTGAGCCAAAAGCTTCCAATGTGTTCACTGTGCAGCACTACGGAACAGACAGCCTGTAATGAGCAACACATTGCAGCCAGTATGTGTGCTCTACACATATCTGGCAGTGGCACTCATGTCCCCTCTCTCATCTACCTGTCCCTGCAAGGCTCTGCCTCCCATCCAACAGAGCGATCCCAGCTTCCAGGACCCCGCTGCCCGCTGGGGGGGCGTGTCGCTCCTGGCCCCGCCCCTTTTGCGATCCGAATCACTCATTTTGATGATTCGGATGATCGACTCATAAAATAGATTCGGATCAAAGATCCGAATCGTTCATGATCCGGACAACACTACACCACAGCCCCACAGACACTTACAAGCTGGAGGGGAGCGCAGAGGGGAAAGCCCCGAGGTGAGGGAGAGGGGGGAACTACCCCTCTCCCCGCCGACTGTGGGCAAGGCTTTCCCCTCATGCTGCCACCCCTCCAGCACCCACAAAACGGCCGCGAGCGGGCCCCGGGGGGGGGGGGGGGCCCGCTCAGAAAATCTGCAGGGGGGCCCGATGGGGCCTAGTTACGCCCCTGAATGGAGAAAAAGGCTCTGGTCCTTAAGGGGCGAAAAGACTGTGGTCCTGAAGTGGTTAAGTAACATTCCAATGCCTTATAGTAACTGTATTAATATCCTCTATATGTTTAAGGCTACAAGTTTGGTGAATTCATTTTGGTCAGAAATTTTGTGAAATCTATGTGAAATAAAACGGTTCAATTAGCATCAATTTCATACACCGTAACAGATCCATCTGGGTTAATGAAACAGCAAGGCTTCTCCATTTCCTCTTACAGTAATAGAAATGAACTTCTGTTGCAGTCCTGCTCTGTTAATTGTGCTGTAAAGACTTGTAATTAAGAGTGACAGCCTAATTCATCTATATCCCGATACCAAAGACTTTCACAGCAAGCTCATCAGCACAAGTCATTTCTCTGTCTTTTATATGAAGCCAATTAGGTAAATGAACTGTCAACCTTTCTGCTCAAATAACAATTACTGTTCACGCACTGTGGAAACGTGCTAAAAAGAGACGATGGCTACATAGCAAATAACTGTTTAGCAGATTTATTGAACTTATTTCATTGGAGAAGCCAGATCTGGCTATTTATGGCATGCTATACAAGTTCCCACATTTACGGTACATTAGAAAACAACAAACAATAAGTGCAAAGCAGAACAACTGAACTTTCTAAGTTATATATCTGAATTGGAGACTTTAAAGGGAACCCGAGGTGAGGGGGATATGGGGGCTGCCATATGTATTTCCTTTTAAACAATACCAATTGCCTGGCAGCCCTGCTGATCCTCTGCCTCAAATACTTTTAGCCATAGACCCTGAACAAGCATGCAGAAGATTAGGTACTCCAGGGGCGTCGCTAGCCCTATTTTGGGGGGGGCACATGCCCCCAATCTGTCCTGGGGTGCCACGGATCTCTTCCCCAGGGGTGTCCGCAGGGCCGCACCTGGGCAGGTGCATTGCACCCAAGCGCCTGTCTCTGACAGGCGCCGCCCGGCCGCCGCTCACCCCCTCTGTCAGTGTCAGCGGCTCCCTCCAGCCGCAGCCGCCGCCGCGTCACTCAGACCTCGATCAGGCGGCGACCAATCGTGCGGGCGCTAGGACCCAGCGCCCGCACTGATATGCGGAAGTGACATCACTTCCGCATATAGAGCGGGTGCGTCCAGCGCACTGGTCGGGTCGCCGCTGATCCTGAGGTCTGCTGACTGCGAGGTAAGGGGGGGAGCGGCGGCGGCTCTCTGTCACTCACTCACTACCTAATGGGCTCCCTGTCACTCACTCACTACCTAAAGGGGCTCCCTGGCACTCACTCACTACCTAAAGGGGCTCCCTGGCACTCACTCACTACCTAAAGGGCCTCCCTGTCACTCAGTCACTACCTAAAGGGGCTCCCTGTCACTCACTCACTACCTAAAGGGGCTTCCTGGCACTCACTCACTACCAAAAGGGGCTCCCTGTCACTCACTCACTACCTAAAGGGGCTCCCTGTCACTCACTACCTAAAGGGGCTCCCTGGCACTCACTCACTACCTAAAGGGGCTCCCTGGCACTCACTCACTACCTAAAGGGGCCCCCTGTCAATTACTCACTACCTAAAGGGGCTCCCTGGCACTCACTCACTACCTAAAGGGGCTCCCTGGCACTCACTCAGTACCTAATGGGCTCCCTGTCACTCACTCACTACCTAAAGGGGCTCCCTGGCACTCATTCACTACCTAAAGGGGCTCCCTGGCACTCACTCACTACCTAAAGGGGCTCCCTGGCACTCACTCACTACCTAAAGGGGCTCTCTGGCACTCACTCACTACCTAAAGGGGCTCCCTGGTACTCACTCACTACCTAAAGGGGCTCCCTGGCACTCACTCACTACCTAAAGGGGCTCCCTGGCACTCACTCACCCCCTAATGGGGCTCCCTGTCACTCACTCACTACCTAAAGGGACTACCTGTCACTCACTCACTCCCTAATGGGGCTCCCTGGCACTCACTCAGTACCTAATGGGCTCCCTGTCACTCACTCACTACCTAAAGGGGCTCCCTGGCACTCATTCACTACCTAAAGGGGCTCCCTGGCACTCACTCACTACCTAAAGGGGCTCCCTGGCACTCACTCACTACCTAAAGGGGCTCCCTGGCACTCACTCACTACCTAAAGGGGCTCCCTGTCACTCACTCACTACCTAAAGGGACTACCTGTCACTCACTCACTCCCTAATGGGGCTCCCTGGCACTCACTTACTACCTAAAGGGGCTCCCTGTCACTCACTCACTGCCTAAAGGGGCTCCCTGGCACTCACTCACTACCTAAAGGGCCTCCCTGTCACTCACTCACTCCCTAATGGGGCTCCCTGTCACTCACTCACTCACTGCCTGAAGGGGCTCCCTGGCACTCACTCACTGCCTGAAGGGGCTCCCTGGCACTCACTCACTGCCTAAAGGGGCTCCCTGGCACTCACTCACTACCTAAAGGGGCTCCCTGGCACTCACTCACTACCTAAAGGGGCTCCCTGTCACTCACTATCGGGGTCCCTGTCACTCACTACCTAACTGGAGGCGCCTGTCACTCACTAGCTAACCTGGGGGTCCCTGTCACTCACTACCTAACTTGGGGGGCTACCATATTAAGGGGGCATTCTGCCTATTTATGTGAAATGCTATCTATTTATGTGCCTCATGACTGCTGAATTTGTCTTGTTGGGAGCCTTATGATTTGTTGGGGGCCTCAAGATTGCTGAATTTGTCTTGTTGGGGGCCTCATGATTTGTTGGAGGCCTCAAGATTGCTGAATTTGTCTTGTTGGGGGCCTCATGATTTGTTGGAGGCCTCATGATTGCAGAATTTGTCTTGTTAGAGGCCTCATGATTGCTGATTTTGTCTTGTTGGGGGCCTCATGATTTGTTGGGGGCCTCAAGATTGCTGAATTTGTCTTGTTGGGGGCCTCATGATTTGTTGGAGGCCTCATGATTGCTGATTTTGTCTTGTTGGGGGCCTCATGATTTGTTGGGGGCCTCATGATTGCTGAATTTGTCTTGTTGGGGGTCACATGATTGCTAACTGCGAGACTATGGGAAAAGCTGAATCCTTATCATATGAGACAATAGCATTAAACCTACTTTTTTAGCTTTTTAAAACAGAAAATAAAACTGGGAGGTTCTAAAAAATTGAATACATTTTTCAGGAGTAGGATGGATGAAATTGTTTATCTTCACAGTTTATTTTCAACTTGGATTTTCCATAATGTTCATGTATGAGTTAAAACGTTTGTACAGTATTTAGTTTAAATTGCGGTTGCCACTTTGCGATAGATAAGTGACTTTTGGGCTGCAGTTTGGGCACTCGGCCTCCAAAAGGTTCGCCACCACTGTCATAATCTGATGTCCCACCATTGCTAGGTTCATGTAAATTTGTCTCCACCCGTTACCACACCTATATTCTGGTCCATGGCCCACCCATGTTTTGGTGCAGCGCGATAAGCACGCCGCACAACGTGATCCTCATATTTTTGGCACGCTAGCTGCAGTGTGCTGAATTCTGCTGCCTACAGTATGTACAGTATACGCTGTTCTCTAGTGCCTGCACTGTGTGCTGATTTACCTCCAGTGTGTACAGTGTAAGGTGTTGCTCTGTGCTTTTACTGATTGTAAACCAGCTATATTGTATGCTGATCCATGCTACTTTCAGTATGTACAGTATTAGCTGTAAAGCCTGGTACACACATACAATTTTGATTAGCCAATTTTAGCTCTGTTCATAAAATTCATTGTCTGTTGGCCCACTTACTGCACAGGGGTGGTAAAATTGGGGGTCAGTGATTGACCAATCAAAATTGTATGTGCGTATACATCTTTGATCTATGCCTATACTGATTGTAAATTATCTAAATAAAGGACAGGGGGCTCCATCCAATATTTCAATGGGCAGGACCGTTATCTGTAGCTTACACCACTGCTAAGTTCATGTACATTGACCACGAGCACTCACCTCATGGCCACGCCCATTCTTTACCTCCCCACCTGGTGCCCACAGGTGCCCCCGATCTCCAAAGACCCTAGAAACACCCCTGAGGTACTCTGAGGGCTGGTGCACACCAGAGCGGGTCTGGAGCGTTTTTTAAAACGCTTGCAGGGGGAAAAACGCTTGGCTAATGAAAGTGAATGGGATGGTGCACACCAGAGCGGGTCGTTTTTTTCCACAAACGCAAACTCAGGGGCTGCAGCATTTTTTAGATTTCTGAAGCGTTTCTGCCTCAATGTTAAAGTGAACCTAAAGCCTAGTGCTTCCCTCAGCCCCCTGTAGCCGATCGGTGCCCTCTCAGCTCCGGTCCGATGCTTCTGGACCCGCCGGCGACGACTTCCGGTTTGGCCGTCACCGGCCGACAGGCTGGGAACGCGAACAATCACTCGCGTTCCCATGCCTGTCGGCCGGTGATGGCCAAACCGGAAGTCGTCGCCGGCGGGTCCAGAAGCATCGGACCGGAGCTGCGAGGGCACCGATCGGCTGCAGGGGGCTGCGGGAAGCCCCAGGTGAGTTAATCTAATTTTTTTCCCCAGGCTTTAGGTTCACTTTAAAGTATTGGAAAGTGGAAAACCACTCTGAAAAACGCTAGATCAGAGCGGTTTTCCAGGCGTTTTTGTTACAGAAGCTGTTCAGTGACAGCTTTTACTGTAACAATATTTGTAATCTGCTACACAAAAATGCTCCAAAAAACGCCAGGCATGATTAGAAAACAAGGAGGGGGCTGCCCTAATGGGTGGAGGTAGGGAGTTCCATAGTGTTGGATTAGCCATATGCTTGTTCCAGGAGTTTAACTCACACACTACTTAGAAGATCAGCAGAGCTACCATTCAACTGGCATTGTTTACACGGAAATAAATGTCAGCCTCCATATCCCTATTACCTTGGGTTCCCTTTAATGTGGACCTGAACTCTTGCATAGGATACAAAGAAAACATACCGTATATACTCGGATACAAGTCGACCCCCCAAAAATTTGACCCTCACAAGGTGGATTTTTTCAATTATTCAAGTATAAGTCTATATGTAATTATATGTAAGCCTGCCAGGTATGTGCCTCCAGTATAGGTAGCCAGTATTGTTACCCCCAGTATAGGCTAGGCAGGTAGGTGCATCCAGTGTAGGTAGCAAGGTGTAGTTGCCCCCAGTATAGGTAGGCAGCCGGGTATAGTTGCCCCCAGTATAGGAAGGTAGCCAGTATAGTTGCCCCTAGCATAGGTAGGTAGCCAGTATAGTTGCCCCTAGCATAGGTAGGTAGCCAGTATAGTTGTCCCTAGCATAGGTAGGTAGCCAGTATAGTTGCCCCTAGCATAGGTAGGTAGCCAGTATAGTTGTCCCAGCATTGGTAGGCAGCCAGGTATAGTTGCCCCCAGTATAGGAAGGTAGCCAGTATAGTTGCCCCTAGCATAGGTAGGTAGCCAGTATAGTTGCCCCTAGCATAGGTAGGTAGCCAGGACAGTTGCTCACCTTTTATCTTCCATCTACTTCCTCTCCCAGGCATCCCATGCGTTGATACCAGCGTCTCCTGTGATGATATCATATATCATCACAGGAGACGCTGGTATCCACACAAGGGGATGCGTGGTAAAGGAAGTAGATGGAAGATAGAAACTGTGTAAGGTGGGATGTTTGCCTCCATGCCGGCTCTCCCCGCCGCTGCAGCAGTCTGTTACCATCCACCACCGGGTGCAGTCTCCTCTCTTCTCCTCCTCTCGCACTATAACTTCCACTCCCAAAGTCATGTGATATCGGGAGCCGGACCTTCTCTGAAGGGGGTAGACCGTGCGGGTGAGGTAGAAGAGAGGAAAAGAGAGGACACTGCGCCCAGCGATGGATGGTGAGTAACCCCTCCACACAAACACCCCACATCCATACCCCACACCCCCACCCCACACAGGCTGTAAGTAACAAAATTTAGGACTATGCGACTATAAGTCGACCCCCCCCCCCCCACACACTTTTGCACTTTGAGTTAGTCCTAAATTTTGCGACTTATAGCCGAGTATATACGGTAATAGAAATGCACCCTGTATGTATTTAAAAAGTTTAGCCTGTGTAATTCCCCCTCATTTGTGTCTAATTACTAGTTGCAATTTGATCTTCTTTTTTTTCCTTTTGTGCAATACTAGTTGCCTGGCTGTCCTGCTGATCCTCTGTTTCTAATACTTTTAGCCATAGACCCTGAACAAGCATGCAGCAGATCAGGTGTTTCCGACATTAATGTCGGAACTAACAAGATTAGCTGCATGCTTGTTTCTGATGTTATTCAGACACTACTGCATCCAAATAGATCAGCAGGGCTGCCAGGCAACTGGCATTGCTTAAGGGGGAATAAATATGGCAGCCTCTATATTTCTCTCGCTTCAGTTGTCCTTTAAACCTTTAGATTGTAAGGCCTATTGGCCAGGGCCCTCTTCCCCTTTTGTCTAGCAAAGCTGTGCAATATGTATGCAAACCTCCCACCCCTGTGTAAAAATATGTAGTTGATTTGTTCACTGCATTAGTGGTAATCCACCATTGTTTTGTATTAACTGTTGTATTGTTTATTTTGTATTGTTATACCCTGTATGCTATTGTACAGCGCCACGGAAGATGCTGGCGCTATATAAATCAATAATAATAACAACAACAACAACACATTTGTAAAGCGTAGTGTGACAGTGACTACTAGTGACGAGGTTTACTCATGACAGTTTAATGGCTAAAAACAAGCTAGTCTCAAGCCCATTTTTTAATTGCCCATTACATTTATGAACTAGTGATTGAAGTGGCTGTGATCACTCCCACCATCATACCAAACTTGCTTCCCCCTCACTGCCATTGCACTGCCTTCCCCCCTTGTTACTCAAACATCATCTTTAACCCTCCTGACGGTCTATTAAAAACCGCGCAGCCGTTTTTTTTTATTTTTTTTTTAAATCATGTAGCGAGCCTAGGGCTCGCTACATGATAGCCGCTGCTCAGCGGCATCCCCCCAGCCCCGCCGATCGCCTCCAGCGATAGGCGATCAGGAAATCCCGTTCAAAGAACGGGATTTCCTGGAGAGCTTCCCCCGTCGCCATGGCGACGGGGCGGGATGACGTCACCGACGTCATGGACATCGTGACGTCTAAGGGAGTCCCGATCCACCCCTTGCCGCTGCCTGGCGCTGATAGGCCAGGCAGCGCAGGGGTCTAGGGGGGGGGCTGTGTTGCGACGCGGATAGCGGCGATCGAGCGCGGGGCGGCGGCGATCGAAGTGCTGACGCAGATAGCAAAGTGCTAGCTGCGTTCAGCAAAAAAAAAATTACTCAAATCGGCCCAGCAGGGCCTGAGAAAACCTCCTGCGCGGCTTGCCAGGAAGGTTCCTTGACATCCCCTCCCTTCCATGACCTGCTGAATTCACTCTAGAGGCAAAAGTAATGTTGTGGGTCATTTCCAGAATTAGTGATGGTCATGCCTAGGAGAACTCATTGAGAAGCATGTGATCAGTTTGGTCAGGTGATAGATGTTTAAGTCTCTGATTTGCTAGTCATGATCATGTGCTAATGCAGGAGTGATCACAGCAAATCAGAGCTTAGCAAATCTATCAGCTGATTAAACAAGTGACATGCTTCTCCATGAGTTCTCCTAGACATGACCATTACTATCCAGGAGGAGCTTCAGCAGCTACCACAAAACTGTTGGGAAAGATGGCTGCTCTGTCACTTGAAAACTGGTGGAGAGAACAAAAATTAAAGATAAAAAGTGTAATTGAAAATATTAAAGAGGCCCTGTAGTGAATGCAGGAAATTATGCAGGATACCCACTTTTACTGTAATATTCCTGCTTTCAGCATCAGAAGCACTCCCTATATTTATATCAGGCTGTATATTTGTATGTAACCCCTCCCTCCCAGTGATGCTTAGCCTAGGCTGATTATCTATGCGGAATTGCTCTAGGAGACCAGGCATTATTTTCACCGGCATCAGGATTCTCAGAAACAAACGTTCTGGAGAGCTGCACCTGACAGGACCAAATATGTTGGCATCTGTGATATATTCCAGAATGTAAATAAGTGTGTGGAAAGATTTTACAATGGGCAAACACTAAGTCATTAACCTCCTGAGCGGTATGGACGAGCTCAGCTCGCCCATCACCGCCGGAGGCTGCCGCTCAGGCCCTGCTGGGCCGATTTTTATCAAATAAAAAGCAGCACACGCAGCCGGCACTTTGCCAGCCGCGTGTGCTGCCTGATCGCCGCCGCTCTGCAGTGATACGCCGCGAGCAGCGGCGAAAGAGGGTCCCCCCAGCCACCCGAGCCCTGCGCAGCCAGACCAATCAGTTCCGGCCAGCGCTAAGGGCTGGATCGGGGGCGGCTGACGTCAGGACGTCGGCTGACGTCCATGACGTCACTCCGCTCGTCGCCATGGCGACGAGAAAAGCAAAACAAGGAGGGCCGCTCATCGCGGCCCTTCTTGTTACTTCTGATCGCCGGAGGCGATCAGAAATATGCAACAGGAGCTCCCTCTAGTGGGCTTTCATGCAGCCAACTTTCAGTTGGCTGCATGAAAGATTTTTTTTTATAAAAAAAAAAAAAACCCTCCCGCAGCCGCCCTGGCGATCTTAATAGAACGCCAGGGAGGTTAATCAATATTGTGAAAATGAGCAATGTTACTCATTATGTTATTTTCACTACAGTTCCTCTTTAAAGAGGTATAAATGCATCATCCTAAAACCACCCTTCTTGCGTCTGTTTTATAGTCATTTGTCTAGATTCACGATGATGACACGTTTGGATGAAATTCTTATTTGTTTAATGTAGTTTACCAATTCAAGATTAACTTTTATTAGTTGCTGTAATTACAACTATCTGTTTGAGTTAATTACTATTGGATGTTTATTTTGCTCTATGAAATTCTTGCTCATTTCATTATATTGTACAAATTGAAAATCAGCCGTTATCAGAGATATGGAGGCTGCCATATTTATTTCCTCTCAAACAGTACCAGTTACCTGGCTATACTGCTGATCCTCTGCCTTTAACGTACACCTGAACTGAGAGTGATATGGAGACTCCCATATGTATTTCCTTTTAAAGGACAACTGTAATGAGAGGGATGTTAGCTGCCATATTTATTTCCTTTTAAGCAATGCCAGTTGCCTGGCTGTCCTGCTGATCCTTTGTCTCTAATACGTTTAGCTATAGACCCAGAACAAGCATGCAGCAGATCAGGTGTTTCTGACATTATTGTCAGATCTGGCAAAAGTAGCAGCATGCTTGTTTCGGGTGTGTGATTCAGACACTACTGCAGCCAAAGAGAGCAGCAGGACAGCCAGGCAACTGGTATTGTTTAAAAGGAAATATATATATGGCAGCCTCCATATCACTCTCTAGTTTTCCTTTAAACAATAGCAGTTGTTTGGCTGCCCTGCTGATCATCTGCTTCTAATAATGTTAGTCGTAGGCCCTAAACAAGCATGTAGATAAGGTGGTTCTGACTGAAGTCTGACTAGATTAGCTACATGCTTGTTTCTGGTGTGATCCAGACACTTCTGCAGCCAAAGAGCTCAGCAGGACTGTCGGGAATCTGGTTTTGTTTAGAAGGAAATAAATATGGTAGCTTCTATATCCCTCCTTTAAATGGGAAATCCATGCTACCATCTGGTGGAAAAAGTGTTTCATTGAACCAATGACCCTTTGTTCTTTTTATGTTTCTAGTTATGTTTTTTTTATTTGTATTTTTTCATGAGGAATAATAATAAAAGTTACGTATTTACAAATATATTTTTTGTTTGTGTGGAGTCCTTCCTTTTGCTTTTCTATGCTTTATTTTCCAAACATGGTAGCATTATCTCTTCTCCTCACAAATGCTGACTACTCTGTTTATGGTTAGGTGCCACCCATTTGTTCCCATAGTACTGTGTGCCCTTTCATTTATCTTATGCAAAACCCCATCCTGGTCTGTGGTGTACGAAAGGTACCACCTACAGAGGACTCCAGTTACCCAAGTTCAGCACTGATCTTATTATTGCTCTGCAATTATTTTCATTTTGGTCTGTTACAGTTATCCCAAAATATTGGAAACATTAACCAATATTTAGTAATATCAAAGTCATTAGGCATTTGTGGGGGGGAGGGGGCATCTGAAAGGGGGGGGGGGGTAGTCTTAGGCACCTGAAAGGAAGGGGTAGTGTTAGGCATTTGGGGTGGGGGGTTCAAGTGAGAATAGAGGCTAGGTAAATGTACTGTATAGTAAAATATGGGTAATATATATATATATATATATATATATATATATATATATATATATAACTAGCTGCACCACCCCGTGCCCTGCTCATGTGGCCACACCACAACACGCACTCACCGCCAGCGGCATATAGGGGAGTTAATATGTATTTTGATCCTTTAAGTACTTTTAAAGGATTTTCTTAGTCCTTTATGGATCAGGTGACTTTATTTTACCTTAAAGTACAGCTCAAGATATTATTTGGATATACTTTCTATTTTGGAGGTGGCTTTTTATTAACCACTTCAGCCACAGTGTTGTTCACCTAATGCATCCAAGCAACTTTCACCTCCTATTCATTCGCCTAGAACTTTATCACACTGAAATGATCTATATCTTGTTTTTTCCACCACCATTTAGGCTTTCTTTGGGTGGTACATTTTGCTAAGAATTATTTTTTTCCAAATGCATTTTTAACAGGAAGATTATTCATTATTTGTCAGTTTTCAGCCAATATAGGTTGAAATTAATACATGCTACCATAATTAAAACTCATGTATTTTATTTGCCCATTTGTCCCGGTTATTACACCTTTAAATTATGTCCCCATCACAATTTATTGCGCCAATATTTTATTTGGAAATAAAGGTGTCAATTTGCGTCCATCACTATTTAAAAGCTTATAATTTAAAAAAAATATAGTAATATACTCTGTTGACATTCATATTTAAAAAGTTCAGACCCTTAGGTAAATATTTAGGGGTTTTTTTGTTTGTTTTTTAATTGTAATTTTTTTTTTTTATTAAAAATTTTATTTGGGTAATTTATAGTGTGGGAGATAAACAGTTAATTTTAAATGTAATGTGTATATTTAAAACATTTTTTTATGTGGGTGTAGTTTTACTATTTGGCCACAAGATGGCCACAGTCAAAAAGTCCTAGAAGCGAACGATCTCTCTTCCAGGAACTACAGAGGATGGGAAACCTTTTTTTTTTTCCAGAAAGACCGCAGCCTCTGATAAGAGCGCGTCGGTTTTTCTGCCGGAGACTTAGATCGATGAATGGGAACAATGTTCCCAGTCATTGATCGCAGGGCTACTGGAAGGCCCTCATACCCGGTGCCACTGGGCTAACGGAAGGCGCCCGCGCCGCTGCAGCAGCACTGTCCATCTGGATGGATATATCCATGCAGATAGACTTAAGTGGTTAAATAGAGCAGCATCCCTTTGCTCATTGTGTGCTGTGGTAGACGTTTCACCATCCACAGACAGCAGACAACTCTCCAAAGCTTATCTCCTTCTGACTGGAACAATAAAGTGTTGTCACAAATTACAGCAGCACTCATTTATTTTGTTACAGAGAGACAGAGAAGTCTTGGACGAGACAGAGCCCGCACACCAACAAGACACATTGCTGCATGGAATTTTATAGCCATCATAAATTTGTCTAATTAGCCCAGGTGGGTACGTGGATTCTAGGCTTCCAGCTCTACCTATTCATCATCAGTTCATAAATCCACTCTGCACAGTGCCAGCGACTGCATCCAAGCTGTTGCTCTACCCAGAGTCAGATTTCATGGGGATGAATTGTTACTTAAGACTGCGATTTTCTAATAAGTTGTATATTTTTCCATTCTGGATGTGAGGAGATGGGGAAATAAACATACTGTGAAAAATGAGGTTGCAAAGGAAATGACTACAGTGTAACAGCTATTGTACAAGGCGCTTGATTTATTGTATAATAAGACCAAAAAAATTTTTTTTAAGCCTCCAGTCTAATAAATAGGAAATATGGTTACTAAAAAGAACACAATCACGTATAGCTATTTAACATTTAAATTGATCCCTTCTCTTTCTCACAAATAATGTAAACTTAATTTTCTCTTTAACAATATTCAAGTCAAAATAAACAGTTAGGCCTAGTGCACACCAGAGCGGTTCTGCTGCGGTTTGCGATCCGCTTGCGGATGCGGATCCGCTAGGGTAATGTATTTCAATGGGCTGGTGCACACCAGAGCGGGAGGCGTTTTGCAGAAACGCATACTCCCGGGCTGATGCAGATTTTCGATTGCGGAGGCGTTTCTGCCTCAATGTTAAGTATAGGAAAAACGCAAACCGCTCTGAAAAACGGCACTTCAGAGCGGTTTGCCAGGCGTTTTTTGTTACAGTAGCTGTTCAGTAACAGCTTTACTGTAACAATACATGAAATCTACTACACCAAAAACGCTTCACAAAACTGCAAAATGTTAGCTGAAACGCTACAGAAAAAGCGTTTCAAAATCTGCTAGCATTTTGCGGATCTGCTAGCGTTTTTTGGTGTGCACCAGGCCATACAGGTCATACTTACCTCCGTGTAGTCTACTCATCAATCTCCTCCTCTCCTGCTTCCTGTTTGCCCACTGTGATTGATGGAATTCTCCATCCTCTATTTTGAAAATGGCCATTACCCCATAACAACTACCTGGTCAGCACACTGTTAAACTGTAATATCGCCAACTTGAGCCATAGGGAAACATGGACATTAACTTGCTCATCAGTTGACCTTTCAGCTATAACTGACAGTAACTGATATAAAACTGAGAGCAACTGATATATTTCAGTTGACAAAATATTGTCAGAACTGGAAGGGATCACTGAAAATGGTGAGCTTCTGAGAGGAACGGACGGTGAGGTAAGTATTATGATATTATTCAATTGCAGGTACATCATGTGTTTATTGTAAATAATTTTACTCAGTTCAGGTTACCTTTAAGCAAGATAAGTCTATAGTTCTCCAGCATTTTCAATGACGATGACTCACTTTTGCCGTTCCCTGGTAGTGTTGTTTGGAGGTACCGGTAAGCAGAGATGGTTAACAAGATCAAACTGGGTGTAAGAGACCCACAAGGATATATAAAACTGTTAAAAACAACTAAAATGAGAAAAGAGGAGGTGGCTGACCTCAAAAACGACAACCTTTTGTGGCTTTTGTTTGGCTGAATCTATTGGATGGCTCTTCATTTATTTGTAATATGACATTGTCATTTTTGCAGTAAGACACCTTTTTTTCTCTTTGTTGTTTTTAACAGTTTTATATATCCTTGGGTGCCTCTTACAGCCCCCCCCCCCCCCCCCCATGTGTGCTTCTCACCCTCCTTTGGGTAAGAGGGGTGATATTGGTCTTACAGTACAGTAGATGGTCAGGCCACATTTAGTACCAGAAATATTTTCTAAGAGTTTGACTGCGTCTAGTACCCTGTAGACACCCGAATGGAGTTTGGTACTTGGCCACTTCCTCGCGTCAGTTCAAAAATCAAGTGCCTTTAGTTTGGACCATTATGAGCGCCTCCGATTTGTGCTGGGATAAAAACTATCTCCAGTTAAACTGGTTTGAATTCTTCGGGAGAGGCAAGAATTGCCTCTCCTGTTCTTACACTAGATGTATAGATAGGTTTTTGTATTTAATCCCCCTAACAGAATAATCCTATAATCAATTTACCAGGCACCTCCACCCCTGTTGTCATTGAGTAGTTGAATGGTGCACGAACCTGTACATACTGATCAGCCATTTGTGGTCCTCATCACTGACTTATGACAGAACATCACTTGGGAATTTCTGCATTCCTGGATTTTCAATAAAGCCTTCATTGGAGACCGACTCATCTGCTGTTTTTTCAGTGCAGCCTCCCCATTGGAGCATTGTAATGTCCCCATCATAGTGCCACCTCCATCACCATCATCCATGTGCACTAGCCCTATTTGCTTCCATTATCTATGTGCCCCAAGAAGACAGACATCTGTTCCAGCAGGTTCCTGCTGCCTTTCCTGAGCAATACATTTGTGACTGTGTATCTTGCGTTTGTACATATACTGTTAATTTATTGCTGCATAATATATTGGTCTTTTGTTGGTAAGGATAACAATAAATAGTTTGAATTACAGATGTCCCAGAAAGGGAGATCGCAGAAGACAGCATAGTCCTCTTGAGGCATTATGGGAATTTTGCTCCAGCTTACTTAACCACCCTGGCGTTCTGATTAAATCGCCAGGGTGGCTGCGGGAGGGTTTTTTTTTAATAAAAAAAAAAACTATTTCATGCAGCCAACTGAAAGTTGGCTGCATGAAAGCCCACTAGAGGGCGCTCCGGAGGCGTTCTTCCGATCGCCTCCGGCGCCCAGAATAAACAAGGAAGGCCGCAATGAGCGGCCTTCCTTGTTTTGCTTAGATCGTCGCCATAGCGACGAGCGGAGTGACGTCATGGACGTCAGCCGACGTCCTGACGTCTGCCGCCTCCGATCCAGCCCTTAGCGCTGGCCGGAACTTTTTGTTCCGGCTACGCTGGGCTCAGGCGGCTGGGGGGACCCTCTTTCGCCGCTGCTCGCGGCGGATCGCCGCAGAGCGGCGGCGATCGGGCAGCACACGCGGCTGGCAAAGTGCCGGCTGCGTGTGCTGCTCTTTATTTGATGCAAATCGGCCCAGCAGGGCCTGAGCGGCAGCCTCCGGCGGTAATGGACGAGCTGAGCTCGTCCATACCGCCCAGCTGGTTAATAGGGTTAGTTAAAATTTATATAAAAACTTAATTTTAGAGCTGTACAATGCCTCCAGCTGTGATACCCCTTGAAAATCTGTAAGACCGCAAGCTCTTATTGAACGACAAGGAGATTAACATTGGATGAAAGCAACCTTTTCAGTGACCCAACATGGTAACTCTGGGGCAGCACAAGCCATCATGGTGAGCTATAAATGTTGGCTGTGTAGTTTGGATTTAGCCAATTGGCACACTACCATAGACCAACTCACCGTCTGAATCAACCGGGTGACTTTCAGATGCAAGTCAAAAATTGACTGTACAGCGAACCCTGTTGCAAATGGGCCTCAGGGCAGATGGCTGGTGACAGCATCCATGGTCATGTGGGTTTATTCTAAAAACAGCTTACATTTGCATAGCAGTGCCATCATTAGATATGCACCAACTAGCAGAGCGTTGCTTTCTCCGATGAGTTACATAATGGGCCGAATCAAGCAAAAAGGGCGCAAGACATTAGGGTCCCGCCAGAGGCTGTAATGTGAATTGCGGTGCTCAGAAGGTAATTTGAGCATCGGCAAAAGACGAAGCCCAAATTACGAAAAATACAGTGCAGTTCAGCAATAGCTGGCAGCTGAAATTGCATCTTATCCCACAGTACATGGCAGCCTGGAGGATGAATAGTAATTAACGCCGCTGGGAAATTTGCTATAGCGAGGCAAACCGGTTTTTGGCGTCACTTTGTGCCCAAATTTCCCAACGCCCTTTTTGCATGAATGCTTCTGGGCTCAGTTCCCTGGCCTCTGAATTTCTCAGATCATAACCCAATCAAGATCATTTGAGACACCTCGACTGACAATTTGATGCACACTCATGCACCCATCAGCAGCTGCTGGAAACACTGACGTCTGTACTGCTACACATTTCTCTAGCATCTGGTCACTCCCACAATATTGGGCTACTTTCTGTGCTACTAGAGAGACAGTCATTCTGGAGATTTGCAAGTGGTCAGAATAAAGTGACTTGACTGTGTACTTCTCTTTCTAAAATTGGAATGACAGTCACAAGGACAATACAGATTACCGAAGCATACGGGAACAGAAGATGGAAAAACACACAAGGCGTTTTGCAAAAATAAAATTCCAAGTTTATTACTGACCTAACTAAAACAAAATTGTAGCCAGATTCAAAAACAAAAAGTTTATACAAACAGCAAAATATTGTCCCATGCGGTGTGGACATATTGACACAAAAATCATCCAAAACATTGAAAGCTGCCTGCAGGATATGTGGAGGCTTCAAGGCATTCCATTAAAGTGATATCTTCTTCTTATAAGCTAGTGTGTAGCTCTCCAGCTGTCTATAAACTACATCTCACAGCATGCTGACAGTAGGCCATGATGGCAGTTGTAGTTAAGTGACAGTTGGAGAACAAACACTAACTGCTATGTGCAAATGCTAATAGGCAGATCAACCTGGGGTTTAATGCTGTACAGTTAAAATTTACAAACAGGAAACTTAAAAGAGTAGAGCTTCCCATTGATTATAACTGTAGCCATTTGGTAAGCAGCTCATAGACTAGCTTTCTTACAGCTGGCAACACGAAAGGCTCTTCAGGTCGGGCAGGGTACATATCAGCACAGTGCGCAGCATCTAAAAAACAAAAACAAGTAGATTAGGAATGTCAACGCCCTAACACCAGGGTTCTGATGCACAAAACATAGGAGATATCTATGGTAGAGCTGATTCAGTTACAACAATCCCCAGCATTAACCTCCTAAAGACCATGTAATGCCAAAGGGTGTGAACATGGTGGCAGCCCCAGGACCGCCTAACGCCAATTGGCGTCAAGTCCTGGGGGCGGGGTTTTGCAGGAGTTCGCGAGCGCAGATTCGCACGCATCTCCGCTTGAATGACGGAGCTCCACTCCATCACCAGTCTCCCAGCGGCGATTGCCGTTAAGAGACTGTAAGACGGCAATTTACTGGGTACAGTGTTGCATTCCACGGCAGCTATGTACTGGGGACCGCCATGTGACACGGCTGTCCCCTTGGGGAGACAGAAGCGATCCGCCGATCATTGTCATAGGCTGGCAGGGGGAGGGTGGGATAGGAAAATAATAAAAAAATATGTTTATTTATTAAAAAAATATATATATTTCTAAAAATTAAATAAACAACCCTGGGAGTGATCAGAGCCCACCAACAGAAAATCTCTGTTGGTGGGCAGAAAAAGGGGAGGGGGGGGAGTCACTTGTGTGCTGAGTTGTATGACCCTGCAGCGAGGCCTTAAAGCTGCAGTGGCCTTAATTGCAAAAAAAATAGCCTGGTCACTAAGGGGGTGTAAGCCTAAGGTCCCCAAGTGGTTAAAGGAACACCAAGGTGATATGTGACATGATGAGATAGACATGTGCATGTACAGTGCCTAGCACACAAATGACTATGCTGTGTTCCTTATTTATTTCCTTACTTAAAAGAGTTAAAGATCAGGAATGTAAGTGGCAGTTTCTGTCCGGTCAGGACCTAGTTGGACTATAGCTCAATCCACACTAATAAGAAATTACAGTCATAAAATGCTTTTCAAGTAGAGAACTGGGTTTCTGAGAGCAGTAAAGAGATAAAAAGGGTCAATAGTATACAGGTTTTTAGCTCTGGCATACTTCAATTAATGTGTCTGAGCAGAGAAAATGAAATATTAAAATCTTAAAAAGTAGAGTTAAATATAAAATAATATTGTGGGATACCTAAAAAGACCAGGATAAATATTACTGTATATACTCGAGTATAAGCCTAACTTTTGGGCCAAAAAAGCGGCCCAAAAGTGGGGGGTCTCAGCATATACTAGAGTCACTACTCTTTGAGTAACCCCCATAGTGCCCCTACTATATGCACAGTGGTGCATAATCCGAGGGAGACCACACTCTTGACATTTCCATGGGAGGTCCCAGCTACCCTCATCTTGGAAGGCCTAGTTGTAGCCTTGGAAGGCATATGGGGACAGTGTCTACTGAGTGGTGAGAATCCTTGCATTCCTATATCAAGTTTTAGATACATGACTATGTGGCTCTGCATTCCTTGCTTTATCTTTATGCCAGCTTAAATTTTGCAACAGGAGTTCTTTGCATGTCCATCTCTATTGTAGGCCTATGTCCTTGCTTATTATGGCAATTTTCTAATATATGATTGTGGCCGGCCATGGCTATGAGTGATGGTGTTGTGGTGGTGGTTTTTGCCATCCCTGGCTTATACTCGCGTCAAATTTTCTTCCAGTTTTTTTAAGGTAAAAGTTGGGGGCTCGACATATACTCGGGTCGGCTTATATTCAAGTATATACGGTAGTTTTCTTGCCCATGCGAGAAAGAACTCGAACAAATTAAAAAAACAGTCTAAAGAAGAAGCGGTGTGATTTATTGTATTGTGCTAAAGACAGTGTAATGTCATGACCGTTTCTTTACAGTGAACCTTGTTGCATTGTGGGAAATAACTGTAGTTTTCAAATGCCAAGCAGTGGTGTAGGGCCTGCTGTCACAGCTGCCATGACCGGGCTTATGTGCTGGAGGGTCTCCATGTGTGCGGCTGCAGCAAATACTTTACTCACCGCCCGCCTCACGCCCAGACCCAAACACTACATCAAGTGCAGTTGCTGTCACTGTTCTCCTCCTGGCGCCGCCTCTACACCACCCACCAATGACACCAATGACCGCCCAGTCCGCCCCTTCAGATGGCACTTCACTAGGAAATCTTTGGCTCCTCCCCTCTTTCTCAAGTGAGCCACGGCCAGCAGAGACAGTGCATGTGTGCCTGCAGACTGCTGTGTGGTGTATTTGTCTCTCTCTGGCTTGGCTCGCCTGTCCCCTCCAGTTCTGTAGAGACTGTCTGTAGAGTAGAGACAGATAAAGACTCTACTTTTGGTAACTATCTGGCCTGGCCTTTTTTTCCTGATTCACCCCCACTGCACAGATTCACCCATGTGCACAAACAGGTGTAGTTCTACTCCCTAGGGCCCCTGCAGACAGAGCCTGACAGGTGATTTGCTCCTCTGCTAATACTGTGCTAGGACCATGGGGGACCACTATTCCCTTAGGGGGGAGGGGGGATAACTTAGATCGCTAGTAAATTGGCAGGGGGCCTATGTCCAAATTTGCATTGGGCACAGAGGTCTGTAGCTATGCCACTGCTGCCAAGCAACCAGTATCTCCCACTGTGCATATGCACATCTATATAAAAATCAACCGTTTAGCCTATCACATTGTTAGAGGGGTGTGATTATAGATAACGACAGTTGATGCCGCCTACTTTTTTTTCTTGTCTGCCAGTAGTAAAGATGATGATGTGCAGGCTCATTGTGGATTAAACAACATGAGCAAATTACATGGTGAATATCAGTCATTTCTTGATCTTTCTTCTATTTTACAATTTCTCTTTTTGCAATGTATTGATTTATTTTTTCCCCTTACTATTTAACCCTTCCTCAAGCTATAATAATAATTTAAAAAAATAGGTTTTGGCTGCAGTTACACTTTAATTACAATAAAAGAAGGAAACTGTGTCGGCATATATAAAACAGACAACTTGAATTTTGAATACAGGCGTCCAGTAAAAAGTGTTGTCAGTGAAGGTCTCCTGCCTGCACATTGATGCCTATTAATCTAATGCATGATAGAATCATAACAATGGACTGATCATTTTGTTGATACAACATGGCTGATGAAAGATAGAAAATGGCTTATAAGGCAGACGCTCTTACATTCCTCACATAGCATCCGAGGAGGCATGTAATCTGGTGGTGCAGAACCACATGGATTTCAGCAGAAAGGTGTATGAAGCCTTTCTAGGGAGACAAAGTGAGGATACTTTAGGTTTTGAATTGAAAGCAGAACTTGGGGACCCGCAGATATTATTACTAATTAGACAAACATTAGATCAGGACTTACTTGAAGAAAATAAACCATCTAAGCCCACTGTGGGGCAAAGGTCACTTATGTAAAAATAAATAGAAATACTGTATCTTAGCTGCACATGTACCCCGCTTGTAAGGGTGAGGCGATATTCCGTTTCAAAACAAATCTACCTGGGAAATCATGTCTTTATACTGTTTTTCACAGTCAATGTGTAACGTGCATCAAGTCAAACACCTGACAGGACTCTCAACGGTGCAGAAAAATCCACCTATCCATGTTTCCCCGAAAATAGGACAGTGTCGTATATTAATTTTTGCTCCAAAAGATGTGCTAGGGCTTATTTTCAGAGGATGTCTTATATTTCTATCAGGAAGTGTCTCTCAGCAGAACATTTCCTATTTCTTTGTACTGTGCTGTTCCTGGATATGAAGGTATGCTACTGTACTGATCAGGCACCTGCCCCTATTACCCCTGCACACAGCTGATAACCTTGCTGTGTTCCGGCATGAAAGGACTGCACCACTATGTTCTCGCCTTTTCCTTCTCTTCAACTTCTGTTAGGGCTTATATTTCAAGCATGCTTAAATTCCAGCTAGGGCTTATCTACATGTGGAACTAAAGAAGAACTCTCCCCAGCACCCCCCAGAGGAGTTGGTGGAGGTGAGGGTGGGTGTGCGTGTTGGTCTGTATTGCCTGGCATTGGTAATGGTGTCTCAGCTGTCTGCAGCCTTTGAGGGCACCATCATATTTCTGATCTGCAGCTTGCAGCTGGAACTTCTAGTCCCTCAACTTAACATACTTACTGAGAGAAGCAGAGACTCTAAAGTGAGTTTAAAATCTTGTTTTTACCTTTTATGTACAGCATTATGTCCAGGGCTGAAACACCGCATCCCTGCGGCAGGACGAGGGTTTTATACCCCCAAATCACAAGGTAAAAATCCACAACATTCTAGGTCGTGGATTTTGCTGCCCGGGGAGGCAGAGCTTTGAGCTGCAGCTCTGCCTCCATTAGTGTCAATCCCCGCTGATCTCCGCCTCTCCCCCGTCCCTCTCAGTGAAAGAAGGCTGAGAGGGGCGGGGAAAGGCAGCAATCAGCAGGGATTGACGCACGTAGAGGCAGAGCTACTGCAGAAAGCTCTGCCTCTTCCAGGAAGCGCTCCCCGATTTCAGCCCCAGGGATTTGGGGGGTATAAAACCCTCGTCCTGCCGGGATATGGCGGTTTAGCCCTGGACATAATGCTGTACATAAATAAAAGGTAAAAGCAAGGATTTAATCTCACTTCAGACTCTTTAAAGGGACACTTAAGCCAGGAATAAAAAATGAGTTTTACTTTCCTGGGACTTCTAAGAGCCCCCTGCAGCCGTCCCGTGCCCTAGCAGTCGCTCATGGAGCCTCCGGTCCCCCGCCGCCATCTAGTTTAGTTTTTGCTGACAGGGAGTCGGTGGGCTTTCTACGCCTGCGCAGATCCTTTGATGGCATACTACAAACATGAATAGCTTTATTTTTTTGTTTTTGTTAAAATGTTTTACAATACATTACCTTGCATTGGTATAGCAACAATGTCAGTGCCAAGGCTCGTATTAATCCCCAAAGCATGCCAAGGGTCAATCAAGCCATTTGGAAATACTATTCTGCTACTTTCAATGTTGAGTCCCCCATAATTTTCAACAGTTTGCTGAATGGCACCCGTAATCATTGCCAAATTAAATTCGTTGCCGTAGATGTCCGTGCATTGCTGGACATGATAGCTGCAAAAACACAAAAGCAAAACATGAATTATATACGTGATGAGACTAGAAGCATTTGTCAGCTTAAAGGACACCTGAAGAGAGAGGGGAATACGGAGGCTACCATATTTATTTCCTTTTAAACAATGCCAGTTACCTGGATGTCTTACTGATCCTTATGGCTGCAATAGTGTCATGCTTGTTCAGAGTCCATGACTAAATGTATTCTAGACAGAGGATCAACAGCAGGACAGCCAGGAGATTTGCATTGTTTAAAGGGAACCCAGGTTAGAGTGATATGGAGGCTGCCATTTTTATTTCCTTTTAAACAATACCAGTTGCCTGGCTGTCCTCCCGATCCTCTGCCTCTAATAATTTTAGCCATAGACCCTGAACAAGCATTATTATTATTTAGTATGCATACAATGCTGATCTCTTCCACAGCTCTGTAGAGAGTACATAGTCATGTCACTTAGCTGTCCCTCAGAGGAGATCACAATCTACCGGTAATCCCTACTATAGTCATATGTCTATTTATGTCTCATGTACATCAGACATGGGGAGAACATACAAACTCCATGTAGATGGGATTCAAACCAGGGACCCAATGCTGCAAGGCGAGAGCACTAACCACTACACCACCATGCTGCACAAAAAGCATGCAGATCAAATCAGGTTTTACTGGATTAGCCATATGCTTGTTCCAAGATTTTGACTTGGACACTATTTATGCCAGAAGATCAACAGGGCTGCCAGGTAACTGGCATTGTTTACAAGGTAATTAATATGGCAGCCTCCATATCCCTCTCACATCGGGTTACCTTTAAAAGCAAATAAATATGGCGGCCTACATATCCCTCTAGCTTAAGGTTTCCTTAAAGGGAACCAAGCTGAGGAGAAACATGGGAGATGCAACTGCTTACTTGTTTGTTAAAAAATCATTTTCCAGGCTGTCATTTTAGTTTTTGTATTACTTCGGTGACTGATATGAAAAATACAAGTAGCTGGCAAGGTTTTAGGTTACGCAGCCTGCATACTTATTCCATAGAACTAATAAAGCATGAATATATGCTTTTGTCCCTTGGAAAACAAGATGGCAATAGTGCCTTTCTGACCCGGACAAGTCTCATCCATGCCCTCATCTCCCACCTTGACTTTTGCAATGCCCTACTGTCAGGCCTCCCCTTGAACCACAATGCCCCTCTTCAAAAAAGTCATGAATGCAGAATCTAGACTCATCCATTCTTCCCACCGCTTTGCTTCCACATCACCCTTCTGTAAATATAGAATATTGGTAATGAACCAATATTCTACTACGGTCTAACCTAGCCTTACTTACACATGAGCCCGTCCATCTTGATGCCTAACCCTAACCCACCCCCACGCTGATGCCCTACACTAACTGACCCCTGTGCCGATGCCTAACCAACCTAACTGTCCCCCGCAGATGCCTACCTCCAACCAACCCTCCCATTACCGATGCCTAACCACCACCACTCCCCCCCCCCATGCCTAATCAACCGCACAAATGAACGGCTTCATTAGAGAACCATATGGGTACACAGATCTGTGGCAGTGTGAAAAAGTTGCCTAGGTAAACACAGAGTTGAAATCTGGTCCTTTTTGGACACTGCACAGCATTCAAAGTAAAAATACTATTTTCTTTGTTAGTAAATCACTCTATTCCTTTTCTCTGAAAGGTCACCAGTTTGACAGATAATAGCTATGCTGCATGAACAGATGTGTGCGTATATGCTTCTTGTGCTATGCATCTCCCATGCGGGAATAGTTTAGCTGAAGAGAAAGGACATTAAACATTTGTTTCCTGTAATTTTGGAAGGCCATCACATTAAAGAGAAGATGTGTACAAATCCAGATTGTACTGTACTGTGCTCTCACGATATAATCCTCCTTCATCTCTTTCATATGACCTTGTCACAGGCACCTGCATTGTCTAATAATAGCCAATTCAGCAGTTGAACGGCTTCACAGCCTCCTACACAGCACTGTACTTATAAAGCGTAATACAGTTTAACTTTCAAAATGTATAATTTAGTTTCCCATGTTCAATGCAATTAACAGAAAAATTGTACTAATTAGCATTGCACAAAGTTTTACATTTTGCAATAAACATATTAAAAATAGCTGTCTGGCTGGATCCTGTGGCTTAAATTCCTTTCGATAAGGCAGTGCAATTTTATTGGACAGACATTGATTTAGACTCGTCCTCCTGATCCATCATCATCCACATAGGACAGTTGGGAAGTTAGCTGGGAGGCGGCCATTAGCCAGTCTTTCCATATGAAAACAGATCACCTAAAAGCTTGTTCACACTGGAGTGGATGCAAAACAGAAACGGTAAGCGCATCCACTAGGCGGATGCGGTCTATCCGTTTTTGCATCTGATTGCAACAAAACTCTCAGTACACTCCGCATCCGCATTCCCGCTCACCTGTCCCGCCGATTGGTCTGTCCATATTCAGCTTGGAGGCCCGCAGAAGCATGGGGCTCTCCATAGGCTGCATCAGGCCAATTCTCCCTAGCAACAGGGAGAATTTTGATTGGTCCACCATGAACCAATGAGAATTCTCACTTGTTGCTGAGAATTCCCATTGGTCTTTTGCAGCCCAGTGGAGATCCCCATGCTTCTGCTGGCTACTGGGCTGTGTAGAAGGGACCGAGTGACTGCAATCGTCAATGGGACACTCAAGTTTTACGTCAGTTTAAAAATTACAACTCTCATATTGGAATATAGAGACAATTGAGGCCCCTTTAACACCTAATCAGTGCGGTGATCACGTGGCAGGGGAGCACGTCTCTGCATCATCACAAAAAGCAGTATTTATTTATATGACCCTGCGCCACAGTGCAGCAAAAGGGTCATATGCGTAGCGCCACCCCCTGCTCGGTGAGGTACTTCCTACTGGGCAGGAAGTATGTCACTGGGATTCCCATCAGTACTGGGGATATGTGCTCAAGACTGCAGCTGCAGAACTGATAATATGCTAACCTTTTAGCATCCCCTCTGTGTTCGGATAAACTCTCAAACATTTGTGTCCCAATAGAAGGCAGGTTAAAAACAAACCCTGGATCATTTCTGTTCCGATATTAGGAAACACTACTATTTCCAAACACACGGATATAACCGTACCCCTGCAAGCAAGCTGGCTCTTTCCAAAACCCAATCATTCTTTAGTGTTCCAGCAACATCACATGACAAACATGAAGGACTTCTATCTCTCACAGCAAAGATTAAAGTTAGCTCACACAAATATTCACACATAAGAAGGTTTTCAAGATTCCCATTCTTTTTTGCACTGGTTTTGTACAGCGGTGAGACGCCATCAGCACAGTGTGCACAGTGCTTTCTGTTCCAATTCATATTCTTACCTCAACGGAAATCCAGAGAAAGGCTGTGAGCTAGAATCGGAGGACTGGAAATATCCAAATTCTGTACATGTCTGGTACATCCATTGCCTGCCTAGAAGAAATTGAAAGACAAGTTGACAAATAATTTGTGTATTTTAGTGGCTATCCAAACAACAAAACATTTGTAAAGTACTTTTCTCCCACAGGATCCAAAGCACATAAGCTTGTCTCAGATCAGAACATAGTTTAGGTTTGTGATATGTCACAGGGGAAAAGTTATGTGATCATACATGCAAGACTAAACAGATGGCTTTTCAGTTTTGACTTAATCGCCTCCAAGGTTGGTGCTTTCTTGATGGAGTGTAGCAAGGTGTTCCAAAGGGTAAGGGCAGCATGACAGAAGGCTCTGGCTTCAAAGGTTTTGAGATGGACTCTTGTTATTGGATCCTGTTGATCTGAGGTTGTGGAAGGTGTGATGCAGTTGCAACAATTCCTTCAGGTATCCATGGCCTAGGCCATGTAGATAGGTCTGCTGCAAGGTTTTACATGTTGCTCAGGTGTAGTAAAACACACGGGAAAAAACTTCCTGCTTTAGTATACGATCGTGACCAGCATATCAGAGCATTAGAAATCTATCACTGGACCATTACTTCTCAGCGACACTTAGGGCTTGATTCACTAAAGGGTGCCAAGTGACGCCAGTGAAAAGCCCCTTAGCACGTGCAAAGGCACTTTGCACGCGCTAATACATGCGCAAAAGTTTGCTCGTGCAAAGTTTAAGCGCTGCGCGGTGCAAGCGAAATGCCGCACCGGTGTGCACGAAACGACGCACCGTCCGGTGCTAAATAGCCGAATAAGCTACTTAACATGCAAACTGTGCGACATTTCGCGCAACGCACACCGCTAAACTTTGTGCGCGATCAGTAACAGCTTTAGATGTGCAAACTACTTAACACCCTATGTCACAGACCGCTAGGCCGGTCTGCGGATGGGGTAAATCGATCAGCGTCAGAAATCCTCTTACACGGTCATTTGTTCATCACGAAGGGTAACCCGCGTTTGCAATTTGATGAACTGACTCGCGAAGGGAGCGTTCTGATACCAACCGAATCACTCCACACACATACAATTCAAAGATCTGCCACCAAGCGAGTTACACAGCCCGCTACTGTAATTTTACTAGGACTTCGAGAACGCTCTATTAACCCTTAGCAGTATGCAGGAACCTGGGTCAGATCGTTATATCTGGGCCGGGTTCTCGCATACGGGTTATAAAGGTGTATACTTCTATTAAACACAGGGTAGCGAGTTCAGGAGAATAGGTACGATTGTGTATGTTCAGCAACAGGTCATAACTGATTTTTAAACGTTTAATAACACAAATGCATTACATACAGTTATATACACCTATTAACATATAAAACACAGAGCTTAAAAATAAAAGGAATAAAATCAGAAAGTTCTTACTTAGTTAGCTGAGCAGTTCATTTGAAGCATGAAGAAAATAGTCCAGTTTAAAAGTAGGCATTCAGGTTAAAGTCTTTGTACACAACATGCGCCTGGTTCTCCTTGAGCACATGTCTGGACTTCCCTAGTCGATGTAAATTGAAGAACAGGGAGGAGTTCCTTGCAAACGCTTTTTACTGACCAGAGTTTTGGGGCGGTCACTACCTGGAAAGTAGGTGTGTTTGAGGCAGGGTTACCTCCTGGCAGTCAGGTTGCCACCCACAGACTTGGAGCAAGGAATGTACCAATTATTAATAATTTGTGTAATTCCGCCCCAGATGGGTGCATCGCAAATCCGAGACCATATTCATAAGCAGCATGCGACTCTGTATTAAATGAGACTATACACGCCTAGTCTGTCGAATTTGCTCTACGCAGGCCGGATAAAGTGGTCTCTCTATTGATTCCTGATAGCCAGAAAATTATAAATCATGTGAGTGATAGAACTGATTTCTGGGTATCAGGAAATGTGTTTGTTGTCTTTCTGTGCCAAACCCATCTTGAATTATTAATAAAGTAAATGTTCCCATTGTGTGAAGCTATAAGCTTGGAGGGAAATTTGAAGTTCAACCAGTTTGAGCTGGTTTGGTGGAACATGAGCTGTGTGACCAAATGGCTGCTCCCCAGGTGGTCTGGCCACTTGTGAATTCTTTCCTGACCTGAACAGGATGTGGGGGAGGGCTGTACTCCTGCCATGCTCTCAGAAGAAGAGCAAAGAAAGGCATTTTTTTTATTCTACCCAGGGCTGACAGTAACTGTGTGGGGCCATACGAAAATCGTTGGCGTTTACGCGCACGACTTTCCGTAATGTTCTTCACATCTCTCCCCTACCAGACGGACGCACAGAGTGGGTCTGCATGACCCGCTCTACGCGGCGCTTAGCTACTGAACGGGTTCTCGACTTCTTATCTGACTGCCCGTTAGACAACTCACCAGAAGCATAAGGCCTCATGGTCCGGTGTGTCCCAGTGTCCGCTTTGCCATCATCGTCAATAGATATGTTTTTTTCAGACAGATTTGGGGACATTAGTAAATTTGCTCAGTCATTTTTACCTTTTCTTGAAGGGAACCAATAAAATTATTTAAAATAAACACATGATGTACCTGCAAATAAATATTACATACTTGCCTCACCATTAATTTCTCTCAGAAGCTCACCATTTGCTTCTAACAATGATTCCTTCCAGTTCTGACAAGATTTTGTCAGAACTGAAATATAGCAGTTGCTGTCAGTTACAACTGAAAGGACAACTTATGTGCAAGGTAATTTCCTTATTTGTATACACAAACAACACACAGCGCTTAGGATAATCATCCAATACCAATATGGTTTACCAAAAATTAAATTGAATATAAATTAAATCAATATGATTAGAAATGAACTGGCCAATGTGGTATTTATATTCCTGGGTACAAAGAGAAAAAAAGAGAGAAGAACGTCCTGGGAATAGTGACCAAATAGCATCCAAGTGTCCTAGTTCTAAAGTCCTAGAAATGAAAAAGGTGCGCTGCTGTTCCTAGGAATGAGCCAATTCCTCCTTTCAAACATTCACTCTAAATCAGCTAAGCGCTTCCTTTATCTGCCATGTGACCTTCTTCTTCAATGTGCAACCAAGATCAGCTACACCTCCACCAGGGACACCCTGTGTGATCCAAACTCACCAAAGATGGTGGGCCATGTATTACAGTGGCCTTTCGCACTTCTGGGGCATTAACAGGCTCCCCACGCCCTCGAGCTCTCCTCTTCTCAAAACACCATCAGCTCAGCAGCATATGTTTCCATAAGCATTTACCTCAATGACAATAAAACGCTTTCATTGCGCAATATAGTTTAAAAACAGTTTACTTTATTACGATGTTACACTCACATTCAGCAGGATTTGGCCAAGCATGTGGAGTTACTAACGGGCTCCCCCCCGTGCAGTCTCCCGGGCTGACCGCCGTATAGTTGTAATCAGGGTGCGCGTTCGCTTCCACCGCCAGCCTCCCTCCGCTAGACGCGAGACTTCTTCCGCATGTGGCTCCTCCCAACTAGTTTCGTCACAGCACGTGACTCATTCAGGGGATAGAGCCTACATGCAGTAATTCGCTTATATCTAGTGCGCTCAGCTCCGCCCCGCTAGACGCCTCCCCTCCGCGTCATGCGTACCGGAGCCCGGAAGCCCGCACTATCTACCATAAAAAACTTTATTATTCCATACACTTCGCCAGATACAAAGCAGCAACTTAGTTTAAAAGCAATAATACATTTAAAATGCACATGTCCACATGCTAATTCACATTTTACCAATACATAGTATCAGAACAAACTTGTCATCATAAAATTTGCGCATTATATACAGTTTAAGTCTGACATGGTGAGCGGAACTTCCTTGTTTATTATTGTTGATCAAATCACCATTTTTCATATTAAATGCTCCCCATCACTAGCACCCTCCCCCTCATTATCATTTTGGGAAAAACTCTGAGTCCAGCTCCCCAGTCATACAACACTCCCAAATCATGCAGACCCTCCCCACTTAAAGAAAACACACACCTTGGATTATCATCTATTATTAGCTATCATCTATGAAGCAATTGAGGTCTATTTCTATATTCAACCCTTTAGGTTGTAAAGTCTCCATGTTGAAAATCCATTTTGTTTCTTGCCTCGATAATAATCTAATCCGATTCCCCCCTCTCCATGGTACATTAACCTTCTCAATCCCACAGAAATGAAGTCCGGCCGGGTTACAATTGTGTACCCTCCTAAAATGTTCTGAAACACTATGTCCCTTTACCCCCCTTCTGATATTTCTAACGTGTTCCCCCATTCTTTCATGTACAGTTCTCTTTGTTCTCCCAATATACTGTATCCCACAATAGGTACACCACCCCCTTTGTATGGCATGTGATGTTTTGATGTATCTTAAATGATTTCCCACTGTGGTATGATTTCTCCCAAAGACTATGAATTCTCCCAAAGACTTTGTGATTCCCTAACCCATTCTGAAAAAAGCATCATTGATGATAGGAAATTCAGATATGAAAAAGACGTAGAGGCATTTTCAAATATAACAGCATACAGATGCCAAAATTTAAAAAAGGAGGTAGTAATCCAAGAACCCCCCATCTATGATAGAACACAGGAGGAGCCCCCGAAATACTATGTACCTAGAACTCCAAGTAAATACCAAAATCCCAGAACACCTAGGGGAAATCCACGCACCCCACCCAATAAATATTGGGGACCCCCTAAGACCCCCCCCCAAATTTCAGGAGGGGTGGTTTCAATCACTACCCACAAAGAGGTGAGTATAGTAGGTACAATGTCCCCATATACAACAGATATGACCCAATTAGAAATGAACAACGGTATCAGCCTTTTTTAGAGGAAGGTTGGAGGGGGAGGAGATCACCCCAAAGATGGAGAGTCCAACAGGGGGAGGGGGCAGAGGGAGAGAGAGTGGATTTAGGAACCCCCATGGGAGACAGGAAAAGAGGACCAGACGAGGATCCAGGGGAGGGAGGAGAATACAAAAGAAGAAGGTTTTAGGAGGAGAAGGTATATACAATCTAAGCGGGGTGGCACTAGGGAGAGAGGAGATCAAATTACTGGATAAAGGATTAAAATACGCCCCTAAAAATGGACTTAACAAGTTTAACACTTACGTAGATCTGCAGAAGTTTACCCGGAAGTTGTATATAAAGAAATAGTTTGCTCAGCGGGAGGGCCCCAACAGCAGGGCCAACGTGATAGATGAATACCACCATTCAGGGCTAAGGAGCCCGTCTACCTTTAACCCACAGACCAACAGTAAATCCATTGATATATTTAAAAAAATGGTAGAGGCTGACATTAGAAGGATACCTGAGGGAAAATTTAACCGGGAAAGGGAAATAGCAAAGGACCTATTGGAAGAAAAAAAACAGATAAGGGGGGAGGGGTAGTTGTCCTTAATAAGGAGCAATATATGAAAGAAGTGGATAGGTTGGTAATTGACACAAGTGCATACAAAAAATTAAGGGGAAACCCGACAAAAGAACATCTGGAAGAACTAAGAAAAATATTGAAAAGGGGTCTTGATGAGGGGATACTTAATGACCAGGAGTTTTCATATCTAATCCCCACAGCACCAAGAGTACCAATTATTTATCAGGTACCAAAAATCCACAAAAGCAGAACAGAGCCACCTGGACGGCCAATAATTAGTGGGTTAGGGTCGGTTACCCACAAATTGGGGAAATACCTCAATCATTTCTTACAGCCACTGGTAGATCAATTACCCCATGTTATTCGGGACACTAAACACATGTTGAATAAAATGGAAAGGATGACACTCACAGAAGATACAATATTGGTAACAGGTGATGTTTCATCACTGTATACGAATATTCCTCACAACTTGGCACTTGAGGCGGTTGAACACTTTTTTAGGAAAAACAATGGGATGTTAAATAAACAAATATTGTTCATTTTAGAATTATTAAAATTTGCTTTGAAAAAGAATTATTTTTGGCACCAAGGGGAATACTATATACAAATTAGGGGTTGTGCCATGGGGGCGGGATTTGCCCCATGCCTGGCAAACCTATTTATGGCACATTGGGAAGAGGGTATAATTGAGCACGAAAATACACCATTATTTTCACACTGGTCAAGATATATAGATGACCTGTTCTAGTTGTGGGAGGGTGATCAGGAATCATTGAAAGATTTTATTACAAGACTAAATAATAACTCATGGAATATTGAGCTTAACGTCATTACTGACGACCGAGAAATCACTTTTCTGGATTCGAACATCACAAAAATGGGGAATCGACTAATCTACAAAAAACCATTTCAAAGACACTGACAGAAATGGGTACATACCCATAGATCGTAATCATCACCCAAAATGGATAGGGGGGATACCAAGGGGTCAGATGGTAAGGATGAGAAGAAATTGCAGTGAACTAATGGATTATACTGAACAATCACAGATTTTGATTGATAGATTTTGTGATAAGGGATATGATGAGGTAGAACCACAAAGAACTATGATGGAAGTGGGGAAGAGGGATAGGAGGACCTTGATGGGGAGTGGCCCTGGTGAAAGGGGGAATGAAAACTACCAGACAGCTTTTGTCACGGATTTTAGTGATCAATTTCAGATAATAGAAAAAAATTATGAATAAACATTGGGGGATTCTACTGGAAGACAGCACACTTAGAAGGGTGCTGCCAGAGAAACCTAAAATGATCTATAGAAAAGCCCAGAACCTTAAATCTCTGGTGGCACCCAGTTGTGTTAACCCACCCGGGACACAGAGTCTGGCACCTTGGCAGAGAAAGGGCTTTTTTCCTTGTGGTAGATGCCTCCCCTGTAGGGAGGCTAAGGGAGAAAGAACTGAGAATTTTGTATCATACCACAGTGGGAAATCATTTAGGATACATCAAAACATCACATGCCATACAAAGGGGGTGGTGTACCTATTGTGGGATACAGTATATTGGGAGAACAAAGAACTGTACATGAAAGAATGGGGGAACACGTTAGAAATATCAGAAGGGGGGTAAAGGGACATAGTGTTTCAGAACATTTTAGGAGGGTACACAATTGTAACCCGGCCGGACTTCATTTCTGTGGGATTGAGAAGGTTAATGTACCATGGAGAGGGGGGAATCGGATTAGATTATTATCGAGGCAAGAAACAAAATGGATTTTCAACATGGAGACTTTACAACCTAAAGGGTTGAATATAGAAATAGACCTCAATTGCTTCATAGATGATAGCTAATAATAGATGATAATCCAAGGTGTGTGTTTTCTTTAAGTGGGGAGGGTCTGCATGATTTGGGAGTGTTGTATGACTGGGGAGCTGGACTCAGAGTTTTTCCCAAAATGATAATGAGGGGGAGGGTGCTAGTGATGGGGAGCATTTAATATGAAAAATGGTGATTTGATCAACAATAATAAACAAGGAAGTTCCGCTCACCATGTCAGACTTAAACTGTATATAATGCGCAAATTTTATGATGACAAGTTTGTTCTGATACTATGTATTGGTAAAATGTGAATTAGCATGTGGACATGTGCATTTTAAATGTATTATTGCTTTTAAACTAAGTTGCTGCTTTGTATCTGGCGAAGTGTATGGAATAATAAAGTTTTATGGTAGATAGTGCGGGCTTCCGGGCTCCGGAACGCATGACGCGGAGGGGAGGCGTCTAGCGGGGCGGAGCTGAGCGCACTAGATATAAGCGAATTACTGCATGTAGGCTCTATCCCCTGAATGAGTCACGTGCTGTGACGAAACTAGTTGGGAGGAGCCACATGCGGAAGAAGTCTCGCGTCTAGCGGAGGGAGGCTGGCGGTGGAAGCGAACGCGCACCCTGATTACAACTATACGGCGGTCAGCCCAGGAGACTGCACGGGGGGGAGCCCGTTAGTAACTCCACATGCTTGGCCAAATCCTGCTGAATGTGAGTGTAACATCGTAATAAAGTAAACTGTTTTTAAACTATATTGCGCAATGAAAGCGTTTTATTGTCATTGAGGTAAATGCTTATGGAAACATATGCTGCTGAGCTGATGGTGTTTTGAGAAGAGGAGAGCTCGAGGGCGTGGGGAGCCTGTTAATGCCCCAGAAGTGCGAAAGGCCACTGTAATACATGGTCCACCATCTTTGGTGAGTTTGGATCACACAGGGTGTCCCTGGTGGAGGTGTAGCTGATCTTGGTTGCACATTGAAGAAGAAGGTCACATGGCAGATAAAGGAAGCGCTTAGCTGATTTAGAGTGAAAATGTCCTTATTTGCCTATGGCTCATGTTGGCGGTATTAATGTTTAACAGTGTGCTGACATGGAAGCTGCCATGCTAGGTACACACTGTCACAGGAGCCCTAGTGATCAGACCGCAAATTGCCTTCCAATCGGTTTCAGCACACAGACCATGCAAGCTTTGGTCGCGACCTTTGCGCAGAAACCGACAGAAATTTGGGCAGCAGCCCGACCAGAAGGGAGCCTGTTAGGTAAGGTAATTACAACTTTACACACTATTCCAGGGTATAACTGCCACCACCTCCGTTACCATGGGACAGAGGAGCCCGCCGACTGTCTGTGCCTAGATCTACAAATAAAAACGGTTAAAACACGCTGTATTCTGTATAGCCAACAACAAACAATAGTAGCGTCTCTTCAGAGACCTGGGATCAGTTTCTGTGTATGCTGAATAATAGGGTAGCTAGAAAAACAACTGACGATATCGTCAGTTTATTGAAAGCAATATAAATAATATATACAGACAATTATTAAAATCAACAATTATTAAAACAGTAATAGCCAGTATGAAATAAAAGGGAGAAAATACTTAGGATTTGTGGAAATATGTCCGTTCTGGGAAAACTTGTAGAGTTCCTTTTGTTCAGTTCCAGCAAAGTTTAAAATCCACGCAAACATGGAAAATGTCCTTTGTTCCAGGTTACAGAAGATGGCCAATCAAGATGGCCGCTAGCCATGTGTCCTTTGTTTCAGTTTAGACAAGATGGCCGCCAACCATGTGTCCTCTGGATGGCAATGTGCTCTCAGGAAGGTGGAATTTGGAGTACTGAAGCCCGCCTGCTGGCCATGTGCTTTTGATGAAGCTGGTTTGGGGGGTGTGGCAATGCCGGCCCCCTCTGAGTTACCAACAAATGACAGTTCATTCCCTCAGACATTTTAGGGCTAAACTTATGAAATGCTGTAACTCCTGAACCATACACGTTATATTTAGGGGGGTAAGAGATTCATACTTGTCGGAAAAGATTAATATGACATCAGACATGGCTAAGCCAGCGGGTCAGGCTCCTGAGAAGATTCATATCTCAATAACCGGACGGGCTATCCCAATGAATTTCATATCAGCATGATGGCCAGATTTTACCGAACAAGACGATATGAATTTTATAGCTGTGCGACATACGGTTTTCGTATACCGACAGGAAATCATACCACCCATACTTTTCTTATGGCCCGTGCTCGGTGCCGGATCGGCTGGCTTTCTATGGCCCCCCCTGTGGAGCCAGCTTCCTGGTCCTTTTCATGGCGACATCTGCTGTAGGGGGAATGAGCTAGGCCCTGCAGGGAATCTGGCCACGTGCGGTGAGGGGTAAGGGAAATGCTTTGGTCACAGGGGAACAGATCTCTGGATTAAAAACACAAAAGTGTAGTTTTCTGATCGCTTGCATGACTGCACAGATTCGACAGGGAGCGATCAGGAAATTGACTGTGAATGCTCTAGATTCACCTGCGTTTCTCACGGCTATTCCGTGACACACACCATACAATTTTCTGACAGATTTACCTGCCAGATCAATTATTTCCAACATGTCCAATCAGAATTTTGATTTTCCAATCTTTATTTCGATCGATTTTCGTTTAGTTCTAGGACCGTCAATAATAAAAAAAAAACAATTAAAAAACGCTTAAAAGATCGGGAAAAAAAAATCGATTGAAATTCAGATCGGACATGTTGGAAATAATCGATAAGACAGGTAAATCTGCCAGAAAATTGTATGGTGTGTACCTAGCATTACAGGTTCATCGCCATTTTTAAAATGGGTGACAGAGAATTCCATTGATCACAGTGGACAAACAGGACGCGGGAGAGGAGAAGGAGATTGATTAGTAGACTACACTGGAGGGAAGTATGACGTGTGTATGTTTATTTTGACTTTTAATTTTCAGTTCAGGTTTGCTTTAAGGCATCTCCCCAGTTCCTTTATCCAGCCATATTCTGGATGAAAAATTACAAGTTTAAAAACAAAAACCAGCTAGCACATCTTCTGAACAGTGGTTTTTAACTAGGGGAAAGTACTACAGTATACTGTGTAGTCACCATTCATGTAGCTGCCTGTGGGGACATATGTAGCAGTGTAGTGATGCCTGAGAACTTCTCTCTATAGTGTATTTTTGGCACATATTACTTCCTGCTACCACAACTGAAATAACATTGGTAATGACAACCACATGGAGGCTCGCGTTGCAGTAGGCAGGGCAGCCGTGTATGATGGAAGCAGTAGCACACAGCTGTAAGTTGAGGCCACAAAGACAGACAAAACTTCTCAAGCTTTGATTTCTCACATACAAATAAACACAACTGTGTACATGTCCTAATAAATCTAGGAAACTGGGTCATGGAAGCCAGAGTTGGAGTGCACTGCATAGGGGACACTTTAGGACAATCAGCTCAGTGATGGCAATGACATGCTTATCCTTCTACATGACTGCATTTGTTATCCAAAGTGAATATATCATTACAGGAACATGGTTGTTAGCCACTGCCTGGAAGTGAAGTGAGTCAGATGTTTGGCATAACGAATTCCCTGCATCTTTGAGCACGTTGCTCTGTATGGATGAATCAATGACTGTGCAGGGAAGTAAGGAAGTTAAAATTCAATATTTGGAGTGGATGGGTCTACGGAGAGTGCATAGATCTACAAACAGTGGATCAATCTACAAATAGTGCATAGATTTACAAGCAGTGCATTGATCGACAGTGGATTGGCAACACTGTGGTGCAGTGGTTACCACTAGCGATGGGTCCCTGGTTTACATCCCAGTCAGGGCACTGTCTGCACAGCGTTTGTATGTTCTCCCCATGTCTGTGTGGGCTTCCTCCAGGCACTCTGGTTTCCTACCACATCCCAAAAAAATAGATATGTTAATTGGCTTCCCTCTAAATTGGCCCTAGACTATGATACATACACTACACGATCCATACATAGACATAGGACTATGGTAGGGATTAGATTGTGAGCCCTTCTGAGGGACAGTTAATAAGACAATATACTCTGTACAGTGCTTCGGAAGTTGTCAGTGCTATATAAATACTAAATAATAATAATCATAAACGTATAATTTAGCATGTCTGGGAAATCATAGCTGACTGCAGATAAAACGTACAAAGACTACTCAGGTCTCTTCTTGAACTCCATTCCTGATTGTGCTTATAATGTGCTTTTCTCCTGGTGGAGTCAAGTGCTCAGGGCTGTAGTCAAACAGGACCATTATGGAGCCTTGCCCAAAGATTTCTTTTATGTGCTGACTTGAGCTGGGGTTTGAACATGGATGAGAGGCTCAAACCCTACATAAAAGGCAACTGTCCGCTATCCAACTGTACACCAACATGTGGAAGACACTTCACAACAATGCAATAAAATGCTCAGTTGGCAGTAGCTATGCTAGGGAGTCTTGCCCAAGGACTCCTGACAGAATAGGTGAGGCTTACTGAACAGGATGAGCTGAGATTTTAACCCAGGTCTCCTGTGTCAGATGCAGAACCCTTACTCTATCCAGCTAGAAGGAAGCCTATGGGTAAAATACCTCGCCGTTCCAGCGATTGTCGACAGAGCTTGGCCGCACTGCACGTATGACTCACACCTGCACAGTAGCACGGTGCTGACCAGGCTCAGCCTTTTCCACAGAGCCCGAGCAGTGGCTCCTTGCTACTGTGCAGAAGTGAGCCATCCTGCAGCTAAGCGTGTTCATATATGGGGGCGCGGCGGTAAACTTCTGAGGGTCTCAGCGCTGAATCTGGTCGGGAGGATGGAATCCGATGTGGAAAGTCACTGGATTGATCTACCATTTTAAAAGTTTTCTGCTTTTTTTTTTTCCTCTTACAATCGGAAATCGATTATGGAGTGAAAACCACATGTTGACAATAAGCATGTCACAACCTGAGCACAGTGATCAGAGAAATTTATACTCATCACAGCAAGTTTGCAATGCTGATGACAATTTCAGTAGAAAAGGATCCTAAGGAGGGTTCAAACTCCAGATTTAAAGAGGAACTGAAGTTATCTATATAAAAAAATAATTCACTTACTTGGGGCTTCTGCCGGCCCCCTGCAGCCGACCTGTGCCCACATAATTTCAAAACGATCCTTCCCCCGCCACAGATCACTTTCGCTTCTTCCATCAATCTATCCTTGTTGCGCAGCTTACGCAGGACACTCCGGGCCATGGGTACACAATCAAGGATGCGCACAGCCAGGGCGCAATGGACGTCGACTTAGAAGTCAGCTTCCACTGCATGAAGAAAAGTGTTCTGAGGCGGGGGAACGGAGGATCATTTTGAAACTGCGTGGGCACAGATCGGCTGCAGGGGGCTGGCAGAAACCCCAAGTAAGTGAAACTTTTTTTTACAGAGACCTCAGTTCCGCTTTAAAATCTGCAAGACAAGAGTGCCAAGTAACTAGCCACTCTTTGCATGCATAAGAACATGATCGTAGAAATGAACGCCTTTGCTCCAGACCCCTTAATAAGTAGGGACAGTCCATCAAATCATTGCATTGAAGCCTTTCTATTGTGGTGCAGTTGTCTTGGTATGCCGGTTCCTAATTTCTATTCCAAGACTAAAGGTGTCCATACATCAGTCAACTTGGCGGCCAATCGAGCATCCATTTCGATAATTATCAAATCTGATGCAAATCGGTGCCACTACAAGCATGCCTGGTTGACAATGCAACCAATTTTGGCCCAAAATTGGTCAATTGTATCGATTGGACATGTCGGGCCAACGTGGTCGATCGGGTGCCTGAAAAGGTCTCCCGCCGTGGTCCCCATGCATCGTCCGCTCTGCTGCGGGGCTTCTATAAAGTATGCGGCACATGTATGACATCACACGCCACGTGCGTAAAGTCTACCCAAACTGGAGCTCTGGTACAAAATGAGATACTTACCGTACTTAAAGAGAGGGAAGCCTCTGGATCCAAATGAGGCTTCCCTCGGTGCTCTGATGGCCTCCCAGAAGATTAGTGGCAATGCATTGTTGTTAATCATATCAGGGCCGCGCACCATCTCTTCCATCAGCGTAGCCGCGCGAGCCTGCCCACGCATGCGCAGTAAGACAGAGCCGCGGGCTCCATACTACTGCACAGGCACGACCGTGCAGAAGCCATGTGGGCACAGAGGAGGAGCATGGCCCGGATGTGGAGGGGGCCCATGCTCAGTGAAGGGGGACATCAGACCACTGAGGGAAGCCTCAATAGGATCCTGACGCTTCCCTCTCTTCAGGTTAATATCTTATTTTAAACACGAGCTTCGGCTCAGGATCGTTTTAACAGTGGAACCCCGCCAGCAATGCGGAAGATGAATGGGAACCATGTCGGGAGACAGCCGACAGGTAAGGATAATTGCATGGGTGGGGGCACATTCACATTAGGGGGCAGCGGCAGATGCGGCATCACAAGGCCAATTCCAGAGATATTCCATGCTGAAATCTCTTGGGAATCTGTCTGCTAATGTATGGGCAGGAAACAGATCTATATTCAATCCGAAAGATCTGTCTCATGGTCTATCTGCCCATATACAGTATTACTGATATATGAACACCTTTAACGATTACAAAGATAAGTTCTTGCAGGTGTCCCAAGTGTGGCTACTCTCCAGGAATACAGATGTGGAGAAAGTTACAGCTTTTATAAAGGCAGTCTATTCATTACTGATGGGAGAACATTTCTTATTTCATGCTGACAAGGTGACCCTTCCTTAGTTCAGAAGCTTTGATGTGTTTTCTCACAATAAAATTGCCATCATATATTCTTTTTACTGCAGCGTGTACAGTGCAGGCAAGCAGTGCAGTCACTCCTAATTTCTTGCCTGCGTTATGAGATCCATAATATATCGCTGCAGCAAATTCCTGAAACTGAAGGATGGTCCTTCCGATGTTATAATTGTCACCTGACTGCTTAAAGAGGAACTGTAGATAAAACAACAATTAATAAAATAGATTTTTTTTTTTTACAATAATAATTAAGTCAGTGTTTGTCACTTGTAAAATCTTTCTGCTTCCTGATTTACATTCTGAAATTTATCTCAGGTGTCGGCATCTTTAGTGGTGCAATATCTTTAATTCATTTTGCAAATTACAAAACACGGAGCTTGCCTGGACTCCAGACTGCCACGTACCCTTGTTGATGTCACCCGGCACACGGAGCTTGCCTGGACTCCAGACTGCCACGTACCCTTGTTGATGTCACCCGGCACACGGAGCTTGCCTGGACTCCAGACTGCCACGTACCCTTGTTGATGTCACCCGGCACACGGAGCTTGCCTGGACTCCAGACTACCACGTACCCTTGTTGATGTCACCCGGCACACGGAGCTTGCCTAGACTCCAGACTACTACGTACCCTTGTTGATGTCACCCGGCACACGGAGCTTGCCTGGACTCCAGACTACCACATACTCTTGTTGATGTCCCCCGCTGGCCACGGTCGACGTCCGAGGAGTGGAACATTGGGCATGTGAGATACACTAACAAATTTTTGCAATCTTGTTTGTGCATTTCTTTTTGCAATTTGCAATCTCTTCTCTCTGCTTTTTCCGATATGGATACCACTGAGAGAGCTGCTCTGGACACTACCTTTCCTCCTTTCATTATGTGACACTGGCATTGGAGAACGGATTCACTTTGGACATTGGCCTCAATTCACTAAGCTTATCCCCTGTCTTTAATAACTCTTCTGAGCGGTTTCTAGTTATCACCATGGTGATAACTGTAGAAACAGCTCAAAAGAGTTATTAAAGACAGGAGATAAGCTTAGTGAAATGAGGCCATTATATGCTTTAGTCCTGGTTGCAACATGGAGCGTGCATATATTTGTCTATGGCGATATTTTACGTACATACGCCCTGTCAGTTGATCTCTGCGGAATGTTTGTTTACGGAGAGTTCCAAAGCCAGTACAATGTATACCTGGTCTCCCAGAAGACTCTGGGGAGACGATTACGCATATCTAAACAGCCTAGGCTGTGTCATTATAGGGAGGGCAGGGCTAAATTCAATATACAGCAATATATAGATACAGTAAATGTTTCTGATGCTGAAACCAGGAAAATTACCGTAAAAGAGGGAATCCTGAACAATTGACTTCATTCTTCTATGGGCTTGATTCACAAAGCGGTGCTAACTGTTAGCACGCCTGTGAAAACCCCCTTAGCACGTCTAAACGAGCTTTTCGCACGTAAAACTTTACACGCACAAAACTTTATGCACGTAAAACTTTACGTGCGCACTGCACAGAGCGCAGGGCGCTCCGCGCGAAGTGCCCATTAAAGCCTATGGGACTTAGCGCGCGCATAGGACTTTGCGCGTGCAAAACTTTGCGCGCGGTACTTAGCGCGCGATCTGATTGAGAAAACCGGTGCTAACCTACTTAGCACAGTGGTTAGCGCGCCTAAAGACTTTAGACGTGCTAAGTAGGTTAGCACTGCTTTGTGAATCAAGCCCTATGTGTCTCTACAGTGCCGCTAAGTAAGGATCTCTCTACAGTCAAGCAGCACAGGTGTCAAAGAGCAATCTGTTCTCTTGGATGGAGGGAGGGGGGGGGGGGGGGAGAGCGTAAGGTCAGGGATATCATTAGCCTCACTCTGAGTGAGCGGTTTGCAATTCAGCCAAGCAGATCATTAACAAAATTGTCACCACCTGCATGGCACACATGAACTGATGCTAGATTTTCTTCCAAGAAGATTATTAGTAGAGATGCTCAAGGAGATGCTAATAATTCTGTCTAGATGCAAAATAAATGCAGATAGTATGCAGCTTCAAACTTATCCAATCAAATGCACTTCCTGCTTATTTTGGATTGGCTCATTTCCAAGCTGCATGCAGTGTGCTGGAACTATTCTCATCACTATTAACCACTTAAAGTGAACCTCCAGACTAAAAATCGACTCAGCAGCACTGAAAAGGCTTGGTGTTTCTTTAACAATTTCACAGCATGAGAACTTTGTCTTTCTTACCCGAGTCTCATTTTTAGCTGCACAGAAGAAAACTGCCCGGGCATTTTTCCCCTGATGCTGTGCAAAGCATGATGGGATTTCTGATGTTGTTGTTCTCGTTCTGCTGTTTTGGTGCTTTTTTTTTTTTTTTTACATTTTTAATTTGACATTTGAAGCCTACTGTGTGCAGCTGGGAGGGGTTATCAGGACACAGGACAGTTGGAACTGTGTCTCCTGCTCCCTGTCACCTCCTTTCAACCAAAAAGATGGCTACCCCCATGACAAAGATGGCAGCCCCCATGAATCACAAACATTTGCTGTTCTTTTAGAACAGTGTGGGTAAGAGATTATATTACCTCTGTATTCTAACTAACATGTTTGTTTAGGCTGAAGTTCCCCTTTAAGGACCGGGCTGATTTTTGCTGATCTGTGCTGCGTGGGCTCTCCAGCCCACAGCACAGATCAGCAGTGAGGCAGGGCGACCAGACTTCCTCCCCCCCTTTTTTCCCCACTAGGGGGATGACCTGCTGGGGGGTGGGGGTGGGTCTGATCGCCGCCGCTCCGTGTGGCCGAGCGGGGGGGCTCCTCAAAGCCCCCCTCCGCAGCGTTCTTCCACCTCGCTCCCTTTCCCTCCCTCCCCTGGGCGGCACAGGACGGCGATGCGTCCTGCGCCGCCTCCGATAGGCTTCAGCCTATCAGATGCCGGCGATCCCTGGCCAGAGGCTGGGGATCGCCGATCTCATTTACGGTGCTGCTGCTTTACAATTAGCCTGCAAAACTCTCGAGCGGCCGTTTCCATGTAATTCCACTTACGAACAGCTGCCGCCTATCGGCGTTAGGCGGTCGTTAAATGGTTAAACATTGACTAATTGCTTACTAAGGGTGGTTATTAATTGGCTAAGTATGTAGTTTAAAAGCCCTAGCAGCGATCCGCTGTTTTACATGTAAATCGTGTGGTGCTTATTTTCACAATCACCAGCCTTCGCGATTCTTGGCATGATTGCTTTCCATTCCCGACAGCTGCACGGCGTGGCAGGTGGAAAAGGCAGCTTGTGCAATCACCAACGCAGCAAGATTGTGCTTGCAAATAGAAAAGGGCCCTTAGGGTTCTCCACATTTAGGCCTAAATTCACTAAGCAGTTTGGACTAGTCTACTGATGTTTTTTAGTCTACTGATGGTTTGGTGTAAATCAGTTGCATAAAGAGGGAATTCACTAATCATTACCAAATGTTTTAGACCTGTTTTTAGACCTGGTCTAAAACATTCGGTAATTAGGTCGGGTAAAGTAGGGGAAATGAACAAAAGATGCAATTCACAAGCAAGTAGCTATGACTGACAGAAATCAGCTGGTGTAATCTCTGTCAGAAAAGTGGTCATGGTTACTCCTTGTTTGCCTTTTTGAATTGCATTTTTTGATCATTTCCCCTGCTTTACCGACCCAATTACCGAATGTTTTAGACCAGGTCTAAAACATTACACTAAACCATCAGTAGACTAAAAACCATCAGCAGACTTCTCTAAACTTCTTAGTGAATTGAGGCCATACTGTGAATACGAATTGACATTAAAGTGAACTCTTGCACAGGACAGAAGGAAAACAGAGAAATGCACCCTGTATGAATTTAGAGAGTTTAACCTGTCTAATTCCCCCTCATCTGACTAATCACAAATTGTAATTTGTTCTCTCCTCCTGCACAGGATGTTAACAATATGTCTGCGTCCATGAATCAGGAAGTAGACACAGGGCAGATTTATTTTAGGATTTGTATGAGCCATAACACAGAAATGTTTTTTGTTTAAAAGTTTATTATGCTGCTGTGTAACATTTAGATTAGAGAGGATGTTCTGAGTTCAAGTACGCTTTAAAGTGACAAGAACTGTTTGCCCTCCAAGGCAAGACAATTGGAGAGAAAAAAAAAATACAAAATTCATGTTTGAGAAGAGTTAAATTGCGGCTATAGCGAACACCGGTAAATTGCAACTAATGCAGGCACTGAAGTCCCACTATAATACAACAGAACTTTTAACATTTTACGGCAGGATCAGCATCAGGGCAGTAGTTTGGGGGACGGTATAATTGCAGTTCTAGCTGCAAGGAATTACATTAGGTGTGTAAGGAGGAAGGGTGGGGGGCTGGATGGTGTAATGGTTAAGGGCTCTGACACAGGAGACCGGGGTTCGAATCTCATCTCTGCCTGTTCAGTAAGCCAGCACCCATTCAGTAGGAGACCTTAGGCAAGTCTCCCTAACACTGCTACTGCCTATAGAAAGCGTCCTTGTGGCTGCAGCTCTGGCGCTTTGAGTCCGCCAGGAGAAAAGCGCGATATAAATTATTTGTCTTGTCTAACGTTAGGCATAAGTAGAGGAAGTATTGCTGGCCGGGGGGGGGGGGGGGGGGTTGGGGAGGGTAATGCGAGAGAGGTTAAGGGGAAATGATAGCAGTACTTAACCACTAGTCTTGAGGCAATGTACTGCCAGTTTAAAAATGTATTTACTCTTTAAATTTATGACACAATAACTCACTCACTATTTTTTTTTTACATGGCTGTGTAACTGGTGCCTTCATCTTTAGCTACTGTGAACCTCACCATCAGTTCTTTGTTCCCATCTTCAGAGACCAGCCACAAAGACAAAAAGAAAACATGCTGTAAAAAGAGTATCTTAAGTACAGTATCTGCTAGCTATTACAGCATGTTCGCTAGACAGATAAAAACCAGCTGAAAAAAATCCATAGCTCCAGTCACACTGCCACCCACAACACACATCCTCTGGAATGGAGGCCAACTAAAACAGTTCTGAGCAGAGAGACGCAAGGAGCTTAGTTAGCAATACAGATACCCAAAAATGAAATGAAAAAGCCTAGAGGGAAGGAGAGAAATCACATCAGGGCTGTGGGAGGGGGTGGAAGGGAAGATTCTGGAGGAAATGCAACTGCAACACGCTTTAAAGGGAACCTAAACCAAACTTAAAAAAGTTTCACTTGCTGGGGCTTCTACAAGTCTCCTGCAACCACTCTGTGCCCACGCCGTCACGGAACGCTCCTCCGTTCCCCTGCAGAGGCTGAGTTTTAGTTTTCGGTGACTCAGCCAAGTGGATGGACACTGCACCTGCCATTAAACTCTTGCTTCATTGGTATAAATACCACCGCTAAGCTGCATTAAACGCACGCACGCACACACACACACACCAGTTTTGAAACCTGGGAGGACCTGATCAGGGATACAGATAGATTGTCTTATGTTCTATCCTTATCTCAGGAGAAGTACCAGTTTCTTCACAACATAGATGTATGAAGATCCGGCACTGCTTCTAGCTTTAAAAAGAGCTTTATTGCCAGCGGCTCTTTCAGTATGCAAAAAAAGTTTCCAACAAGGTAATCAAAAAATATTCATGCGGTAAAAACATGCAAGGTGCACATACCCGTTGTGGTTAGTAAAGGCTGTGGGGCATGGTGGTAAGAACGGCCCGCCTAACGTCCGTTTCGCTTCAGTAGCGTCTTCAGAGGCAGTGTGGCAATTCACGACTGTCCGTTTCCGGGTTAAATACTGTATGGAGAATCATTTCCGGGTCGCATCGTCGCTTCTACGCGTACAAAAGTACGCATGCTCCCACTAACGTACGCATGAATGCGTAATGACGTCAATGGAGAATGCGCACACTGCCGGAAGTTCCCTGCGTCGTTTCATGCTTACGTAATTACGCATACAATCATTGATGCATGCTTGCAAGCGCATAAACAGAAGTACCAGTTTGATTGGGAGGAGTGGGTTAATTATAGAATGCAGGGGTATGTGGAGCGGGGCTCTGGTCGCCCATTCCCCTTAAACATGTCAGCCTCCATATCCCTCTCACCTCAGGTTCCCTTTAACCCCTGTTCAGGTGTACCTCTTTTTATTAAACTTCACTGCCTTTGTCATTTATATTATGTTGGGTGTGGTGTCTGGGGGACATTATACCTCGAAACGTGTTACTGTTGAATTGGGCTTTATTAGGACACTAGCGACCTTGGCACATTTTAAAAACAGCTAGGTCTGTCCCCGTCCGCGCGCACGCGCGTCCGCCACACCCGCAAACACGGCCGCCCCTTCAGTGTCTGCGTCCCTTCCTGCACATGCGCAGTGCTACAAAACACACACACAGGGACATGGGACGCAGAGACACTTGGGTTTTATTATAGAGGATAACATTTCTGGGACTTTTTTTGTTGGGTTGTCTTTTTACTGTATAACATCAATTGATGCAGTTTATGTATGAGGAACGTCTGTCTACATTTGCCTTGTTTGTATTCATGGATGATAATTGTACCATGTATAATATGCTGCTGGGTCTTTGGACTTGGTTTGATTGGACACTGCCCTTTGTCCAAGCCTTATTATACCTGTATCTGTGGTTTCTACTAAAGCGTTTTGTACACACCATCGAAAAACATGTTTTGAGCTCTGTGGCTTCTTCCGGAATGTTGTTTCAGACCTGATTATACTAAACCAATAATATTCACTATTTCCAGCCTGTTTTTCACTTGTCACTACTGAAAGCAAATAGGCAACAGTCAGATAACCTTGTGGGTCATTCACTCTATCCTGCCAAATATATCAAGTGTGCTTCTAGAGATGCCGCGATCAGTCATTATCTGCTAAAATTTCCATTTTAAATTGTATCTGTGTTGTGATAAGAGGGATTACCATTGCATCAGCAAGCTGTGTTCTGACAACAGTGCCATGTCTCACACCCAGCACCCCCTCAAGGCAAGTCTAATGCAGGGAATATACTATATTTTCAGCAGATAGATGGTTCGATAGATAATTTGACATGTCTGATCTTATTTTCAATCATTTTTCTGATCGATTTCTCATAGAAATGAATGGAAATTGATAAGAAAATAAAATCGATCGAAAAATTGATTGAAAATAAAATTGGACAGTAATGCTGGGAATACACGATGAGATTTTTCAGCCGATTTACTGTCTGATCGATTTTCCGATCAATTATTTTATCTTTTCTTATCAATTTCCATTCACTTCTACGAGAAATCGATCAGAAAAACGATCGAAACTAAGATCGGACATGTCGGAAATGATCTATTGAACCATCTATCTGCCAAAATATTAATGGTGTATTCCCAGCCCTGAAAGAAAACCTAATCTGTAAGTAGAATAATGAAATAAACAGCTGCAGGTACCGAATTTATACTAAACAGGACTTTCCAGCAATTCAATATTCTTACTTTGCTTTAAAAGGTTAAAAAACTAGGTTTAAAGCTATGACCGTCTCATGTGCATGATAGCAGTTTTGTTTGTTTGTTTTTTCTTAATGCTTATGCACCTCCCATATAGACAAATCTTGACATATTGAACTGTCTATGTTATCACTGCTCTAAGATGTGTTTTTTTTTTTTTTTTAAATGCTGAAACCAGGATAATCCCCGTGAAGGTGGCCGTACATCAGATGACTTGGCAGCTGATCGACCATCCGATTTGATTATAATGGAAAGACAACTGGTGCCGCCAAGTGCATGCCCAATCGACAATACAACCAATTTCAGGCTGAAATTGGTCGCATATATCAGTCAGAGATGCTGCAAGATGTCGGTCGGATGCGTGGTGGTAACGGCGAGCGATATCGGGATGAGTGACAAACAACGAAATCCCCGGCGCTGTTGCCCATATGTATAAATGTGCGATTTATACATTATCTGTTTGTGTCGCACTGTCCATCTGTCTTCCGAATCTCTGCTCTTCCATTTGCCCCATTCACACCGCTGGCGCATAGCACGCCGGCGTGACATGACACGCCACGCCAGCGGCATATTTGCTGCTATGGAAGAGTGGCGGATTCAGAAGGACGGGCACCGAGACACAGGATAATGTGTGCATAAATGCACCGCTGTGCCTACCGCTCCCCCTTCACAGCGCTGCCAGCCCTCCTGCTGGGGAAGGGGGGGGGGGGGGGACACCTGGCTACCTACACTGGGAATAACTATAGACCTAGCTACTACCTATTTTGGGGACATCTATTCCCCTGGCTACCTATTCTGGGGACACCTATAGCCTGGCTACCTATTCTGGGGATACATATAGCCTGGCTATCTATTCTAGGGACATCTATACACCTGGCTACCTATACTGGGGATAATTATAGACCTAGCTACCTATTCTGCAATTTAAGTTCGGCTGGCACACCAGTATCAATAATCAAGCAGTTTTATTGTATGCACAACATGACAATTGTTTCTGGGCCACGAAGGGTCCCCTTCATCAGATAAAGTGCAGACATACAAATGATGAAAAGTACAAGCACAAATATATATATATATCTCAGAACTGTGATCAATCACCAGGCATCAGAAAAAAGGAACCTCCCCCTTCATTGACATGATACTGGACCGATGTCGCTTCTGCATCAAGGCTGAGCACCCAAACACCCATGGCAAGGCGTGCCTATCCACAACCAGACATTGCATAGCTACCTATTCTGGGGACATATATAGCCCTGGCTACCTATTCTGGGACATCTATAGCCCTGGCTACCTATTCTGGGACATCTATAGCCCTGGCTACCTATTCTGGGACATCAATACACCTGGCTACCTATTCTGGGACATCTATAGCCCTGGCTACCTATTCTGGGACATCAATACACCTGGCTACCTATTCTGGGACATCTATAGCCCTGGCTACCTATTCTGGGACATCTATACACCTGGCTACCTATTCTGGGACATCTATACACCTGGCTACCTATTCTGGGACATCTATACACCTGGCTACCTATTCCGGGACATCTATACACCTGGCTACCTATGCTGGGGACACCTATACACCTGGTTACCTATACTGGGGATAACTATAGACCTGGCTACCTATTCTGGGAACTACTACCTGGCTATCTATACTGGGGACATCTATACACCTGGCTACCTATTCTGGGGGCTACTATATGCCTGGTTATTTCCACTGGGGACACCTATAGACCTGGTTACATATACTGGAGGCACCTATTTTGGGGGGGGGGGGGGGCTGCAGCCAGATTTGCTGTATTTTTGGCAAACTGCTGCTGCCATATCTGTATTTTGGAGGAACCTCTGCCAGATTATGTGTATCACTGGTGAAATGCTGTCAGATTACATGTATTTTGGGGGAAACACTATGGCAGAGCTCAAACTTCCCTGGCAGACCTTTTACACCACTGCTAAAGTCATGTATATTTGGCCCCACCCATTACCATGCCCACATTCTGTTTGGCCACACCCCCAGGTTCCTCCTTAGAGGGCGCATTAATAGTCTTTGTCCCTGGGCGCTGAAAGCCCTAGCTACGCCTCTGACATTTATACATTAGGTGAACAGTGGCGAGGCGGTGGACGCGGCAGGCTCAGCAGATTCCTGAGAGTTAATGCTGAAATCAGGAATCGGCCTGTGGTACATGGGCAGCCAACATATCTCTCTCTGATAAAATTAGAGAGATTTGTCTCTTGGTCGAAACTGCCCATCATTGCTACATTTTTAAATAGTTAACTACATTCTACTATAGGTCACTACAGCTTGGAGTCTGCGGGGATCTTCTGTGGCTGTGCAAAGCAGCGTCTCAGCCAAAATCTCTATTTCCAGCGTGGACCTTGACACCTAAAATTAAATAAGACCAGCTAAGTTGGAACACCCTGATCACTCCTTTGGACTGGCAAGAGTGACGGGGAAGCTATGTACAGTCCCTCGCGCCATGTTGGAACATAGATTTATGACAGATTCGATCAAGGTGATCAAATCTGTCAGGAATCAAACAGGAAAATCGATAGCCAATTTACTTGATTTAAGCCATCAAATACATTTAGATTCCTATTACCTAAAGTGCTCGATATTTGACATATGCTGATTGTGAATCGCTCACCTCCAGAAGCAGCAGGTCCTTCCCAGCAGCTGCTCCTCATTTCTTCAACATATTTCTTGTAACTTGCTTCTATACATTTCTCCCCAGTTGCTTTGAGAATGGTGCGAATAACTTCAACATATCTGTCGTATGGTGAACCCCATGATTCATTGGCCATAATACCACACACAACCTGGATGGTGATGTTTGTGGTCTTCACACCCTAAAAGAGGAAAAAGGATAAGTGCAAGTGAAATAGGTTTCCAAGGGGTTATCAACTTCAACCCCCCCTCCCCTTCAGCAGACCACAAAATGCTGCTATCTTGACATTTATGCCTTTTTGCTAAAAGCTTCAGAAACAGCCCACGTATTACCTACCGCAGCTTTATGTGGCGTTTGTAATTATTGATCAGGTACAGTGAAAAAGAAAAACATTAAATACACCTCTATTTCCATATAAAATATTGTCACCATACATTGGACATCATTTAAAGGGAACCTAAACTCAGAGGTATATGGATGTTTTCTTTGAAGCATTACCAGTTGCCTGGCAGTTCTGCTGATCTCTTTGGCTGCAGTAGTGGCTGAATCATACACCTGAAACAAGCATGGAGTTAATCCAGTCTGATTTCAGTCAGAGCACCTGATCTGCATGCTTATTCAGGGGCTGAAAGTATTAGAGACACAGGATCAGCAAGAGAGTCAGGCAACTGGTATTATTTTAATAGGAAAAATCCATATCCTTCTCAGTTTAGCATCCCTTTAAATATTGTAATAACCAGGACAATGTGTGGGTTTTATGTATAGTCGCACGTTTTATTTTAAAACTATAATGGCTGAAAACTGAGAAATAATGTGTTTTTTTTCTTCTTATTCCTGCTAAAATGCAAAATAAATAAAATAATTTTTAGCCAAATGTACCCAAAAAAGCCTAACTGGTGGTGAAAAACAAACAAACAATGTATAGATCATTCCGGTGTGATAAGCAGTGATAAAGTTATTGGCTAATGAATGGGAGGAGCGCTGAAATGTGAAAATTGCAGTGGTCCATAAGGGGAAAAACCCTTAGTGGTGAAGAGGTTAATGTTCTAGCAGTTGAGTACTGCTTACTGATATAGTTGTTTTATTGTATATAGGTACTGCTTATCAGTTTATTCAGAAAGGTGCATATTTGAAAACCATTCCTTTAGCCAAAACTATTCTCCCAACTTAAATGCAAACCTTTTAGAATACTGATTGGTTGTCACATAAGGCCAATACTGTGTGGCCTACTGCAGTAAGACGTGCATACAGATGAGAAAAGGGAAACATGAATTACAGGTAGTCCCCGACTTACGAACGCCTGACTTGCGAACGACCGGCATAGATTCTGTGTTTCCATGGGAACAAGTAAAAAAAAATTTCAAATTGCACTTGTAATTTGAGAAAATAGATTTAAAAAAATTCAAAGAAAAAATGGCTTTTAAACTTGTATAAGCAGATTAGTTCAGTAAGAATATATCACAGGAATATTGGAATCTTGTAATGTATAAGACATTCATAATTATGGGATCATATCTTGATTATTGGTTATTTTGAATTAGAGTCTTGGATCTATATAGTGATGGTGTTGTAACATACGTGAACCATGGAGATAGAACAGGGATGCGTCCTCTGGAGTCTCAGTAGGGAGGCTAGTTGATGCCCCCATTCTACAGAGGATCTGTTCCTTGGGAAATCTCTATAAACAAGATCTTAAAATGTACACCATTACAGGATCACAGGATCACTTCACACTAAAGTAGCATAAATTTAAGATATGATTAATATTTTTATATATATAATATTGGGTATAATAAAAGACCAAAGGGAAATTGTCTGATATAGTTTAATTATAATTTTTTGAAACTCAACATTTATGATGCATCTATTTCAATCTATGTCATTTACTAAAGGTATTTCTGTTCAAATTTCAACAACATAACACTTGTACAGGTTATTTTATATTATTTGTTTAAACAAAGAATGCTATTATGTATAAAGTGTATCTCTGTTTTTTATACATTATATGCCAATGGCATATTTGTTAAACATTTGAAATTCCAATAAAAAAATATGGAAAACTAAACTTGTATAAGCAGTTAGAAGGCAGATGTGACACAGAGGGGGACACTGTAGGCACAGGGGACAGAGATGGCACAATGTTCCTTCTTAAGAACAGATTCAGGTTAAGAACGAGCCTACAGTCCCTATCGTTCGTTAACCAGGGACTACCTGTACTGTACTTATCCTGTGCATCTGACAACACAAAAATCTGGTAAATATGACAATATCAAGTCAAGGTCCTCCCAGGGCTATCTTTTGTTCCAATCCAATTAAACTCAATGCTTGGCAGAAGCAGACGTCGAGTTATCCAATGTGCTTTTGAGTTGCAGTGTAAAAGGATTAGAAGAGGTTGTGGGAAAGAGGGCAGATTTAACAATCAAAAACAGCTGGTATGGTTAAATCCCGTCCTTGTAAATGTCAATGAAAGTGTATGAAAAAGCTTAGCATCATAGACACAAATTATATAGAACATCCTGATGTGCAGTTGTCCAAACTAAGTGAAGTTTCCTTGGTCTTCAGAGGATGAACTTGAGTTTTTATAGGATGAGAGGTTATTACAGTAGTATGTTAATCAGACCATCCTGTGACCTAAATACTGATACTATGCAATCCCCCCCACTTTAACCCAGATTTTCATAATATTCTACTGACAGACTTGGAAGGTTAAGAGCAGATCAGATTTTATAAACTAAAAAAACCTTAATCTTCCAATCTTCCGCCCATGCAGACTTTAAGAGGCTTCATATTGATGTACACACCATTCCATCCAACATAAACAGAGGCCGTACGAATCTGGCAACCCTCTCATTGTAACATGGGAAACAACATTTTATGCTGGGATACACAGTTGGAAGGAAGAGCAAACCACAATGTTCTGTCTGGAAATAAGAATTAAAAGCTAACATCAAACATACGCTCAGTTGAAATGTCAAAGTGGGAGGCTGCTGAGAGTTCCAAGGTCTTAGGAAACTTCACACTCCTTAAAATGTTGCAATAAGAGTGTCAATAATTGTAAAAGACAGAAAATCGCAGCACGTAAAAGGGAACCTTGACAGTTGGTCTTGCGGACGATTAGACATACATGAAACTTATGTAACTTGTAAACCATAATAAATTTAGATGTAATTATACCACGACTTAAAGAGACTCTAACAAAATGTTCAGCCTTATTTCTTCTATCCTATAAGTTCCTATACCTGTTCTAATGTGGTCTGTCTTACTGCAGCCTTTCCTAGTTGCACAGTGGCTGTATTATCTGTTATATAATCTAATCTTCCCTCTGAGGGCTTTGTCAGGCTCAGGCACTCAGGCAGGAATGTGCTGCTCTTCTTGTGATAGGATAGAAGCTATACACACCCTTTCCACGCCCCCTGCAGGCTCTGTGTGAGTCACAGACTGAGCTCCTCTCAGCCTATCACACTCTGGTTAGCAGCCATGTCTTTTGTTTGTAAACACTGCCTAAAACTGGAAATTACAAGCCAGGATTGCAGTAGGGAGTGGCAGAAACAGCACAGAGGGGCCCAGGAGAATATAATGAATTAGAATGGTATGCTTTTTATTGTAAAAATTTTAGAGTACAGATTCTCTTTAAAAGAAAATTTACTCAACAATAGAACTGCAGAGTATCTCATCCTGCTTTGGCTGAAATTCTCTTAAAGAGGACCTAGGATGTAGATTAATAAGGGTGAAATAGCCCTCAATGTAGAGCACTGTTCTAGCACTGCAAAGATTAACGGGTGTCAGCAGCAGTAACTCAACCACTTTTCCACAACTCCTTCCTATTTTGGAACTAACTGCCCCCCCCCTCCCCCCGGCAAGTTGGACACGGTCATTTTTATCCAAATCTCTGTGCCTCCAAGGCCATTCCCTACCTCAGCATTTGGAGGTGGGCTGAGGAGACACAGGTAGAGTGGCCACAGACTTGAAACACTTTAGAAAATAAATACCACAGCGCTTTTGCCAATGGAGTTTTAAAATAGAAACTATTTATGGGCAAGTGGGTAAGTTACTGCCGCTGGCGCTCAACGATCCTGAAACAGTGCTTTACTTAAAAGGTTTTTTAAACGTACAAGCTTTGTACTATTTAAAGCAAATCTAGAGTTAATTTTTATTTAGAATATATTATTTAGCATACAGAGCTGACATCTTCCGTAACAATTTACACAGTATATTCTTGTTACTAATTGTCCCTCACAGGGGCTCATAATCTAATCATTACCATAGATTGTAAGCCTCTGGCAGGGCCCTCTTCCCCTAGTGTTTCCAGCTTGATCATGCAAACTCACTGTCGGACACCCCTCTCCCAAGCCTCTGGCAGGGCCCTCTCCCCCTAGTGTTTCCAGGTTGATCATGCAACCTCACTGTCGGACACCCCTCTCCTAAGCCTCTGGCAGGGCCCTCTCCCCCTAGTGTTTACAGGTTGATTATGCAACCTCACTGTCAGACACCCCTCTCGTGGACTAGAACAGGCTATTTTGCCCTTGACATTTTAACTTCTGTTATCAAAACACATTCGCATGATCTTGTTATTTGTTGTGATGTTTTTGTATGTCTTTCCTTGTAGGTTAACCCAGTTTATCTATTGTGCAGCACTGCGTAATATGTTGGTACTTTATCAATACAATTAATAATAATAATAATACCATAGTCATATGTCCATCAAAAAAAAAAAGAGAACACCAAGAGCCCAATATAGTGTAGTATGTACTGGTAATGTATAATAGGAAGCATAATAATATTAATTTAATACTCACAAACCAGGGTTACCATTTAGGCAACCACTGTCAAAGCAAGTGGGGAGATTGTCCTGACCCCACTCAGGATTAAAAAGTCGCTCTCTGTAGTAGAAGGGTACAACCCTTCACCAAGGGTGGACTGGATGTAGATTATAGGATAACCAAGGCTCCAACAGGATATAAAAATAAATAAAATAAAATAAAAAAAAAAAAAAAAAAGAACTTAAGAACCCATCTTGGTAGTAGAGGAGGTAGTGGTGGACTTACCTCCTCCAAGAAGAACATACGACTGTGGATTTTCAGTCAAAACAATTTTATTGGATACTCTAATAATTATTTGGAGTATCCAATAAAATTGTTTTGACTGAAAATCCAGTCGTATGTTCTGCTTGGAGGTGGTAAGTCCACCACTACCTCCTCTATTACCAAGATGGGTTTTTAAAGTGGTACTATGGCGAAAAACTGTACAATTTAAAATATGTGCAAACAGACAAATAAGAAGTACATTTTTTCCAGAGTAAAATAGTCATAAATTACTTTCCCCCTATGTTGCTGTCATTTACAGTAGGTAGTAGAAATCTGACAGAAGTGACAGGTTTTGGACTAGTCCATCTCTTTATAGGGGGTTCTCAGCAAGGCTTTTATTCTTTATAAAGATATTCCTTAAAGAGACTCTGTAACATTAAAAAGATCCCCTGGGGGGTACTCACCTCGGGTGGGGGAAGCCTCCGGATCCTAATGAGGCTTCCCACGCCGTCCTCTGTCCCACGGGGGTCTCGCCGCAGCCCTCCGAACAGCCGGCGACTGCGCCGACTGTCAGTTCAATATTCACCTTTGCTGGCTCCAGCGGGGGCGCTGTGGCGACTTTCGGCACGGAAAGACTGAAATACCCGATCTCCGTCGGGTCTGCTCTACTGCGCAGGCGCCGGAAACTTGCGCCTGCGCAGTAGAGCAGACCCGACGGCGATCGGGTATTTCCGCCTACTTCGGCGCCGACAGCCGTCAGAGCGCCTGCACAGGAGCCAAGAAGGTAAATATTACGTCACCGCTGCACGGAGGGCTGCAGCGAGACCCCTGATGGATGGAGGACGGCGTGGGAAGCCTCATTAGGATCCGGAGGCTTCCCCCACCCGAGGTGAGTACCCCCCAGGGGCCAATTTGTCGTTACAGTTCCTCTTTAAAAAGGATTTAAAGAGAACCTGTACTGAGTAAAAATATTTAAAATAAACACATGAGGTAACTTCAAATGAACATTGCATAGTTACCTTGCCATCAGTTCCTCTAAGAAGCTCACCATTTTATTCTGACAATAATCCCTTCCAGTTCTGACAATATTTTGTCAGATCTGAAATATATCAGTTGCTGTCAGTTATAGCTGAGGGGAAAACTGATCTACCAGGCAATGTCCATGTTTCCCTATGGCTCAAGTGGGTGATGCTACAGTTTAACTGTGTGCTGACCAGAAAGCTGTTATGGGTAATGGCCATTTTCAAAATGGAGGACGGAAAATTCCCTTGATCACAGTGAACAAACAGGACTCGGGACAGGAGAAAGACACTGAGGGGTAGACTACATGGAAGGTAAGTATGACTTGTGTATGTTTATTTCGACTTTTAATTTTCAGTTCAGGTTTTCTTTAAGCAATGATGCTGGCCAGTTTCCCTGCTTGCTACACAGTTTTTTGGCAGTTGGTTAGAGCAACTACCATGCACTAAGTGCTTTTGAAAATAAATAAATCCCTGAGAATCCCCCCATGAAGCGATGGACTAGTACAAAACCTGTCGCTTCTGTCATTTCTACTATCTACTGTAAGTGACAGCAACATAGGAGAAAAGTAATTTATGGCTCATTTTACTCTGGAAAAAAAAAACGTCTTATTTGTATATGTTTGCACAGATTTTAAATTTTACATTTTTCGCCATAGTGCCCCTTTAAGTTATTTTAGTGTTTTTTTATCCTGTTGGCGCCTATCCTATTACCTATATGTTCATCAAAGTCTAGGACCAATTGTTAGAGGGAAGCCAATTAACTTATCTATACATTTTTGGGATGTGAAAGGAAACACACGCAGACACAGGGAAAACATACAAACCCCTTGCAGATAGTGCCCTGGCTGGGATTCAAACCAGGGATCCAGTGCTGCAAGGCGAGAATGCTAACCACTATGCCACCGTGCTGCACAGCGACAAATGAGATAACTACATTTAAGGGGCTTAAATTAATCTCTGAAGTCTGCAAAGCAGCTATTTCAGTAGGAGGTACAATCTGCTCATTCAGCTACCAACAAAAATAAATAAAAACATTTCAGCTCACCTATGTTATCAGAAGTGTTTGCTCATGCAGATGCATCAAATTTGATTCTGTTTACACTATTAAGATGAGCTGAGGCTACATCAGACTTGCTGTTTTACTGCTTCACTGGTATATAGATAACACTGCTCTATTAAGTCTTGCAGCAAAAAAATACAAATTCAGCTATGCTTTAAAGAGACTAACATCGAAAAGATCCCCTGGGGGGTACTCACCTCGGGTGGGGGAAGCCTCCGGATCCTAATGAGGCTTCCCACGCTGTCCTCTGTCCCACGGGGGTCTCGCTGCAGCCCTCCAAACAGCCGGCGACAGAGCCGACTGTCAGTTCAATATTTACCTTTGCAGGCTCCAGCGGGGGCGCTGTGGCTGCTCTCGGCTCCGAACTACACGGAAATACCCGATCTCAGTCGGGTCCGCTCTACTGCGCAGGCGCCGGAAACTTGCGCCTGCGCAGTAGAGCAGACCCGACTGCGATCGGGTATTTCCGTGTAGTTCGGAGCCGACAGCCGTCAGAGCGCCTGCGCAGGAGCCAGGAAGGTAAATATTGACGTCATTATTCTCGGAGGGCTGCAGCGAGACCCCTGTGGGACGGAGGACGGCGTGGGAAGCCTCATTAGGATCCGGAGGCTTCCCCCACCCGAGGTGAGTACCCCCCAGGGGATCTTTTGATGTTACAGATCCTCTTTAAGGGGCATGTGTCATGTTAAAATGTAATTTTGAGTGTGGAGTCGCACTTACTTGGCTTCCATCAATCTCAGATGGTCAGTGGTGGTCAGATGGTGTGCAGATCCAATAGTCCCGGACACCATGGGACTCAAACTGTAGCAAATGAAGAGAAAGATCTGCATTACCTTCAGAAAAGCTTAGTCTATTTTATTGGAAAAAGACATACACAAGTTTAAAAAGAACTTTAAGGCTACGTTTCCACTATAGCGTTACATTTTCGCCTGCAAAAAATCGTCTAAGATTTTTCTGATTGGTGAAAATTCGCATGTAAATTTGTATGCGTTTTTATGAGAATTTTCTTATGCGAAAATTCGCATTAGTTAAATATACATAATCTGCCTAGTAACAGCTTAGTCATGACTGCTGGCAACTTCCTGTAACCATGGATCTAATGCGAATTTTCGCGTTAATACATCATCGCATTGCCTATACAAAGCATTGTACGCGAATCGTACGCGATGTCCGAAAATCTGATGCAGGACCTCAGATTTTTTCACTCGTACGAACGCTAACGAAAATTCGCATACAGTGGAAACGGCTACATTGACTAACATTAGTTACAAAATCTATGCGAATTTTCTGACCAAAAAAACTGACACAAAACGCACAAGTGGAAACATAGCCTAAGGCAGGAAAGTCCACTGTTTCGGGCTCCTGCCCATCTTCATGCTGCCTAGTTCTGAAGTAACATACAAAAACACCAACATATATACAGAGAAACAACCAATCACTGAGTATATACTAATTAGAGGACCTGATGGGAAACAGCCTATTTAAATATCTAGTCACGCCTCCAACTCCCCCATTGGTGAACCTAGGCAAGCGCTTGTCTCATGCGTATATATGTCCGGCATAGATGCGTATTTTGGTCATTAGTAGTTTAGATAGAGGATGTGCATTATTACATCATCTGTACGCGTATGCGGATATGCCGTCGCGTCTTATTGACGCGTCTATGCGTTATTTCCATGCGATATGTGAGGTTTTGTTTTCTTTAACAAAATGTTATTTTTTTGGATGTTTTTCTGTTAATCAGCACATTCCACCATGGCGTTTTGGTTGATATACTATCAATACATCTTAGAGGCATGCCTGATCTTTTATTCAGCCATTATTTATCGTCATTTTTTGAATGTTTGGATCTTGCCTAGGTTCACCAATGGGGGAGTTGGAGGCGTGACTAGATATTTAAATAGGCTGTTTCCCATCAGGTCCTCGATTAGTATATACTCAGTGATTGGTTATTTCTCTGTATATATGTTGGTGTTTTTGTATGTTACTTCAGAACTAGGCAGCATGAAGATGGGCAGGAGCCCGAAACAGTGGACTGTCCTGCCTTAAAGTTCTTTTTAAACTCGTGTATGTCTTTTTCCAATAAAATAGACTAAGCTTTTCTGAAGGTGGTGCGAATCTTTCTCTTCATTTGCTCATGTTAAAATGTGTCACAGCCTACCTGCCTCCCTCCCTCCCGCAGCAGAAGCCAGCCTCCTGCCCCAGCTGTCCTCCCACCCTGAGAGGACGGCAGATCGAGTTCCAGACTTGGATTGGATCGCAGAAGCTCACGGAGGCAACAGTCAGCCTGGAGGGCGACGGGGGGCCATATACCCCGAATGCGCTGAATGGTCTTTTGTAGACCCCAACATCTGGTGAGTGGATTCCTCAAGGGGGCATGGTCTATGTATGATTTTATGTCAAGAGCGAAATTTTTCCCATATATATTACTACAATGTCCCCTATTCTTACAGTGTCACTTCCTGTTCTTCAAACCTCCATTTTCATTTCCAACATGATTACTAGTGTTGGGCGAACATCTGGATGTTCGGGTTCAGTGTGGTTCGGCCGAACATGCCCCTGATGTTCGGCATGTTCGAGCCGAACACTGAACCCAACCCGAACATGTCCCTTTGGGGCCCCTATAGGTTCCCAGCATAAAGGGAGAGCATGTCTCGAGCGCGGGGGGGGTGGAAATGCCCCCCGCTAAGCTCTCCCCTTTGCCAGTTCCCTATGATGTTAAATTTAAGCCCCCCAAAAGTACCTGAGGAGGAGGGCAGGAAGCGGGCAGCCAGAGATGCTAGGCGCTAGTACCATCTGGTACTTCCGCCCTCTCTTGACGCACTTCCTGTTTACATTTGAAGTCGCATCAAGAGAGCGCATCTACATGATGACACGTACCCTCGTACGCGTCATCGCGGTACTTCTGCGCTCTCTTGACGCGACTTCAAATGTAAACAGGAAGTGCGTCAAGAGAGGGCGGAAGTACCAGATGGTACTAGCGCCTAGCATCTCCGGCTGCCCGCTTCCTGCCCTCCTCCTCAGGTACTTTTGGGGGGCTTAAATTTAACATTATAGGGAACCGGCAAAAGGGAGAGCTTAGCAGGGAGGGGGCATTTCCGACCCCCCCGCGCTCGGGGCATACTCTCCCTTTATGCTGGGACCCTATAGGGGGCTATGTTCGGCCGGACACGGCTGTGTTCGTCCGAACAAAGAAGGCCTGTTCGAGGGGGTGGCGAACCGAACCCGAACAAAGAAGGCCATGTGGTGTTCGGGGGGTGCCGAACCGAACCCGAACAGGCCAATATCCGGGCGAACCCGAACAGTGGCGAACACTGTTCGCCCATCACTAATGATTACCAACAGAGGTGTGCACCGCCCCCCAGGGACTCAAACACACACGAACATTCAAAACTGGGGCGTGGAAGCATCAAAAAAATAGGTAATGTAACGAAACAACCTCAGATGTAAGAACCCAAACCACAGGGTAAATGTAAAAAGATTAAATTATTTATTCAGCATGATTAAAGGAGTACTGTGGGGGGTTAGGGGGGGGAAATTGAACTTACCTGGGGCTTCTAATGGTTCCCCCAGATGACCTGTGCCCGCCCAGCCACTCACCAATGCTCCGGTCAGCACCTCCGGTTCACTTCTGGAATTTCCAACTTCAAAGCCGGAAAACCACTGCGCTTGCGCAGCCGCACCCTTGCTCCTGTGGACGTCACCAGGAGTGTATTGCAAGTGTATTGCACAGGCCCAGTACTGTTTGTGCCTGCGCAATACGTTCCTGGTGACGTCGGCGAGAATAGGGTGCAGCCGTGCAGATGCAGGGGTTTTTCCGACTTTTAAAGTCGTAAATTCCAGAAGTGAACCGGAGATGGGAGCATCGGTAAGTGGCTGCGTGGACACATGACGTCTGCGGGGGACCATTAGAAGCCCCAGGTAAGTTCAACTCTTTTTTCCCCCTACAGTAGTCCTTTAAATCATTTTAATCGTGCTGAATAAATAATTTAATCTTTTTACATTTACCCTGTGGTTTGGGTTCTTCCATCTGGAGTGGTAAAGACACCTCCCTCCACCTCATTTTTTGTTTCATTACATTACCTATTTTTGGGTGTCTCCCAGTATTATGCATTACATATCTTTTGGTGTTATCTACAACCAAGAAGGACCAACCAGGAGTGCGACCATCCAGTTCCAGTAGGACCTGGAGTACCGAGCGGGGACGGTTATTTACCTGTTGACGATATACGGTGGTTGCATGGACTGCAACCCACCTTTGTGAGTATAAATACTCTTGTACTATAATCTAACATTAATACCCCACAATAATGCACCATGTGGCTCCTGGTCTCTCCTTGTCATACAGGTGCCCGTGGTATCCCCACAGTGACCAACTTTTCTACTTGAATTCAAAACAGATGCAAACTATGCACTAAACCCTAAAACCAGATAAAATTGAATGGAAACTGATCGACGTGGATGCAGCTAGCCATAAGTAGACCACATTGAGGGGTCCTCACTCGAAACTAACAATTAAACATAATGTAAACTTGGGGCAGCTAGCCATAAAATGGTCTACACATTAGTGGAAGAGTCTAGTACTGAAAATCCTGAATGCAAACTGTTTATAGGAAGCCAACGTCCTCCATTTGTTGCATCTGTTTTGAACGCAAGTTGTGTAATCTGCACTTGTGGGCTCTGCACATCTATGCAGCTGGTCAATTCTGGTGCAGCCTGCATTTGGAAGCGCTGCCATCTCCTCCTGTTGTACATTTACATTTTTAGTACTTGATCTCCAAGTCCCACAATTCTAAGTGAAGGTCATCTGAAATCTCTACTCATGAACAGTATTCAAACAAATGGTAATGAGACACACTACTTATAAAACCATGCTTTAAAATCTCCATTGACACTATGCAGAACGCTTTAATGAACTAATCCAATTTAGATACCAACTATTTGGATACACACTTATACATAATTGAAGCAGAGGTAGATGAGTCAGACAGTCCTGTCTAATGCTAGGCATACACGGCTCCTTTTATATTATAAATCAAGCCGCTGATGGTTGATAACATGTCCGATCGTATGACGCGGCTGATGTCACACGCCGGCCGCCTCGCGTCATCACGGCGTCATACGCGGAAGCAGCCCGACACTCGGCAGACTGCCGCCGGTCAGCCATTCCGGAGCGGGGACTAGGAGAGGAGCCAGGATGCCGTCGTGGGACCTCCCGACCAGCACTGGGCTGGAGAAAGCCCCGGGTGAGTACTATTTTGCATTTTTGTTGAGCTCGGAGTCCCTTTAAACAGGGGCAATATTATGCTAGCATCTCGAGTTTTTATTTCCCTTTTAATGCATCCCAAAATTTTGTTAGCTTTAGCTGCAGTGGCTTGGCATTGAGTACGACTATTTAACTTGTTGTTGATGAGTACTCCTAAGTCCTTCTCCAAGTTTGATGTCCCCAACTGTATCCCATTTATTTTGTATGGTGCTAGACCATTGGTACAACCAAAATGCATGACTTTACATTTTTCAACATTGATTTTCATCTGCCATTTATGTGCCCATATAGCCATCCTATCCAGATCCTGTTGCAATATGACACTATCTTCCTGAGAGTTGATGATTCTGCACAATTTTGTATCATCTGCAAAAATAGCAACGTTGCTCACTACTGCATCTACTAGGTCATTAATAAATAAATTGAAGAGCACTGGACCCAGTACAGACCCCACTGCTAACAGTCTCCCATTTTGAGTACGATCCATTGACCACAACACTTTGTTTTCTGTCCATTAGCCAGTTCCCTGATCCATGCACATCCAAGCCAATGTGTTGTAAGACACATGTAAGCTTTAGGTTAACAGGAATGGTTGCGTGGCTGAAGCCAGCCTAGCTGGCCTGGGAAGGATGAAAAGCTAGGTAGCTTTTCATCCTTCCCAGGCCAGCTAGGCTGGCTTCAGCCTGTAGTGTTGGTAGTATAGTGGTGAGCATAGCTGCCCTACACGCAGTTGACCTGGGTTCGATTCCTGGCCAATGTATGGGAGCGTGCTTTTGACATCCTACACATCCCTGGAAGACAAAGATCCTCCTCCTTCTCCTCCTCCTCCTCCGGAGGAGGAGGAGGAGGAGGAGGAGGAGAGAGGGAGAGAGAATTACACTCCCTGATTAATGTCATAAAACACTGCTTTGTGTGAAAACTACAGATTTTTCCGGGACTGTTGACATTTATTCCAGTCAACCATGTCTCCCTCCAGGTGTTAGATGCTTTGAAAGCGCTTTTCCATCACTTTTGTGGCCAGCATAATTTTTCTAATTTTTAAAGCTTGCCGCCACAATGAAGTCTATGGTGGTTCGCGAACGTTTGCAGAGGTTCGCGAACCTAAAATCGGAGGTTCGGGCCATCTCTAAATATGACGTGTGTTTATTTTTACTTTTAATTTTCAGTTTATGTTTACTTTAATAAATTCACAGTGTGATATCAATTTGCTATTTGGAACTGCAGTATCTGCTGTCTGTTTCTCTGCTTCATGGGAGCGGCCATCTTGCTCCTTGGAAATTCTGGGAATTACCTTTTTTTTTTTGGGGGGGATATATGAAAGATTCATATCAATGTTCTGTGACAATGACTCATGTAAGAGGTTGCAAACTCTTACTCAATAGCCAATCTAGCCCAGGTTTGCCATATCATGCATGTTCTGCTATTCAAACACAGTAAACAATCCTCATAGGTTTTATATACAGTAAGGTTCTTGAGTTTAGATACATTTTCATTTTACTGTTGGTTATAACATGCATCAGTGATGGAGATTTAGATTTGGCATTAAACCTTGTCATTCTGAAGCCTCTATTTGACATGTTGTGTATTTCTACTACGCTGTAGGTGGGGGGAGAATGATTTACAGCCTTTGAGAAACTCTGAAACTCATTACACTGGATTTTATACTACTAACATGGGAAACTGCCATATGTACAAATGCTTCCTTCTGCACTTTACTCTGGGGGAATAAAGACGTCATATTCCTCATTCACATTTGTAATGTCTCACCACCATATCCCTTCCCGTATATATAGGACACTCCCCGCTCCCATCAATAGTCCACAGGAGACTCAGCATTTGTTTGCAACTAATCTTCCTGTTACATAGGTGTTAGCTGTACTCACTCAACTCCACAAGCTAATATTCAGACAACAGTTAAAGAGTACCTGTAGTGAGATGTAGCATAATGTGATAATGCATCTATAGTAGTAATCTTATTTAGAACTTTCCTAAACAGAAGTTTGCCTTTTTAAAACAGAAAGTACCAATATTTGAGATTATTCAACCATTCAGAGTTCACGGCAATCTGAATAATCGCAAATACCTTCCGTTTTAAGAAGGCAAACTTCTGTTTTGCATCACATCTTAAGAAATTTTTAGTCCATCAGCCCCTTACTAGAGATGGCCCGAATGGTTCCCGGCGAACTTCCGGGGGTTCGCGATTGCAGAGAACCGCAAACTTTTCCGTAAGTTCGGTTCGCCCCCATAATGCACCATTAGGGTCAACTTTGACTCCATACATCACAGCCAGCAGGCACATTGTAGCCAATCAGGCTACACTCCCTCCTAGAGCCACTCCCCCCTTATAAAAGACAGGCATCACCGGCCATTTTACTCACTTGTGTGCCTGCAGTAAATAGAGAAGAACCAGCTGCTGCTGCAGACTCTCATAGGGAAAGATTAGTTTGGCTCTTGCAGGCTAGTTAGCTTGCTCCTTGTTGATTCTTATTGCTAAAATAGCACCCCACAACAGCTCTTTTGAGAGCTAATCTTGTTCTTGTGATCTATTTTTTTTTCTGTGTGTCCCACTGACACTTGTGTTGCATAGACAGCCTTGATGATTTATACTGTGTGTGTGCCACTGCCAGGCCGAGCACATTCAGTGACTACCTGTGTGTATGACAGGTGCACATTGCAATACTCATCACTACATATACCTACCTGTTGAGTTCAGTGCACCCACCTAATCACTGCATATACCTACCTGTTGTGTTCAGTGTACCCACCTACCTATGAGAGTGCACGCAGTGCGAAATACCACTCTGTGCATACCTGTTAACTGCACATTGTATTAGTCAAGCCAGTGCATACCTTTCACTTCGTCCCCCCCGATATGTACACAACGGACAAAACAGGTAGAGGCAGAGGCAGACCCAGAGAAAGGCCACCTGGCAGGTCTGTGTGAGGTCGTGTTGATGTGATTTCGTGCGGCCCTGGCCCAAAGTACAGTGCTCAGAAGAAGTCACGTCCCATCAACTCCCAAGATTGTTAGGGCGTGGTTGACTATTTAACACAGAACACCTCATCTTCCGCAGCCACCAGCACTACTACAAGCACCACATCCGCTGCATTTGACACTTCGCAGGAGTTAATTGGTGGGGAATTAATGGAGGAGGAGGAACCTGCAGTTGGTGCATGTTTGGAGGTGTGAGGCAAGCAAAGCTGGGCAGGATGATTATGATGATACGGATCTCCTCTACAGCTACACAGCCCCAGCTCCCCAGGGTCTATGCTGCATGCCAGGTACGACAGTGTCATGCCATCTTAGACATGTCTTGTCTCAAAGCGGAAAGTCACACTGGACCAGCTCTCCTGGCTGCTCTTAACAAACAGGTGGATCAGTGGCTGACCCCACACCAGCTGGAGATCGGCAACGTGGTGTGTGACAATGGCAGCTATCTCCTTTCCGCATTGAATTTGGGAAAGCTGACACATGTACCCTGCATGGCACATGTGCTCAATCTAGTCATTCAAAGATTTGTGTCAAAGTACCCAGGCTTAGAGGACGTCCTGAAGCAGGCCAGGAAGTTGTGTGGGCATTTCAGGCGGTCTAACACGGCCATGGCACGCTTTGCGGACATTCAGAGGAGAAACAACACGCCGGTGAGACGCTTGATATGTGATAGCCCGACTCGCTGGAATTCGACCCTGGTCATGTTCTCTCGCCTGCTAGAACAGGTGAAAGCCGTCACCCAGTACCTGTACAATTACAGTAAAAGGACACAATCTGGGGAGATGGGGATGTTCTGGCCCAACAACTGGACACTGATGCGAAATGCATGCAGGCTCATGCGGCCGTTTGAGGTGACCAACCTGGTGAGTCGCAGTGGAGGCACCATCAGCGACTTGATCCCGTACACTTCCTTCCTGGAGCGTGCCGTGCGTAGAGTGGTGGATCAAGCTGTGGAGGAGCGTGAACAGGAACAGTTACGTCAGGAACAGTTGTGGGAGCAATTTTCATCAGAAACAGATGTTTCCTCAACACCTGCGGCTGCACAGAGGGGGGAGGAGAAGGAAGAGTTGTGATGAGGAAGAGGTTTCTTTAGAGGAGGAGGAGGCGGCGAAAGAAGAACAACCGCAGCAGGCGGCGCAGGGGGCTTGTGCTGCTTGATGATCCCATGGTATTGTTCGTGGCTGGGGGGAGGAGGACGACTTACCTGATGTCACTGAGGAAGAGCAAGGGGAGATGGATAGTACATCTGGATCCAACTTTGTGCAGATGGCGTCTTTCATGCTGTCCAGCCTGTTGAGGGACCCCTGTATAAAAAAAATCTCAAGGGGAATGAGCTGTACTGGGTGGCCCCGCTACTAGAAGCTCAGTATAGGCACAAAGTGACGGACATGTTACCAACTCACCAGAAGGCAGAAAGGATGCAGCACATGCCAAAGATAATAAGGTCATTGCTTCATTGTAAACAGACCAAATTTGATCAGCTGGACAGTCACTGTTGTTCTATCATTGAGCCCGGCGACCATATTGGGCTTGAAAACCGCCACGGCCTGCACTCTGGCCATGGTGCGCACCACTCCAGCATGGCCGTCACTACACAAAAAGCTGTTTGCGGTGCGTTACACAGTGCGTTTGGTGTGTCAGTGTGAAGCAGTACTCTAATTATACTCCCTGATTGATGTATACACATGCAAGATGTTTTAAAGCACTTTAGGCCTGCAATTTAGCATTCAATGTGATTTCTGCTCTTAAAGCGCTGCTCTGCATCCATTCCAGATTTTTCCCCGGGACTTTTGGCGTCTATCCCACTCCGCTATGCCCCCCTCCAGGTGTTAGACCCCTTGAAACATCTTTTCCATCACTTTTGTGGCCATCAAAAAGGCTTCTAGTTTTCAAAGTTCGCCTCCCCATTGAAGTCTATTGTGGTTCGTGAAATTTTGTGCGAATTAAAGTTTCGCGGAAGTTTGCGAAAAGAAAATCGGAGGTTCGGGCCATCTCTACCCCTTACACAATCCTAGGAGTTCTGGTTCACCATGAGCTTGCTGGGCAATCTGAAACTTAGAACTTTCCTGTATTAAGCCTCATCTACACGGGTAGATGAGGCTGCGATCCGGCGGCTTGATTAACAGCCAGATCGCCTCTTTCGCGTCCCCGTGCGTGCCCGCCGAGTCCCCGCTCGCCGCATTCGATTCCCCGCTCGTCCCTGCCGGCGCCACTTATCTTTCACTCGATTCCCTGCCGTTGTCCCCTTGCGGGGAATCGGCGGAAGCAAGATCCGTCCTGTCGGATCTTATCAATCGAGCCGCATTAGCGGCTCGATTGATAAGGAACATCGCGGCCGCATCTACGCGTGTAGATGCGGCTTTACATTTTATTTTTACTGTAAGGGCCCTTTTACACTTAATCACTTGCTGTCAGTTATAACTGAAAGACAACTGATATTCAAAGTAATGCCTATGTGTTCCTATGGCACAGTTCCCACTAAGGCCCTTTTTCCACTACATGCAGATTGGATGCAGAATGGATGCAGAAAAACTGACTCCAATGAATGCCTATGGGAAAATCTGCATCAGAAAAATCGCGTGTAGTGGAAACAGGCCCATAGGCATTCATTGGAGTCAGTTTTTCTGCATCCATTCTGCATCCAATCTGCGTGCAGTGGAAACAGGCCCTTAGTTCAGACTATGCGGGCTGCCGTGTGCATTTAGGCAGCACGCATAGTGTGCAGCTACAGCATAGACAGCCCTTCTACCGTTCCCATTATATGCGCGATGCACTATCGCGCTGATGCATTTTCGGAATCGCAGCACAGATCCCATTCACTGTAGTGAATGGTATCTCTAGCGTAGTGCATAGTACCGCAGATGGCGTGCGATCGGACGCGTTGCGTTACAATAGCACAGCCATCTGTGCTAAATAATGTGAGCGAGGCATAAGGCATCAATTCACCAAGCATTAGCATCACTTTGTAGTGGAAACCGGCCCTAATACTTTTAGCCACAGACCCTGAACAAGTATGCAGAACAAATGATTGCTTGAAGTCTGACTGGATTTACTGCATGCTTGTTTCAGGTGTGATTCAGAAACTACTAACACATGGAAGATCAGAAGGAAGCCAGGCAACTGGTATTGTTTCAAAGGAAATAAATATGGAAGCCTCCATATCCCTCTCACTTGGTGTACCTTAATGAAAGCTTTGGTAGGATTTCTTTTGACACGATTTGTCTTGAAAAATAAAGCCAGAGCAATCCTAATAGAAAGCCCTGAGCTGGTATTCTAAGTGTAAAAGACAAAAAAACAAAATCAGCCTCCCTCTCCCCCGATTGCTTCCCGAAGTGAGTGGCAAAGTGGCAGGCATATACTATACCTGATTTCCAGTTGCCATAGATTCCTCCACCGCTGGTAGTGAGACGCATGCACAGCAACAGCAGCAGTGCGCCTGTTCGATGTGTTTCATCACCAGGAAGAAAGGAGGGCCGGAGGAAACCATGGCAACCAGGCTGGCATGGTATCAGGAAAAGTATATGCCTCCCTGCCACTACAAGCCATGGTACCCAGAGGCCCCACACATTTAATTTTTAAAGGGGGGGAATTCTTGGGGGGGGGGCTCTGTGGACTCGGGGGCCCAGGGGCAATTGAGATAAAAAAAAAAAGATGAAAAATGTCTCACTGGTTTCTAATGGGAACACATTGCATGATGCGCACCTCAAATCTACAGACAGATTTGTTTGCACATGAACTATAAAGCCCCAGTAACTCTCATATGCAAGCCCCTCTGCACTTGGCTGCCACCTTTATTTTAAGGTCACCTTCTACGTAAGCAGTTTCTTTTCATTATGCTCCTGCGTTCTCTTAAAACACAGAGGGCCAAAAGTAAAGAAAACATTTATTTGGCAGACATTTTCCCATTCAGAGTCTTTCCAAAAACCGACTGTGTAATTAGACTTCCTAAACAGAAAAGGCCAGGCCCAAACCATCACAAAGAAGAAATTTGTTTAATGAAGCTGGTTAGAATTACGATCCTGGAGCAGTCTAGCACTACACCCTTACAGAAAGACATCTGGTATACACTACAGAACGGAAGGAACACAGCATTGGGACAATACAAACACTGAAGATCTTTACAACCTCTTATGAAAAAAAAAACATATTTGTTATAGTCATGTATAGTCTTGTTATTGTCATGATTGGGTTTTCTTAAAGTGGACCTGAACTCTTGCACAGGACAGAAGGAAAACAGAGAAATGCCCCCTGTATGTATTTAGAGAGTTTAGCCGGTCTAATTCCCCCCTCATCTGTGTGAAATCGCAACTGCAATTTGATCTCTCAGCTGTGTCAGCTGGCTGCCTGGGCAGAGCAGCTAATTTGTAAACACAGGATGTTAACCATAGGCCTGCTTCCATGAAAGCAGGAAGTAGACACACTGCAGCTTTATTGCAGGATTTTTATCAGCTGTAACAAACAAATGTTTTTCTTTAAAGGTTATTATGCTGTTGCTTATCTTTCAGAGCAGATAAGAAGTTCTGAAGTCAGGCCCACTTTAAATAAGAACAAACAAATAAAATTGCTTATTTTAAAAACTTTTTTTTTTTATTTATTTTTTTTTTACAAATATCTATTTATTATAAATGATTTAGTCACCGTTTACCCATTGTAAAATCTTTCCTCTTCCTGATCTACTTCCTGAAATATATCACAGGCCAGGTGGCCACATCTTCAGTACTGGCAGGTGATCTCTGTGGAATATTAGTTTACTGAGAGTTCTAAAGTCAGTAGAAGAACATAGCTGGTTGCCCAGAATTATTTTTTTTTTTTTTTGGGGGGGGGGGGGGGGGAATTCTGCATAAATAAAAGCCTAGGATGCGTTCAATACAGAGTCCACACACTCCAGGTAGTAGAAAAGTCTGAGCCGTGATTAAAGCGGGATTGTCACCATAACAATCAAATTTCAACAGCAACTGGTCTGAGTGTATTAAGTGATAAAGATGCTATTCCTGCATTCAAAACGTTTTCTGCGGTTATGGTTTGGAGTTATCACGTACCTTAGGAGCACTGGCCCTGTAATAGCCATTGCATGCTGGGGGTTCTTTTTATCTATAATATATTCCTCCTCTTCCCTTTATTTCCCTGCCTAGCTGAAACATGATCCTCTGCTCACTTGTGGTTACAAGCAAGGCTGAGGTGACTCAGCGATTGGAGGAGAAAAGAAAAAAAAAAAAAAAAGTTAAGGGAAGAAATGGCATCAGTATTAAGCCTCAAACTGTGGGCAAAATACATGGTTCCAACCAGGAACAGAATTATCTTCATGTACTATATAAAATTCAATGAAATCAAAACGTGGGTAGTACAATACATGTGTTATGCAAGTACTGTAGATCATGTCTTTATCTACTTATATATGGTTTTTTTCCCCCTGGTATAGTTGGCTAATCCTCCTGCTTTAAGGATGCACAGTCTGAAACATGTTGGCCATTTTACGTTGTACCAGATTGCCTAATAAAACTTTTGGACTTTTCTACTATCTGGAGTGTGCTGACTTCGTATTGAACACATCCATTTGGCAACCTCATGCCCGGCACCTCCAGTGAGGGAAAGGTGGAGCAAGAATAAGCCTCACTGGGAGGGCGAGGCTACATAACAATAAACAGCAATATATAGTAGATATAAGAAGTGTTTCTGATGCTGAAACCAGGATATTTAACGTAACAGTAGGCGTTGTGAATAATTGACTGCATTCTACTAAATGTCATTACAGTTCTTCTTTAAAGAGAACCTGAACCAAGTAAAAAATACAATTTTAAATAACCACATAATGTACCTGCCAATGAACATTACATCCTTACCTGGCCATTAGATCCTTTCGGAAGTTCACCATTTTCTTCTAACAATGATTCCGTCCAGTTCTGACTACATCTAGTCAGAACTGGAAGCCTTAGGGCCCTTTTCCACAGTATCAGTTATAACTGATTTACAAGGTTATGTCCATGTTTCTGTATGTCTCAAGTGGGCAATATTACAGGTTAACCATAAGCCGTTACAGGGTCGTCACCATTTTTAATGCTACATGGAGGCAAGTATGATGTATGCTTATTTTGACTTTCATTTTTCAGTACCGTTTTGCTTTAAGGGCCCATTAACACTTAATGCATTGCTATACAATGAGTTTTTTTTCTCCATAGCAGTGCATTGTGAAAAAGCATCAGTTTTTTTTAGCGTATAGTGTAAAAGAGGTCATAGGAAGCACGGTGGGCTTTCCATTGCTGTGACTCAGTCCAAAATGAGGCCAGAGAAGGAAGAATGCAGGTAAGGCGACAGCAGCCAGGACACTAATACAGCAAACTGTGCATCAACACTTCTGGAAATATTCACTTCTAATAACAACAATAGGATTTCAGCTTGGTTGCATCAAAAAAAAAAAAAAAAAAAAAAAAATCAACAACAACCTATTATTGTGATTGGAGATATTTGAACCACTTGGAAAAAAAAAATCTTAAAATTAGCATTTATGACTTATCAGCAATTTCCTCACAAAAAAAAAATAAAATAAAAAAAAAAGCTATGGTTTATATATTATTCAGAAAGGATTCAGCAACATGACAGAGCATTAGTTGTATTTTTAACAAGATGCTGAGGACATCTAGTGGTTGAAACAGATTAGTCTTCACTACAACACATTCCTGGTGTTTAAAATATAACACAAAGCCTGACATAACTGCTGGCACTAACAAGTACAAGAGCCGGGACAAGATCCTTCAGCAACCAAGGCTGAGACACCAAAGTGCGCCCTTCCATCCCTCCCACCCCAGCCTTCACACACTGATTGCTATTAGACTCTAAGGCCCCGTTCACACTTGCGGTTTTGTCAAAACCGCACCGGATGTCCGGACCGCACCGTATCCGGACCGGACCTGATCCGTACGGTTCCTATCCGGATCCGGTCCGGATCCGGTCCGTTTGCATCCGGTTTCCGTGCGGTGTGAACACGGTTGTGGTCCGGATCCGGTTTCTTAAGGAGATAACAACCTGTAAATACCTGGGGTCTGGGAGGTCAGCAGAAGGGTCTGGGGTCATTGTTGGAGACAGGTGGACGTGTGGAGACCATCCGTGGATACAGAGACTGCAGTTGGGACCATGGATCCAGGCATTTTTCGTATACCTGGGAATTCTCTGTTGTTCGCCTCCTCGTTATCAGACTTATATCAGACATGTTGCTGCCTAGAGCTCCAGCATGAAATCGCTGCTGCCCCACTCTGTGAACTCCATGTGTTCCCCATCCAAAATGCATAGGAAGTGGGGTAGAACGTCCGGTTTTTGTAGCCAGTGTGTTGTGCGCTCTCCGGTTCTCATTACTTTGTATTGGCCGGATGGTGCAGTCCGGCTCCGCCCCGGATACGGCTGCCGGAGGAGCCGGACCAAAAAATAGCGCATGTTGGAACGGAAGCCGGAGTCCAGATCCGGTCCGGCTCCGGTCCGGCAGAACGGACGCATGTGAACGGACGCATAGGCTTTCATTGCTATTGCCGTGTGTCCGTTCCGTCCGTTCTGCAAGCGGTCCGGCTCCGGCACGGCGATTCCGGACGGCCACCGCTAATGTGAACCGGGCCTAAGAGGCGCTCCAGGGCTCTCAACCCCTCCAACAACTTAATCTCTAGTTATCTGGCTTGCAGTCACTGCCATGTATCCCCTTTTCTTATTTCTCTCTGCTTCAAACACAATAGGGGAATGATAGCTGAGTGAGTTGTGCTCTCCCTCCTACACTGCGCCCTGAGACTGGAGCCTCTCTCGCCTCTGCCCGGCCCTGACAAGTACCAATAAAAAGTTAAAATTTGAGAATAACTGCTGGCCGCCTAAGGATGCAAAAAAAATAAAATAAAATAAAAGTGCACAACTTACAAACTGCCAGCCCCATGTCACAATATATGTGAAATTTCAGGATTCCGCAGCATATACTGTATAGAAAAATATGAATAGCTATGTAGTAAAATAGATTTTTCTTCAAGGCATCTTAAAGAGGCCCTGTAGTGACATAGCAGAATGCAGTAAATTATTTAGGATACCCAGTTGTATGATCATGTTCCTGGTTTCAGCATCAAACACTTCCTTTATCTATATATTGGTATGTAGCTCTGCCCTCCCAGTGATGCTTAGCCTAGGCTGTTTAGCCACCAGAGCATTCTGGGAGACCAGGTATTATTTGTACTGGCTTTGGTATGCTCAGTAAACAAACATTCCGCAGAGCTGCACCTAAAGCCCAATCTACACGATACGATTCTTTGTGCGATTTGATTACGAGTCTATTTATGATTCGATTAAATCCATCATGTCCGATCCTGATTCAATTTGATTTGCCATTGCAAAACCATGGCAAATCGAATCGAACACCGATCGGACATGTCAGATTTATTCGAATCGTAAATAGAATCTTTGTGCGTTTCGATTACGAATCGTATCGTGTAGATTGGGCTTAAAACTAAAGATGTCATCACCTGTGATGAATTGCAGAGTGTAAATCAGGGAGAGGAAATATTTTACAATGTGCAAACACTCACTAAATAATTTATAAAGGAGTATTGTAAAAAAAAAAAAAGCAATATTATTAATTACAGTTCCTCTTTAAAGGAAACCGGAAGAGATAAGTGTGTACATTAATTAGCTGGGTAGATAAATACATCTATTACTGGGCTGTATTTCTCTTCACAGGCACTGCTCTCTGTGATGCCGTTCTGTGCACAGATAGGGAGAACACAGGCAGAGAGGGGGGCGGGCTTGAGCAGACTGCTCTCACTGCTATAGAGCTTCCTGATAAAGCAGCCAACTGAGAGCTCAGTCTGTGGTTTTTACAGGGGGGGGGGGGGGGATTACAAGCACATAGGGCAGATCAGAATGAAACAGACAGCAGGGTAAGTGTCTGTTCTCATGTCCTTATTAGTACATAGTATTGATTAAAGCAGGTTGCTTTGTCTCCGGTACACTTTAACTGCTGCTGCCATGGAAGCTAGAGCCCATCCAGTATTTCTGTGTGCTGGGGCTCTCCATCCCTCTGACACACATGGCTTACAGGCTTGCTCCCCAGCACTCAGATACATGCAGAGGTGCAGAAGCAGACTAGCATTGTAAGCGGTTTTCTTATGTTCTTGTTATAAAGAGGTTGAGTGGCATGCCGGGAACAGAGATGGGCACAGAGGAGCCCCATTACAAGCCAGACCCCCAAGTGCTTCCTCCTCCTCCTAAACCTCCTCAGCTGCAGCCCAACTGTCCCTGCATTTAGCACTGTGTGGCTTACAAAGCTACTTCAAGCATTCATACACTTACAGTTCTTATTTGTGTACACTATAAAAAGTGAAATAATAAAAAGGGGGGAGAAAAGCTTAAAGCACACCTGAACAGAGAGGAATATGGAGGGCGACATGTTTATTTTCTTTTAAACAATACAAATTGCCTGGCTGTCCTGCTGGTCGTCTGCCTCTAATACTCTTAGCCATAGACCTTGAACAAGCATGCAGCAGATCAGGTACTCTGAACTGCATGCTTGTTTCAGTTGTGTGATTCAGCCACTACTGCAAGCCAAAGAGATCAGCATGACTGCTGGGCAACTAGTATTGAAATATGGCGGCCATATCCCTCTCACTTCAGGTCTACTTTAACCAGCCCATAAGAATAGCACCTCATCAAGGTGTCACAGCGCATACCTCTTATTCTCAGACGTTGTTTTTGTAGACTGTGTAGCCCTCAGACAAGGGCATCACAGAGCATGCATTTCTTGACTCAGCCACTGAAGCAATCACATTGCATTGTGGGATGCTGGAATTGTAGCAGAGGGCAGTTAAATTATGGCATGCTTGTGCATCCACATCTGGAAATCCCTGAGCACTCAGACAACTTTTGCTGAGGATACATGGAATTCTCTATAGAGGGACGTATTCAACAGATGACTGTAATCAGCCTCTTACCTCAAACTCACGATTGTCATTGTTATACTGAACCACATCCATAATATATTCTGCAATTGTATCAAGGAAAAAGGCACGGTCCATCTTTGTGTTTATCTCCAGAGGCTGGCAGAGTCTGTTGTAGGAACAGAAAAACATCAACACAATCAAAATCAAAGCTCTGTTCTGAGATTTGGCATAAAACACTAACACACGTTTGGTGTTAACTCAGCAGAATACGTTGGCGCTTTATATATACCGTATATACTCGCAAGCAAGCCGACCCGCATGTAAGCCGACCCCCCAACTTTTACCCGAAAAACCAGGAATAAGCCAGGGGTAGGAAATGCTGGCCGCGTGATCCCCCCAGTGTGTCCCAGTATAGCTAGTATAGTGCCCAGTATGGGTAGGTAGTCCCCCAGTATGGCTAGCATAATGTCCAGTTTGGCTAGCATAGTGCCCCAGTATGGCTAGCATAGTGCCCCAGTATGGCTAGCATAGTGCCCCAGTATGGCTAGCATAGTGCCCCAGTATGGCTAGAATAGTGCCCCAGTATAGCTAGCATAGTGACCAGTATAGCTAGCATAGTGACCAGTATAGCTAGCATAGTGCCCAGTATAGCTAGCATAGTGCCCAGTATAGCTAGCATAGTGCCCAGTATAGCTAGCATAGTGCCCAGTATAGCTAGCATAGTGCCCAGTATAGCTAGCATAGTGCCCAGTATAGGTAGGTGGGTGGGTAGGTAGTGCCCCTCCCCGCTCCCCCCACGGCTGCTATTACCTTAGGCGGCGCAGCTTCCTTTATCCCCGTCCTGCTCCGGTAACTAATTCACAGCAGCGCGCCCCTCGGCGGCTGCTGTGATGACAGAGGAAACCATAGAGCGGCTTCCTGTAGCGGCGATGTGTATCGCCGTTACTATGGGAACCGCTCTCTATGGTTTCCTCCGTCATCACAGCAGCCGCCGAAGGGCGCGCTGCTGTGAATTAGTTACCGGAGCAGGACTGGGATAGAGGAAGCGGCGCCGCCTAAGGTAATAGCAGCGGCGGCCGCGGGGGGAGCGGGGAGGGGCACTACCTACCCACCCACCTACCCATACTGGCACATGACTCACAAGCAAGCCGACCCAACAACTTTTGGGCCACTTTTGGGGGGTGAAAAATTCAGAGTACAAGGGTAATCATAGTAAGAAGGGTAAACTAATGAAGGGACTACCCAAAATATGCAAAGTACATTCATTCAAAGTGAACCTGAGATGAAATAAATGCATTTACACTTACCCTGGGCTTCCTCCAGCCCTGTTCAGGCTGTGGGCTCTCTTGCCGTCTCCCAGGGCTGCTCCAACAACCTGCTGGCCGGCTCATAACTTTCTATAGTCGCGCATGCCTGGCCTGGCCACTCGTACACCCTATCGAGCTCCCGAAGCCAGGAGCGTTTTGCATCGTACTACTCCGGCCACTGCAGCACAACGGGGGCACGAATGCGCAACTGGAGAACGTTACGAGACGGCCAGCAGGCGATCAGATCGACCCCGGGAGTTGGCGAGGGAGCCCACAGAGGGAAGGGGGAAGCCCCAGGTAAGTATAAATGTAATTGTTTAATTTGATCTCAGGTTCACTTTAAGGGGAAATTGTAAGATTGTACAATCAAAATTGTGTCATTAGTGGGCACCTTTTGTCTGACATGGGAATTTGTCAGTTGTAAGGTGACTTGTTGCTATTGGATTCAGTGCAGCCGTATACAGGATACATTTAGAAGTTTTGCCTCAGGGTGACTCTTCGCTACCCTGGCAGGACTCTGGAGGACTGATTTACCATAGGTGAGAAGCATGGTGATCCTTGGTGAACTGCTACCCCTTTTTCACCTTGTTAATTGACCCAGATGATCAATGTACACACATTTACCACCTCCATGTAGTATGAGAGTCAACATATATTGAATATTATGAGCAGATTGTATCGGTAAAGCCTCATACTACATAGAGAAGGTTAAATTGGTCAATCAAAATTGAAAGGGTGGTTTTGGTCACCACCTAGGTAACTGATCATCACAGGTGTTAAATTCAATCTGCTGTTCCTAGGCTCCATACTGCTTCTACATAATATAATATATATATATATATATATATATATATATATATATATATATATATATATATATATATATATATATATATATATATATATATATATATATATATATATATATATATATATATATATATATATATATATATATATATATATATATATATATATATATATATATATATATGATCCTCTGACCCCAGTTTGTTTACTGATCGCATCCTTTCTTCTGCTGGTTTGACCCACTGCTTGCATCTTATGTTGGCTGAACCCTGGCCTGCCCCCAACCATATTACAGCTTCACAACCTAGTATTTAATATTAGTTCTACCTTCTGTCAATGGCCACCAACCACACCCACTCATGAGCAGGGAACCTGCTGCCTAGTCACAAATCTCTCTACATACTATCCAAACCTAAAACGTTTCTATTACACGTGCATATACTGTTGGAGTTAGGGCTCGTTCACACCGCTAACCACTAGCAATTTGTGGTAGAGTTCTCCGTGGGTGCTTTTTCCGCGATTTAACTCAGAAAAATCACTGGACTAACTTGCGTTTTTTCCAAAATCGTCTGAAAAAATGCTGCATGTAACACGTTTGCGATTAGCGATAATCGTGGAACGCCTGCCACTGCCATAGGCTAAAATAGCACAAGAGTTTTTAAAAAATGCTAGCGATTTAGCGATTAGTGGGAATCGCACGATTTCCGCTTAGGTGTGAACGAGCCCTTAGGGTGGTGGCTCCATTGATTCATAACACTCAAAGTATCCACCAGTATTCAAATGCCCCCAAGAACACAAATAATGCACATATGATATCTCGAGTAGTCATTGGCTGTGTCAAATACATAGAAACCGCTTACCTGAAGTCACTGGTTATTTTCTCATAATTTTCAACAAAGTTCAGCAGCTGTATCAATGTAGCCGAAGCCACTTTAAATTTGTTGGGGCAATCCGAGTCATTTCGGGCTAAAGATGACTGCACTACATCCAGGTATTCTAAAAAAAGCCAGTGATTCAAGAATCAGTTACATTATAAAAGATTAATTACAGTTCTTAGAGCAATTAAAAAAAAAAGATCATTTTTTCAACATTGCTACAGACTTCAGTTGGGGTCTGAAACGTAAGGCACCTACAGACTGTGTGTCAGGTCTCATGATATCTCTCACAGAGATCAGGCTAGGACATTTTGTCCACTGACCATTTTTACCATCTTATACACAGCTTCCCTTTACCTCCTTTCCTATCTCTTAAAGGACTTCAGATGCCCTTTGGTGTCTCCCTGCTGGCTACAATGATGGCGACCCATCAGCGGGGTCGGCTCTTATGCACGTCTACATCATCTGGCGCGTACTGCGTCTGTGCAGTAGTTGTGTGCAGGCGCAGTACATGCCAGATGAAGTGGACACCCGGGCACGAGTGCCCGCAGAGGCACGGAAGAGTCGATCCCGCCAGCGGGTCAAAATCATTGCAGCTGCCCAGTGGGGACACCAAAGAGGACTGGAGCGGCGGCGAGGGACTGAGATGGCTGCGAGGGGCTGGAAGAAGCTCCTTTAACCACTTAACGACCGCCTAACACCGATAGGCGTCGGCAGGTCGAAGTGGTGTTACCATGTCATTTCACGGAGGGTGTCTCCGTGAGCAGCCTGCAAGCCTCCGATCGCGGCTCGCAGGCTAAATGTAAACATGCGGGGAAGAAATCCCCGGTGTTTACGTCGCACGGCGCTGCTGCGCAGCAGCACCGTAAAGGAGATCGGCTGGATGGACTTGCCTCCCCAAAACCAAACACAACCACAATGTATGGTTTAAAGAAGATTTAATTTGTACTCCAGAACAAATGCAACGCGTTTCGCTGGTCTCTAGCCCGCTTCCTCAAGCAATAATAAAGATAGGAGTAACCCAGTTGTGTAGCCAAGTACAGCACCTCTGTACTTAGCTACACAACTTCTGAGTTACTCCTTTCTTATTGCCTGAGGAAGCAGGCTAGAGACCCGCGAAACGCGTTGCATTTGTTCTGGAATACAAATTAAATCTTCTTTAAACCATACATTGTGGTTGTGTTTGGTTTCGGAGAGGTAAGTTCACCCTTGCCCCCCAACTTTTATCTGTTTTTACCTATGATCAATTTTTACTCTGCTGGCACCTCTGTTTCCATCGCAATTATTGTTATCCACCTGGTGGATGGGTGAACACTCCTTTACTTCTACAGAGAGCGACTTTTTAGCCTGAGTGGGGACAGGCCTAATATCCCCATAAGTGCTTACTTGTGAGTATCTTTCTTATTGCTGCTACCTTGGCATTCCTTTATCATCAATATTACACTATTGGGGCTCTCGAGTGTGTTTTTCCTTTCTTTTACATATGGTAGGGATAAGATTGTGAGCTCCTCTCAGGGACAACTAGTGACATGACTGTATACTATGTAAGTGCTGCAAAAGACGTCAGCACTATATAAATATATAAATAATAACTCTGCTCACAAAGGATTAAACTCAAATTCCAGGGAAGGCTTTCATTTTGGATTGTTTAGTTACACTATCTTTTGGATTTTTATTGCTGTCCTGTGACCTGTGAGAATTTCAATTAATTCCTATCTGAACAGGGAACTGGGGAGAGGGAATCGGTCATAAAACAGACAGCAGCACATAAAATTGTTTTTACACAGAGGAGAAGAATCAGCGATTCTGACTGGATTTTTTTTACTACCCATTATTTGCTGTCTCCAGGACTACCAGTTCCCAGTATACAGTATGAGAAGCCACAATTTTCCACGAAGGTTCTGGGGGACAGGAAGTGAATGAAAATCTCTCCAATATTGATCAAACCGCCAATAATAACCTGTCCCATTTTTAGCACAGTGAACATGCTTGGAGGCACATGCGCACAGTGCTGACAAGAGTGATATTGTCTGCAACGTACAGAGAAACATGTATGGTGCATCCATCTCTCCTCTACACCACAGGTGTTGCTCCCCTCTGCCAACCTCTCCACTGGCTGCCAATTGCCCGAAGGATCCAAACTTACAACTAACCTACCAAGCTCTTCACAACCTCTCTCCTCAATATATCTCTTCATCAGTTATCAAATACTGCCCATCTGCAACCCACCTTCTGCAAATTACCACCTTTCACCCTCCACTAGAATCAACTCTAAAAAAGTTAAGGTTAAAATGAAGTTGAAAAGAAAAGCTTTCAAAGTGTACCTGAGACAAATGTACTAAAAAACTTGATACTTACCTGGGGGCTTCCTCCAGCTCCCTTCGGGCATCGGCTCACACGCTGTCTCCTCGGATCATCCGCTAGCTGTCCCGGTAACTTGGCTCAGTCACTCTCCATAGTGCATGTACAGTACTACTGTGCAGGCGCAGACCGCTCCTGGCAACGGGAGTGTGATGGAGAGGCATGCAGCCGGGGAGCAACTCAGCCAAGTAACCGGGACAACTAGCCGGTGATCCAAGTGGCCCGCAGAGGCAGCGAGGGAGGATGGCAAAGCTGAAAATCAAATTGCTAGGGGTATCAAATCAAGTCCAAAGTAGTTTTAAAAGTACATCAACTCAAAAACAAAGAAAAACAAACAAGAAAGGTGGACTGTATATTAAAGTGGACCTGAACTCTTGTACAGGACAAAGGAAAACAGAGAGAAATGCATCCTGTATGTACTTAGAAAGGTTAACCTGTCTTATACCCCCTCATCTGTGACTCATCACAAGTTGTAATTTGATCCCTCACCTGTGTCAGCTGTGCCAAAGCAGAGAGGCTTATTTGAAAACACAGGAGGTTAACAATATGTCTGCTTCTATGAAAGCAGGAAGTAGAAACACTGCAAATGTATTGCAGGATTTGTATCAGCTGCAACAAGGAAATGTTTTGTGTTAAAGGATATTATGCTGTTCCGTATCTTTTAGAGCAGAGAAGAAGTTCTGAGTTCAGGTCCGCTTTAAAGATGAGGTAGGAAGTGTAACGGTGGATGACCAAAGCAAGGCAGAGCTATTGAATTCTTGATTTTTTCTGTCTTCACAAGGGAAACATCTTTGATGCATATAACAGAAGTGAAAGGTTCCCAGCCATACAATTTAAAGTGATACTGCAGTGAATTTAAAGAAAGAAAAAAAAAAAAGTTTGATGGAGAGGGAAGGCTTTGGATCCTATAAGCAGTGTTCCCCAACCCTGTCCTCAGGCCCACCAACAGTGCCTGTTTTGTAGAAATCCAGAGGTAGTTAATCGGCTCTGCTGAGACACTAATTACCCCACCTGTGCATGTTTGTGGTTTCCTGCAAAACATGTACTGTTGGTGGGCCTTGAGGACAGGGTTGGGGAATTCTGCGTATAGAGCCTTCTCGTTCCTCTCGCGATCCCCTCGTTCCAGCGCCGTCACACGTATTGAGGAACCGTGACTTCTTATTATATTGTAGCGCTACAGAAGATGAAGGCACTATGTAAAATACATACACTACTGACGCAAAAAAAAAAAAAAGTAGGTTTAAATATCCAGTGGAGAGTTATGCACACTTTTGAGCTTCTGCTACCACCTGCCTAACATTTAGGTGATCACAGCAGCACAAAAACAAGAAACTGCAATGTACGATCCCCAAGTAAATCAGGGCCACATTACTGTTCACTTTAGAGGTTCATCTGGAATGTCAGTTCACCCACAGCACAAGACAGTGGTATTCTTAGTTCTTACCAGAGAAGTTCAGTTTGGCTTGTACTGGGGCACTGCTCGCCACAGCTGCATGGGCCAGGTGAGGAAACTTTAGCCTGTACCACGCTGCAAGACAGCCAGGATAGGATCCACCAAACACAATCCATTTCCTTTTCCCTAATCCCAGCTTTTCAGTCATCACAGTCTGGAAGTGGGCAAGATCAGCCAAAGCCTGCCGACTGCTCAGGTAACGGAGATTATCCACACTCAGGTCTCTGGAAGGAAAACAAAAACAATGAACTAGGAAAAGAGAAACTACAACTGAGAAGGATCACTATTAACCTCCTTGGCATTCTAGATTTTAGGGTCTAAAAGCAGTGCAAATGTTTCCACTTAGACCTTAAAATTCAGAAATAATGAGCACAGGGAAGAGGGGCGTTCTATCCCTGCAGTGAGATCACCAGCTGTTGTCCTGTGAGGATAGAGAGTTTCACCCGGGTGATTGAGAGCGGCGGAGGACACGGAGGAGATTGTCTGTATCCTGGGGAGAGGAGTTTTGAATGCCGCTCCACTCTCTCTGCAATAACCTGACAGGCGGTAACCCCAACCCAGGCTCGGGTTTACCACTAGCAGCATGGTTTTTCACCCCGAGTAAAACAATCATTTAATAGATTGATCAAGTAAGATTCTCCACCACACCCAGTCAGAGATATATTGGATATTTTCTTAAAATCACACTAGAATGTTACAGCTAGAAAAAAGGTGCCCACACATCAGATTATGGGCAGATACAACAAATGTATCTCTAATCGAATCTGATTAGAGATAAATTTGTCTGTTAGTCAAAACTGCAGGCTGATTCCCATCAGATTTCATAATGAAATCTGCAGGGAATCGGCTGAGCCTGCCGCGTCCACCCTGCCCCCAATGTATAACTGTGCCCCCCAGTGTGTGTATTTAAATATTACGTGTCCTGTTTCAGCCTCCGCGTGGTATCTGTAACCTCTGAGCATCCTCCGTACACACCACTGGCGCATAGCATGTGACGTCAGACGCTATCCACCGACGTTAGACGCTATGCGCAAGTTGCGTGTACGGAGGCCGCCCAGAGGTTACAGATACCACGCGGAGGCTGAAACAGGACAGGTAATGTATAGTGCACAAACAGGGGGCACATTTATACATTATGGCAGCAGTGGCGGAAGTTTCATCGTTCGTTCCAAAATCGGCCGCTGCACTCCCGAGCAACCAACTTTGGCCCGACATCCTGCACCAGGCGCGATCAAATAATGCAAGCAATTTCAGCCCGAAATTGGTGTTATCATCAATTGGGCCTGCACTTGGCGGCACAGATTTTCAACCAATTCGTTAATCGAATTGGTTGATTGATCGTCCGCCAAAGTTGCCTGATGTATGGGCACCTTAACTCTTTCCTCAAGTCTTCAAGGAAACCTGTAATGACTAGTTTCACTTACCTGGGGCTTTGGCCAGCACCCTGCAGCCTCCCTTTGCCCGCGCTGTCACTAAACGATCATCCGGTCCTCCGCCGTGGCTAAGTTTTGTTTGAGCCAACTTGCAAGTCGACGGCTACTGCGCTCCCAGCAAGTGGAATGCAAACGAGGACCTCCTGGGCAATACAATAATATCGCCAGGGGGCGGCGCAGCACATTTTTTTTTAAATTATTATTATTTTTTAATCATGTAGCTACCCTAGCGCTAGCTACATGATAGCCGCTGTGCAGCGGCATCCCCCCACCCCCTCCGGCAATCAAAGCAAACAGGAAATCCCGTTCAGAACGGGGATTTCCTGTTTGGCTTCCCCCGTCGCCATGGTGACGATCGGGATGACGTCATCGACATCAACGACGTCGTGACGTCAGAGGGAGTCCCGATCCACCCCTCAGCGCTGCCTGGCACTGATTGGCCAGGCTGCGCACGGGGTCTTGGGGGGGGGGGGGGGGGAGGGGAGCGGCACGGCGGGTAGCGGCGAATCAGCGCGGAGCGGCGGCGATTGGTATATACACGCAGATAGCAAAGTGCTAGCTGCAAGCAACAACAAAAAAAAAATTATGCAAATCGGCCCACCGGGGCCTGAGAAATCCTCTGTGGCGGCTTACCCCGAGCTCAGCTCGGGATTATCCCCCAGAGAGTTAAAGGGAACCTTAAAGGAGAACTGTAATGAAAGGTATATGGAGGCTGCCATATTGATTTCCTTTTAAGCAATACCAGTTGCCTGGCAGCCCTGCTGCGTTATTTGTCTGCAGCAGTGTGCATCACACCAGAAACAAGCATGCAGCTAATCTTGTCAGATCTGACAAAAATGTCAGAAACACCCGATCTGCTGCATGCTTGTTCAGGGTCTAGGGCTAAAAGTATTAGATGCAGAGGATCAGCAGGACAGCCAGGCAACTGGTATCGCTTAAAAGGAAAAAAATATGTCTGCCACCATATACCTCTCACTACAGTTCTCCTTTAACTGAGAGGAATATGGATGTTTCCTTTTAAACAATACCAGTTGCCTGGCAGCCCTGCTGATCCCTTTGGCTGCAATAGTGGCTGAATCCCACACCTGAATAAAGTATGCAACTAATCCAATCTGACTTCAGAGCACCTGATCTGCATGCTTGTTGAGGGGCTGTGGCTAAGGGTGCATACACACATCAGACCATAGTCTTTGGAAAATGAAAGATCACAGACCAATTTTACCCCCTTCCATGTAGTATGAGAGCCATACCTACCCAGTCTATTCTATGGAGCTGAACTCCCCATCAGATACAAATCTTTGCAAGATGCTGCACACAAACATGCTGTACACATGCAACAGATCAGTATCTGCAAAAGATCAGTTCCTGAAAAAGATCCGTTCCTGCAAAATACATTCATAGTCTATGATATCTGTAGATCTCATACACACCTTGTTTAACAGACAATCATCTGAAGATCTGAAGATCCATCCTGGTGGATCAGATCTGCAGATGAATGCCTGTTGAACAAGGTGTGTATGATGATCTGCAGATCTCTCAGACTATGAATGCATTTTGCAGGAACTTTTGCAGATACTGATCTTTTGTGTGTGTACAGCATGTTTGTATGCAGCATCTTGCAAAGATTTTTTCTAATGGGAAGTTCAGCTCCATAGAATAGACTGTGTAGAAATGCTCTCATACTACATGAAGGGTGGTAAGATTGGTCTGATCTTTCATTTTCCAAAGACTATAGTCTGATGTGTGTATGAGCCTTAAAAGTATTACACAGGATTAGCAGGAGAGTCAGGTAACTGGTGTTATTTTAAAAGGAAAAATCCATATTCTTCTCAGTTTAGGTTCCCTTTAAGGCCACATACAGACATCAGACCATAGTCTTTGGAAAATGAAAGATCACAGACCAATCTTACCACCATTCCTGTAGTATAAGAGCCATACTCTACACAGTCTTTTCTATGGAGCTGAACTCCACATCAGAAAAAAATCAGTGCAAGATGCTGCACACACAGATGCTGTACAGACACAAAAGATCAGTATCTGCAAAAGATCTGTTCCTGCCAAAAATCCATTCCTGCAAATTGCAATGATAGTCTATGGGATCTGCAGATCATCATACACACATGATTTAACTGACATTCATCTGCAGATCAGATCCACCAGGATGGATTTTCAGATCTGCAGATCTGCAGATGAATGTCAGTTAAATCATGTGTGTATGATGATCTGCAGATCTCATAGACTATCATTGCAATTTGCAGGAATGGATTTTTGGCAGGAACAGATCTTTTGCAGATACTGATCTTTTGTGTCTGTACAGCATCTGTGTGTGCAGCATCTTGCACTGATTTTTTTCTGATGTGGAGTTCAGCTCCATAGAAAAGACTGTGTAGAGTATGGCTCTTATACTACAGGAATGGTGGTAAGATTGGTCTGTGATCTTTCATTTTCCAAAGACTATGGTCTGATGTCTGTATGTGGCCTAAGTCATTACAGGTTTCCTTTAACAGTTGAGGTGGTTAATGAGATGCAATAATTCTGACTTGCATGCAAATTTATTCACATTGGCAATACACTGCCTGTATACACATTTGGTGGGACTAGGATGGGTTTAGGAGACACAAATCTAACTAGAGCCAATTAAAAAAAAAAACCCACAAATTTCAGCGTTTCTTCAAAATTCCCTGGAACCCAGGTGAAACCACACCACTGGGATGAAGAGAACAGAACAGAGAATATTGTTTTGAGGCCTCTGAATCATTAGACATATTTTAATGAACAAAGTAGAATATAGAGTTGTTTACAAGCTAAAAACACATAAAAGTAAATTGAAGAATAAAGAAAGAAAGAACATTCTGTATCCTTGCATTTCAACCATAAGGAAACCACAATCAACGAGTAGGTTACAAGCCAGTTAATTACACACAAATCCTACAAGCAGTTTAGTAAATTGAGAGAAGCAGAATTGCAGGGAAACTGCTAACCACAGATTTGAAATACAAATATGGGAGATTTTGTGCCAGACAAAAAAAAAAAAAAAAAAATTGTGGTTGTGGTAGTTTAGTCTTATCAGTCACATGACATGCTATGGGTAGGTGACATCACTGTTTCCTGTTTCACCCTTGCAGTTCTGTAGAAGTGAAAATGGAAGCTACAAAGCGGTTTAAAAAGAAAAAAAAAAAAAAAAAAAAAAAGTAGTAGTGTCAGTTTTTTGGCAGTGAATTTGCTGTATACATACCTCAACTTTCAAAGCTGTGTCATGGGACATGTTGCCGGGAAGGAACAAGCCACGGGTAAGTAGAGCGGGGGGGGGGGCTTACAACGGCTGATGATTCCTTTAAGCCACACCCCCAATCACGCCCCTGGCACACCCCTAGTCATGCATACCATAAAGATTTCATAATAAAAATTGGTTGTTAAAAATGAATAAAATGGCAGTGTAACAACCCCTCTCACTTAGCTGGTCCTTCAAGTTTGGAGTTCCCTAAATTTTTTTTCTTTTGCATCTCACTGACCTTCCCTAGTCACCATCCTGTCTCACAGTGATTAAATGGCTCTGACCACTGCTTTGTAATTTGCTGCAAAATATAGGAAGTGATGCTTGGATGGGAGAACCTGGTTTCCTGTTGCTACACAATCTACAACAAGAGCTGTGCAGAAAAGTAAGACACACATACACATCTCATAGTAAACTCTGGTCAAGTAAACCACTGGCTATTGTAAACTCAGTTCCTGGCAGGGGCGTAGCAATAGGGGTTGCAGAGGTAGCGACCGCATCAGGGCCCTTGGGCCAGAGGGGCCCTCCCTCAACCACAGGATTATCTCTCTATTGGTCCTGTGCTCATAATAATCACTTCTATAGATACTTTGATTAGTGGTAATCAGTAACAATCTGTTCTCCATCCCCTTCTTGCACTTCTGACACTGTGGTTGTCCTTGGCAGGTTTTGTTGTGCCGTATCAAGTGTTACATATAGAGTGCTTGGGGGGGCCCAATGTAAAACTCACACCGGGGCCCATAGCTCCATAGCTACGCCACTGGTTCCTGGGTCCTGACCATACAATGCATATAATATACAATGTATGACAAATCTAAATACAGTAAACTTATGATATAGTAAACTACTTAGCCAGGTCCCTTGGGCCCTGTTCATACTGTCAGCGTTTACAGAACGCATAGAAATTCAAAGAAACGCAAGATGAAAACCGCATGCGTTTGTATGTGTTTTTCTTGCACTCAAATGCGTTTTCTATTGCGTTTTTGCACACACACGTCACACAGGAAACAGAAAAGAATTATGGGAAACGCAGAGCGAAACGTACGCTAAAAACGCAATAGTACGCGTTTTTGATACGCATCTATAGACTTTCATTGCGTCCGTTTCTGTGAACTGCGTGCAGCAATGCGGATGAGAAACGTATGCATACAAGTGAAGGAGGCTATTAGAAAACATTAGTAGCCGTTTCTATGCGCACAAGTTTGCCCGTATGTGTTCTGTAAAAACGCCTAGGAACGCACATAGTCTGAACAGGGCCTAAGTGTTTACTATAAAGAGATACTAGTGTGTGTGCACCCACACAAAACTTCTGATACAGTAAACTACTTAGCCAGGGCCCTTAGCGTTTACTGTAAATAGATATTAGTGTGTGTGCACCCACACAAAACTTCTGCTCTGTGTCACATCTGCATTCTTACTTTGTTGGGTGACTTTTGCCATAAAATCTGTGCTCCAGCAGCAGACAGAGGGCTCCCATTTTCTCAGCAAATGTAATCCAGGTGCCATGCGTCATCCAAGCTGGATTGGCAGACCCTTCTCCTCCAATCATCAGGAAGACGGGGCCATCACTATGGGTGAAGGAATCATTCACATAAAACCGCTGAAAAAGAACATACAACAATTAGAATCCATATTAATGCTTTTGTTGCTCATAAAGACGTTAATGAAGATTTCAGACAAAACAATGCTTGGGGGAAAAAAAAAAAAAAAAAAAAACACTTCATGAAATACAATTGCAGGCTGAGGCCAGCTCCAGACAATTCACGCCCTTTAAAGGAAACGTAACACGATGAATATGGAAAGTGACATTTATGATTCTGGCCCAGCTGTTCCACCTGCTAGAGGCTGACAAAATGGGGTGCACCATTCCATTTACATCAACATACTGGGGATCTCTGGAGATTAGGACAGTGCTGCCTCAATACCCCCTATAAAGATGTATGGTCTCAAAGGAAGCTTGCAGTTCATTATTTGGCAGCTGCAATAGTTAATAGACCAGAGTGCTACTCAAAATAGCAAGTCCATTCCTCCATCAATACAGATTTTCAAAAAGGAAAAACAAAACAAAAAACAAAAGATAACGCTGGGCCCTTCCCTCTCAGTTGTGATAATGCGATCTTGTGGCAAAACTGTACAATCTGAGGTGGAAAGCTGCATCCAAACTCTGCTATCTGCCTCCATACTACCCACTCACCAATAAATGAGCAATGTTTTAAACCAGAGGTGACTACACCTTTTCTGTTTGTGAGCTACTTCAAAAATTATGAATAGAAAATGATCTACCACATAGAATCTATCTGCAGGTGCAAGCCACAACTGCAGCACATTCACAGTGGCAGCCTATCAGTGATCACTGCAAGCCACCAGTCAATTAGATGCATATCATAGAGCCCTCGTCAGTAAGCCAAACAGTACTCTGCTTGACCAAACAGACCTCATCCTGCTTACAATATCATGCTAGGTGTTCAGCAAAATGTGTTCAGCAAAATTATAATCAGCAGTAGCACATCATGCATCTAAATATATGACTCCCCAGCTTGCAACATCATAATCTTCTACACTGCAAAGAGTACAAGATCTACGTCACTCTGGCAGGCAGTGTGAGATCAACGTAGAAGTCCTTTGAGATCTACCCAATGTGTAACCCCGTAGGCCTGGAACCCACTGAAAACAGCAAACGCGAAACGCTACCGCTAGAGTTTTGTCTGAGCGGTTTGCAAGCGGATTCATGCGCGTTTGCGGTCGGGTTTTGCAACAGTGTATTTTTTTGCTCAGCGGTTGTGTAGCGTTTTGCGTTTTTATCCTGATTGGTCCTCTGAATTATTTTTAATTTTGTTACAGTGTGCTGAACCGCAAAACGCTAGCAAAACCGCTCAGTTTAGGTTTTGCTGAGCTTTTCCGCTAGCGTTTCAATACTTTACATTGAAGCGCTAATGCTCCCAAAATGCTGCATGTCCTGCGTTTGCGTTTCTGGGAAACGCAAAGGCTCCTGTGGATGTTGCCCCATCCATTATCAGCTGAGCGTTTTGGCATAACGCTAGCGTATCGCAGCGCTGCCAAAATGCTCAAAAAAAACGCTCTTGTGGGTTCCAGCCCGTAGACTGTACCCTACTTTTAAATTATTTTTTTTTCATAACAATAATAACTTCAACGTTGGCCATTCCCATTTCATTCCCAGCTTAGACAAATACATATCCTTTGTCATGATACAAAACTGATTTGTTTTTTGGTTTTATTAAGCACTGGAGAAGGTATTAATCTACAGTGGTGTGAAAAACTATTTGCCCCCTTCCGGATTTCTTATTCTTTTGCATGTTTGTCACACTTATATGTTTCTGCTCATCAACAACCGTTAACCATTAGTTAAAGATAACATAATTGAACACAAAATGCAGTTTTAAATGGTTTTTATTATTTAGTGAGAAAAAACCCCTCAAAACCTACATGGCCCTGTGTGAAAAAGAAATTGCCCCCTGAACCTAATAACTGGTTGGGCCACCCTTAGCAGCAATAACTGCAATCAAGCGTTTGCGATAACTTGCAACAAGTCTTTTACAGCGCTCTGGAGGAATTTTGGCCCACTCATCTTTGCAGAATTGTTGTAATTCAGCTTTATGTGAGGGTTTTCTAGCATGAACTGCCTTTTTAAGGTCATGCCACAACATCTCAATAGGATTCAGGTCAGGGCTTTGACTAGGCCACTCCAAAGTCTTCATTTTGTTTTTCTTCAGCCATTCAGAGGTGGATTTGCTGGTGTGTTTTGGATCATTGTCCTGCTGCAGCACCCAAGATCGCTTCAGCTTGAGTTGACGAACAGATGGCCGGACATTCTCCTTCAGGATTTTTTGGTAGACAGTAGAATTCATGGTTCCATCTATCACAGCAAGCCTTCCAGGTCCTGAAGCAGCAAAACAACCCCAGACCATTACACTACCACCACCATATTTTACTGTTGGTATGATGTTCTTTTGCTGAAATGCTGTGTTACTTCTACAACAGATTTAACAGGACACGCACCTTCCAAAAAGATCAACTTTTGTCTCAGCGGTCCACAAGGTATTTTCCCACAAGTCTTGGCAATCATTGAGATTTTTTTTAGCAAAATTGAGACGAGCCTTAATGTTCTTTTTGCTTAAAAGTGGTTTGCGCCTTGGATACCTGCCATGCAGGCCGTTTTTGCCCAGTCTCTTTCTTATGGAGGAGTCGTGAACACTGACCTTAATTGAGGCAAGTGAGGCCTGCAGTTCTTTAGATGTTGTCCTGGGGTCTTTTGTGGCCCCTCGGATGAGTTTTCTCTGCGCTCTTGGGGTAATTTTGGTCGGCCGGCCACTCCTGGGAAGGTTCATCACTGTTCCATGTTTTTGCCATTTGTGGATAATGGCTCTCACTGTGGTTCGCTGGAGTCCCAAAGCTTTAGAAATGGCTTTATAACCTTTACCAGACTGATAGATCTCAATTACAGTACTTTTGTTCTCATTTGTTCCTGAATTTCTTTGGATCTTGGCATGATGTCTAGCTTTTGAGGTGCTTTTGGTCTACTTCTCTGTGTCAGATAGCGCCTATTTAAGTGATTTTTTGATTGAAACAGGTGTGGCAGTAATCAGGCCTGGGGGTGACTACAGAAATTGAACTCAGGTGTGATAAAGTTAAGTGACAGTTAAGTTATTTTTTAACAAGGGGGGCAATCACTTTTTCACACAGGGCCATGTAAGTTTTGATGTTTTTTTTCTCACTAAATAATAAAAACCATCATTTAAAACTGCATTTTGTGTTCAATTATGTTATCTTTGACTAATAGTTAACGGTTTTTGATGAGCAGAAACATTTAAGTGTGACAAACATGCAAAAGAATAAGAAATCAGGAAGGGGGCAAATAGTTTTTCACACCACTGTAAGTTCATTAAAATGTCCATATGAAGCAGCCTTATTTTGCTTTGGTGATACCATGATCAGGATAAATGAGAACTTTCACAGAAATAGGAGAAGATGACTAATTCAGTCACATGAGAGCAATAGCAAGGCGCTAACTGACAAAGCATTTTTAAAGCCTTGCTCAACTTTGTGGTTAGCACAGATTAAGTACACAAGGCAAGAATACCCATAACCTACAGATTTACAGTGGTTTGCAAAAGTATTCGGCCCCCTTGAAGTTTTCCCCATTTTGTCATATTACTGCCGCAAACATGAATCAATTTTATTGGAATTCCACGTGAAAGACCAATACAAAGTGGTGTACACGTGAGAAGTGGAACGAAAATCATACATGATTCCAAACATTTTTTTTACAAATAAATAACTGCAAAGTGGGGTGTGCGTAATTATTCAGCCCCCTTTGGTCTGAGGGCAGTCAGTTGCCCATAGACATTGTCTGATTAGTGCTAATGACTAAATAGAGAGCACCTGTGTGTAATCTAATGTCAATACAAATACAGCTGCTCTGTGACGGCCTCAGAGGTTGTCTAAGAGAATATTGGGAGCAACAACACCATGAAGTCCAAAGAACACACCAGACAGGTCAGGGATAAAGTTACTGAGAAATTTAAAGCAGGCTTTGGCTACAAAAAGATTTCCAAAGCTTTGAACATCCCACGGAGCACTGTTCAAGCGATCATTCAGAAATGGAAGGAGTATGGCACAACTGTAAACCTACCAAGACAAGGCCATCCACCTAAACTCACAGGCTGAACAAGGAGAGCGCTGATCAGAAATGCAGTCAAGAGGCCCATGGGGATTCTGGACGACCTGCAGAGATCTACAGCTCAGGTGGGGGAATCTGTTCATAGGACAACTATTAGTCGTGCACTGCACAAAGGTGGCCTTTATGGAAGAGTAGCAAGAAGAAAGCCATTGTTAACAGAAAAGCATAAGAAGTCCCGTTTGCAGTTTGCTACAAGCCATGTGGGGGACACAGCAACCATGTGGAAGAAGGTGCTCTGGTCAGATGAAATCAAAATGGAAACTTTTGGCCAAAATGCAAAACGCTATGTGTGGCAGAAAACTAACACTGCACATCACTCTGAACACACTAGACCTGAACGATTTTCGCAGGCGAGCCGGCCCGGAAACATACTTTCAAACAAGTTCCTGCCGCCTGGCTCTGGCTGTGCCGGGTATGACAAGCGAGTGGGGGCGGGCACTTGGACTACAGTGCATGCGTCCAATCCAGCCTTTGGGACAGTAATTTTTCCTGTGCATTGCTCCGCCCCCAATCATGTGGTCCCGCTGTCCTCAGGAAGGAGGAAGATGCTGCCGGTTTGTGCCCGACTCCCTGAGGCAGAGATGCAGAGGGCTCAGGCTGCCTGCAGAGGGCTCAGGCTGCCTGCAGATGGACAGTGCGCCCTGGGACCTGGATGGATCATCTTGTGTTTGTTTTTTCCAGCCTGCCCTGTCTACCTGTGCCTGAAGGGGGGGGGAGGGAGGTAGGAGGGCGGAGGATCAGCTGGAAAGCTGTGTGATGTGAGGTGGGTGGGAAGCCCTGGAACTGGAGAGTCAGTTATGAGGGGTGGAAGGGTAGAAACACTATTTTGAAAGGTCAGAAAGACAATTGTGAGTTGGGTGGCCAGTAGACAATTTTGAGGGGAGGCAGAATACATACCTGGGGCCTCCTCCACCCCCATGCACACCTCTCAGGCCACTCTGTCCCTCCGTCGTCTTGCCCAGTATGTCAGCCAGTTGCGCTTCACTGCGCTTGCGCAGCCTGGCTGCGCACATGCACCTTTCATGCTCCCGTGGCTGGAAGTGTTCTGTGCAGTTAGTACTGCAAAGACGCAGAATGCTCCCGGCCTAAGAAGCGCAAGTGGGGTGTGTGTGACCAGGCTGCATACACTGTGAAGTGCAACTGACCACAACTGGGAAAGGGGAGACCTGCCTATATACACTAAAGGGGATCTGGATGGCTAACCTGTATTGTGGCACCTACACTGGCTAACCTATACTGGAGGCACTCATACCATCGGAGTGCTGATCCATCGCTGTGCATCAAAAATCGTGAATCAAAAATCGCAATTTCTGGCAAAAATCGTGCAATTCAATCTTTTCCTAAAATGTTCACAAACACTGTCCATCTAATCTGACTGAGCTGGAGCTGTTTTGTGAAGAAGGATGGGAAAGGATTTTTATCTCTAGATGTGCAAAGCTGGTAGAGACATACCCTAAAAGACTGGCAGCTGTAATTGCAGCAAAAGGTGGTTCTACAAAGTATTGACTCAGGGGGCTGAATAATTACGCACACCCCACTTTGCAGTTTGTTTGTTATCATGTATGATTTTCGTTCCACTTCTCACGTGTACACCACTTTGTATTGGTCTTTCACGTGGAATTCCAATAAAATTGATTCATGTTTGTGGCAGTAATATGACAAAATGTGGAAAACGTCAAGGGGTCGAATACTTTTGCAAACCACTGTACATCAGTTATGAGTTGATGCTATGAAAAGTTAAAATTCTACTCTTAAGCCTCATCTACACGGGTAGATGAGGCTGCGATCCGGCGGCTCGATTAGCCGCCGGATCGCCTCTTCCGCGTGCCTGCCGCGTCCCCGCATTCGATTCCTCGCTCGTCCCCTCCGGCGCCGCTTATCTTCCGCTCGATTCCCTGCCATTGTCCCCTCGCGGGGAGCGAGCAGGGAATCGGCGGAAGCAAGATCCGTCCTGTCGGATCTTATCAATCGAGCCGCATCAGCGGCTCGATTGATAAGGAACATCGCGGCCGCATCTATGCGTGTAGATGCGGCTTTAGAGCTGTAGCGCACAAGATGTATCTATTGTTCAGAGCAATAAGTAGTTTCACACACAAGCTCAAACTCTTGAGTGCAACAGCCCCAAAGCTAAGTACTGTACATACAAGCATAGCACATGGCAAAAACGGCAAATTTGGACACATGGCATTCTTACAGCAACCATCCATACTAGTTAGGCAAAAATCCACGTGGGAGGTACGTGCAATAGCGAGCATTTGTTGACCTTCCCCTCCCCATGTTGTTCAGCTAATCTGGGTTTCCAGCACTGGAACATGGCTATTTAAGGATAGGGACTTTGCACAGGAATCCAGAGAACTGCACTGTAGTTCTCCTCCAGCTTTTCTAATGTAGACTACTGGGAGAGTATAGAGTTCTTGGGTGAGCTAGTTCCTACTGGGCAAGCACCACTAGCAACTGGGATGATGGTGGTGGGGGAATAGAAGTTTGCATGTTATGGCCCAGTTTTAAAACTTGTACCTGACCGTTTGCAAGGCCATTTGTAATAGGAACCACCTGAAGTAAGCGAGACATGGGGATATGAAGTGTTAAAAACAAAGTGTGGAGTCTGTTGGACCTCATGCTACATGGAGGTGGTAAAATTGTTCAGTGATTGGCCAACCATAATTGAAAGTGTGTACCAGGCTTAAAAGGATACTTAAGTCAAAAATAAAAAATGATTTTAACTCACCTGGGGCATCCCTCAGCCCCCTGAAGCTGTATGGTGCCCTCGCAGCCTCGCTCCGATCCTCCTGTCCCCGCCGGCAGCTACTGCCGGGTTCGGCGACAGCCGCCGACAGGCTGGGAACGTGAGTGATTCTCCGCGTTCCCAGCCGCTATATCACCCTCTATGCTGCTATAGCGTAGCTACTTCCGGGTTCGGCGACAGCCGCCGACAGGCTGGGAACGCGAGTGATTCTCCGCATTCCCAGTCGCTATATCACCCTCTATGCTGCTATAGCGTATAACATATACGCTATAGCAGCATAGAGGGTGATATAGCGGCTGGGAACGCGGAGAATCACTCACGTTCCCAGCCTGTCGGCGGCTGTCGCCGAACCCGGAAGTAGCTGCCGGCAGGGACAGGAGGATCGGAGCGAGGCTGCGAGGGCACCTGTCACAGGAGCCCTAGTGGCTGACAGCACTTAGCCTTCTAAACGGTGCCAGCGCACGGATCATGCAAACTCTGGTCGCAGTCAATGCGCAGGAACCGTTAAGAATTAGCCGCAGACAACTCAGAAGGGAGCCTGTGAGACACGGGTAATTACAACGTACACACGATTCCACGGTATCTGCCACCACCACTGGTATGGGCCAGTGGACCCGATTTACTGACTGACTAGTCCTGCGAATAAAACGGTTAAACACACGGTATTCTGTCTAGCCAACAACAAACAAACAGTAGCGTATCTTCAGAGACCCGGGATCAGTTCTGTGTGTGCTGATAAGCAGGGTAGCGGAACAGTGAATGACTTGGAGGAAGTCTTTTATTCACAGCAATATAAATAATTAATATATACAGACAATTATTAAAATCAACAATTATTAAAACAGTAATAGTCAGTATAAAAAAATTAAAGAAGGGAGAAAAATACTTAGTTCCTGGAAAGATGTCCTTTTTGTGGGAAAAATCAGAGTTCTGGGTTTCAATCAAAGTTCAGAGTTCAGACCAGGTGGATGCCAGCATATCCTCAAGCTGGCACCGATGAGTTCAAGATGTTTTCAGGGTGGAGGACACTGAGTTTGGCTCCTCTGCCATTCTTATGCCCCCGATTCAGTAGGAGGGAGTGAGGGCGGGCCCACACACCCCCTTAGAACATGAGATGAGTCCTCCTCTTGTCCTGGGGGACCAGAAATCATGCCTTAACCATATATGGGCTCTATCTCACAGAACCGTACAGGTCAGGGCAGATTTACTAATATTTTCAGGTCTGCCTCGATTTACCCAGCGCCCTGATACCAGACATGAGGGGTGGGACCCCTGTGGTATCATCAGGGCACTTTCAAACTGCCTAACTGGCAGTCCTTACTGCAGAATGTTCTGAAACTTCCTCAGAACCAGCATCGGGACTCATGCTACACTTCCCCCACGTTTGGCGAAGCTGCCATCTCAGGAACCCCAGAAATATGACAGATCTGGGAAGTTATGGATTATGCTATGAGACTCAGGTTATTCAGGATGTGTTCTAGCTGCTAACAGCTGACTTCCCTTTGATCTTTACCAGAGAGCAAGGTGTCAAGACCTCCCGAGGATTCGTAGCCTGCCTGGCTGCACCTAGGCATCCTGATCACCCTTTGGTTAATTAACATCTACATGAGATCAGCTAGGTGTCACCTGGTTCCCAGAACAGAAAGGGGAATTGTGCCTTCCACAGGAATATGTCCAAGCTAATTAACACCTCCCCCCCAGGCTTTCACTTCAGCTAAGACAGATCCTTCAGCTGTTCCTAGGCAGAGGGATACTACACATCAAATCTTGGTTCTATTGATCTAAAGCGCAGTCGATGCAGGGAATCGAGTGCGATCGTTCTTTTCTTCACGGGCGGTTCCAGGACGCGCCTGCGGCCCCGCAACCGTCCGTGACTGCACCATACAGCTTCAGGGGGCTGAGGGATACCCCAGGTGAGTAAAAAATCATTTTTTATTTTTTACTTAAGTATCCCTTTAAGAGAGAAGTTGACAAGTGGTGAATACAATGCCTGCAGCATCTCATGTGAAAGAAGCCTAAGTACACACATGCGACAACGATCGTTCGTTGAGAACGACGAACGAACTTTTAATTGATGAAAGAACGACCTAAGTAAAGTTAGTTTTAAAAGGTGTGTAACGATCTGATCGTTAGAACTAACGTTACATCACGTAAAGCAACTATTGCGCCTGCGCATAAAAATGCGAAGTTTCACGGAGAAATTGTGAAATGCGCATGTCAAGCCTAGTACGAACGACAGTTTCCAACGATGTACTACTTTTGCAAACGATCGTCGTTGGTTAAAATCCGCCGAGACAGAACTTTCTTTTGTAGCGATTTGGCTCGTTTGTCGTTTGCCTTAATAGTCGGTGGTTCGTTTTTTGTAACGATCGTCGTTGGTAAAGATCGGGGAACGATCGTTACAAACGACTATAGTCGCATGTGTGTACGCACCTTTAGAGTGCCCACTAAAGGTACAATTTTTAATAAATGCTTAGATTTTCAATCAGATTTTTCACATGGTATTGAACCTGGTGGGCCCAATCAATCCTGAACATTTGCATTATCAATCGCATTATGGATCATTTCCTAAAACCTGGTCAATGGGCACAGTGGATTTCTTCATAGATATGATCGCAACTAGTTTAGAATTGCAAGTTAGAATCTTTAATGCTGCGAATGGGCTAAATATATTTTCTTTCAATCTGAATGAAATTAATGAAGTAACATCCGATTGCAGCCGTGCTCAGATGCGACATGTCGCAGTTTTCTGCTGCTGGGTAACACTACCCAAGTGCTAGCACTGACCCTGGTGTTACAAATGCTGCCATTCGCTGCTGGGAGGCTGAACTCACTGACCAGCATGCAGTGTAGCCTCCTGAAAGAGGCTAGGAAAGATGCCTTAGGGCTGGAACCCACTAGAGCGATTTTTGAGCGTTTAGAGTGCGATTCAAAACGCTAGCAATTTCCCTAAACACTCAGATAATGTTAATAGATGGGCCAAATTCCAATGGAGCGATTGCGATTAGCAAAAGCAGGACATGCAGCATTGTTGAGTGTTAGCGTTTCTGCAATGTAAAGTATATGAACGCTGGCATAAATCGCTCATGAATCTCCATATGGAGTGATTTTGCTAGTGTTTTTAAATTACTGCACACTGTAAAAAAAATTTAAATTAATTGAAAGGACCAATCAGAATTGAAAACGCTAATCGCAAATCGCTACACAATCGCTAGCAAAACGCTGATACTTTTTAAAATCGCTACCAAAATTGCCAGAAAATGCTCATGAAATCACTTACAAAAAGCTCATTAAAAACGCTAGCAATTAGCGATAGCGCTTTGTAGTGCTTTCCAGGCCTTAGACTGGTCATAGTTTCAATTTTTTCAGGTGATTTGGTGACCTTTACTAAATCTGAAGGTGATCTATTACCCCTAACATGCTCAGTGGATCGATATTTTTTTATTCTGTTTTTGACAGTTTAGTGGCCTAAAGGGTATTTAGACATGTTGAAAAATCTCCATTGAGTGGGTGGGAGAGAATCAGTGGAGGACTGACAGTTGCATAACATTGTACTGCACTGAGTGGTACAATAATGAGGGTTCCATTTGTTTTCAGTTAGACTTTTCCTCCAATGTAATTGAGACAGAATGTATAATCTTGTTTAGGGGACCCAGTAAGAAACCTCATAGGGAAATTTCCCAAACTGGATTGGATGGACGGCACGCTCTTAAACTTTTAGGTTTATGATAGGTTGTTGTAAACTATGCCCACACTGTTTGGCCAATCACAATGCTTTGTGCTGTAGATGGTGCAGTGACTGGAGACCTGTTCCTTGTGAGGTTTAGGGGTCCCCTAAACTAGACTCGTAGAATGCAATACTACCACTCAATCAATAGCTTGGATCAGACCATTAACAATTCATGTATGACTAGCAACAGAACGACCATCTCTAATGAGCTGTATGCTTTGCACATCATGTTAGAGAAAGTGAGTAAAGCCAGTTACATACTTTCAAGTATGGTTGGCCAATCACTGATCAGTTTTACCACCCCCATGTAGTATGAGGCCAAAATATATATTGAATACTATGAGCAGATTGTGTGAACCCTCATACTATTTTTAGGTTGTAAAATTGGTCAGGTATTGGCCAATCATAATTGAAAGTGTGTACCAAGCTTTAGTTCAGGTTCATAGAGGTCAATCATGGCTTAATATGCCAAGCCATGCCTCTCCGATCGGCTAGTGATCAATTCGTACACCACACACTAGGCAAAGGCTACATACATTTCAGCAGAAATCTATAATACATTATTTGTACTGCAATCATTGTACCACTCATCCCAGTGCAACAGCCCCCTATCACCCAAGTGCTCTTTCCCCAACCAGCTTCTAAGAAATTCTCCAGACATATTTGATCTCACTTTTAATGAATAAACTGTCCACAATCAAACATCAAAATCGATCAGAATTGTTGTGGGGTGGAATTTATGCCCAGCAGATTTGATAAAAGTAATTGAATATACATTCACAGTGGGATATTGCGGAGCTGCGCTATAAACTCTTATAACGCAGCTTACTGCACCGCACTGCTAATCCCATGCATCGTTCAGTGCAACGTTAGCGTTGCATTGTAACGTGTAGCATCATGGAAACTCACTGCTGCAGTGCGTTACCTCTAGACACACACGTTATCAAGTACAGAGAAGCCTACTTTTCATTGCCTGTATGCCTTACTGTACCGACAGTATGCAATGGCAATGCAGCATTAATGTGCGCTACCACCTTTTTTAGCACATTGCATTGTAATGCTGCGTTGTGACTTTAACGTCGCATTACAACACAACGTTCCACTGTGAATAAGCTCTAAATCAGCAGAAAAAAGCCTCCCCCAAAAAAGCATGCGTTATGCTGGGAAAACACAATGCAAGTTCCCATCTTACGGGAAGTTGTATCGTGTGTACATGTCCAAACTGCTTCCGATCAATAAAGGGATCGATTTTCCAATGATAACTTAGTAAAATGTATCCCTTTAGCAAACGGATCGGAGATGTCAGAAATAATCGCCCTATTCCTGCTGATCGGGTGGGGAATTGCATCGTGTGTTCCCAGCATTAAAGTTAGCCAATAAAGGGTATCATTCTGCCTCAGAACTTTCTGCATGAGGGGTCCGGCAGGGGCACTGGGCATATGAGTGGCTTTAAATCATTTCAAAAGTTTGCATTATCAGCCTGCTGCCAGTAAACAATGAAATGTTCCCATGTGTTGCAATGCTGTCTGACAGTGCTGTCCTGCTGTTTAACCCACCTGTTTCCACACTCTTGTATCAGCTCCGCGGAAGTGATCCAACTTCTGCTCAAACCACTGGTCCTGCACTGCCGAGTCCGACTGGGGTTCTGGGGGGATTCTGCTAAATCTACCAAACATTCTATAGCAGTTACATAGAGAAACTAACAGACAGAGGAGCAGAAGCAGCTGCATGCAAGCCATGTCTAGCAGAGCGTCCTTCTGGTGGTCTGGTCACATGACCCGCTGTCACATGACTTCTCTTCCTTATACAGCTGCAGCAGCCGTTATCAAAGCTTATATAGCTTTGTTGCGATTTGTTTTGTTTTTAAATACACAGAAAGGGAATGTATATAATCTTATTGTAGAATGTTTTCTATAGTGTCTGTATAGAGTTTGTAAAGATATGCTTATAACAAGGTCTGTCCCTTTTTCCTCCTCATTTGTCCCTCTTTCAGGACTTTATCCCTCTTTCTTTGTAAATATATATATTTTTCTTCTAAAAAATGTTTGACTCTAAACTTTATTCCCATCTTTAAATTGATATATACTAATTTTAAAATATTAATATGAAGGAAAATGAACCTGGATAGAAAGGACCAGTGTGGTTTGAATTATAAAAACATTTTTCTTATGAAATTTTTATGGTATGTATGACTAGGGGCAAGGCCGGCCCACCCATGAGGCAGGGTGAAACATTTGCCTCAGGCGGCACTTCTGGGGGGGGGGGGGGCGCCCGCTCCGTGGGTGTGGGGGGACCGCCCGAGCTGGAGGGGATAGCGGGCAGGAAGGGGAATTGTGTCTAGCGGCGGGGAGGGGGGTCGGACCCCCCCCCCTCCCTCGCCTGGGTCCCCCATCCTCCGCTCCCCTCCTGCTTTAAAGAGTTACGTCGCTGGCTGCATTGTAAGAGGCAACGGACGGGATCACTCACCTCTTCCTCGTTCCAGCGTGCGCTCCACTGATGTCACTTCCTGCTACGCCGCACTGGGGGGGGGGGCGGGGGGGATGCGGGGGCGGCAGCAATAATTTTTTTCAAAATTTGCCTCAGGCGGCAAAAAGTCTAGGGCCGGCCCTGACTAGGGGTCTGATGGGGCATGATCAGGGGTGTGGCATGGGCATGGCTTAAATGTCCCTCTTTCTCATCTTAAAAAGTTGGGAGGTATAATGTGCTACATACTACGACTAAATACATGCTACTGGGCATAGCACACCAGAGTAGGAATACATGATTTGCACACTCCTTTGGTATCATGGGGTACAGAAAGTATTTGCATGCGAAGGATCAGAACAACAAAATGAGGAGAACAGTGTCTTTATAGTAGGCCTGGAACCCACTAGAAAGCCCACTATCGCAATTGCTAGCGATTTGCGATATCATTTTGAAATCCATTTTGGGGGCGATTTCCCTGCTCTTATACAATTCATTAGAATGGAAACACCCCTAAAATGCTGCATGTCCTACCATCGCTCTAGTGGAATCAGTCCCATCCATTTGCATTGGCAAAGCGTTTAGGCAGATCATTAGCGATTGAAAGCGTTCCCTAAAAGCTCAAAAACACTATTGAGTTACAGGCCTGATACGCATTGTAAAATGCCTAGAAAACCGCATATGTATTTCCTTGTATTGTAGTCTGTGTTCCTTAAAACATTTGCATGTAATCTACGGTCCTAATTGCAACCCACTAATTTAAAACTAAGTTCAGACTACAGATTTTATTTTTCCAGTACATATAATAGTAAAATAAATACATCTGGAACAATCAGCGATGTACAAACCTTTCTATATCACGTCTGCACATTTTGCAATAAAACTCCTGAAAGCACCTGGCTAGCTGAATCCTGAACTTCCATTTCCTGTACAATTTTATTGTTGTCCAAAATCTTCCACATCTTATCACCCATGTGAGGTAGTCAAGAAGTAGCAGCTAGCGTTTCCCTGTAAGCACAGATGTTACACAGCCCACCTCCTTCCTGTGCTGTTGTAATTAAGGGCCCATTCACATTAGGGTGATTAACAACCGGTTTACGCACTTTTCAGAATTAAAAGTATATTGCAGTGATCTCACTGCAGAAATCGCGGGCAAATCACGGAAAATAAATTTGCAACGATTTTGCTAGCATTTTGGGATCCCAAGTGGGAATGGGGCCTTGTGCCTCGTACTGGTAGCCAGGTACAGTTGCCCCAGTATAGGTAACCAGGTACAGGTGGTGCCGCAGTATAGGTTAGCCAGGTGCAGGCCACCCCTAGAAACTTACATGCCCTCATTCCATCACCTATTCCTCTCACCGCGCTCTCCTCGCTCCTGTCGCTGGGCCCGGCTTCACTCCTACCACCATTGGTTACTTCCAGTTAGCACCTCTAATATCATGAGAGATGCCTCACCGGGTAACCATGGCAACAGATTCAAACTTTCAAGGGCTGGCAGGCATCCTTGAATAAAGTAGAACTTTTAAGAGTAAATTGCTGTAAAAAAGCTATGTTGGCCAAGGCACAACATGTTTTTGCCAAGGGCGACAAAAATGATAAACTTCTTGCGTGGTTGCTCAGGGATACATCTTTAAATATGACCATACCCAGAATCACGTCCACGAAGGGACAGGAATACATAGATCAACTGCATATTGAACAAATATTTATGAAGTATTACACCCAACTTTACACTTCCAAAGTTGAATATTCATCTTCCCAACTAAACGACTTCTTCTTAAACAGGGTCCACTTCCCCACTTTATCTGAGGAACACAAAAAGATGCTGGATGCACCACTGACCCTGGACGAGATCACGGATGCCATCTCTGGGTTGCAGTGTGGTAAGTCCCCGGGCTCAGATGGCTATCCATCAGAGTACTACAAACACTACCACCAGATCCTTGCCCCAAAACTACTTGAAACAATTAAAGAGGCCCTTTGCTGCAGATAGACCCCCGGCATCTTGGGCATAAGCTCTGATTGTGCTAATCCCAAAACCGGGCAAAGACCCTACTCTGTGCACCTCGTATAGGCCGATCTCATTGATCAATGTGGATGCCAAAATACTCGCAAAGGCACTAGCCAACAGACTCAGTAAATGTATTTTAACTATTGTCCACCCAGATCAATCAGGCTTTATGCCGGGGAAAGGCACTGACATCAACCTTAAAAGACTCCATGCCAATCTTGTTGCCAACCACGATAATAAGGGGGATAGAGTAGTTGCCTCTTTGGACAACGAAAAGGCATTCGATTCGGTGGAGTGGGGGTATCTCTGGGAAGTACTGGCCAGATTTGGCATAGGCACCAACTTTATTAAGATGATCCGGCTACTTTACATAAACCCCACAGCTAAACTACGCATCAATAATAAGATCACACAGGCTTTTAACTTAACTAGAGGTACGAGACAGGGGTGCCCCCTTTCGCCGGCCCTGTTTGCCCTGGCTATCGACCCACTGGCAATTATGATTAGACACTCAAGTAATATATGTGGGCTTCAATTGGGAAGGCTTGAAGAGAAGATTTCTCTTTATGCGGATGATATCCTTCTATACCTTGAGGACTCAGGTCAATCCCTAACTGCTGCCCTAGAGACAATTGATTATTTTGGAAAATGGTCAGGCTTAAAAATAAACAAGACAAGGTCAATTCTCTTTCCATTGGATAAGGACCTCTCCTCATACACTAGCTCCAATGCAATCCTGCAATGGTCCACTAAGTTCATATACCTTGGCATTATAATACAAAAAGACCTTGATGCGTTCTTGGGCAACAATTTTCTTCCCATAATTAAGAAGATTAAAGACAAATGTAACACCTGGCAAGAGTTGCCCCTGACTCATTGGCAGAGTTAACGCGATAAAAATGATGTTACTCCCAAAATTCACATATATCTTCCGTAATTCCCCTGTCTGAATACCAAAAAAATATTTTACTGAAATAAACAAAATTCTTCTACCATTTATATGGTCCAATAAACTTCCACGTATGTCACTTAAAATTATAGAACTACCTACAGAGGAGGGAGGATTAGCCATGCCCAACTTCCTGTATTACTACTTGGCATCCATATTGGTCAGTATACGGTGGTGGTTCTCGCGTAATAAACTTAACCCTGCAGTGGTGGTAGAAGCAGCCATAATGGGCTCATACGAAGCCCTTTTAAACTTGCCATTTAGAGGCCACAGCTCCTCTCCAAACATCACTACTGTCATGAAAACCCCTATTAAGGCATGGCAGTACCTCCATCGCAAGTTGGCACCTCCTAACCAATGGTCCCCCTATACTCCACTATGGGGTAACCCAAACGCTCTTCAATTCTCTACTATACCTGATCCAGCTGTTTGGGCCAAATATGGTGTTAAAATATTAAAAGATATCGCCCCAGATGAAACCCTGTTATCCTTTTCTGAACTTAAACTATCGAACAACCTTCCAAATCATATGCGATTTAGATATCACCAGCTATCACATGCAACCAAAGCTCAATTTGGCAGAGGAAGGATTTTGATTAAATCTAACCCAGTTGAATCTCTGTTGATCACAGAACATCTAGATAAACCACTCTCTGCCATTTATGCAGAAATCATGACCCAGTTGGGCCATAATACAGACAAACTCCGTAATCAATGGGAACAATACTTAGGGGAAATAGATGGGGAGGTGTGGGAGGAGGTGGTAGCTAAGGGGGCATCGGTGTTGATCTCGTCCAGGGATAGACTAATCCAGCTGAAATATCTTCACAGAGTATACTACACGCCGGTTAGGCTACACAAAATAAATACAACGCACTCGAACCTATGCACTAGATGTCACTCGGCGGAGGGAAGTTTTATGCATATGTTCTGGTCATGCCCAGCACTGGCCAGATATTGGGACCAAATAGAAAAAACTATTCGCAATGTGATAGACTCCCCATTCAAATTTTACACTAAAATGGTGATGTTGGGTATATTTGTTAAAGGTAGCTATAGCAAGCATAAAATAGCAATGATTTATTCACTGTGTCATATAGCTAGGAAAGTAATTCTGACTCATTGGAACCAATCTGTCGTGCCCACCAAGACCGAATGGATTAACATGGTTAATAAAATGCTTCCATTATGCAAGATGACATATACAAGTAGGAACTGCCCTACTAAATTCGACAATATCTGGTCTGGATGGTGCGATAAATACTGCAGGAATGTGCTGACTGATGTCTAGAATTAAGTCAATAGACTAGGAACATTAATAAACTTTCACAGGCTCAGATGGGGTGCAGTGAAGGGTAGAACTTAAAACTAAAAACTAAAAATACTTGTATACATAACTTTGTGCAGAGACCTTATGGAGCATGCTCCTGCGATGAATGATAGGAGGTCTGTGGTGTAATGGAAGATGCGGGTGAGACCTGGTGGGAGGGAGGTGCATGCCTTTCATAGCACATATGGTGATCGACCTCGATGATTTCTCCTGATTACTACACCTATGACCTGGTGAAATAAATGATCTGACTCAAGAATCTATAAAAAACAGGATCTTTATTTTTGTTTAATAACCACAAGCTACAACCAGCAATGAACTATGACTCTAGACAATAATGACAGACACATGTAATTATATGGTGAGATAATCTTTCTTTTTCTTCTTCTTCCCCACGACTCTCTTCGTGGAGGAACTTATCCTCCTTTTCCTCTTCACTTCCTCCTAATCGATGTAATGACCTAATGTTATGTTATTGTAGATAGGTCGGACCCCTTGGGTCCAATAGTAAGTTAAGTTATGTTGTACTAAAAATGGAAATTTTCAATAAAAATTTACCTTTTAAAAAAACCATGGCAACAGAAATGAAGCCAGACCCAGTGACAGGAGAGAGTGAATAGAGCACGGTGAGAGGATTCAGTGATGGAACAGGGGCGTGTAAGTTCCGGGAGCTGCTCCGTGCACAGTGCACGCCGCCAATGGAAAGCAAGGCCCAAAGCTCAGCGGATCGTTCAGAAACAGCCTTATCGGTCTGCCGACAGCGCGTACACACGAGCATACTGCCGGCTAAAGACCGCCCAGCGGGAGGGTGCGGTGTTCAGGCCCGTTTCTAGGGCCGTGCGGCCCGTGCCGCCGCCCGGGGCGCTGTTGGGAGGTGGGCGCTGAAATGGAGGGGGGAGCCGGAGCCGCTGGGAGGGCAGCCCGACCTCTCCCTCCCTATCCTGGGCCGCCCTCCGTGCTCCCCCCTCAGATGCAGAGCGCAGCAGCAGTAGCCAGGGAGGAAGCGCTGTAGACAACATACCTCCCTGCGTTCCAAGCGCTGCTCTCTCACCGCCGGTCTCTTCCTCTCTGCCGCCTATACGATGATGCACACGCTGGTTCCTGTTAGCCGGAACCAGCGTGTGCATCATTGTATAGGCGGCAGAGAGGAAGAGACCGGCGGCGAGAGAGCAGCGCTTGGAACGCAGGGAGGTATGTTGTTTACAGCGCTTCCTCCCTGGCTGTTGCTGCTGCTGCGCTCTGCATCTGAGGGGGGAGCACGGAGGGCGGCCCAGGAGAGGGAGGGAGAGGTCGGGCTGCCCTCCCCGTGGCTCTGGCTCCCCCCTCCATTATGGGGGACAGCTACCTATCTAACCTACCCTGGGGGGCACCTACCTAATCTAACCTACGCTGGGGGGCACCTACCTATCTAACCTATACTGGGGGGCACCTACCTAATCTAACCTACCCTGGGGGGCACCTACCTAATCTAACCTATACTGGGGGGCACCTACCTAATCTAACCTACGCTGGGGGGCACCTACCTATCTAACCTATACTGGGGGGCACCTACCTAATCTAACCTACCCTGGGGGGGCACCTACCTAATCTAAACTACGCTGGGGGGCACCAACCTAATCTAACCTATACTGGGGGGCAGCTACCTAATCTAACCTACGCTGGGGGGCACCTACCTATCTAACCTACACTGGGGGGCACCTACCTAATCTAACCTACACTGGGGGGCACCTACTTAATCTAACCTACGCTGGGGGGCAGCTACCTAATCTAACCTATACTGGGGGGCAGCTACCTAATCTAACCTATGCTGGGGGGCACCTACCTAATCTAACCTACACTGGGGGGCACCTACCTAATCTAACCTACACTGGGGGGCACCTACTTAATCTAACCTACACTGGGGGGCACCTACTTAATCTAACCTACGCTGGGGGCCAGCTACCTAATCTAACCTACACTGGGGGGCACCTACTTAATCTAACCTACGCTGGGGGCCAGCTACCTAATCTAACCTATACTGGGGGGCAGCTACCTAATCTAACCTATACTGGGTGGCACCTACCTAATCTAACCTATACTGGGGGGCAGCTACCCATCTAACCTATACTGGGGGGCACCTACCTATCTAACCTATGCTGGGGGCAACTATTCTGGCTACCTATATTAGAGGCACCCACATAGCTAACCTGTACTGGGGCACCTACCTAACTAACTTATACCGGGGGCGCCTGCCTATCTAACCTATACTGGGGGCAACTATACTGGCTACCTATACTGGAGGCACCTACCTGGCTAACCTATAGCGGGGGCAACTATACTGGCTCACCTATGCCTGGCTACCTATACTGGGGTACCTATTCTTGGCTACCTATACTGGGGGGACCTATACTAAGTGCAACTAGACCTGGCTAACCTATACTGCGGGCACCCATACCTTGCTTGGGGGGGGGCGCAATTTTTACACACTCGCCCTGGGTGCATTTTAGCCTAGAAACTGCACTGCCGGTGTTTTGTAGTGCATGTGTACGCACTTTAAGTGTGACTGGATTAGCTGCATGCTTGTATCATGTGTTTAACTCAGACACTACTAAAGCCAAAGAGGTCAGTAGGACTGCCAAGCAACTGGAATTGGCAGCCTCCATATCTCTATATCTCTCTCGGCCCAGGTGTACTTTACAGCAGAATGCCAGGTGAAAAAACGAAAATCCTTCAGCAGACAATACTCCAGTAGATCATGTAAAGTACAAGCGTGTTGTGAGTTTGTAATCCAGCAGTAAGGTGTTACATTCCTAACAGCTCTGCAGCTTCTTCAGTGATCAGAACTATGGACTGGTAGGATAAATACATTACTTTATATACACGGAAGATCAGTATTGTGCTGCTAAATGAGTGTAGTTTTTGCCCAGTAATGGCCTTTAATATCTGTCCCTGTCAAATGCAAAAATAATCAGCCTGAGCCTGTGATGCTGGATCCACACCATACAATTTTTGGTAGATTTACTTGCCAGATCGATTATTTCCAGCATGTCCGATCGATCGTTTTTTTGAGCGATTTTCTGATCGATTTCCATTCGTTTCTATGGAAATCGATCAGAAAAATCGCTAAAAAACCCCCCACAAAAACAAAAAAAAAAAACTGATCGATTCTCAGATCAGACATACTGGAAATAATCGATCTGGCAGGTAAATCTCCCAAAACATTGTATGGTGTGGATCCAGCATCACACTGCTGGATGGTTTTCACAGTCCTCAGTAAAGAACGGATAAGAAACAACTTCTTTCTGATAGCCAACTATTTTTGCTGACAAACTGTGGCAACAGTATATTGGGCTATATCTGTTACAAGTTACAACATCTCTCTTTTCTGGGCATAGCACTGACATAATTACCAACATGTAAGCAGATAAAAGCAGCAGGATCAGATATGGAATAGTAGCAACAGTGGAAACATACTGTTTTGTCAGTTACTTCAAATTGCAGTTGTCATTTATTTAACATCAGTAGACCAAACTCCAGATGGCTGCTGCCCTTTCCATCACCCTCTTAAGGGGGCCATACACTAGGCGACCAACCAACCAACCAATCGACCATCCAATTCAATTATTATAATTGAATTGGATGAAAATTGGTGCTGCCAAGTGCATGCCCGACCGACAAAGCGACCAATTTCGAGACAGAAATTGGCCGCACAGTCGATCACGCATGTTGGTAAATTTCAGGCCGAGGTTGGGTGCATGGCAGTACAGCGGCCAATTTGCGAATGAGCGACGAAACCCCCACCGCTGCAATATATAAATGTATGTAATGTAGTGCATTTATACATTACCTGTCCGGTGTCGGCCTCCACGTGGTTTCCGTCCATCTCGCCGGGTTCCGCATACACGCCGGCGGTGCATAGCGTCTGACGTCAGACGCTCAGCGCTGCTAGCGTGTATGCGGCTTACCCGGCAAGATTGACGGTAACCGAATGGAGGCCGACACTGGACAGGTAATGTATAAATGCACTACATACATTTATACATTTTGTGGGCAGCGGCGGGGTGACGCGGCGGCTCAGCCGATTCCCAGATGATTTCATGCTGAAATCGGAAGGGAATCGGCCTGTAGTGTATGGGCAGCTTCGATTAGAGACAAATTTATCTCTAATCAGATTCGATTAGAGATAAATGTGTCTCTTGGTCCAATCTGCCCATATTCGTTCTAATGTATGGCCACCTTTAGGAAAGCAAAAAAGTACCAAAACACAATGTTAACTCATAAATCACAATTAGACATATCTAATAAAATCCTGACAATTCTTAATGAATACTTTAATAGAATAATCATACTTCTTTTCTAGGTGTGGTTACAAATTACATTAAAATGTCAACATTTCCATTGAGTTAATGAATTCTCTCCCGCAGAGTAAGCTGGATGATCTAGCATTAGCTCATATCAAATGAAGAATTCCTCTCTAGGCTGTTTGGCATTGCTATGGCATCCCTGAGATCGCTCTGTCTGAACTATCCTGCTCCTGGTGTCTGCTCCTTTGTTCTGCTTGACAACATGAGAGAATCTGGAGTCTCCTTGTACAGAGGGTAAATGATCAGCAGCTCTGAAGCCTGTTGGAGAGAAGTGACTTTGTTCAGGAGCTGGGATTTCTCGGGACAGTCTGCAAACAGAGGCAGTTTGGTGTCTGGCATTCATCATCCTATGTCCAGTGTCAACATTGGTCTCTGTCTGCTCTGGTTGTGGACTCCATCTTGGCAAAGTAATAGTGCATGATTCTCTTTGACTTGATGCAGTGCAAGTATTCTGAAGTTTTCTCTGGGGTTTGCCTTCTGGAGGCACCATCTGTTCCTCCTCCCTTGTGGTTTGGGTTCTTTGTGCCAGTGGTGATATCCGAGCAGTGAAGGGAATTGACCGGGACTTGGAAGCGCACTGTCCATCGCCAGGTGCCACCATGGAGCTACCAGTCACCTAAGAAGAAAGACAAATATATGATGTACTGTTCAAGAATAAATGGAAACCTGTATGTGGTGCAAGAAATATGGAGACTGACATTGCTACCTGCGTTCATTTCATGGTGGTGGTTTGGTTTCAGGACTTTCAGAGCCACTGACCTGAAACAGACAGGCAAGCTGTACTTATTCTGCATTAGTGATGCCTAAATAAAGGCAGGCATACATCAGGAAATTATTGATCCAATCTGAACAGAGAGGGATCTGTTGATCGCCTGTACACCACAAACCAATTTTCAGCATGAAATCTATCAGAAATTGGCCTAGAGCTGCTGCCTCAGCTGCCTTGCCTGGCTGCCCCCCACCCAGTATAAAAATGTCCCTACCGGTGCCCGTGCTCTGCAAAAATCTCACCTCTCCGCCACAACAATTCCTAGCCTCCTAGGAGCACCTGTACCACTCATGGCAACTGCGGACACGGCAATGACAGTGGAAGATGCCAGGAGTCGTGCCGGCATGAGGAAGGGGGGGACCCTTTACACTCAGGGGAGGGGCTTAGCATTAGGGTGCCTTTTTCCTCCCACCCGACCATCAGACATGCAGAGCAGAATGCATAGCGGAGTGTAATCTCTACTCTCTGGCTGGTGCCCTCCTGCCACATTTCCTCAGTACGTACTTGAGTAACATTCCGGCAGGACACGGGGACAGAGACGCCACATGGCGCCATGGAGATAGAAAGATGCCCTGAAGGAGGAAAAGTACACTCTGCTGTCCACTCTGGAACAAACCAGGGGGTCGTCTTATGCTAACTCTGCACCCCATGTTACCTCCCTTAAGGGAGCTCATACAGGCACTGGTGCCATGGGAAATTCCCCCATTTGCCCCTATACATGTGCTTATGACCTGATTCTTAAGGCTTGAGCAAACTTGCATGTTTGTGTGCTGATTTCAGCAATGCGTATCAGTATGACATCAATGTGTTGCAGAAATCAGCACATAAATTTGCGAGTCTGCTCAGGACTTTAAAAATGAAAATAATGTCCTCTCCTATCAATTAAGCAGAAGATTGTTTGCCTTGAACCAGGGCCGGGCCGAGGCATAGGCTGGAGAGGCTCCAGCCTCAGGGCACAGTGTAGGAGGGGGCGCACAATTCATTCAGCTGTCATTCCTAATTGTGTATGAAGCAGAAAGAAATAAGAAAAGGGGATACATAGCAGTGACTGCAAGCCAGATAACTAGATAGTAAGGTGTTGGGGAGGTTGTGGGCCCTGTGGCCCTCTTAGTCTAATAGCAATCCGTGTGTGACAGCTGAGGTGGGAGGGATGGAGGGGCACACTTTGGTGTCTCAGCCTTGGGTGCTGGAGGACCTTGTCCCTGCTCCGCCTTGAACATCACAACAGAGTACAGGGAGGAGGAATGTGGAATTGTGGAAGATCTGAGCAGATAGGCAATAGCTTGAGTGGGTAGGGCATTGGAGCTGAACAATAAGAAGACAGAAAGGCAAGGGGTCAGGTGTTCCCAGGAGTGGACACATTAAGGAGAAGCGCTCTGCCATCTGGTAATGAGTACAGTAAATGGCCATATACAATTCACTTTTTCTCTTAAAGGGAAGGTTCAGGCTGAGAGGGAAAAAAATTAAAATCAAAATCCACTTACCTGGGGCTTCCTCCAGCCCGTGGCAGGCAGGATGTGCCCTCTGCGCCGCTCCGCAGGCTCCCGGTGGTCTCCGGTGGCCAACCTGACCTGGCCACACCGGCTGCCAGGTCGGGCTTTTTCTGCGCTCCAATCTGCGTTTCACGTGGGTGCGATGACATCATCGGATGTCCTCCGGGCTGTACTGCGCAGGCTCAGAACTACTGAGCCTGCGCAGTACAGCCCGGAGGACATCCGATGACATCATCGCGCCCGCGTGGAACGCAGATTGGAGCGCAGAAGAAGCCTGGCCTGGCCAGGTCGGGTCGGCCACCGGAGACCACCGGGAGCCTGCGGAGCGGCGCCGAGGGCACATCCTGCCTGCCACGGGCTGGAGGAAGCCCCAGGTAAGTGGATTTTCATTTTCATTTTTTTCCCCTCAGCCTGAACCTTCCCTTTAAAGGAATACTATTTGTTTACAACTTTTTTCGATGCTCTATATTAGGGCACACATTACCACAAGTACTAGGAGCAGATTCTTTCCTCACACAGCTGCACCTCTATGTTGTAAAACCATCAGGCAGTTTTAGATACAAAAGTGCCAGGCTCTGCAGGGCTAGACCATGTTCCTGCACAGAGGGGTTGCTATCAACTATTCAGTGTATAGTTCATTAACCTCCCTGGCGGTAAGCCCGACACATTGTCGGGCTAGCTGCCGCAGGGGATTGCATGGCCCCGGGAGGATTTTTTAAAATAAAAATGGTTTTATGTGGTTAAGCTAGCACTTCGCTAGCTAACCATTCCCCCAAGTGCCTCCGGTCCCCTCTGATCGCCGCCAGTATACGTACCCCCCCCAGGGATCCCGCGATGGTGCAGCCTCCCAATCAGCACCCAGCTTCGCTATGGGGAGGATCGGAGCTGCACATGACGTCATGTCCGATCGTCACCATAGCGACGAGTGAAGCAAGTTGGGAAGCTGCGGCTCTCGCGGGATCGCGGCCGAGTGAGTGTTGCTGGCGGCAATTGGGGGCTCAGAGAGGTGCCAGGGGACTTGAGGGCCACAGTTAGCTAGCCTAGTGCTAGCTAACATTAACAAAACACTTCTAGTTTAAAAAAAATCCCTCCCGCGGACGCAGCCACCGCATCTGCATACCGCCAGGGAGGTTAATCCCCTTGCTGAAAGAAACTTATTCAGATGGTGGCAAGGGGTTAAAGATTCCAGCAATGTGTGTTCCTTATCTCCTGTTCTCTGACTGATAAAGATCCTGATAATGTCTTTGTAAACAGCATCTCTCCTTCTGAGCACAGACACCACATAGCAGCCTACAAAGTAGATGCAGCCTGGAGTGTATTATCACAAGCAAGCCAGTCAGTCAGGAATAGTGTATACACATGTCCCTGCTAGTTACATTACAGCAAAATTACAGCACACCTAGCTACGTGTTACCTCCTCAGATCAGCCTCCTCCTCCTCATGTCTCCTGCATGCTGTGACACGGTGAAGTATATTTGTAAGCTGTGTGAGGAATGAAGGGTGATTTTTAAGCAGGGAGAGAAAACTGGGTAAATAAATTAAGTGCCCCTAGCACTAGTGGTAAAGTGTAACCTAATATAGAGAATTAAAAAAAAGTTGTTTTAATTGATAGTTTTCCTTTAAGTTTTCTCCAAGTACCAAAAGTAGGTAAAAACTCTTTAGTATTTTCTTGCTTGCTGGTGGTTTAAAGGGCATGTTATTCACTAGCTGTGAAAATATCACCTAGGAGAAAACCCAAGAGAAAAAGTTAATTGCATATGGGCCACAGTACCTACATGGGAGTCTGAAACTAAACAGGCAGCACTGCTGAAGGCAACACACACATTGGCCTATATGCAATTAACTTTTTCACCTGAGTTATCTCCTAGGAGATCATTTTCATCTTCACTTTAAATTAACTTTTCAGCTTTTTACAATTAAAAAAGTACCCAAAAAAAAGTGGTTAAAAAAGTGCTATCAAATGTATTTTTGTATATTTTTGCTTGCTGGTGGTTTAAAAGGCATTTTGTGACAAGTTGTGAAAATATCATCTAGGAGAAAAAGGTAATTGCATATGGCCCATTCACTTGTGTTCCTCCATTTTCTCCTAGGTGATATTTTCGCATCACTACATTTAATAAACCACCAGCAAGCAAGAAATACTCAAAATAATTTTGATAGAATGGTTTAAGCAACTTTTGGAAACTTTTTCAATGATACAATGCTGAAAATATTATATAAAGAGAAGTTGAAAATTATCTCGTAGGAGATAACTTAGGAGAAAAAGTTAATTGCACATGGGCCATTGTATCCATACACAGGACAACAGGATGTAACAGATGCATCGTTATGTCTGCTTTCATTGTCCCTATACATGGCAGAGCATCAGCAGCATCAATATAAAAATAAAATTAACGAAACAAAACACAAGGACAAAAAGGTGTTCATCAGTATGGCTGCCTCCAAAATTGTGGAAACAGAGTGCATAGTTTATCTTTTTAGCTTGTGGTCTACATATAAGAAATTGCCCTGAGAACAAGGGATGTGCATAATCCACTACATTGGAACTTACAAGATTAAATCGTATAGTTTTTTTCTTGGAGGTTACTGTCTGACCAAACACGCTGGGGCTGATTTATAAAGACAACGCAAAGAAAAATAGAGCAAAAGCAGAGCAGCTGCCCTGAGCAATCAATCAAGAATTTAGATAGTTTTCTCTCTGCTACTTTGCAGGTGTGAGACATCCTGCACATGCGCAGTGGAGGCAGGCTTGTACATGGGCGGGAGCGCAGCCGCAAACTTGCAGAGGATACCAGCTTCCAGCAGTGGTTGAGAGAAGGACGTGTGATGCCTCTGGGAGGACCCAGAGGCTTCCCTCTACTGAGGCAAGTATCAGTATTTCTCCTCCCTTAAAATTACCCAAGGTGGGGGACCTATGGAAGCTGCCATACATATTTATTTCTCTTTAAACAATACTGGTTTCCTGGCAGTCCTGTTGAGCTTTCTGGTCAGTAGGGTCCAGATCACACACCTGAAGCAAGCATGCAGCTAATCTTGTCAGATTTGTCCTATACATCTGATCTGCAGGCTTGTTCAGGGTCTGTGGTTTAAAGTATTAGGCAGGGGATCAGCAGGGCAGCCAGGCAATGTGCATTATTTAAAAGAAAATAAATAGGTCAGCCTCCATATCCCTCTTACCCCGGGTTCCATTTAAATAGATTTTAGCATGAAACTTTCTGGCAGATTCGATCAAATCAGCCAGATATGGAGAGTAAAAGTGTATGGCCAGCTTAAAAAGGCAGCCCGAGGTGAGAGGTATATGGAGGCTGCAATATTTATTTCCTTTTTCAAACAATACCAGTTGTAAGAACTTCACGTTTCACACCTGTATTCCGGCACCAGCACCCCCTTAGAGGTGCACCTCACAGAATGTGAGCTGACTCGACTCTCCTCACAGCAGGCATTATACGAGATAGAACTTCTTTAGGCTTCCAAGTTCCAAGTTGTTTATTCAGTAAACAGATATACAGATACAGTTCGTTACATCTTAGCAAAGCAGATTCTTGCGTTGCGTTGCAGCTTCGTGATTACCTTCCTGCTGAAGGTAATCAGGTCATCTTATGTCTTTACTACGTTACATCTAGACTACCTATGTACAGCATATATTATATCAGATTACATAAATAAAGGAAAGTAATTAGGGTTCCAGTCAGTAGATAGAGAGCATGAAAGTAAGAGAGCCCTCCGTTGGTAAATCATGAACCTTAATACTGACCAGGAAAGAGTTAACTGTGTCATTATCTGAACCATCTATAATTGGTTCAGATCCCTTGTGATGTCATGACACACACCTACTCAATTAATATTCTATGAGCCCCCTTGCCCCAGTTGCAGGAATGTTATGTTTTATAAATATGGCCTATGTTGATTGTTCCCGTAGTCCATTTGTCTGGGGCAGTGTAGGCCTGTGGCCTTCCTTCAGGAACATGTTCTCAGTATCTGCTTGTATCATCTGCTTTAAGCAGACCCTGAGATGCTTCTGCCTGCATCACGAGAAACTCTATTTAAAGGTATACTCTGCGAACAAGGCTTTTACCTAAAACTCAGTCCAAATAACTGAGGCCTACTTAAATTATAACACTAGTTGCCTGGCAATACCAGCCTCCTGGTCCTGTGTCTCTAATACTTTTAGCTACATTTAGCCTGAACAAGCATGCAGCAGATCAGGTACTCTGACTCCGCTAACTCAGGTATAACTGGATTAGGCATTTGCTTATTCCAGAGTTTTGACTTAGACACTACGTATGCCAGAAGATTAACAGGGCTGCCAGGCAACTGGCATTGTGTACAAGGATATAAATATATAAATAAATATATATGACAGCCATCCATATCCCTCTCACCTTGGGTTCCCTTTAAAGAGAAGCTCCGACCAAGAATTAAGCTTTATCCCAATCAGTAGCAGATACCCCATTTTACATGAGAAATCTATTCCTTTTCACAAACAGACCACCAGGGGGCGCTGTATGACTGATATTGTGGTGAAACCCCTCCTACAAGAAACTCTGAGGACCGTAGTACTCCTGGCAGTTTCCTGTCTGAACATGTTGCATTGTGGGAAATAGCTGTTTACAGATGTTTCCAACTGCCAAAAAAACATGCAGCAGCTACATCACTTGCCAACAGTAAAAATGTCACCATGTAAAAAATGTCAGAATGTAAATCAGGGATTTAAAAGATTTTACAATGGGCAAACACTGACTAAATCATTTATACTTAATTATTGTAAAAATGAAGCACTTTTTTATTACATTATTTTCCCTGGAGTTCCTCTTTAAAGAGAATCTGTAACTTTTAAAAAGTGCCCCTCGGGGTACTTACCTCGGGAGGGGGGAGTCTCGTTAGGATCCAGAGGCTTCCCCCTCCTGAGGTAAGTAGCCCCAGAGTCTCTTTAACACTGAAGAGGAGACCAGATAATCTATACATTAAGTAGTCATTTCCTTTATGGTCAGAGGTTTTCTGGCTATAATTTTCATTTATCCAGTCTGCAAAATAGTAATGCACAAAGAAAGGATTACCAAAAGTAAGATTTTGTTGCCATCATAATCCTGGGTTTGCCATCTTGTGTCACTGATGGGCACACAAGGGTAGGGCAGCAGGGGAACCAGTTGTCCTATAGCTTGCACAGTAAACTGCAGGGCGCATGCATCTTTCACCTGCACGGATACCCCCGGGGGCAGCTGTTTCAGGGAGAACTGGATGGATGTGTGCTTGGTAGAATATAAAACAAAGAAACAGAATCCAAACTTGTGACTGGTTGCCTCCATGCCCAGAATCATCTCATAAAGCTGCACAGCATCCTCATAGTTATCACAACTACAGTACAGGGTAACTCTCAGGATCTCTGTGCCATAGTGCACTCGCCTTATTCCCCACACCGGTGTGTGCAAATCCAGGCAGAAGAAATCACCACCTGGGTGAAGGATTGAGCAGCATTGTCCTAGGTTGAAATCGGCGCTAACGTTATCCCATGGTGGTAGCTGAAAGAAACTTTGGAGAAGGGCTATCCTCTCTTCACCCAGATCTTCCCGGAGGAAGAGTGTCACCGAGATCCCGGGTATTTCACACCTCTTCTTCTGGTACTCGTATCTTTGCACTGGGGTGCCTCGTTCTGACACAAGGAACAGAGGAGTATCTAAACACAGGACCTGCAGAAGTCTGTCCATTGCTTGGTGGAACACCACAAAGTCATCTTTGCCAATAAGCAAGTGTACGGTAACAGACAATCCAGTGTGGTGAGCATCCATCTATAAAGAGCTAAAAGAAAAGAAAAAATGTAAGACTTTGTAACTGCTCTTAACTACTCCTTACTAACTACTCCCAGTTAAAAGATTTTAAAGCATTCCCAAGCATTTCCTGAGTTTGGGAAGGTTTACTTTAACTGCAGAGTGCAGTAGAAACCTGTTTATCTCTGGTTAATTGGCAAATGTAATCATTGCCGGTTGAAGCTCTATGCCTGTGTCTTCACTCTGGCCCCTCCCTGTGCTGAATAGACATATTGCTCCAGAAACAGTGGAGTCACTTCAGCAGAGGGAGGGGGGCAGAGTGAAGACACAGGTAAAGAGAGAGATTCTTACATTTGCTGATTAGCCAGAGATAAGCAATCTTCCCCGGATCTTTGCAGTTAAATTAAACTATTTTATACATGGAATGCTTTCAGATGTTCTTTTATTTAAAGAAAAACTAGCAAAAGAAACTGTTCTTATGTAAACTCCACATACCTATAGAACTTTTAGCCAGCACCACTAGGAAGCTTTTCAGAAGTCTCTCATCACATCCTGTCTGAAAAAAAAAATGCCTTGTGTACCAGCAGTTTGTAACACTTTGTGTCAGCATCGGGCTAGAGCTATACCATGTAGCTTGGTTAAACTTCTCTGTCACTATTCACAGAAGAATTATTTACTGTTTGTTTCTGCCCTGCCAGCTTTCTCACAAATCATATGAGAAAAGCTGAGGGATTTTTAGATACAGAGAAGGATCTGAAGAGAAGGAACTGTACTTTTTCCTTTCTTGGATGCCCCCCCCCCCCTCCCCCCCTGTAAATGTCATTTTCTTCACGTAAGAGCACGAAAAGATGAAAAAAAGCCTTTGTATTGCTATTTGTTAGTAATTACTGGAAATCTATGTGGCATTTAGAATTTTAGTTAAGTTTGATAGTTGTCCTAACTACAAGTAGTTACTGAAATTTTAGTTTTCCAGGTACAATATTTTATTTTTAACAAAACAGTTTTTATTGTTTTTAAGAAGAAAAAGTTGTTGCTTGAATATAGTAGCTAGTAAAAGTTATACAAGTTATATTAACTTGGGTCTTCGTATGAGGTCACCAGTACAGTCTCCTTGCAGTGATACCTGTGCTGCACACTGAAGACAATAACTAAGCATCCAGGTAGAGGGATAGGAAAAGATAAGAGAAAAAGAAAGATGGAAACAAAGTAAGAAGAAACTCTCATAGCTCAGCCTCCCTCCCCCTCTCCCCAGTTATATGGATCAAGTATATGTAAACTCTTTATGGCGTTTGTGGTGCAGTTTCACGACTGTTAAGCCAGCAAACCCATACCTTGGGCATATCTGGGCAGTATCTACTCATAAGTGAATTGGTACATAGGTAGTACCTTATTAAAGTGAACCCGACGTGAAAATAAACTAATGAAAAAGAATTGTATTTATCCTCCTACTCCTAAAAATGACTTTAAATATAAAATAATATCATGGGGCATCTAAACATTTCATAGTACAAGGAATGTTCGATTGTCACTTCTCAGTGGCAGCCTATTAAGGGTCTCTAAATGAAAATACATGACCTATTGACCCTTTTCTATCTCCCTCTGTTCCCAAAAGTTGTATTCTGCAGGGAAAACTTCTATGGTGGTAATTTGCTTATCAGTAATGTTCACTATATTCCCGACAAACTACGGACAAGACAGAAGAGGTCACTTCCATGCATAAAAGTTAACTTTCAGGAAGCAAAACAAGTAAAACAGCCTGGTTATTAATAGGTTTTGCACTGTACATACAGTACATACACATGATTATGTCATTTTGCTCGGGTACTTTAGTAATCTGCATAATTTTTTAAGCTCACATTTAGCAACTGAAATTAATCATGCTCCTGACTGCAATTGCATTCACCATCCTTTGAGGAGCTGCAGTGAAGAGGCGGTGTCATACTATGTGTACATAACGGAAGGAGTACTCTGCATCTATGTCACAAGGGCAGAGCGTGTGTCTCTGCAGGAACAGCAGTCTTTTAAGTAACTAATGTAATTCTGTGAGCCAAGGAAAACCACATTTTATTCATAGCATCGCTGCATCAATAAAGTGTAGCATGACCATTGAGGGCAAATCATTGCATTAGGTCACTTCTGTGTAAGCTCTGCAGTTCTAGAACATCTTTCAAGCAGGTCTGTGTCTGGGTAGACAACAAAAAGAGAAATCATAAAACAGGATATCAATACTGCAAGGTATAATTTTGTTTGTAATTTGAGTACATACAGTATACACCAATGATATGATTCTGCCAGTACATCAGCTGGAAGATTCTGATATCCAGTTTGCTGTGCTTCCATTCCGATTGGAAACTTTCCTGTTTAGCTACAGATCTCATAGGATCAGGAAAGGCGCTGCTTCCCTTAATTGTGTTTTGCCGACTGTAAATATTTGCAGACTAAACCTAAATTGTTAATTCTCGCGCACTATTCAGATAGACCCCCAGACATTCTCTAATAATAATAATGCGTATAGAGGAATGGTGTGCTGTAACTCACAGGATGCTGAAAGCTTTCATTCCTGCAGCTGCACTAACATGCTGCATGCTAAACACAATCACTAGAGGAGATGACTGGTCTTTACATTAGCCAATAATGAATCCCCCAAAAAATACCCATTCATCCTCCACGCACATCTTATCCAGTAAAAATGCTAACATATGACTGAAACGTGTACATGTAATAAATGCGTCTGGAAAAAAGGGTGCAGGATATTGCTGCTAGTAGAATATCGGTAAAATTACTGATACTTAACTATTCAATTCTTATAGAAAAAAACTGCTAAAGATTACCAATATTTTACTATGACCTAAGTAACCCTACTCTCACACGAACCCTCCCTCTACCGATGCCTAACCGTTCACACCTGCCCTTGTGGTGCATAACTTTTAACCCCCTATCCCCATTGGTGCCTAACCCTTAATCTGTCACCCCCCTGCCTAACCGTTCACACCTGCCCTTGTGGTGCATAACCTTTAACCCCCTATCCCCATTGGTGCCTAACCCTTAATCTGTCACCCCCCTGCCTAACCGTTCACACCTGCCCTTGTGGTGCATAACCTTTAACCCCCTATCCTCATTGGTGCCTAACCCTTAATCTGTCACCCCCCTGCCTAACCGTTCACACCCTGCCCTTGTGGTGCATAACCTTTAACCCCCTATTGATGCCTAACCCTTAATCTGTCACCCCCCTGCCTAACCGTTCACACCCTGCCCTTGTGGTGCATAACCTTTAACCCCCTATCCTCATTGGTGCCTAACCCTTAATCTGTCACCCCCCTGCCTAACCGTTCACACCCTGCCCTTGTGGTGCATAACCTTTAACCCCCTATTGATGCCTAACCCTTAATCTGTCACCCCCCTGCCTAACCGTTCACACCTGCCCTTGTGGTGCATAACTTTTAACCCCCTATCCCCATTGGTGCCTAACCCTTAATCTGTCACCAGCCTGCCTAACCGTTCACACCTGCCCTTGTGGTGCATAACCTTTAACCCCCTATCCCCATTGGTGCCTGACCCTTAATCTGTCACCCCCCTGCCTAACCGTTCACACCCTGCCCTTGTGGTGCATAACCTTTAACCCCCTATCCCCATTGGTGCCTGACCCTTAATCTGTCACCCCCCTGCCTAACCGTTCACACCTGCCCTTGTGGTGCATAACTTTTAACCCCCTATCCCCATTGGTGCCTAACCCTTAATCTGTCACCCCCCTGCCTAACCGTTCACACCCTGCCCTTGTGGTGCATAACCTTTAACCCCCTATCCCCATTGGTGCCTGACCCTTAATCTGTCACCCCCCCCCCTCCCCAATTAATTGCATTATATGGATATATGGGGGTTTGGACTGCTACCCACTGTGCAAATTGTGGCACTTTTTTCCGGTTTTGGGCTGAAACACTAGCTAATATCTTGTGTATATTTTATACGCTCATCTCTGTATTTTTTTTTTTATAATGGAACCTTTTATAAGTAATGTCAGTTTAGCGTCAAAATAATCCCAGCAAGGCAGACTATGCAAAATGCTCACTACAGTGCTGCCTCCATTATGTCTATGGGTGCACAGATACAAAAAAAAAAAGGGAAGGGGTTTTTTTTGTTTGTTTTTTTTTAAAGATTATTTCTAATAGTTTTGCATATATTAAAAAAAAAAAAAAAAAAAAAAAACATTCCACAGCTCCTTACCACATGCAGGTGGGGGAAGTGTACAACTTATGCTGGGCATACATGGCATGTTTCTGGATGCAATTATGCGCCGGATCCCCGCTCGTCCACGCGTATCGATTCCCGCTCGTCCCCGCCGGCAGCGATCGAGCGGGGAATCTATCCGACAGGTCATCGGACCTGTTGGATATTATCAATCGAGCCCATCAGCAGCTCGATTGATAAGGAAAGAAAGTGCCGTGTATGCCAAGCATTATACAATAGGAAAAGGAAGTTTAAGGTACCACTACAATACTTCCTCCTATCTGTTACATAGACACAAGTGGAGGAGACAGTCTGATCAGCAATGTGATCAACTGTGAAAGAAAAAGGCACGACTGTTTGGTATAAATACTGTATGCACAGAAGAGATGACAACATTATTGGGCATAAAGGGTGCCATTACGAAAGAAAAAATTACTTGTTATATTTCCATAGTGATGGTAATGATTACTAAAACAATGCAGATAATTGTACCAGTTGTCTAGCCTCCTTAGCGGTAATCCCCAGTCAGGCTCGGGCTGGAAATATGCAGCTCAGAGTTGTAAACCCGAGCTGGATGCATGGATGGTGTGTAATGTGCAGGGCTGCTGCAGATCTATCTAGCGGTATGATTTTTAGGATCTAAAAGTGTGTCTTCTTTCAGAACCTAAAATCTGGAAATAATCATAATGCCAGGGAGGCTAGTTTCTTTGAGAGAGCGCTGTGCATTCAGCAGTAAGCCATAGCAGCTCGCCTATCTGCTATGTATGTTAGTGGCTGGATAGTGTACTGGTTAACCACTTGCCGACCGCACGCTTATACCGTGCGTCAGCAAAGTGGCAGCTGCAGGACCAGCGATGCAGTACTGCGTCGCCAGCTGCAGGCTGATTAATCAGGAAGCAGCCGCTCGCGCGAGCATCTGCTTCCTGTCAATTCACGGCGGGGGGCTCCGTGAATAGCCTGCGGCCGCCGATCGCGGCTCGCAGGCTAAATGTAAACACAAGCGGAAATAATCCGCTTTGTTTACATTGTACGGCGCTGCTGCCAATCAGCGGCCGGGGATCACCGCCATGTGACAGGGGACGTCCTGTCACTGGCTGCACAGGACGAATAGCGTCCTGTGCAGCCCCGATCACCGGGGATGAGCAGGTAGGAGAGGGAGGGGGGAATTTCGCCGCGGAGGGGGGCTTTGAGGTGCCCCCCCCCCGCAACAAGCCTGCCCACCAGAGCGATCAGACCCCCCCTGCACACCATCCCCATAGGGGGGGAAAAGGGGGGCGATCTGATCGCTCTGCATGAAACCTGATCTGTGCTGGGGGCTGCAGAGCCCACCCAGCACAGATCACAAAAAATAACGCTGGTCCTTAAGGGGGGGGGGTAAAGGGTGGGTCCTCAAGTGGTTAAGGGCACCACCTTTGACATGGGAGACCAGGATTCAAATCCTGGTTAGGGTCAGTATCTATTCAATAAGGAGTTCAAGGCAAGACTCCCTAACACTGTAGGGTGGCCTCTTGAGCACGTCCTTAGTGGCTGCAGTTCTTGAGCATTTTGAGTCCAACAGGAGAAAAGCTCTATACAAATGTTAGGGTTATATGTACATAATTTTTGTGTTTGTTTTGCATTACAGTCAGAGTACACCAACTGTACATAGCTCACTATACTGCTATTTCACCTTCTTCAGTGCCATTTCTAGTAACAAAGGAAGTTTCCCTCCTCCCATTCTCACCGCTGGGCTACAGCCCCCCAGAACCGGGCGCAGTTCAGGAAGCGGACGTACTGCCACACCTCCGCAGCCTCAACCCCAGGAAAGCTTCTGGCCCAGATTGTGCGTCATCAGCCTCTCTAAGAACCTGTGAGGACCATCTAGCTCCTGTCCTCACTTCTATATACAGCAGGTCCCTTGCAGAGGGCAAGGTAGCCTACTGCCTCAAAAGGTCTACAATCATCCATGTTCCCAAAAAGCCAGGAAACATTGAACTTAAAAGGAAGGTTCACGGTGGAGGGGGGGGGGGGGACAAAAATAAAAATGCACATCCACTTTCCTGGGCTTTCTCCAGCCCGTGGCAGGCAGGAAGTGCCCTCGCCGCCGCTCCGCAGGCTCCCTGCGCAGTACAGCCTGGAGGACGTCCGATGACGTCAGCGCGCCCGCGTGAGGCGCATTCTGGAGCGCAGAAGAGCCCAACCTGGCAAACTGCCTGGCCAGGTCGGGTGCGCCACCGGAGGCGATCGGGAGCCTGCGGAGCGGCGGCGAGGGCACGTCCTGCCTGCCACGGGCTGGAGGAAGCCCAGGTAAGTGGATGTGCATTTTTATTTTTTTTTCCCCCACCGCGGATCTTCCCTTTAAAGGACAAATGAAGCGAGAAGAATATGGAGGCTGCCATATTTATTTCCTTTTAAACAATCCCGGTTGCCTGGCAGCCCTGATCTATTTGGCTGCAGTAGTGTCTGAATAACACCAGAAACACACATGCAGCTAATCTTGTAAGAGCTGACAATGTCAGAAACATCTGATCTGCATATGTTTATTCAGGGTCTATGGCTAATATTAGAGGCAGAGGATCAGCAGGATAGTCAAGCATCTGGTTTTGCTTAAAATGAAATAAAGATGGGAGCCTCCATATCCCTCTCACTTTAGGCATTGTTCACATAAAACGCGTTGCTGTGCGCATTTCGGCAGCGTGTATAGTAGTCGATCAGCAAGAACATCAGAAGTGCATAGAGAGCACTTCTGATGTTCAGACTATGCACGCTGCGCAATGCGCTGTCGCACGCATTTTTGCCAAACCGCATTGCTGATCCCTTTCACTATAATGAATTTGATCAGCAGCACAACACACAGCAATGCGGATGGCGGGCGATCTGTGCGCTTGCGTCCCGAACGCATGGCCATACGTGTTGCCTAATGTGAATGTGGCCTTAGTTGTCCATTAACTTCAGACCTTCCCATCTCCTGGATCGTCTTGTTCTTGCCCGCCTGCAGCAATCTACAATCTGCGCAGTATAGGTGACTAAGCATAAGAATGCATTCTTCTGTGAACTAAAACCCTGGCTTTTAATTTAGCTGTAGGGATAACAGTTGTGCCTGGATGAGTAAATCTGTGAATGCATTTGTTTGAACATTTGCATGTGAGTGTGCGAAGGGTTAATTGATTTTTTCTGTTTCTAGCCACACCCCCTTCAGCACCTCCCTTTCCCTAATAATTTATTTAATGTCCTAACTAGAGGCGATGTGCCTGGATATATGTATGTTTATTCTTATCATTGACCCCTGTGGCTAGGGTCCAATTCGGTGCACTCCCCCTTCCCCTGTATGTTTGTCAGCATGCAGACAGCTTATGCTGGTGTATGCGCATGGTGCACATGGACACATAATGTTAGCTCCCTTGAGCGATTGGTAAGATGCACGGTCTTTCCCAGGAGAGGAAGTTAGGATGTGTGCTCCTAATCCATTGATCGGTTTGATGCAATGAATGTGTTTGCATGTCTGCACTATGCATGTTACAGGGCCAGAGTTAGGACACCTATGTTTACCTGGGTACTTCTGCGCAGTATAGGTGACTAAGCATAAGAATGCATTCTTCTGTGAACTAAAACCCTGGCTTTTAATTTAGCTGTAGGGATAACAGTTGTGCCTGGATGAGTAAATCTGTGAATGCATTTGTTTGAACATTTGCATGTGAGTGTGCGAAGGGTTAATTGATTTTTTCTGTTTCTAACCACACCCCCTTCAGCACCTCCCTTTCCCTAATAATTTATTTAATGTCCTAACTAGAGGCGATGTGCCTGGATATATGTATGTTTATTTTTAGCAATCTACAAATGCCCTCCTTGACCCACATCAATTTGCATACAGAGCCAACAGGTCTGTGGTGGATACCATAAACGTCAGCCTGGCATACATTATGAAGCACCTTGACAACCCTGACTTAGTCCGTCAGGATCCTGTTCCTGGATTTTAGCTCCGCCTTCAACACCATCTGTCCGGTCATCCTTGCTCAACAACCTCAGGCATATCGGAGTTGACCCCACTCTGTGCATATAGGTCAAGGACTTTCTCTTAACCACTTGCCGACCGCGCACTCATAACGCGCGTCGGCAAAGTGGTAGCTGCAGGACCAGCGATGCACATCTGCGTCGCCGGCTGCAGGCTAATCAGGAAACAGCTGTTTCCTGTCAATTCACGGCGGGGGGCTCCGTGAATAGCCTGCGGGCTGCTGATCGCAGCTCGCAGGCTAAATGTAAACACGCGGAAATAATCCGCTTTGTTTACATTTTTACAATGCTGCTAACAGTAGCAGCGTTGTACTAGATCAACGATCCCCGGCCAATCAGCGGCCGGGGATCACTGTCACATGACAGGCAGGAGCCTGTTAGAGGCTGAACAGGACAAATCCGTTCCTGTGCAGCCTCCGATCTCCGGGGCAGGGAGGGAGAAGAGGGAGAGGGGGAATCCTGCCGTGGAGGGGGCTTTGAAGTGCCCCCCCGCCACCCACACGCATGCAGGAGCGATCAGACCCCCCCCCCAGCACATCATCCCCCTAGTGGGGAAAAAAGGGGGGTGCTCTGGTCGCTCTGCCTGGTATTTGATCTGTGCTGGGGGCTGTAGAGCCCACCCAGCACATATCTTAGAAATCAGTGCTGGTCCTTAAGGGGGGGTTAAAGGCTGAGTCCTGAAGTGGTTAAACAGAACTCCGCAAGTTAAGCTTGGCAACTGCTTCTACAATGAGAAAACCACCAACATAGGTGCCCAGCAAGGGTACGTCCTGTCCTCGCTCCTATTCTCCTTGTACACCAACAACTGTACCTTATCCAGGGACTCCGGTAAGGTAATTAAGTTCGCAGATGACAATGATCATGGGCCTCATAGACAACAATGGCGAGCACACCTACCAAATACCCCCACCTGTATCCCTGGGCATGGTCCAAATACCCCGACCTGTATCCCTGGGCATGGTCCAAATACCCCGACATGTATTCCAGGGCATGGTCCAAATAGCCCCACCTGTATCCCAGGGCATGGTCCAAATAGCCCCACCTGTATCCCAGGGCATGGTCCAAATAGCCCCACCTGTATCCCATGGCATGGTCCAAATAGCCCCACCTGTATCCCATGGCATGGTCCAAATAGCCCCACCTGTATCCCTGGGCATGGTCCAAATACCCCGACATGTATTCCAGGGCATGGTCCAAATAGCCCCACCTGTATCCCAGGGCATGGTCCAAATAGCCCCACCTGTATCCCAGGGCATGGTCCAAATAGCCCCACCTGTATCCCATGGCATGGTCCAAATACCCCCACCTGTATCCCATGGCATGGTCCAAATACCCCCACCTGTATCCCAGGGCATGGTCCAAATACCCCCACCTGTATCCCAGGGCATGGTCCAAATACCCCCACCTGTATCCCAGGGCATGGTCCAAATACCCCCACCTGTATCCCAGGGCATGGTCCAAATACCCCCACCTGTATCCCAGGGCATGGTCCAAATACCCCCACCTGTATCCCAGGGCATGGTCCAAATACCCCCACCTGTATCCCAGGGCATGGTCCAAATATCCTGACATGTATTCCAGGGCATAGTCCAAATATCCCCACCTGTATCCCAGGGCATGGTCCAAATATCCCAACATGTATTCCAGGGCATGGTCCAAATATCCCAACCTGTATCCCAGGGCATGGTCCAAATATCCCAACATGTATTCCAGGGCATGGTCCAAATATCCCCACCTGTATCCCAGGGCATGGTCCAAATATCCTGACATGTATTCCAGGGCATGGTCCAAATATCCCAACATGTATTCCAGGGCATGATCCAAATATCCCAACATGTATTCCAGGGCATGGTCCAAATACCCTGGCCTGTATCCCAGGGCATGGTATAAATCTCCCCACATGTATCCCAGGCCATGGTCCAAATACACCCCCCCCCCCTTTGTATCCCAGGGCATGGTCCAAATACCCTGACATGTATCCCAGGGCATATGTAGAGGTTATGTGAGCAGACTTTAGTTTTAAAAAAATAATAATAATAAAAACCTATCAATACTTAAAACTGATCAAAGCAGAAATATTATAGTTTTTAAAATCATGAAGAAGTCTCTGATTAGAATAGATTATGCCTCATACAAATTGCTGGTGATAAACTGATCTACACTATGGCACATGTCCTTCCCACTGTGTACTTGTATATTAGCACTTGCTGCTACAACCTGCAGCTGTTCAAAACCTAACATTTCATGAAGTGTTTGAGGCCACAGGCTTTCCTAAACTATCATGTGCCGATTACAATGTCCCTGTGCTCAGCAAGAGGAATAGAACATGAGAAGACACAGTATGCTCACTGACCTGCTGTCTCTGATGGGACGAGGCGTTCATAGTGCTCCTCTATGCAGACCTTCCGTCTTCCTCAGACTAAGCTGGAAAAGGAAGAGCCCCAACCTTTCCTGGTGTTCCTATTCTGGGATAAAGACCACCCTTCTGCATGAGCAGGGAAGCCAGTCACAGCGTCTATTGTCACACAATTTATGGCACGACCATCAGTCTTCTCCCCTTCTGCTGTGCGATTCTATAAAAGGCAAATGTACCATAATAGCACTCTGAAAGCAAAGTAATAATCAGCAAGCATCAGATCCTCTCAAAACATATTTCATCTTCTGCCAGAGCGGCTCGCTCACATTCTCTCATGTTCTATTGTTAATATGGATTTTTAGAGGAACAAAATGAGGTTTTTAAATAAATACACAAAAATATGCAAAACGGATTTACACTTTGTGTAGAATGGCAATCATGGAGCTACACAGCCTGATCAGTGTCCCTGAAGATGTCAGTTTAAAGAGGTACTGTAGTGAAAATAATGTAATGAATTAAACTGCTTATTTTTTCCAGTTTTCATTTATAAAATATTTAGTCAGTGTCAGCTCCTCCCATTCATTTGCCAAGAACTTTATAGTTACCATTCAATTGTACAGTATTGGGTCAGGGATGCGCAGCCTTCTACCTATATTTTGTTTTTATAGTTACTTGTCACACAATAATGATCTATATTTTTTTTTTTTTGCCACAAATTAGGCTTTCTTTAGGTGGTAGTTTTTGCTAAGAATTATTTTATTTCCTATGCATTTTAAAGGGGATAATAAAAAAATGAACTAAAAAAACCCCTAATTTCTCAGTTTTCAGCCATTATAGAGACCTGAGTGAGGCAAAGCACCGGCAATCCAGGGATTCGTTTCCCTGTGTGTTCCAGCACTGTAGTTCTTTCACTTGTGGATACAAGATAACGCTACACCTAATTCAGAATACAGTAAACGGTACACGTAAGTATTGAGTGTAATCGTTTTACTTTCACTTTTAGGGATGCTCACCGCGTACCGCGGAATTCATTTTTCCGCGATTCCGGCTGGAATTTGGTGATTCCTTTCCATCGCATCGGACCTATAGCGGAAATTCTGCGGAATGATGCGTAATTCCTGCGGAATGCGGAATTTTGTTAGCCAATCACAAGGAAGCCCTTAGAAGAAGTTTAAAGTAAAAACAGGATTTCTTCAAGAAAAATCGGAATTTCTGCACCAGAGGCTTACAAAAACCACCCAAACCGATTTCTGCATGAAAATTGGAATTATTTCAGCACCAATTACAGTGTTAACAAAAACCAATCAATCCTATGTTAGCATGAAAAAGAGAAGAACCGAGAGCCCAATATGGTGTAGTATGTCAAGGTAATTGGATAATTAGAAAGAGTATGAATTGAATACTCACAAACCAGGGTTACCTCCAGGCAACCACTGTATAGGCAGGTGAGGAGATTAGCCTGTCCCCACTCAGGATTAAGAAGTCGCTCTCTGTAGGCTTGAAAACAAGAAGGGGTATCCCCCTCCACCAAAGGTGGATACAATCAGTGTTATAGTAGAGAACAGAGGCGCCAAAAGGATAAAAACAATATTTAAAAGTTTTAAAAAGTTGCTTAGGAGGCAGTGGTGGACTTACCTCCCACAGGCAGACACAACAAACTGTGTATTCACAAAAGGGATATTTATTGGTATACTCCAAAAAAGATCGCAACGCGTTTCGCAGGTCAAACCCGCTTCATCAGGCAATTACAGGAAGGAGCACACAACTGGGGGAAAGAGGCAACACATTTGTACAAATCCTAAACATACCGCATAAAACTAAACAAATTTTTATGTAAGGGAATTCAATAGTGTGATTTACGTGTCATAACATTACCAGGAAGGAGTGGCTAATTGTTGTATTTTGGAGGTGGAGGAGAAAGATAGTAAAAGAGAAGAAAAGGGGAAATGGGGGGGGGGGGTATTTTAGAAAAAGGGGGGGCACAAAAAGGGGAGGGGAAAAAAGGGGAAAGTTTGTTGGAGGATGGGTGGGGGGGGGGGGGGTTGGGTCACAAATTTTCCCCAAACCCCCACCCCCCCGCACCCATCCTCCAACAAACTTTCCCCTTTTTTCCCCTCCCCCTTTTTGTGCCCCCCCCCCTTTTCTAAAATTCCCCCCCCCCCCCCCCCCCCATTTCCCCTTTTCTTCTCTTTTACTATCTTTCTCCTCCACCTCCAAAATACAACAATTAGCCACTCCTTCCTGGTAATGTTATGACACGTAAATCACACTATTGAATTCCCTTACATAAAAATTTGTTTAGTTTTATGCGGTATGTTTAGGATTTGTACAAATGTGTTGCCTCTTACCCCCAGTTGTGTGCTCCTTCCTGTAATTGCCTGATGAAGCGGGTTTGACCTGCGAAACGTGTTGCGATCTTTTTTGGAGTATACCAATAAATATCCCTTTTGTGAATACACAGTTTGTTGTGTCTGCCTGTGGGAGGTAAGTCCACCACTGCCTCCTAAGCAACTTTTTAAAACTTTTAAATATTGTTTTTATCCTTTTGGCGCCTCTGTTCTAATCCTATGTTAGCAGCCATCTCCCTAGCTATCTCACCTATCCCACCATTTTGTATAGGTCCCAAAGCTTACGCGACACCTCCTGCGGCACCAAACCACTGCCAGGTCCCAAAGCTTACGCAACACCTCCTGCGGCGCCAATACCACCGCCATGGAACCACCACCAGGTTCCAAAGCTTACGCGACCCCTCCTGCGGCGCCAAAACCGCCATGGGACCACCGCCAGGTCCAATAGCTTACGTGACACCTCCTGCGGCTCCAAAACCACCGCCATGGAAGCACCGCCAGGTCCCATAGCTTACAAGACACCTCCTGCGGCGCCAAAATGACTGCCATGGGACCACCGCTAGGTCCCATGGGCTTAAGAGACACCTCCTGCTGCTACAATAAAAGTCCCATGGGCTACCATTTAGCATAAGCAAGGTTTCATTTGCGATTACTTTTTTCTGCCGGAATGCGGAATTCTGCGGAAATTCGCAAAATTCCGCGGAAATGTAATGGCGACGAATTTAGCGCTGGCGGAATTCCGCAATTCCGGCGGAACGGAATTTGCTCTTTCCGATCATACCTATTCACTTTGTAAACGAATGCCGGCGTCTTACTGACGCCGGCTTGCATTCATCACAGGCACTGCGGTCGGTTTTGGGAACAACCTTTTCCCATTCACGGAACAGTGGGATTGTGGTGGAAACAAACGTAAGCGGCGCGGCAATCGCAAGTGGCGATGTAAATAAACAGGTATGCATATCTACCCCCTGGTTGTTAAGTGAATTATCCAAGGGTGTAGATACGCGTGTATGCATATCTACCCCCTGGTTGTTAAGTGAAGTATCCAAGGGTGTAGACACGCGCACCATCAGTGGGGAAGTAGTTAAATTTGGCACAAGTGGTGACACCTTCGCTGCAGGCAGTTGCATCACTGCAGAATGTGCGTTTACTCTGTATTCCGAAGCCAATACAAATACATGGTCTATCCATATGCTATGGGAAAATTCCACATCGCCAAATAGTCTAGGCTGTGGCAATTTAAATAGCCCAGGGCTTCACCTGTAGCTCTATATCAGGCACAGCAGCTGAAGGGAGATTAGCAGAATAACAGCCAGGGACCAAGAAGACTATGGGGGGCTGGAAGAAGTGCCATGCAAGTTAAACTGGGGACCTTAGAGTTGCTTTAGGTTCCCTTGAGGCCACTTTCACACATGGGCCCATACGCAATTCACTTTTTCTCCTGAGTTTTCTCCTGAGTGATATTTTTAAATGTGTCAATAAAATGCATTTTAAGCCATCAGAAAGCAAGAAAATGCTCAAAATAATGTTGATAGTCCTTTTTATTTACTTTAGTTGAAAAGCGCTGTAAAGTTATTTTAACCACTTGCCGACCGCCCACTACCTATGGGCGGCAGCAAGGTGGCTCCCCCAGGGCCGTGTAACGCCGATCGGCGGTGGCACCTGGGAGACTAAATTAGCCGGGGATCGCGCACAGGGATGCACGCTTCCGCCGGCATTAGGCTCCGCCCACCCGCGACGTCAACCCGCCGGACAATTAGCAGCTCCGGCGGGCTGTAAATACCCCAATCTCGTGTTACCAAGTGTATAATACACTTTGTCAAGCTAACAAAGTGTATTATACTGGCTGCATCCTCCCCTGGTGGTCCCAGTGATCGAGAGACCACCAGGGGAGGAGGCAGCTGTGTATGTAAACACACACACACACACACACACACACACACACACACACACACACACACACACACACACACACACACACACACACACACACACACACTGATCCTGTTCTCCTGCCCCCTGATCGACCACAGCACCCCTCAGACCGCAACCCCCCCCCCCCCCAGATCACCCCCTCAGACCACTGTTTGCACCCAATCACCCCCTAATCACCCATCAATCACTCTGACGCTATATTTTAGATTAGGCTCTAAGTCCTTTCAAGAGGCTTTCTAACAAAATTTTCAGCCTTATTTCTTCTATCCTATAAGTTCCTATACCTGTTCTAATGTGGTCTGTCTTACTGCAGCCTTTCCTAGTTGCACAGTGGCTGTATTATCTCAGTTATATAAACTAATCTTCTTTCCTCTGACGGCTTTGTCGGGCTCAGGCACTCTGGCAAGAATGTGCTCGTCTGCTTGTGATAGGATAGAAGCTATACACACCCTCTCCACGCCCCCTGCAGGCTCTGTATGAGTCACAGACTGAGCTCCTCTCAGCCTATCACATGCCATGTCTTGTTTGTTCACACTGCCTAAAACTGGCAATTACAAGCCAGGATTGCAGCAGGGAGTGGCAGAAACAGCACAGAGGGGCCCAGGAGAACATAATGAATAGAATGGTATGCTTTTTATTGTAAGAATTTTAAAGTACAGATTCTCTTTAAAGGGGTTTAACCACCCTGGCGTTCTGATTAAATCGCCAGGGTGGCTGCGGGAGGGTTTTTTTTAAATAAAAAAAAAACTATTTCATGCAGCCAACTGAAAGTTGGCTGCATGAAAGCCCACTAGAGGGCGCTCCGGAGGCGATCTTCCGATCGCCTCCGGCGGCAAGAGATAACACGGAAGGCCGCAATGAGCGGCCCTCCGTGTTTCGCTTCCCTCGTCGCCATGGCGACGAGCGGAGTGACGTCATGGACGTCAGCCGACGTCTTGACGTCAGCCGCCTCCGATCCAGCCCTTAGCGCTGGCCGGAACTGTTTGTTCCGGCTACGCTGGGCTCGGGCGGCTGGGGGGACCCTCTTTTCGCCGCTGCACGCGGCGGATCGCCGCGCTGCAGCGGCGATCAGGCAGCACACGCGGCTGGCAAAGTGCCGGCTGCGTGTGCTGCTTTTTATTTGGTGCAAATCGGCCCAGCAGGGCCTGAGCGGCAGCCTCTGGCGGTGTTGGACGAGCTGAGCTCGTCCAGACCGCTCAGCAGGTTAAGGCTGCAGTCCTTAAGTGGTTAATTTGAAGATAAAAAATTATCTCCTAGGAGAAAACTCAGGTGAAAAAGTGAATTGCATATGGCCCTAGGAGCGTTGCAGTACGCTCCTTATCACAGTGGCAATTAGTCTCTATAAGACTGGCCACTCTATACGCAGTGCGATGTGGCGCAAATGCTTCCAACAACGCAGACTCTGTGCATTGCCGAGCAGTACCGTGCAGCAGGCATTTGCATTGGAGTCAATAGATTGTTGTAGTGGTGGTGTGGAGCACATGTGGCAGTCAGGCGAAAATCAGTGACATACTTCCTGTCCAGCAGGAAGCACATGACTGTTCAGGGGGTGGAGCTATGCATATTACTCTGTTGCCACAGAGTAATATGCAGGGGAAAATGGTGCAGTGTGATTGTCCTTTCCCCCGGCTTTCATGATGATACATTTTCTTTCACAGGTTTATTTTTTTTTGTGTCAGAGGCAAATTTATATGCATCTTTTGTGAAGGTTTCATAATAATTCTAACATTTGTATAGTTAGTACGTTTCCCCGTCTGACTCAAAGCACTTGAGTGCTGCAGCCACTATGGGCATGCTCAATAGGCCACCCTGCAGTGTTAAGGAGTCTTGCTCAAGGATTCCTTACTGAATCCGTAGTAGCTTACTGAATAAGAAGACCTGATATTTGAACTCTGGATACCTATGTCAGAGGTGGTACCCTTAACTAGTACACTATTAACACAAGCACCATTATTAAATTCTGTATATATCTGTTAACCTTTATTCTACAGGGCTGTAACTACAAAACAGAACCCCATCGCAAAAATTATACGTTTCAGGAATTACTCAAAACAGAATAACTTTAAAAGTGTTTTCTAAGGTAGAAAATAAATTTTACATTTAAAAGTAAATTTCATTATTGCAGTGTTTCAGGAGCATTTTATGGAAGATTCAGGTACATTTTAAAATGTCCACTGTGGTATTAACAGAGCATGAGAAAACACTGGCTGTACTGTACCTTTGTATAGCCACCTCCACTTGGTCAGATTAGCCACCTGACCTTCTTTCCTTCTTCTCTCTCTCCTGGAAACCAAGGCAGCTGCAAGATGTGATATATTGAGGAGACCGACGCGATATCTAGGTTATGGCGTCACACTGCCTGGCAACGCTGCCTGCCGAGAGTCTCTCCCTCATATCACTTGTGTCTACATGAAAAGGATACTGAAAAGAGATCAATTCTGTCTTTGCAAAGGACTTGCCTCCTCTCAATACAATTGTAATAAACAAGTATTTAGTTAACTTCTCAACCATGGATAATGGGACATTTAAGGATGTGTATACATGTATGAGTTCCTGCCCTATTTTTACTTTGTGTTCTAAAAATCTCTTTAGAATGAATTTGTTGTGCATGGACAACTGTTATTTCATAATATGAAATAACTACAGTAGAATCCCTTTATAGCAAACTCCAAGGGATCTGGCAAAGTAGTTTACAATTTCAGAATTTTACTATATCAGAATTGATCATACATTGAATATTCATATAGGCTCAAGGTCGGGACTTGGGAACGGAGTTTACTAGAGACAGAGGTTTACTATATCAGACTATTAGAACGAGATTCTACTGTAGTAACAATGGCATAGTTGGAAATATATTGACAGAACACAGATAACTATAGCTGGGATAACATGGTAATAACTGGTGCATGAGGTAATGCATGAAGAGAAACTTTACTAAACATAACTATGAATAAAATTGCTTATTTTTTACCAATATTTCTTTATAAAAAAAAAAACAAAAAAACAAACAAACAAAAAAACTGTGTTTTTCTTCACTCTGATTTATTAAATTTAGCACAGGTGGTGACATCATACTGCTGTGGGATGTTGCGTTCCAAAGTGAGCAGAAACACCTGGGCCCACATACAATTAACTTTTTCTCCCGGAGACAATTTTTCATCATCTGTTCAAAATAACTTTTCAGCACTCTGCAATTGAAAAAGTATCAAAAAGGAAGTGAAAAAAGTACTGTCAAAATCATTCAGAGTATTTTCTTGCTTGTTGGTGGTTTAAAAGGCATTTTATTGGCAAGGTGTGAAAATATCACTTAGGAGAAGAGAAAAAGTTAATTGGGCCCTGGTCTCCCAGAGAGCACTGGTAGAAGGCTTCAGGACACCATATCCTAGGCATCAATGGGAGATATAGGGTTACATTCAGGGGTCTAGTCCTGGAAAAATAGGCGAGTGGATTCACCCTAAAAACCCCTGCGCCGCGCGCCCAAAAATGGCCGTAGTCAAGCATAATGTGGGCGTGGTGATGGGTGGGGCCAAATATACATGACCTTAGCAGTGATTTAAAAGGTCTGCCAGGGAAGTTTGAGCTCTGCCGTAGTGTATCCCCCAAAATGGATGTAATCTGACAGCATTTCACCAAAAAGACACAATCTGGTAGAAGTTCCTCCAAAATACAGATAATATGGCAGTGGTTCCTCCAAAATAGACAATGTGGCAGCAGCAGTTCCACCAACATACACATAATTTGGAAGCAGTTCCCCAAAATATGCAAAACCTGGCAGTGGATCACCCAAAATACACGTATCACCCAAAATACATGTAATCTGGCAGCAGTGGTCCCCCAAAAACACAATCTGGCAGCAGTTCCCCAAAATACATGTAATCTGGCAGCAGCCGTTCCCCTAACATACACAATCTGGCAGCTGTTCCCCAAAATATATAACAGCGGTTCCACAAAAATGCAGATAATCTGACAGCAGTTCCCCCAAAATAGATACCCCCAGCATAGGTAGCCAAGTCTATAGGTGTCCCCAGTATAAGTAGCCATGAGTATAGTAGTCCCCAGTATACAGTGGTGTGAAAAACTATTTGCCCCCTTCCTGATTTCTTCTTCTTTTGCATGTTTGTCACACTTAAAATGTTTCTGCTCATCAAAAACCATTAACTATTAGTCAAAGATAACATCATTGAACAGAAAATGCAGTTTTAAATGATGGTTTTTATTATTTAGTGAGAAAAAAAACTCAAAACCTACATGGCCCTGTGTGAATAAGAAATTGCCCCCTGTACCTAATAACTGGTTGGGCCACCCTTAGCAGCAATAACTGCAATCAAGTGTTTGCGATAACTTGCAACGAGTCTTTTACAGCGCTCTGGAGGAATTTTGGCCCACTCATCTTTGCAGAATTGTTGTAATTCAGCTTTATTTGAGGGTTTTCTAGCATGGACAGCCTTTTTAAGGTCATGCCACAACATCTCAATAGGATTCAGGTCAGGACTTTGACTAGGCCACTCCAAAGTCTTCATTTTGTTTTTCTTCAGCCATTCAGAGGTGGATTTGCTGGTGTGTTTTGGGTCATTGTCCTGCTGCAGCACCCAAGATAGCTTCAGCTTGAGTTGATGAACAGATGGCCGGACATTCTCCTTCAGGTTTTTTTTGGTAGACAGTAGAATAGTTCCATCTATCACAGCAAGCCTTCCAGGCCCTGAAGCAGCAAAACAACCCCAGACCATCACACTACCACCACCATATTTTACTGTTGGTACGATGTTCTTTTGCTGAAATGCTGTGTTACTTCTATGCCAGATGTAACGGGACACGCACCTTCCACAAAGTTCAACTTTTGTCTCGTCGGTCCACAAGGTATTTTCCCAAAAGTCTTGGCAATCATTGAGATGTTTTTTAGCAAAATTGAGACGAGCTTTAATGTTCTTTTTGCTTAAAAGTGGTTTGCGCCTTGGATATCTGCCATGCAGGCCGTTTTTGCCCAGTCTCTTTCTTATGGTGGAGTCGTGAACACTGATCTTAATTGAGGCAAGTGAGGCCTGCAGTTCTTTAGATGTTGTCCTGGGGTTTTTTGTGGCCTCTCGGATGAGTTTTCTCTGCGCTCTTGGGGTAATTTTGGTCGGCCGGCCACTCCTGGGAAGGTTCATCACTTTTCCATGTTTTTGCCATTTGTGGATAATGGCTCTCATTGTGGTTCACTGGAGTCCCAAAGCTTTAGAAATGGCTTTATAACCTTTACCAGACTGATAGATCGCAATTACAGTACTTTTGTTCTCATTTGTTCCTGAATTTCTTTAGATCTTGGCATGATGTCTAGCTTTTGAGGTGCTTTTGGTCTACTTCTCTGCGTCAGATAGCTCCTATTTAAGTGATTTCTTGATTGAAACAGATGTGGCAGTAATCAGGCCTGGGGGCGACTACAGAAATTGAACTCAGGTGTGATAAACCACAGTTAAGTTATTTTTTAACAAGGGGGGGCAATCACTTTTTCACACAGGGCCATGTAGATTTGGAGTTTTTTTTTCTCATAAATAATAAAAACTATCATTTAAACTGCATTTTGTGTTCAATTATGTTATCTTTGACTAATAGTTAACGGTTTTTGATGAGCAGAAACATTTAAGTGTGACAAACATGCAAAAGAATAAGAAATCAGGAAAGGGGCAAATAGTTTTTCACACCACTGTATGTAGCCAGAGGTATAGTTGCCTAGTATATGTAGCCAGGGGTATATATGCCCAGTAAATGTAGTCAGGGGTTTAGTAGTCCCCAGTATATGTAGCCAGGGGTATAGGTGCCCAGTATATGTAGTCAGGAGTATAGTAGTCCCCAGTATATGTAGTCAGGTGTATATGTGCCCTGTATATGTAGTCAGGGGTATATGTGCCCAGTATATGTAGTCAGGGGTATATGTGCCCAGTATATGTAGTCAGGGGTATATGTAGTCAGGGGTATATGTGCCCAGTATATGTAGTCGGGGGTATATGTGCCCAGTATATGTAGTCAGGGGTATATGTGCCCAGTATATGTAGTCAGGGGTTTATGTCCACAATATGTAGTCAGGGGTATAGTAGTCCCCAGTATATGTAGTCAGGTGTATAGTAGTCCCCAGTATATGTAGGCAGGGGTATAGTAGTCCTCAGTATATGTAGGCAGGGGTATAGTAGTCCCTAGTATATGTAGGCAGGTGTATATGTCCCCAGAATAGGTAGCCAGGATTATAGATGTCCCCAAAAAAGGTGGCCAGGTGTATAGATGTCCTCAGTATATGTAGCCAGGTCTATAGGTGCCCCCAGAATAGGTAGCCAGATGTCCCCACAAGGAGGGGAGGCAGCACAGAGAGAAGGGATTGGTGGGCACAGCGGGAAACATCTCCTTCCCCCCTCAGAGCTCCCCCTTTACTCCCTCTCCCCCTCCCCCTCCAGTCCAGAACTAAAATTTGCAGGTGGCTGGCAGCAGCTTGACTTACCTCTTCCTTGTTCCAAGCCGGGTAAGTAGTGATGACCGGTTCATTTGAGCGGTGTAGATGAGGGTGGTGGCGAGCATCGGGCTCGCGTGCGCGCGGACCGCCGCCGCACTTGTACATTTCGGAAGCGTGTCAGCTGACCTGTCTGGTCAGCTGCCGGCAGGCGGCTTCCTGATTGGCCAGGCTCCTGGGCGGCGCTGGTGAGTGCTCTCCAGGATTTAAGGAGCTGCCTGTCATTTGCTCCTGGTCTGCTGCTGCGAATACTTCTGTGTTAGCGCTCAGACCCTTAGGCAGTTCCTAGTGTGTTGATCTGGCAGGAACCCGGGGAGTCACACTTCGCTTAGGATTGTTTGATAGCTATAATTATAATTATTATTACTGTTTGATATTTCTGTGTATGACCCATTGCTACCTCTGACCTCGCCTCTGCCTTCTGACTTTGTACTTCTGACCATCTGATCCGTTGCCGACTCATTGCCTGATTACTGACTTAGTTTTCTTGCCGATTTTGTACCGTAACTGCCCGACCCGTTGGCGACCTTTTGCCTGCCTACTGACTATGATTTGACTTTCGATTCTGTACTGCTTCTGCCCGATCTGTTGCCAACCTTGCTTATACGACGGTTCGCCCCCTGGTGATAGCCTCAATCTTTAAGGGCTATCACTTAGGGATCTCTCCTGATTACAGTTGCACCAATCACCACACTTGTGCAATAAAGATTGTCCTACCAGTTGTTGCTATCTGCATTATTGGTGATACTGCAGATCACCATATAATCAGATATTTGTATTGCTGTTGAGCTAACACCGTTCATTACATAACAGCAGACCAAAAAAAATTATGGAGGCACAGGTCCAGGCGTTAACTGCAGCTGTTGAGCAGTTAACTGCCACTGTGGCTGCACAGCAGGCTCAGATTAATACTTTAGCCGAAGCTGTTAACCAGAGAGTGGCACCACCCTTGCCTCCCTCTCCTGTCTGGGAGCCCAAGATGGCTCTTCCCGACAAGTTTTCAGGGCAGAAGCCCGATTTTCATAATTTTAGGAACCGATGTCTTTCTTACTTTGAAATGAGGCCCGTTTCATCAGGTTCAGAACAGGGCCGGCCTTAGGTTTCACAGCGCCCCGAGCGAAACCTAATTTTGGTGCCCCCCCCAACCCTCTTCGTATGCACGCACGCACACACACAGGCCCATTGCTATTCACCTTTTCCTCCGGAGATATCTCCTAGGACAGTGGTTCCCAACCTTTTTGAAGTTGTGACACATCACGCCAAATGCTCAGATCTCCATGACACATATGTATAACAGAAAAATACTAATAATAACCACAAAATGGATGAAAACAGTCCATTATCCTGAATACACTTAAAAATTAAGCCTAGAATATTTTAGGAATATTAATAAAAACATCAGTTGGACAGTTAGGGCCCCCCAAATTTGGAATGATAGCACGGCACCAAACAATTTGCACCGCGCGTTATAGCCGCAGTGCATCCCCCACCCCAGAAAAAATGCCCTCAGACTCAGTATAGGTAGGTAGCCAAGTATAGGTGCCCCCAGTATGGGATCTCATGTGTAGATGCCCTCAATATAGGTAGCCAATCATAGGTGCCCCCAGTATAGGAAGTCAGGTGTAGTTAGAGCAGTGCTACAAGGAAATGGGCCTGGTACACACCATGCATTTTCCCATCAGATCAACAGGAACTTTCCCATCGCTCTTTAATTTGCAGCATGTCTGATCTGCTTCTGGTCGAGAAAGGGATCAGTTTTTGAGATTAGTACTGCACATTGAAAGCAGATTATACAAGCTGGAAATTATCAAACGGTGGGAAACTTCCTTGTTGACCTGACTGGAAAATTGTATGAGCTATACTCAGCCTTAAGAGTTGTAGTCGCAATTAGCTTACACAGATTATTTAAAAGATACAAATGACAGAGTGGGCTCTAGTAAGTCAGCTGTTCATTTTTCTTGATCGGAAAAAAATTTAGTGTTCATGGACGATGAAGTGGCTTCAATCAGTCATGGGGGGAAATAGCATTGCGATCACTAATGCTCAGGCATTGGGGGCCCGAAAGGATGGATCCTTAACGACCCATGATGTCCGAGCAATATACATGGTCAGCTGCTGTACACAGATAACTATAAGGGCCCGTTTCCACTGGAGCGGAAACTCTCTCGGAATCCGCGGAAACCGCTCCGAATCTGCAGTTTCCCCGCAGGCAAATCGCGCGGGGAAACTCTGCCATAGTAAACTATGGTGCCACCGGCCGAAACGCTTACCCTAGCGATTCGGCCGACACTGCCCACAGATTTTGCGCGGGAGGCTGCAAATCCCATAGCCGTGCATGGCACGGCTTCTGGGATTCGCCTGCGTTCCCGCACACCTGGAAGTGCTGACGCGTGCGGCGCAAGTGGAAACGGGCCCTAATGGTTGTCGCATGTGTGTACGCAGCTTGTGTGTCAAGCGCACAGGACCTAAGAGTGTGTGTGGTGTGCGTGTATGAAGTGTGTATATGAAGTGTGTGTGGTGTCTGTGTAGAGGGTGTGTATTACCTAACCTCGCAAGCTGCCAGCTTCTGTTTTTCAAACAAGTTCGCTGCTGTTGCTGGAAAGCTGACTGGAGTCACATAGAGTGTCTTTTACTGACTTTACTGCCAGCTGCTAGCAAATTGCCTTCAGGCTCCAGCCCTCTTCTCACATAGTGCTTTTCTTCAGCAGCCCTCTTTTCCATCCTTATCAGAGGGGGACATAGGGATTGAGACAGGCCTGGCCAGGATAAGCACACTTCACTGCAAGCCAGCCAGGGTCAAGACTTCAGGTCAGGCAAGAGACTGGGAGCTGAGCTATGGGTTCTCTCGCTGCAGAGAGAGATCACTATCTGTGCCGTTGTCTGTTTTACCAGTCCGGGTAGTGATTGCTGGAGTCACTGAAGCCAAGAGTAATCTGCGCTGCCTCTACGGGAAGCCTGGAGATCTGATCTCCAGCACCCAGCCAATAGCAAAGAGCCCTGACTCACAGGCAGCTACAGCCACGGTACAGTTTCAGGCTGGTTTGACTGAGCTGCCTGGGGCCGGGGCTGAGAGAATCGAGCAGCTGCTGTGTCGATATACATTTTTAGCTAGTCAGTTACCACTGCAGCTCTGATTGTCTGAGGTGGCGGCGACCCGGGGGAGAATGCCACACTCCAAGAGGCAGCACTGAGCGCTGCAGTAGTTTACAGGTCTTCGACCCCATCACCCCTAGCGGCACCAGGGGGCGGAGATACCATGTGACGCGAGTCGGACCTAGCCAGAGGCCACAGCAGCAGCCAGATAGATATGAAAAACCTATGCAGCCAGGGCGGCAGCCGGCAGGGCAGGAGCGCCCCCTGGAAGCCGGCGCCCTGAGCGATCGCTCAGGTCGCTCAGGTCAAAGGCCGGCCCTGGTTCAGAATTACAACGAGTAACGCTCATTAAAACACTTTTAAGTGGGGATTCACAGACTTGGGCTTACAATCTCGCTGTTGGTCACGAGGCTTTAGCCTCAGTAAAAGCTTTTTTTGATGCTATGGTGGTCATATATGACGATCCTGACGTGGCCGCCACAGCAGAAAGGAAGTTAAAGAGACTCTGGCAGGGGCATGGTACAGTCGAGGACTATGCATCTGAATTTCGGAAATGGGCGGTGTCCTCTAGGTGGGAACATTACACCCTACTAGACTGTTTTCTGTCCGGGTTACTGATATCATGCTCAGCCACCCTGAACCCAAGACACTTGACGAGGCCATTTCTTTAGCTGTCAAAATTGACCGCAGAGTACAATACCATAAACAAAATAGGTCGCACTACCTATAGAACTGTATCCTCCAGTCCTTCGACTTCAGCTGCCTCGGATAAGCAATGCAGATTGGTCATTCAAGGTTGTCAGAAGCTGAAAAAACCAAGAGGCAGAAAGAGGGGCTCTGTTTATATTGTGGGGAAAAGGGTCATTTTGTGCAGAGCTGTAGCAAGAAGGCGGAAAACTTCTCCACCTAGGGTTAGTTGGAGGTACTACCCTAGGCGAACCTGTTTTACCTTCTAAAATCCTCTTGCCATGCTCTATTTCTTGGAAAGATCAAGTTTTTCTTGCCCAGGCCTTCATTGACTCTGGCTCTGCCGCAAATTTCATTGACTATGACCTAGTCTCTAAATGGAGAATTCCAATTCTGCCCATCAAGAGACAGATTTATGTTACAGCAATTGACGATTCCCCACTACAGAATAAACAACCTCTTTCACAGGCTCCGCCTCTCACATGTCATGTTGGGGTGTTACATAAGGAAGAGTTAACATTTTTTGTGTTAAAAATGTCCACCTCTATGATAGTCTTGGGGCTTCCATGGCTGCGCCAGCACTCGCCACAGATAGATTGAAACACTGGGCAGTTATTATCCTGGTCTCTGGCCTGTCAAGTTACCTGTCTAGAAAAAATTACCCTGTGTTCCACTGAGGTACGGGTTGAGTGGGTTCCCACTCCCTATGTGGAATATTCTGATGTTTTTTGTCCCAAGGCTGCAGACAAACTGCCACCTCACAGAGTTTGACTGCCCCATAGATTTGAGACCAGGTACCATGCCTCCTCGGGGGCATGTTTACAATCTCACAGGACCAGAACAGGTGGCCATGAGAGATGACATTAAAGAGAACCTGGAAAAGGGATTCATACGTCCGTCCAAGTCTCCAGCAGGGGCAGGTTTCTTTTTTGTGCAAAAGAAAGATGGTGGTCTCAGGCCGTGTATTGACTATAGGGCTTTGAATCAGATAACCATTCCCAACCGTTACCCCCTGCCACTGATTGAGGATTTGTTCGCGCAGGTTTCTGGGGCTCAAATATTCTCCAAACTGGACTTAAGAGGGGCATACAACTTGATTAGAATTAGCCAGGGGGATGAGTGGAAGACGACCTTCAACACACCCGATGGGCATTACGAGTACTTGGTGATGCCCTTCGGGTTGTGCAATGCCTCCGCAGTTTTTCAAGATTTTGTTAATGAGATTTTCAGAGAAGTCCTGGGTCGCTTTGTTGTAGTACATCTTGACGATATACTAATCTTCTCCAAGAACCTCAGGGAGCATAGAGAGCATGTCAAATATGTTTTGGAAAAATTGAGACAGAATAGTCTACGCTAAACTTGAAAAATGCTTGTTCAAGGTGCCAGAAGTTTCTTTTCTGGGATACATCGTTTCTGTCAATATTCCTTCCATGGACCCCAAAAAAGTCGCTGCCGTTCTTGATTGGCCTCAACCTGTGGGGTTAAAGGCTTTGCAGCATTTCTTGGGATTCACAAATTATTATAGAAAATGTATTAAAGGTTTTTCCATGGTGGTGTCGCTTTTCTCACCGACCTCACTAAAAAAGGGGCAGATACTTATAATTGGTCAGAAGAAGCCAGCAGCGCATTTGTACAGCTCAAGACACTGTTTTGCGCTGCCCCCAATTTACATCATGTAGATGTGTCCCGTCCCTTCATAGTAGAGGTAGACGCCTCTGAGGTCGGGGTGGGGGCTGTGCTGTCTCAGTACTCAGGTTCACAGGGTCGATTGCACCCATGTGCGTTTTTTTCTCGTAAGTTCACACCAGCTGAAAAGAACTACAACATCGGTAACAGGGAACTCTTGGCAATAAAAATGGCATTTGAGGAGTGGAGACATTGGCTGGAGGTGGCAGAACATGTAATTACAGTGTTTACTGATCATAAAAATTTGGAATACATTGAAGGGGCCATGAGGCTCAATCCGAGGCAGGCTAGATGGGCACTGTTCGTTTCAAGATTCCGATTTATTATCACTTATAAACCGGGCCATAAAAATATCAAAGCAGACGCTTTATCTCAGTGTTTTGAGCCTGAGACAGTTCAGCCCTCACTTCCAGTCAACATCTTACCCGACAAAATAGTGGTAGCGGCCTCTGAATCCTTAGAGGATTTGACTGCCACCTTGCAGTCTTACCAGACCGATGCCCCTGAGGGTAAGCCCGAGGGGATTTTGTTTGTTCCACTACATCTACGTCTACAGATTTTGCATATGTTTCAGTCACAAGAATGCTGGCCATCCTGGTATTGGGAGGACTGAAGAGTTATTGTCGCGCAGTGTATGGTGGCCTTCGTTGAAAAACAATTGCAGGGAATTCGTAAGTTCCTGCTCAGTCTGTGCTCGAAGCAAGGTCTCGAGACAGGCGCCAGCAGGAACTTTGCAAGCCCTGCCTGTGCCCACGGAGGCATGGAGCCATATATCCATGGACTTTGTGGAGGAACTCCCTGTTTCTGATGGATGCACAGTGATTTGGGTGGTGGTCGACCGTTTTAGTAAGAGGATTCATTTCATCATACCTTTGAAAAAATTCCCTTCAGCTCAGGAGCTAGCAGATCTTATTAAACATGTCTTCCGCATTCATGGAATACCTGTTAATATTGTCTCAGATAGGGGAGTACAGTTTGTATCCAAATTTTGACGTGCTTTTTGTCAACACCTGGGTATTACCCTGTCCTTCTCCTCGGGCTATCACCCCCAGACCGATGGCCAATCTGAAAGAATGAACCAGTCCTTGGAGCAATTCCTGCACTGTTATGTGGCTGAGTCTCAACAGGAATGGGCAGAGGCGTATCTAGAGGGGTGCAGGCATGGCTCCTGCCATAGGCGCCACAGCACCATGGGCGCCATTCCTGTCCTTGTGCTGCGCCCCATGCCTGTCCCTGTGACTCAGATTTCAGATCAGATTAATTCTGTTATCTGGGAAACATGGCTACTTAGTTTATGTATGTAGGGTGCACTTGGCTTAGTGTTAGAAAAAGAGAGGACAAAGATGAAATAAGAAGAGTTACTTCAGCAATATCCCGAGCCAAAAAACATAGGCAACCATAACACATGTACGCTAGAACGGATGCTGCTTTTAGATGGGAGGGGGCTCTGACGGGGGGCCGGGGGGGGGGGGGGAGGGCGCAATTTTAGTGTTTGCCATAGGCTCTATATTACCCAGATACGCCCCTGGGAATGGGCCAGATTTCTCCCCTTTGCTGAGTTTGCTCATAATAATCTCCGGAACACCTCCTCGGGGTTTTCCCCGTTTCAGGTAGTTACGGGAAAATCTCTGAAGTTTTGTCCGTTACCTGCGTCCAATTCTCTTTTTCCTGCTTTAGAAACGTGGCAGGTAGCTTGTAAGAGAATTTGGGCTTTGGTAAAGTTCAATCTGGAAAAAGCCTTTGACATCCAGAAAAAGCAGGCCGATCGCAGGCGTTCACTAGAATGGAACTTTGCCCCAGGGGACATGGTCTGGGTCTCTACGAGACATCTCTCTGAGACAACCTTCTGTTAAACTGGGGCCTAAATACTTTGGGCCATACCCTATTGCTGAAAAAATTAACAAGGTAACTTACAGAGCAGCACTTCCAGCTACGATGAAGGGAGTAAAATCCTGTCATGTGTCTTTGATCAAGCCAGCGGTTTGGGTGGATTCCTCCCCCCCCCCCCCAGAGTATGAGATAGAAGAGATCCTTGACTCTCACAAAGTGCGAAACTCAGTACAGAATCTGGTTCATTGGAGAGGTTATGGTCCTGAGGAAAGGTCTTGGGTACCGGATCACCGTTTGCATGCAGATGACTTGAAAAGGGAGTTTCATCTTTTACAACCTGAGAAGCCATTTAGGGCATGTCCGGAGTCCATGTCTCGGGGGGGCTTAGGTTGGGTAATGTTATGCCCTTTAGTGATGCGGATAGCGGCGGATCGGCTGCTTCAGCATCAGCTACCACGGCGTCTCCGGGACTCCCATCGGCATCTGGGAGACCCGGTCTGAATGAGGGTGGTGGCGAGCATCGGGCTCGCGTGCGCGCGGACCGCCGCCGCACCTGTACATTTCGGGAGCGTGTCAGCTGACGGCAGGCAGCTTCCTGATTGGAGAAAGAAAAAGGCGGAGGGGCGCTCTGTAGTGTGTTACCTGACGAAGGCGTGGATACGCCGAAACGCGTCGTGACGCCATCCAGCACACGAGCAGCACCACGTCGGACACCACAGATCCATAACATCCACAGGATCAGGACGGTTACTGGCCATAGCTGTTCCCAGGGTCTCCGGTTTGGTTGCTGATGATACGGCTGTTCAGCCTATGTTATACGCCTGCTACAATTTGTATCTAGTAAGTGCAATTTTGTAAGCGCATTGTTTTTATTTATTAAAGGGTAACACACTACGGAGCGCCCCTCCGCCTTTTTCTTTCTCTCTTCTAATCCAGCTGTACAACCCAGCTTGGAGGAGCCGCTAGAGTGTGTAACCTGCGATCTGTCTGGCGGACTGTGCAGCGCAAGATTGCCCATCTCTTGTTCCTTTTAGCTTCCTGATTGGCCAGGCTCCTGGGCAGCGCTGGTGAGTACTTTCCAGGATTTAAGGAGCTGCCTGTCATTGGCTCCTGGTCTGCTGCTGCAAATACTTCTGTGTTAGCGCTCAGACCCTTAGGCAGTTCCTAGTGTGTTGATCCGGCAGGAACCCGGGGAGTCACACTTAGCTCAGGATTGTTTGATAGCTATAATTATAATTACTGTTTGATATTTCTGTGTATGACCCATTGCTACCTCTGCCTTTGTACTTCTGCCCATCTGATCCGTTGCCGACTCATTGCCCGATTACTGACTTAGTTTTCTTGCCGATTTTGAACCGTAACTGCCCGACCCGTTGCCTGCCTACTGACTACGATTTGACTTTCGATTCTGTACTGCTTTTGCCCGATCTGTTACCGACCTAGCTAGTACGACCGGTCGCCCCCTGGTGATAGCCTCAATCTTTAACCTCCTTGCCAGTTATCCCAAGCTCAGCGTAACCTGCGTAGGAGGATTTCTCAGGCCACGCTGCGCCGATTTTTACAATTTTTTTTTCCTACACGCAGCTAGCACTTTGCTAGCTGCGTGTGGTACGCGATCGCCGCCGCTACCCGCCGCACCGAGTCGCCCCACCCCAGACTCCTGCGCAGCCTGGCCAATCAGTGCCAGGCAGCGCTGAGGGGTGGATCGGGATTCCCTTTGACGTCACGACGTCCATCATCCCGCCCCGTCGACATGGAGACCGGGGAACCCCAGCAGGAAATCCCATTCTGAACGGGATTTCCTGCTTACTCTGATCGCCGGAGGCGATCGGAGTGGGTGGGGGGATGCCTATGCTCAGCGGCTATCATGTAGTGTTAAGGGCTATCACTTAAAGAGTAACTGTCAGGCTGCAGAAGCTAATTTAAACCTCTATTCTCCTGTGTTAAACAGTTTAGACAGAAGCCAAAAAGGCATTACTAAAGATAAAAATCTCTCTTACATTTAATGTGTGCTTATCAGCAAAGCTAAGCTCCTAAGGAGGACGCAAGCCGCATTCCATACTGCAAAGCATTCTGGGGCCCTCCCCTCGGCTGCTAAGGAGAAGACGGGATCAAGTTTCAGCAGCTTCTAACTCAGTCCAGCCACAGCACAGATAAATCTCCGGGCAGAGTACACTGCAGGAGTCCGCTATTGTTCCTAGCCACATGGCTCATTAATATTCACTGCACACTGTGTTATTCTGTACGAGCTTATCTGTGATCAGAAGCAGGCAGGACATGACGACACATTTGGCTTCACAAACATGGAACCTGCCATAGGCTGTCAGGAGCATCATTCTCTGCATATACTATATAAAAATTCTGTGAAATCCAAACGTGGACAGTGAAATGCATATGTAATGTAAGTACAGCCAATCTTTAGCTACTGATATATGTGTTTATTTTCTCTGAGACCTTATACCTAACAGCTCCTCTTTAATGATCTCTCCTGATTACAGTTGCACCAATCATCACACTTGTGCAATAAAGATTGTCCTACCCGTTGTTGCTACCTGCACCATATAATCAGAGATTTGTATTGCTGTTGAGCCAACACCGTTCATTACACATACCATACGATACGATGATGGAGCAGCAGAGGATAGACTCGATTGTAGCCGTGTAGAAGCTCGTCAACAGCTCCTGCAGCATGCCGAACTTTTTCAGTTGTCTCAGGCAGAACAATTTTTGCTGGGCTTTCTTTTGGCATTTACTCCCCATCTCAAGTCATTGGTGATAGTTGTTCCTAAAAACCGAATGCTAGATTCTCTGGCAACTTCAGTGCCTTCGATGAGGACTGGATTGAGAGGGGGAGGGTGCTTCCTGAAGTCTACAATCATCTTGACAGTCTTTGCAGCATTTCGGACTAACTTGTTGCTCTTACACCAGTTGCAGATTTGCTCAAGCTCACTCCGGTAGGCGTGTTTATACTCTCCGCTGATGAGGCCAAGGATAGTGGTGTCATCTGCGAATTTAATGACCTTAACGCAGTCTGCGGTTGAGCCGCAGCTGTTTGTATAGAGAGAACACAGAATTGGGGACAGTACACACCCTTGGGGAGCGCCAGTGTCTGTGGTTCTCTACCGGGAGGAGCAGCTACCGTGCCTTACTAATTGGTTCCTGTTGGTGAGGAACAGCAAAGTCCCAGCTGCTTACCGGTAGCCGTGTTTCGGCGAGTCCTCCAGGACGGCTGCTGCTGAGACATTGTATGTCTCCGGCGACACTGGAAACACCTGAAATAAATTAAAAATGCAAATGAAGTGTGAGCCCATAAAGGAACTCCTCCCTCCCCATGCCTTCGGTTCAAAACCGAGTACCCATGCATATAAAAATAACATATACATATACATATACATAGATACATCATATAGGGTTGGGAATTCAGGCAGCCGTCCTGGAGGACTCGCCGAAACACGGCTACCGGTAAGCAGCTGGGACTTTCTCCCATCGTCCTCCAGGACGGCTGCTGCTGAGACCAGCGAGAAATGTTTACCTTAGGGAGGGATGATGGCCTGTAAGACCTTGCGTCCAAAACTTTGGTCCTGGCTTGACAGCAGCTCCACGCGATAATGTTTGATGAACGTGGTATGAGAAGACCAGGTTGCAGCTCTGCAGATCTGTTCTAGACTTGCACCTGACCTTTCTGCCCATGAAGCTGCCAAGGATCTTGTAGAGTGGGCTGTTATTCTGGAAGGGGCTGTAATATCTGAGGATTTGTAAGCCAACACAATAACTTCCTTCACCCATCTAGAAATGGTGCCCTTTGATGCCTGTAAGCCTTTACTTGTACCTGCATAAGAGACAGGGCCGGGCCGAGGCATAGGCTGGAGAGGCTCCAGCCTCAGGGCGCAGTGTAGGAGGGGGCGCAGAATTCATTCAGCTGTCATTCCTAATTGTGTTTGAAGCATAGAGAAATAAGAAAAGGGGATACATGGCAGTGACTGCAAGCCAGATAACTAGATATTAAGGTGTTGGGGAGGCTGGGGGCCCTGTGGCGGCTCTTAGTCTAATAGCAATCAGTGTGTGACGGCTGGGGTGGGAGAGATGGGGGGGCGCACTTTGGTGTCTCAGCCTTGGGTGCTGGAGGACCTTGTCCCGGCTCTGATAAGAGACTAGTAAATGACTTGACCTCCTCCACTCCGCTGTTCGTTGGAGGTATATCAAGATCGCTCTCCTAACGTCCAGAGTGCTCCACTTTCTTTCCTGCTCATTAGTTGGACTTGCGGAAAAGGAAGGCAATATTATTTCCTGCGATCTATGGAACGCAGAAGCCACCTTAGGTAAGTATGCTGGATCTGGCCTAAAAACTATCCTGTCTGGATGTACTATCATGTATGGATCTTTAATGGATAAGGCTTGGATGTCACCTATCCACCTTGCTGTCGTGATAGCCACCAAAAAAGCTACTTTAATTGCCAAAAATTTTAACGGTACGTCTGTTAAAGGCTCAAATCTTTCCGAAGTCAGGAAATCAAGAACAAGTGACAGATCCCAAGGCGGGACTAATTTTTCCGGGATAGGCTGAGTCCTGGCTACTGAGGTAAGGAAGTTTTTAACAAAATTGTTTTTTGACAACTGTCTGTTAAGAAAAACTGATAAAGCAGACACCTGGACTCTTAGGGAACTAACCGCTAACCCTAGATCCACTCCCCTCTGCAAAAACTCCAAAATAAAGTTTAGGTCATTCGTTCTGACCTCATTTTTTTCCTTCCAAAGTAAAAAAGCTTTCCAAATTTTCTCGTATTTTTTTCTAGTTGTAAGCTTCCTACATCTAACCAACGTGGACACTACCTTTTTCGAAAACCCCCATCCTACTAGGATGCTTTCTTTAGAATCCAAGCCGTGAGGTTCAGCATTTGAGGATTGGGATGTAGTTGGCTTCCCTGGATTAACAGGTCCCCTCTGCTGCCTAAATGCCATGGACCTTTGACAGCTAGCTGTTGAACACGTGGGAACCAGCTCCTTCTGGGCCACCATGGACCTATGAATATCACACTGCAATCTGATATTTCTATCTTCCTCAGTACCCTGGGAATTAGATAAAATGGGGGAAATGCATACAGGAGGCCCATAGGCCAATCCACCATCAGGGCGTCTAATCGATTTTCCGGAACTGTGGGGTACAGGGAACAGAAGTCCTTTACCTTCGCATTTTGTGGGGTCGCAAATAAATCTATTATCGGCCACCCCCATTCCTGTACTATCTGTAAAAAGACTTCTTGATTGAGCTGCCATTCCGCCTTTATAGTCATCCCTCTGCTCAGCGAATCTGCCCACCTGTTCCTGATCCCCTGAATGTGCACTGCTGTCAGAGATATCAGGTTCGATTCCGCCCAGGACATTATTTGCAACGTGAGTTCCCGTAAATTTTCCACTCTGGTACCCCCGTTTCCTCAGGTAAGATACCGTCACTATGTTGTCTGAGTAAACCAGGACCTCCTTTCCCACTACCTGGTCCTGGAGTCGTAACAGACCCAGCTTCACTGCCATCAGCTCCTTGAAATTGGAAGAACTGTCCATTATTTCCTGACCCCAATAACCCTGAACCTGAAAGGTTGAGCAATGAGCTCCCCAACCTGTTAAACTGGCATCCTTTAAAATTTCCTCTGTTTCTGCAAGAAACAGGAAATCGTCCAAGTAGGGCAGAACCCTTACATTGTGTAGATGTAGGAAAGCACTTACCTCTGCAATCACTTTTGTGAAGATTCTCGGGGCGGATGTAATCCCGAACGGCAGAGCACGATACTGATAGTGGCAAATTGACTCTCCGATCTGCACTGCAAATCTGAGATATTTGAAGCACGACGGGTGTATTGGAATATGAAGATAAGCATCTTCTAAATCCAACGTCGCTAGAAACGCATATGGAATCATCGAATTTTTGACAGAGGCAATGCTTTCCATGCGGAATTTTTTCTCCACAATGTAAGGGTTCAAGAGTTTTAGGTTCAAAATCATCCTGAACTTTCCCGAGGGTTTGAGAACCAGGAACACTTTTGAATAAAATCCCTGAAAATGTTCCTGGGGAGGAACTCTTTCGATTACTTTTTTCTCCAACAAAGATTACTGAATCTCTCAGAGCTTGCGCTCTCTGAGGGTCCCTTGGGACTCCTGTTACTAATTTGCTGCGAGGAGGGACTGAACTGAATTTGATTCTGTAGCCTGACTGAATCAAATCCAAAATGTACGGACTCTTGGATATAGGATGCGAATCAGAGGCGCCAAAAAGAGTAAAACAATTATAGGTAAAAAACATTCGGGGGGAGCTATATTCACCACCCGTTTCACAGACCAAAAACCAACAGAGACCACAGTGTTTGGTCAAAAGAATTCACAATTTATTCGTACTCCCAGGTGCTACGCGTTTCACGGGATCAACCCGCTTCCTCAGGCAAAACAGGAGTACAAGCAGTTGGGGGTCTGGAGCAAGTATATCTCCTTCCAAGCTGGAAGAAAGAAACTCAGCCTTCCCCCCACAGCCTGATAGTCACTTTGATTGTTTATTGGGAGGGTTTGGGGGTCTGTTAAACAGAAATGAACCTCTTCCCCTACCTGCATTATATGTCCATCCTTTGGACTGAAATCCTCCCCTTGTTGTGGAATCCACCCGCGACGGGGGTTTTTTATTGACAAAGGGCTTTTTAGGAATCTTTTTCCTTCTATCCGGAAATGTTTTATTCCTATCCGAGGATCTTTCTAAAACTGAATCAAGGTCCTTCCCAAACAACAACTCGCCCTGGAACGCCATGGAACACAAGTTATGTTTCGAAGCTGAATCTCCCTCCCAAGCGTTTAACCAAACTGCTCGTCTGGAGGAGTTGACAAGCGCTGCTGCCTTTGCTGAGGCCCTTACGCTTTCTGAGGCTGCGTCAGCCAGAAACGCCACCGACTTGGAGATAACCGGCAAGGATTCGAGAATCTTCTCATGCGGAGTTCCCGCAATGAGATGATTCTGCAACCCCTCTATCCAGCTTACCAAATTTCTTGCCAAGCAGATTGAAGCAATTGCAGGCTTGAAAGAAAAAGATACTGCGTCCCACGCGCGTTTTAACAATGCCTCCGCCTTTCTATCCATGGGATCCTTTAGGGATCCAGCATCTTCAAAAGACAAATCAGAGTTCTTAGAATACTGCGCCAAAGCAGCATCCAACTTCGGACATTTAGTCCAAGGAGATTCCTCTTCCTCTTTAAAGGGGAATCTCCTTTTAAAAGATCTCGGAATAAAAAACTGTTTCTCCGGATCCCTCCACTGGGATCTTATGAGTTCCTTGATTGAATCGTGTATGGGAAAGACCTTCATCGTTTGTACAATTAGCCCCTTGTAAATGTCATCTCTAACAGATGTGACCGGTAAATCTGACTTTAACTGTTCAGAGTCATATACCGCCTTCAATAATTCATTTGTGTCCTCTGCTGAAAACAAATAACGGGACGATGCTAAAGATTTCGACTTGTCTGAAGTATCTGAATACACTGCCCCTTCCTCCCCCGAATCATCAGACAACTGAATGAGAGACTGCTGACTGGATGCTTGGATAACTGAAGACTGACCCGCTGAACCTACCTCCTGTACTACATCTGAGGTGGCTGCTGAGGGCCGAGAATCCTGCACCAGAGTCTGGCTCTGATCCTGAGTTTACAGACAGGGCAGACCTGAAAGCAGTAAACGTGTTTGAAATCTCCTCTTTACCGTATTCATTAAATCTAATAAAGCTTTAGCTGCCTGGGATCCCTCCCCCCCAGGACCCGAAGGCTGTTTTGCTTCTAAATGACAATCTCTACATATATTCTTAGTAGCTCCCTCCTGCAGCCTAGCATTACAAACTCTACATCTAATTTTTTGTTTTGCAGCCGCTTGCTGTGGAGAAAACACAAGACACAAACAGCTCTTTAGAAACTGACATTTGCAAAGAATGGGGAGAGATAGGAAGCTATTCTTCCTTACATACCCGCGGACTTGCGCTTTTTTCTCTCGGAATGGCCGCCGGGGTATTCTCGTCTGCATTGTTGGAGGACTGCATCCGCTCCATTATGCAGCTGAGCAGCGTCCCTCGTGCGCTGAAGTGCGGCTAGTATAGCCGCACTTCCTGGTATCAGGCGCCGCCCCCTGCCCTCCACCAGTCCCGGAAGTGGACATGACGCCACGCTCCTAGTCTCAACGCGCGACACTTGATCCGCCTGATCCACTTCCGGCTGCACGCTCCCCGAACGCCAGAGTAGGCGGCCATGGCAGCTTCTCCTATCCTCAGAGCCACAGGAAATCAGGTAAAACCTACCGCACAATCTCCTGCCAGGGTCGGAACATCCCGTCACCGACCCTAACCGCCATAAGGTAACCTACCTATCTACAATACAGGTGCCCCAGGCAAAATCCCGTATTTAGGAAATAAAAATAATAAACTCCCTGTCTATTCAGGTGACCAGCATGCATGGGAAACAACAAAAAACTGAAGGCATGGGGAGGGAGGAGTTCCTTTATGGGCTCACACTTCATTTGCATTTTTAATTTATTTCAGGTGTTTCCAGTGTCGCCGGAGACATACAATGTCTCAGCAGCAGCCGTCCTGGAGGACGATGGGAGAAAAACTCGGTATACAGATACGCCAGAGTAGAGTAAAAAGTTTTAAAAACAGCTTAAAAGCAGAGTGGGATTGTTAAGGTGGGCTTACCACCCTCTTACAAAAAAAGAAAACTCACTCGAGTCTCAAACCAGAATTGACAAATAATTTATTCAACTCCACAAATGCAACACGTTTCGTGGGCATGACCCCGCTTCCTCAGGCAAAAATGGGAGCACAACTCAGTGGGTCAAGCAATAGTTTTGAGCGCCTCTGACATCACATCAAAGGCGCTCAATCCTATTGCTTGACCCACTGAGTTGTGCTCCCATTTTTGCCTGAGGAAGCGGGCTCATGCCCACGAAACGCGTTGCATTTGTGGAGTTGAATAAATTATTTGTCAATTCTGTTTTGAGACTCGAGTGAGTTTTTTTTTTCTTGGTAAGAGGGAGGTAAGTTCACCCTAACACCCCCCTCTGCTTTTTAGCGGTTTTTAAACCGTTTTACTCTACTCTGGCACCTCTGTACAGTATACCAAGTTTTTGCTGATCTTCTAGTCCACCCTGGGTGGAGGGGTGCATCCCCATCTACCGAGAGCAACTTCTTAACCTGAGTGGGGTCAGATTCTAATGCTCCCCATCTGCATTTAAAGGGAATGTTCAAGCAAAATAAAAAAAATGAGTTTCACTTACCTGGGGCTTCTACCAGCCCCATGCAGCCATCCTGTGCCCTCGTAGTCACTCACTGCTGCTCCAGTCCCCCGCTGGCAGCTTGCCGACCTCGGAGGTCGGCGGGACGCATTGCATACATTTTTACGCATTCCCGCTAGTGCAGGATCATCAACACATACATTTTTACGCATTACTGGTTCAATGCGTAAAAATGTACGCATTGAACCAGTTGAACTGGCACAGATTCTCAGACAGATAGAGGAGGCACCGTCCAGACCAGTGGCCTTCCTGGGGTTCAGCTTTTGGAGGTGCCTTAGTACATCAGCCTCCTGGGCTGCTACTGGCCCTGAGAATCCATGGGCCATTTTAGAAGAGGTGGATATGGGAGGCATGCTAGGAGTGGACACCTGGGGCCCTAGGATGATTTGGTTGGCGCTCAAACCTACAATATAACTCAAGTTTTTCGAGGTTGAGGCGGGGGGGCGCATGTTGTGGAGGCGGTTTGAGGTTTGTAGCTGCTCTGAGACCTTTCCAGACGTCCCGTGAGTTGTTGGACCTGAGGCTGAGGCCCAGCTTGTTGGAGTAGTCTCTCTTGGCAACACGGAGCTCTTGTTTAAGGGTGTATCTGGCTGTCTTGAAATCCTCTGGTGTGCCGGACTTGTGTGCAGCTTCCTTGAGTTTGCGGAGCTGGCGTAGCTTGCCGTTGAACCAGGGCTTGTTAGGGTAGACCTTAAAAGTCTTTTTGGGGATGCACAACTCCTCACAGAAGCCAATATAGGAGGTGATCTCAGTCCATTTCTCAAGGCAGGGTGCCTCCAAGGCCATCCACTCAAAGCAGGCCTGTAGCTGCAGCGTAGCTTCATCGGTCCACTTGCTCACAGTGTTGAGGGCTGGTTTGGAAGTCTCAAGGAGCCTTCTGTAGGATGGTATTAGGTGGATAAGGCAGTGGTCAGAGTTGCCTAGGGCAGCCAGTCGAGTGGGTTTGTATGCATCCTTAAAGTGAACCTCCAGACTAAAAATCAACTCAGCAGCACTGAAAATGCTTGGTATTTCTTTAACAGTTTCGCAGCATCAGAACTTTGTTTCTCTTATACAAGCCTCATTTTTAGCTGCACAGAAGGAAAATGCTGTGCAAAGCATTATGGGATTTCTGATGTTGTTGCTCTCGTTCTGCTCTTTTGGTGCAAATTTTTTTTTTTTACATTTTGAATTTGACATTTGAAGCCTAGCGTGTGCAGCTGGGAGGGGTCATCAGGACACAGGACAGTTGGAACTGTGTCTCCTGCTCCTTGTCACCTCCTTTCAACCAAAATGAATCACAAACATTTGCCTGTTCTTTTAAAACAGGGTGGGTAAAAGATTATATTACCTATCTTCTAATTAACATAACTAATGTAACTTAATAACAGTAGGTTTGTTTAGGCTGAAGTTCCCCTTTAAGGACGGTGTAGCAATGGTCCAGGGTATTTTGGTTCCTGGTGGGGCACGTGATGTGTTGCTTGTAGCGAGGCATCTCTTGGCGGAGGTTCGCACTATTGAAGTCACCGCAGAAAAGGGAGTCCGGGAGAGACGTCACCCATGCTGAGATGTCGCTGAGAGTACGCAGAGCTACCTTGGTGTTGGCATCGGGAGGTATGTATACTCCTACAAGGACATAGGAGGAGAACTCTCGGTGAGTATTGGGGCCTGCAGTTGAGGAGTAGGAGCTCAACGTCCAGAGAGCAGCATTTGCCCAGGATGGTCGTGTTTGTACACCAAGCATCCTTAATGTAGAAGCAGATGCCTCCACCTTTCGGTTTGCCAGAGAGTGCGCTGTAGCGGTCTGCACGAAGAGTTTGTAACCTGGAAGTAGAATAGAGTTGATCGGGATGATGTCGTTCACCCAGGTTTCCGTGAAGCACAGGACTGGGGTGTTTGCCCCCACTGAGTGATTGCTGCTGAGTAGTATGAGCAGTTTGTTTATCTTGTTTGGGAGGGAGCGAACGTTTGCTAGCTGGATTGGGTGACCGCAGGCCTTTCTTTATAAGTCTCACTTGTACTCAAGCCCTGCACCCCCTGGGGCAGAGTTTCCTGACCTTGCTGGTGAGGAGCTCAATGTGGTCCCAGACTGCGTCGTACAGGGGAGCATGGGTCGCTACATTGTAGGCCTCCTAACGCAGAAGTTCCGCTCTGGTATAGGAGATTGAGCGCTTGGTAGACAGGAAGTGTGCCAGCTTCAAAGCCATGGTCCCAAGGTGGCACCTTCTGCAGTTGAGGAAGAGGGAGGCAGCGCATAGGCAGAGATAAGGAGTGCAGTCAGAATAAGGGGAGCAACAGTCTGCCGAAGTCAGAAGCAGGTGGCAGTGCAACAGGGCAGAATGCACCAGCAAACCAGCAGATCAAACACAGGCCCTGTAGTGTGTAGCAAAAGAAGCAGGTTCAACAGAGCATGCAGTAGAGCAAAAAGTTGGGGTAGGGAGGGCACGCAGAGTTTGTCGGCCAAAGAAGGAGTGCAGGCTTCTGGGCTATTTAGGGGGTACTTGGGGAATGCTGGCCAGGCAGTGGATGGAGAGCCGGGGTAGCAGCTGTAGCTTACTAGGCATGGCTCCCTCATCAAGGAATGCAGGCTCCGGAATCTCAGCAGCGTGCAGGACCGCCGGTAGCTGGCTGTGTCGGCTGTTAAGTAGGCAGGCGGCTGGCAGGTAGCAGGCTTCCGATGCTAGTACATCCGATCAGCGGCGGAGACCCACAGGCTGAGATGGAGGTCAGGAGCTACGTGGGTGGCCCGGCAGCAACCTCAGAGACTTGTCCGACAGGGATGGGGCTGGCACCAGAGAGCAGATGGCTGAGCTGGAGGCCAGGAGCCTCGTGGGTGGCCTAGCGGCAGCAGCAGAGACACTCATCCATCAGGGATGGGGCCAGCAGCAGAGACCTCTCCCTGGATAAAGAGTGTGCAGCAGGGGGAGAGGCGAGCAGCGGAACTCTAGAGCTGCGGCGACAGAGGCCACTGGTGGTGAAGTGGAGCATGGAACTTCTCCAGAGCTGATGGGCGCCAGGGGCCACCCACGTGGATGGCTAGGCGGCGATGGAGGATCTGTGTCGCTGGGGCCGAGGCAGGAACAGCGGCGGTGGACCACAGTGGCACAGGCAGACGGACTTCAGCGCTGCAGCACTGGGAGTTTGCTGGTCAAGATCCCCGCAGGATGGACGTTGTTGGAAGCCTGTAGGTGGCCCAGCAGTCCCAGAAGAGCGATCACGGCTCTGCACGCTGACACTTTAGGATTCTTCTCTTCATTGAGCATTCTGCACTGTGCTCTTGCAGTCATGTTTTAGGGCCCGTTTCCACTAGTGCCACACGCGGCGGCACTACCTCGTCTGCAAGAACGCTGACGAATTCCATAAGCCGTGCCATGCATGGCTATAGGAATCGCAGCCTCCTGCACAAAAACTGATGGCAATGCCGGCCGAACTGCTAAGGTAAGCGATTCGGCCGGTGGCACCATGTTTCCTATGGCAGTTTCCCCGCACGATTTGCCTGCAGGGAAACTCTGTGGATTCGGTCCAGTTTCCGCGCTAGTGGAAACGGCTTCTAAAGGATACTCCTAGGGAGAGTAGCAGCAGTGCTCAACTTTCTCCATTTATAGAACATTTACCTTACTGCGGACATATGAACTGCAAGGGTTTTGGAGATACTTTAACTACTTGCTGACCGGCTAACGCCAATGGGCGTGGCCGCGGCGGCAGCCCCAGGACCGCCTAACGCCAATTGGCGTCAAGTCCTGGGGCTCTAATTTCATTGAGATCGTGCGCACAGTGCGTGCGCATCTCATGCTCGGAGGGCGGAGCTTCTCCCCCTCTTCAGCCGCTCGGGAGACTGTTAGACAGAGTGATCGCCGTCTATTTACATAGTACAGCGCTGCGATCAGCAGCAGCGCTGTACTGGGGACAAGAGAGCGATCGGATCTCATAGGCAGAAGCCTATGACAGCCGATCTGGTTATTGGCCGGCTGGGGGGGGGAGGGAGGGGATTTCCTAGAAAGAAAAAAAGGAAGAATTAGTTCAAAACATTAAAAAAAAAAAAAAAGTACCATAAATGTTTATTAAAAAATAAATAAACACATGGGGGGGCAATCAGACCCCACCAACAGAGAGCTCTGTTGGTGGGGGGAAAATCACTCGTGTGCAGTGTTGTGCGGCCCTGCATCTTGGCCTTACAGCTGCAGTGGCCATTTTAGTTAAAATGTGCCTGGTCTTTAGGGGGGTTTACCACTGTGGTCCTTAAGTGGTTAATAACCCTTTCCAGCTTTATACAAGTCAACAATTCTTAATTATAGGTCTATTGAGAGATTTTTTTTCTGCAAGGCATCATTCACATCAGGCAATACTTGGTAAAAGCAAACCCAAAACTTTTTTTTTTAAAGGAGAGGACAACTGTAAACACCTCAAATCTCATCTCAAAGACTGGACTCCAGCTGGCTGACACCTTACTCCAATTAGTTCTTGGAGATGTCATTAGTCTAGGGCAGGCGTGGGCAAACTTGGCCCTCCAGCTGTTATGGAACTACAAGTCCCACAATGCATTACAGAAGTCTGACAGCCACAGTCATGACTCATAAAGGCAAATGCATTGTGGGACTTTTAGTTTCAGAACAGCTGGAGGGCCAAATTTGCCCATGCCTGGTCTAGGGGTTCACATACTTTTTCCACCTGCACTGTGAATGTTTACATGGTGTGCTCAATAAAAAAAAAACATGGAAACATTTAATTATTTGTGTGGTATTAGTTTAAGAAAACTGACTGTCTATTGTGACTTAGATGAAGTTCCGATCACATTTTATGACCAATTTGTGCAGAAATCCATATAATTCCAAAGGGTGCACATACTTTTCCTTGCTCCTGTATATTAAATGTAGTTCTGCCCTCCAATTAATGCTTAGCTCAGGCTGATTAGATAAGAGGCATTCTCACCCGAAGAGAATTTTTGGAGACCAGGCATTATTTTCACTAGCTTTAGAACTCTAAACAAATATTCCACAGAGATCACCTTACAGGAGTTAAAGATGTTGCCACCTGTGATGCATTTCAGAATGTAAATTAGGGGGAGGGAAGGTTTTATAATAGCTGAACACAGACTAAATGATTTATAAGTATTGTATTACAAAAAAAAAAACAAACTTTTTTTTAAATTAATTTATGTTGCGCAAGCCATTCTGAAATGTATTGCTTGACCTTTAATTCAAATGTGCAGCTAGCTAAAATTTTGTAATATAGCAAAAAACTTAAAAAAAAAAAAAAACAAAGAAAAAAAAAACTTTCTATCACTCCAATCATGACAGTACAAAACCTGAAGCAAAAAAAAAAAAAACAAAAAAAAAAAAACATAATAAATTTTATATGTAGTACAGGTAATTAATAGAACATTGGCAGCAAGGAAGAGTTTGTTATATAATTTTTTTTTTTATTTTTAACATTGCATTATTCTGTCACAGCTGCACTTTTAAAAGCGCTTTTTCCAGCTATAAAACAAAGCAGAAATAATGACCATTTGAATTGTACTGCAGTAAACCATGTCAAATGTTCTCACTGTTTTAGTGCTTTAGAAAACTGTAGCAAATTCACCACCCTAAGTTGGGTCACTAGCTCAGAGCTCTTTTGCATTAATAACAGAAGGTTTTTTGTTTTTTTACTCTTCCTGTACTGGAAAATGAGACTTTTCTGTCCTTAACACAGAACAGCAAATAAATGCAACAAGTCATCTTTCTGCTCTCCTGTAAGCCAATCTTTACCAACAGCACTGTGCAATATGGTCCATTACTCATAATGGTAAGCCTTCTCCCAGATGTTGGACAGGTGGTTACTGAAATTTGAGAAGACCGTACCAGGTACTTCTAAAATGCATTTATCCTTTATTGAATACATAACGAGAATTTTTGTAATATATTTCTAGGGTTCCATTTCAAGATTGAATTGCAAAATCTGATGCCTCCCTCCAAAGGCAGCAACACAAACATATGTAAGGTGGGCAGACATCAGAGTATGTACAAGGCTTGAAATGAACAAAAACAGAGAGCCTAATATTTTTCGCAACATGTGGTACGCGTACCCCAGGGGGCACTCAGGCTTGATATACTTAACCAAAAACAAATTTAGAGTTTTAGAAAATACTAAATCTTATTTAACCTCCTCAGCATTAAGCCCGAGCTGAGCTCAGGCTAAGCCACCGCGGAGGATTTTTCAGCCCCTGGTGGGCTGATTTGCACGCTTTTTGCTTGTTTTGTTACACACAGCTAGCACTTTGCTAGCTGCATGTACAAGCCGATCACCGCCGCTACCCGCTGCGTTAGAGGGCCAATCATGGCCAGGCTGCGCTAAGGGGTGGATCGGGACTCCTCCAGACGCCATGACGTGGATAACGTCATCCCGATCGTCGCCATGGCGATGGGGAAGCCAAACAGGAAATCCCGTTTAGGCTAGCTACAAGATTTAAAAAAATAAAAAAAAAACAATTATGTACTATGATTAAATATATTTGTCAAGGGGTACTTGTGATAATGTTTACTATGCTTGGGGAAACTTGGTGAGTACAGGGTTTTAAAAGGGGTACATACCAATAAGATGTTAAGAAACACTGGACTAGACTGATTGCAGGTAGGTAAACAGTGGCACCAAAAAGGATAAAACCATTTAAAAACCGTTTAAAAGGGGGAAGTTTGGTGAACTTGCCTCCCTTGTAGAGAAAACAGACAAGGACATTACTACAATTCACAGTAACATTTATTAGAAACTCCAAACGTGCACGTTTGGAGTATCTAATAAATGTTACTGTGAATTATAGTAACGTCTCTGTCTGTTTTCTCTACGAGGGAGGCAAGTTCACCAAACTTTCCCCTTTTAAGCAGTTTTTAAATGATTTTATCCTTTTTGGCACCTCGGTTTACCTACCTGCAATGATTATGTACAAGGCTAATGCACACGTAAAACAAAATAGGCCATTCTGACATGGCTTAGAGTTGACTAACCATGTAAGAATTTACAGGGTGTGCA